>NW_027137640.1:0-726729 GCF_001692895.1 Cenococcum geophilum 1.58
GCTCTCCACGAAGCTCCGCACAAAGCTCCGCGTACGAAAGCTCTGCGTACGGAGGCTCTGCACGAAGCTCTGCTCGAAGCTCTGCTCGAAGCTCTGCTCGAAGCTCTATCGAAGCTCTGCTTGAAGCTCTATCAAAGCTCTTGGGAGGTTGAAGGCTGGGGGGGTCGGGGGGTTGGGGGCTTCGAGGCATCGGGGGGGGATTCGCATAGTCGACCCAACAAGACCTGTCAAAAATTTTCGACCTGTAATTTTAGAACTTTGTGTTAGCTAAAATGCATAAATAAGTACATAGATAAATAAANTGGCCCTTAAAATATAATCGATTACCTTTTAAAGTGGTTAACTAGTNAACTNGTAGAGATATATTACTTTATAGTAGCGTCGCGTTCAATCANTAAGTCGACCCTCCTATGTTTTTGCACCAAAGGCCCTCAGACGGCAAACGAGACAGCGCTTATAACTACAGGGGTTAATTCACACTAGCAGGGGTTAAATAAAGCTAGCAGGGGTTTTATATAAAGCTATACTAGTTAAGTACTAGTGAGATTTACTGTCTCGTTTGCCGTCTGAGTCGCTTACTGAGATAACGTTGCTCAGACTAGGCCTTGGGTTTGGGAATCTGGGTGGCGCAAGGGTTGGCGCGGGGAGGATTACTTAGAGTATTGAGGATGTACTAGGAAGAGTTGTGGAAGGGGTAGATGAGGGGGAAGTTGAGAGATTTGAATATGCTACGGGACGCGGGAATAGGTTTGAGCGATTGAAGCTGGGTGACGAGTAGGTTGGCATGGGACGCGTACAACAATTGGAAGGCTTGAAGGCGCTTAATTTGGTGTGAAAGTAGCTAAGAATAAAGGGTTGAAGTAATTTAGAATATTCCTATATATTAGTTGACGACTGTCATAATTCGTTTATGCCTGTTAGAACGCTTTGTTCATTGCAAATGCTGCCTTCAATGGCTTATCCTTAGTCTTCTAGTAACAAAATGCGTAGCCTGTTCTACAAGTTTGCCGGGTATCATTGCTCTCGTCTAACACCATCAAAAACGTCCAGAAACTTCAATATCCTGAGCCAGTAGCACATCTGATTTGCTCCCCAATACTCCGATGAATCTTGCTACTTCCAAGAAATTTCTCATTACTCTGACAACTTGCGCTTCTTTCCTTCCCGTTCCATATCATCACGGTGCTCCATTTCCCTAACCTTGCGCTGCTGTATTTCCGCTTCTCGCTCTCGCATAACCTTGACGGCGTCCCGAATTTTATTTTCCGTTGCTATCAGATCCTGCTCCGTGACTGGGTCCTCAATGCTCTCTAGGACACTGTTTACAGTGCTGACATGATTCGCGTCTTTTTTGTCGTCCCTGAACCGCGGCGTACCGTCATCGTCTTGCTTGTAACGCCACTGCCCGTGCTCGTCCCTATAGCACTCGATTATGCGTCCATCCAGCGGTTGACCCAGTCCCTTCAGGACTTCCCATTCGGTCTCCTCAACATGCAGATCGTGCTGAAACGGCTGGTATTGGTTGCTGTTATGGAGGACAAGTAGCTGGAAGCGGTCTGGCATCGCGTCGTAATCTGGTATTGACCCATCCTCACCGTCCTCGGGGTCGAACATAGGGAACTCGCCCAGTCGCAGCTTGAAGTCTATTGTATTCTCATGCGGAGGTTTCCATTTGAGAATATGCGGGTCAGTGCCGGGTTGGTAGGGGGTGTTCTTGCAAGTGAAAACTAGGCCATCATTGCCGTGTGGGAGGGAGGAAAGAATGTTCCGGAACATGTCGCTGATGTGGTAGGAGGAGTGCATCTGTTTTCGCTTTACTCGGAAGGGCTCCGCCGCCTGCGCACTTGCGTGGGTTTTTAGGTAATTATTGTATGGCCCGAATAAATGCATGTCCATGTATCCTAACCGCTTATCAAGGGTCCTTTGCATCATGTTGATATTGTCGACTGCTAGACAGTCAAATACGTAAAACATGAGCCGTGGCTTTGGCTGCCCTGGCACGTGGTCGTTGACGAGTTCACCATCGAGGAGTGTACCAAAAGAGAACTTGTCATCATCCTTCTGGTGTTGGTGGTAAGGGAAATGGAGTCCTTTCGGCACAGGATAATAGTTGTTCTTGCGATCGATGAGGTATTGAATTTCTTGAAAGCCTTCAGGGGTGTCAATGTAGGAGAGGAACAGGAGGCATCGAATACCGTCGGTCTTCTCACACATAAAGTACTCGGACCGTTGTAGTTCACTGAGGTGGTTGCGCGCAAAACTAATGGGTTGCGCGCCTGGAAAGCGTTCGCTATCTCTGCCTAGTAGCACTCTGACTTGCTCCCTGAGAGCTTGGGCATGAGGCTGTGGTACCTGCTGGCCAGGAATAGTCGGAACAGAAGACATGGTATATGAGGGATAGTCTACTGGGTAGGGCGGATTGGGGGGTTGCTCTTTAATATGAACGATGACACACGTCGGAAGTTATTTGTTCGTTACGAAACGAATGGGAATCCTTGGCATGCAGATTCCTAAATTTTGCACCCAAACTTACGTATAAAATCGTGAGATAACTAGCCCATTTCCACGTTAAACGCGCCTTATTATTAATATAACGTCCCTATCGTTAGCTAGTAAGTTAAAGCCGATATTACCCCACTATTTGCCCTATCTTAACGCGTTTCCTGGTATTATAGTGTCTTATATTAACCCTACTTATTACGCGGATATAGACAGTCTACATACCCTATATATTTTGCCCCCCGTAGGGCCTTACTATTCTACCTCTTACAACCTAGTAACCGGCTCCGCGCTCTTATTACGTAGATATAATCGCCTAGCTACGGCGCGTATAGGAAGCTTAATAAAGCTCTAGTAATAGAGTCGCATATAGGTGGGCTACGCGGCCGATTTAGAAATTACTTAAAGAATATTTAATATATATAGATCGGTTAAATTAAGCTAAATATTAAGCCTCTCTGCGGCCTTAATTATATGCATAAGATTTATATCTAATATGTGTAAAATCTACGTGCACTATGTATTAAAAACCACTGTATTTTATATATAAAGTCTATAGATAAGACTGCCTATTTATATTTAAATTTAGCTCTATATACACCAAAATCTACCTAATATGTATATAAACTTAATCCAAAATATATTAATTTTAGATATATATTATAGAGCATGGAGACCATAGAACGCGTTAAGATAGGGTAAATAGTAGGGTAACGTCGGCTTTAACTTACTAACTGACGACAGGGACGTTATATCGATAATAAGGCGCGTTTAACGTGGAAATGGGCCATCTCACGGTTTTGCACGTAAGTTTGGGTGCAAAATTTGGGGATCTGCATGCCAAGGATTCTCATTCGTTTCGTAACAGACTAATGCACTGCCACACGGTGAACAGAAAAAGTGACCCTGCAAACCACGGGGAAACGTCAAAGGGTCGCTCAAATCTATGGGTTTATTATTAAGCCACAATAACGTAGGTTTTTCGATTTTAAATAGACAAAAGTGTTAAGGTATCTCAAAATATTATTGACCCGAGGTACGAGTGGTCTATACTTTCAGGGTGTCCCAATTTTCAAACTTTGCCAAGCCAGCTTCTGATTGGTTAAAAAAAACTTGCGGACGGTAAGTCGTGGCAGAATTCACGTGACGAACTTCAAAACATTGGGCTCTACAAACGCTCTGCACAAAGCTCTCGTACGAAGCTCTGCGAAAGCTCTACAAAAGCTCTACGAAAAGCTCTACCAAAGGCTCTGCCAAAGGCTTTGCAGCACCTCTGCCCGACCGAGTGTACGGGCCATGCAGTAAATGGAGCACGCTGTGGCGCAGGCGGTCTAAGGGGGTCTCCCCTTTGAAAGCTCTGCTCGAAGCTCTGCTCCGAAGCTTTACTTCGGAAAGCCCTATACGGAGCTCTAAAGCTTCTACTAACACGCAGCCACGTGCAATATACTAGGGGAAGGTTCTTGCAATCCGGGCCGTATAAACCCGCCCATACGGTCAATCGGCCGTACCAATTGTCTCTACGGGAACGGGCTCTACCGAACGGGGCTCTACAAACGTTCTACACGATCGCCCATACGAGCGTTCATACGATCGAATTGAGACCCAAACGCCTAATACAATCAATCAGACCGCCCGTATAAACGTCTTCTTTACGAGGCGTCTACAAAACGGTCTCTACCAAATGTCTACAATCGCCCATATACAATCGTCCGTACCGAACGTCGTGTACGAACCGCCACCACGAACGCCCTATATATAAGCTCTGCTCGAAGCTCTACAAAGCTCTGCACGAGCCTTCGTACGAAGCTCTGCAAAAGCTCTACTAAAAGCTCTACTAAAGCCTCTTACCAAAGCCTCTGCAAGAGCTCTGCCCGCGCAGTAAATAGAGCACGTAGTGCGCAGGGGGGGGTCCAAGGGGGTCTCCCCCTTGAGCTTAAAGCTCTACTCGAAGCTCTACTCGAAGCTTAATACGGAGCTCTAATGGCTCTACTAACACGCAACACTGATATATACTAGGAAGGCTCTATAATCGTCTACACGAACGGCTCTACAAAAGGCTCTACGAGCGTTCTGCATAATCGCCCGTACGAACGCCCATACAATTGATCAATCAAACACCCATACGAACGACCAATTAAAACATTCCATGCAAATTGCCTATACAATCGTTCTCTACAAATGTCTCTGCAGTTAATCCGCTGTCGGACGGACAAGTCACTCATAAGAACTCTGTCGAATAAAGCTGGCTCTAGAAGCCTCTCTATATACATGAGGTAGGGGGCAAAGGAATGACGACGACGCTTGGACGGACGATTCTGGAACTATTACTTAATCCGCCATAAGGTCGATATTGCCACTCAGTCGGTAATAGGTAATAGAAACAGGGTGTGAGTTCATAAGGTGGTACCTGGAACAGTGACCTCAACGTTCCGACAATCGCCCGTCGCGGAACGCCTGCAATGTGGGCTCTGCACAAGGCTCTACACGAAGCTCTAACCGAAGCTCTACACGAAGCTCCTACCACGAAGCTCTACCAAAGCTCTACACGAAGCTCTACACGAAGCTGCTCTACCAAAGTTCTGCACGAAGCTCTACCGAAGCTCTACATGAAGCTCTACCAAAGCTCTACACAAAGCTCTACCGAAGCTCTACACCGAGCTCTATAAAAGCTCCTATAAAAGCTCTGCGAAAGCTCTACAAACGCTCTACCAAACGGCTTCTACCAAACGCTCTTACCAAAAGCCCTCTACAAGAAACTGCTGCCTACGCGGCGGTAAATAGAGCACGGTAGTTGCGCAGGGGGGGGGGTCCAAAGGGGTCTCCCCCTTGAAGCTCAAAGCTTTACTAAAAACTCTTACTTAAAGCTTAATACCGGAGCTCTAAAAGCTCTACTAAACATGGCAGCACTAATATACTATAAAGGCTCTATAATCGTCTGCGTAAACGGCTTCTATAAACGGCTCCGCGAACGTCTTATACAATCGCCTATATAAACGCCCATATAATTATGTCAATTAATCGAATTAATTGCCTATAAAAGGCCTATACAATTAATTAATTAATTAACTAAACGCGCCCGTACGAAGTCTCTACGAACGGCTCTATAAATGGCTTCTAATATACGGCTTTTACGCACGGCTCTACAAACGTCTTATATAATTAATTAATCAATTTAATTGCCCACATAAACGCCCCATACGAATGATGAATTAAACGCCTATACAATTGCCTACACAATCGTCTCTACAAATGTCTCTGCAATTAATCGCCAGAAACAAACGTCTACATGTCTGGCACGTCTGCACATCTGCACGTGGCTCTGCGCAAGGCTCTCCACAAAGCTCCGCACGAGGCTCTACCAAAGCTCTACACACGAGGCTCTACTAAAGCTCTGCACGAGGCTCTACCAAAGCTCTATATAAGGCTCTATTAAAGCTCTACATAAGGCTCTACCTAAAGCTTACCCCCTACTGCAAAGCACGACGGAGGTATAGGATTTACGAAACAAACCCTATACCTACTAGTGTATGCTAATTAAGCTCTATATAATAAGGCTCTAAATTAAAGCTTTGGGTTAATTAATCGGCTTATTAATTATAAACTCGGGTCAAAATTTTCGTTGAGGGGTACCAACGATCCGCATGTTACGTTTATTTTATTATTTTATATCTTTTATGGTTGTTATATTATTAAGCTGTAAGGAAGATGGATACTTTACAGTGCAGTTTTTTCGTTACCCGCGTGGCTGCCAGTCAAAGTATATGGCTGCCTTTGTCCATTTCAAAACGAAATATTTCTAGAAGCAGCCTGTTTCAATACATGACAACGTAGCAAAGTATATAGGAAGATAGGAAGAAGTGTGTTCTAGATAGTGAATAAGACGGTAAATAGTTGAATAAATACCGAAAATTTACCCGCGTCCTTACATACACTCTTAATCATAGGGTTGGGGGTACTTTTAAGAGGTGCACAAAGCGCTCTTAGAGGTTGCTTCGTACAGGTATGATTGCATACTACCCAGTATTGATATTTTGAATTCATTTTGACATAGTGACAACATCTACGAAATATTCTGCACATAGCCTTTTGAGGGTTGGTGAAGTTGATAGAAGCTGCTTTAATAGTCTATCAGACAACCTTTAGGTGTCCGTGATTTAGGTGTCCATTAATAGAGGATGAAAAGTATTTTACGATGATGAGTTTAAGGACGGCAATCATCCCAGTAAATTGGAAAGGTGATTGATGATAACTAGTTTCTTCTCCCTTGAACTTTACAGTAGTATTGTCCTAATTTGGGTTCAGGCTTCTAAAAGCATCCATGAGGACCCCCACAACCATACAATACACCTAACCAAGCTCTAGGAGAGATGTCTGTAATGCCAAACCCTTATTATACAGTAATTGCACAACATAATAGTAACGTTATTCCCATTGACGTGCCCAAATGCATTCATCCCCACCATCCTTCTCTTGCCTCCATTCTCTTAGAGTACCTCTACAACTACTCTTTCATCCATTGACTCTCGAGCATGACAACCGCCCTCTCTTTTCCAGGGTCTCCTCGGAACTTCCAGTCACCTGAAGCAACTTCCCCATCACTAGCCTCTTCCAACCTTTTCAGCTCCTTCCTCATAAAGCCAACTATCTCCGCCAGCACCCTTACATCTGCGCCCTCAGCACCCTTAAATACATTCCGCCACACAGCAGTTGCTAGTACCGCATCCCCTTTTACTAGCCCTTCATCGTAGGCTGCAAGCACACCTCGCCACTGTATATAAAGGTCTTTGAGGTATTTGTTCCGCACACCGCGCGCCACCATACCGTGGTACATCGCCATGCGGTCTTCGGCATCGTGGAAGAAATGGTCGAGCAGGTGCTGATGCCAGGATGGGGCATGCGCGGCGGGGAAGAGGCGGAAGCGCACGGTAAACATGTACATATATATGAAGGTGATTTGTGCCCAGGTGTTGAAGGTTGGGGTGAGAGCAATGCCTGTGCCACGACAGCATGTTAGAAAATCATCTAAAGATTGCTAGATATGAAGAAATGAAAGATACTTAGAATTTACCTTCATACCACCATCCGCTCCCTTCGCCTACGTCTTCTCCTGCTTCATTTTTGGGCGCTATTCCTCCTTTCTCTAGTGCTTGCGGAATAGTGTAGTTGGCATGCCGCGAACATTCTTTAAATAGGTGCTCTGTTGCGCCATACGCGACGTATGTTTCAGTCGTACCTGAGGCTCTCTTTCTTAGCTCTTGTGCGAGTCGAGCAGTTGTTGATGCGGGCAGTGGGCTTCTTCCTGATGATAGAGACTCAGATCCTCGAGAACAATGGGAGGTATTCTTGACCACTGGGTCGGAGTGCGCGGTAGCGCCAGGAGCGGAGACGGAGCCGGTTCGAAGACCAAGGCGACTAGGGTGCTGTGAAGCCGATGTAAAGTTGCGCAAAGAATATGTGGAGACGTAAATGGAAGATTTATGTGAGAGTTTTTCGGTCTGGTAAAATTTAGCTGCAATTCTTCAAGGAGCGTAGTGTATATTATACCGGACGGGCAATCCTTGATCTTTTGGCGACCGCGCCTAAACAGGCTCTACAGGTGTAATTTGAGGCCATTGGCGTTGATGTAGGACGGGATAGCTGTCAGTAAGGTGTGGCAGATAGAGTTCTAGAAAATCGCGAGTCGCGCTTTTCCTTGTGATCCATAATCTCACCACTTTTGTTTTATGCGACTTTTACACCTCTACGCACGACTTCCCATAGACGAAATATATAAACGTCTAGAGTTTTTGGTAAAATTATATACAGGAATAACTCAAGATGTTTGAACTCTTTCTGGAACCACTAACGTAGTGGCTGATACATCTTTATGCCATCTGAAACAATATATATATACAGCCATAACCCCATTATACCCTTCATAGAGCTCCCAGCTCCTTCAGCTTTCCAATCATGCCATCCACATCCTCCACTATCACCCCGCCCTTCCTAGGTGGAGGCTCTTGCACTTTCACTGTCTTTAACCTTGGCGTTAGGTCTGCCTCAAAATCTGCCAAAGTCTTCTTCACTAACGGCTTCTTCTTTGCTTTCATAATGTTTGGCAAACTTGCGTAGCGCGGTTCATTTAACCTCAAATCCGTCGTAATGATCATCGGCAGCTTCGCCTTCAGTGTCTCCACACCGCCATCTACTTCCCTGATGACCGTAACATCCTCGTTTTCAACTGTGACTTTCGAGGCCTGTGTGGCCTGCGGCCAATTCAGGAGCCCTGCGAGCATCTGTCCTGTCTGGTTTGCATCATCGTCAATCGACTGCTTGCCCAGTATGACCAAATTGCATTTCTCCTGCTGTACGACCTGCTTCAGCAACTTCGCTACGCCCAGCGGCTCGAGATCCCCCCTACTCTCCTCCACAGTGACGTGAATGGCCCGGTCTGCGCCCATGGCCATAGCCGTACGCAAGACGTCTTGCGCTTTCGGCGGGCCGGCGCTGAAGGCCACGATTTCTTCCACGGGGACTTTGCGCTCGCGTAGTCGGACGGCTTCTTCGATGGAAAGCTCGTCAAAGGGATTCATGCTGTGTTTTACTCCTGCGGTCTCAACGGCGGTGTTAGTGCGGTTGATTCGAGGTTTCACCTGTAATGAAGCGCAGATTGTTAGCCTAAAGCATGGTGCCGGATGTTGAGAGGCTGAATCATAATCCAAAACAGAACAACTCATCCGCTTTCACGGCATTGAGGAGCAGAACAGAGTATAACGAAGGGAATCAAAAACCATACAGCATAGTCGATGACTCGCTTGACGGGGACTAGTATCCTCAGACCCGACATAATGAAATGTGATTTTGGACTTCTGTAAGCTGGAGAAGGCGAAAGTGAATATACTCGGAAGGTAATTGAAATTAATTCAGTAAAGCGGACAAAGGTAAGGCGGGACAAATTGAGTGCGGAAGTTCGGTTCAAGATGATGAATCGCGGTCAAGCTCGGCTTCGGTTGTTGTAGGTACTTTCTTCCCCGCCAAAACCTTTCGAGACCCAGCCAGGAGCGTCATAATCGTACCAATCGAGTTATTCGATTTATTCAAATATCAACAGCGAGACAAACACAATTACGACGCTCACATACACTCTAAGGTATTCCAGGGAGAAACACTGCAAGTGAAGGCAGACATTTATTTCCGTTCTTGTACTAAATTTCTCCTTTGAAAGATTGCATCTGAAGCGCACAGAAAGGGACTGTTCGGTTGCAAAACCGTCAGATTGAATCTGATACGGCAGAAAGAGCGCGTTCCTTCCTAATTTGGCACGCGTTTGTGGCACGGCCGTATCCCTTCGTGTGGCAAAAGTCACTTTTCGTATTGGGCGCTTTTGGCGCTTTTGCTTGGGTTAGCATGCTGCAGGCACCCCAGCTAGCGCAATTTTATTAGCAAGCCCCACCAAAATACCTCAACATCATAATGCCAACGAAATACTGCAAAAGGCAACCCCAAAAACACCGACCACAGATTTTATTTGAGGAAGTTAAGTAAAAAGTTATGATGCATAACGTCACAGTCGTACGTTCTTGCCATTCTTTTATTAACCAGCTGCTGATTATATAGGAAAATCCTCCATTAGAGTCTTCCCCTAAACTTCTACCACTTATACGCTTTATACGCGTTCCTAATATTAATAAGAATAAACTAGTGGAGGATTAGCTTAAGGTTATAATAGAGGACGTATTATATACGTTAAATAAGATGCGTAAGGTGCTATAGGTGGTTAAACGGTTTAATTAGCGATTATTTAGTATAGAGGATCAATTAAAGGCAGTAGAGGAGGGCTTAATTAGCTTTAGGGTCTCAATATTGGAGGTGTAAGGAAGTAGAGGATTAAAAATAGTCACCTAGTCGTCGCCTGCTGAATAAAAGCTATTAAAGCACCAAAGGCATAGAGGAAGCCTACAAACCTCGCATTCGTATACTGTTCGCCGTATTTATGTCACAAGCTTCCTAGCCTCCTTCCATCTACATATCCAGCATCTCGGTGAGCCCTTATAGCCTTGCTTCTTTGTAAAACCTTTAATAGAGCGGTGAGTTCGCGTACACTGTCGAATCGCAGGTAGTGGGGTTTTGGTAGTAACGTAGGTACTTCTTTAATTTGTTCCGATATTTTAATAACCAGGCCCAGTACTAGGTTAATATTACCCAGGCTTTTATAGGACTAGATAAAGACGACGCTTAGTATCTTATTTAGTTAACCCTATCTTCCAACTACCTATAATAATAAGGTTCCATACTAATTGTATATAGAAGCGGCGGTGGGTATAAAGAAATGGCTTGCTTAATGTCCGGAAGATATTCTTGCTAATAATATAGGCGTTAATTACAGCCGCATTAAGCGCCTAAAAGAATAAGGGTATCTAGGTACATACAGTAGTGATCTGGGTAGTGTAGTAGCTTTAAAGTTAATTATAGATATTAACGCCGCCTATTTAGTTATTATAGTCGATAGAGAGCCTAGGAAGCGTTAACTTCTTAATTAGATTATTACCCTAAACGTTAGCTACCAGCTTTTTAAGGAAGGAATTATATGCTTACGGCCGACGTTAGTTAACTTTATTAACATCCTTACTGCTATATAAGTAAGCCGTCATTAAAAACCGTACTAAATTCTTATTCTGCTATATAATTAAAAGCACCAAATTAACTGCGCTAATAACTATTTCTGTAATGAAGTTAAACGGTAGTCTTGCCTTTCTTTTATTAGCCCTTTTATACACCTTTAGATAGTCCTTTAAGTTTAATTAAGCTATCCTAGCTGTAGTAACCCTAAGCCGTTAAAGCACCTAAAGCAACGGAATATTAGTAAAGTAGTTGTCTAAAAATAGGCAGAATTAATAGGTCTAGAGAGGAAGCTGCTAGGTAAGGTAGAGGACGCATTTAGAGGTCTTTAAGAGGACAATATCTTAGTAATCCGTTTAAGAAGGAAGCCTAAAAAAGCAACTAGGTGATGTGAATATAAAGCTATAGTAATATCCATATTGACAAAGACTTATTATCTTATAGCCTTTAGGTATTAGCTTACTAGGTAATTTAATTATAGCCGTAAATCGTCTAGTAAACCTTACTATTATCTTATTAAAGCTAACTATAGATCTAGGTATAACGTACTTTCTAAACGCCTCGCCTAAAGATGTTGTTAATAGCTTAATCTTCTTAAATATATAACGCTTAACGCCTTCTAGTGGAGGCGGTGATATATAAAAGAAGCGCTTAAGTTGCTCCTATCTTTTTTAGCCTATAAATAAGCTAATTAAGTGTCTAGGATATTCAGGATCTATAGCCTAAAGGTCTCGCACTTAAGGAACTTTAAAGACGCCTATATAGATAATAAATTCTATCTAAATTATTAACTTGCCCGTAGAGGTCTCCTTCTATACCCGTAATTGTTTACCAGCGTGCCGTCCTAATTAGTGATATCCGCTAGCGTTTTAAGAGGCTGTATAGAGGTTTGTGCTAATTATAAGCTTCTTAAATACGCTGACACTAAAGAACAGTAGAAATACTTAAATTAGTAGGTCCTACCCAGATCTATACCTACTGGATACTATATTAACCTAATCTGCTACCATATAGTAAGTAGAGCGCTTATTATCCTTATCTTAAGCAGAAGATTTATTAGATTAGGCGCCCGTACTAGAGCTATAAATAGGCTTACTAGTACGCCAAGCGGCAAATATTAACTCCTTTAGAAGGTTAATGACTTTAAGATCCAGTTTAGGAATAGTAGCTATAGGCTCCTAGGTAGTAGGTACGGCAGGGAAGCCTATTCTTAAAACTTCTTCAGCTAATAGTTTTAGTAATTTAGTCTCATCTACCTTATCTATCTTATCCTCAGCGGTCTTACTACGGGCCTTAAAAACAGCCTCTAATTCGTCTTCCTTAATATCCTCTTTCTAGCTAGTCGGCCGAACCTCTTCCTAAATATCCTTACTTAGTATTACCGCCGCTAAAGCCTCTAGAGGCTGTACAGCTACTACCGCTAAGCTATTATGTGTATACTGCGTTGCCTAAAAAGATTATAAATAAGACTCCTATGCTTAAGGTGCTTTTAGAGGTCTTAGAGCTTTTAAAGCTTTTTAAGCCTTTAGAGGCTTTAGAGCTAAAGACATATAACGTTTTCTAGGCATAAGGATAATATTTCGCTGAGACTTTGAGAATTAAATAGGCAACAATAATATTAAGGCTCTTTAATTAACTATACTACTATTCTATACAGGCTTTCTAACCACGTCGCTGCTACTTACCGCAATATTCAAGATTCCGAAATTCGGAGGTAGCGCCTATACCCCTACCGCCGAGCAGTTGCACTGACTAAGGCTTTAACACTAAGCTATATACAGTATAGAGCCTTTAGATTGGCTTGGGAGGCGTATATATACAAATATTATAAGAAACGGTTGCTACACAAAGGGATGCAATATGGAGGCTTTATAAATGTGGAGTCTTAAGCTCCATATTAAAATGTCACATGTCTATACATTGCTTGGCCGAAAACCCTACAACTCAGGTATTCAACTAGATGTTCAACACGGTCAACAACATCATTGCTTGCAACTGCACTTAATAGGTCGTTCTTTTTATTATAGATTGCTTGCGATTAGTATTCCTAATAGCAATAATTTATTAAGGCCTATAACCGACTTTCCAGCCAATAGCACCCGGTTGAAAACTCCTCGCTTAACCGCCCTATTATCTACCTCCTCATCTACTACTATTCTATCTACTAAATATACTATAGTTTTATTTTTAGAAGAAAGAGCTAGGAAATAAGACAAGAGGGCTTAATAACTCTATAACCTAAAGATCTAAAAGAGAGAGTAGGAGGAATAGGCACGGATCTAAAAAATAGAATAGGAAGAGGAGTTACACTAGGTAAGGCTAGCCACTTTAAAGCAGCCTACTCTACTAGAGCACACCTCTACTACTAAGGTAGATAAACTAGGTAAGTCCTATAACCTACTAAAAGGCTTAGGCACGCTTAAGCTTAACCTCCCTAGCCTAGCTAGAAGAGACCTCTATAATATATAAAAAGGATCCTTCCGCCTAGAGAACCTAGTATATTTATAGGTACACTCTAGCCGCCTAAACCTTTCTAATATAGCTACTATTAAAAACGGAAAGCTTATTTTAAAGAGACCTACTACTAGCTATAAGGTCTATAAGAATAAAGAGGTCTAGTTTACTGGATTTACGAACTATATAGTGATTATAAGCACTCTTTATATATACCTAGCTAACCTCTATATAAGAATATTGCTCTAGATAAATAAGATCCGCAACTACTCCGTAACCTATAACTAGACCTCCATCCTAGACCTTACGCTTAACTACTATAGGTATATTATAGATTATAATTAGCTTAAGCCTAGTAACTAGGATATGCCTACCTAGTTTAAGGCCCTATACTACCGGGCAGCTAATATAAAGGCATAAAGCTAGGGACTTAAAGTCCGTAGTATAGTATTAAAAAGATCGCGAAAGAATACCTCCCCCTCCCTCCCCTCTAGTAAGCCCTATTATAGCTAGAATAACCAATAAGCTTATAAAGAAGATCCATATTATTACTATTATATATACTCTAAATGCAACAAAAACCACCCATTAAAGTTATACCCTAGGTAGCTTACCGCCGTAAGTAGTTAGACCTAGGATTTAATAGTAGATAAAAACATCTTCCTAGGTTTAATTATTTAGATAGACCTACTATAGACGCTAAGGCTCCAAGGTAGGCCTAATTTAGTACCCCTTTTTAAAACTTACTTATAAACGACTTTATTAGCTAACTTACTATTACCTCTAAGACCTCTTACTTAGAGCACGCTCCTTTATAGGTACCCTAGAAATCTCCTAGTAATTTTATAAGGCATCCTTACCTATAGGGCGGAGATAGGTCCCTTATTACCTATACTACCTAATATCTATAAAAACTACCTCTCCTTATATGATAACGAAGACCTTATCTTAAAAAAGATTATTATTAACCTAGCCCTAAGCTATATACAGGCCACTAACTCTATAGTTACCTTACCCCTAGGCCTAATACCTAAGGCAGATAGCGGCTTTTACTATATTTATAACCTCTCTTTACCTAAGGGCTTCTTAGTTAATAACTCTATTAACCTAGCCTAGGTAGTACTACACTATACCTAAATAGAGACTATACTAGTATATATAATTATAGCTAGTAGAGGCTGCTACCTAGTTAAATAAGATATTAAAGATGCCTTCCGGATAGTGCCTGTTTTAATGCGATCGCGTTACCTACTTAGCTTTATCTAGAAGGGAGTTATATATATTAAATACTGTCTACTATTTAGCTTATAAATAGCCCTATTTCTTTTTAACTTATTCGCTAAAGGTCTCTATTAAATCCTAGCATAATAGATTAATTCCGCTATTAAGTACTACCTTAATAATTTTATATTCGTGGTTAAGTGTTTAACTATACTACCGTTACTAAGGGAGGTATACCTCTTAGTTACTAACTAGCTAGGGGTACCCTAAAATAATACTAAGAATATTAAGGATACGGAGGCTAAAGTATTAGGTTATACTATTAACACTATAGCAATAGAGATAAAACTCTCACTAGCTAAGTAATAGAAAGCTATTAATTAGGTAACTAAAGCCCTCTAAAAGGGCTAGCTATTATTACAGTAAGCCTAATAACTAGCAGGCCGCCTAGCATAATGTATAAGAGTTATCCGCCTTAGGCGCTTGTACTCTTACTCCTTATAGGACTTTATAACAAAATAGCCTACTAGGTTATTAAGATATATACCCTAGCGCCTCCCCCTAGAGCTAAAAGAAGACCTTAACCTCTAGCTTAAGGTTCTTATATTAAGTAACAGTATACTATTTTTTAATAATAAGGAAAGGCTGTAGTTTTACTTATTTACTAACGCCTTATCACTTAAAGGCTATAGAGGCTTTTACTTTAGCGGAGAGAACGGCCGCTAGCCTAATTACGCGGCTTCCCTACCCCAGGCCTAGGCCTTTAGCTATTATCCCCCACTAAACTAGGTAGATAACTATATTAACCTAAAAGAGATACATACTATTACAAAGGCATTTAAAAAGTAGTTATCAGTCTAGCGACATAGGTCTCTTTATATTTATATAGATAATATAGTTGCTTATAATAGTATCTAAAATAATATTATAAAAGGTTCTAAAAACCAATTACTCTAAAAGATACTTATATCCTTAACAACAAATAATATTACTATAATAACTATATAGGTCTCTAGCGCTAATAATAGGCTTACTAATACTCTCTTACGATTTAACCGTAAGAAATTATTATTACTATACCCTAAGTAGCAAATAAATAACGGCTTTTTACTAGATAAATAACGGCTTCTTATTAGATAAATAACGGCTTCTTACTAGATAAATAAAGGCTTTTTACTAAAAAAATAATACCTCTCCTCTAGGTGGCTACTAACTCTTACAGTTAACCTAGAGTTATTTAATTAACCCCCCCTAACCTTCTAGAGTGAGATCGGTAGATCTTATTACTTTTTACTACTTATATAGCATAGCTTAGCAGCCAATATAAGAAAAAGCTACTCCTCCGCTATTAAGAGCTAGGAGGCCTTCTCAGCCCTAAATGGTTTATTACTATATTTAGCTAAGAGAATAAACTTAGGGGAGTAGATTACCTAATAAGTGTTCGGTATAGCCGCCCCTCTAATAAGCAGGATTAAGCTAAAAACCCTCTTTAACTATATCTCTATAATCTAATCTCGTTATATAGACCTAGGTCACTTAATTACCGCCTTTAAAAACTATACTATTAAAAGGGCCCTAGCGGGGGCTATATTACTATTCCTATCTACTAAAAAAAACTAAACTACCAATTATAAAGGACATTTTAGATAAGATTATTACCTTTAAACCCTATAAGGCGGATATAAACATAAATACAGCATTTATAATAGCGTTTGCGGGTTTCCTATATATAAAAGAGATTATATACCCAAATAAAAAAGCTAAGGACTTTAGCACTATTATTACGGACGCTTTAAGTACGATATTACGACTACTAGGAGAAGAGTCGGAAGAAGCTAGTTAGTTAATTTAGGTACGGTCCAGGACGGAACCAATAGAACTATATAACGAGGAATAATAGCCAAGGTCATGTAGGGTGATCTATATAATCTGTATAATCTGTATAATCTATAACAGAGTAGACAGAGCACACGTATATTACGTACAAGAAGGATTTCATAGGAGTACGGTTGTGTATTTAAGGACCCTTAGTCCCTACCTAGATAGTTCCTTCCTTATAGTGATTCTCAGAATACAATTAGAGTTAATCTATTAGGCAACCACTCCACCAGTTATTATTTATTGTTAACTTTTGTACTTGCATTTCCTATACACCTAGCCTATTAACAAGCCCATTATAGTTCCTACTATAAGGTTCCGTTACACAATTACTACCTAGTTATAGTATTAATATAAGAAGTTAAGTAACGTGCTACCAAAAGCAGCCACTACAACGCCATTAACGGCAGCAACTACTTTAAGGTTAGGTAACGACACCAGTATAGTAGACACTAACTTATAGCAACCTATAACGGTTGGATAACTATAAGAGATAGTTAACTAGTTAACAGAAAATAATACGGCGTTAAAAAATAGGATTAACGGGATAGGCGCAGTAAAGGTTAAGTTACCATTAATTAAAAGATACTTAAGAGAGAGATTAAAGCTTAAAGGATTCCTTATATAAATGCACTTTAAGGTAGCACAGGAAGGAGCGAAGCTGGCAACACCTATAGATTAAATAGCCTATGCAGGACTATTCTTAACAGAAAGAGCACTTAAATAGTTTAAGCCTTACCTTATAGAGATACAAGCGAACGGCATAACAACTACTAACTAAGAGGTACGGTTTATATTCTTAAGCTAGAATAGATTCGTAGAACAACTTACGTAAATGTTTAGAGACCTAAAGGCAGTAACCACGGCGGAAAGAAAACTCTAAGACATTACGCAACGAACCTTAGCAATTAAGTATACAACGCAGTTCCAGACATTAGCAATATAAGTAGAGTGGAATAATAGGGCGCTTATAGCACAGTATAAATAGGGACTTAAGGCTAAAGTCTAGGACGCAATTATCCTAATAGAAGATACGGACACCCTAAGGGATCTAATAGATTAGGCGATTAAGATTAACAATTAGATCTACTAAAGGGAACAGGCTAAGAGAGGCTAGGATAGAGTTCCATAGTTATATAAGGCGCAGAGTACGCAACGACTAAAGCTAAGTTAGAAACTATGGTATAGCGCAGAGCTAATAGACCTAAGTGGTACTAAAGAAGCCTATAAGAGATAGAGCAAACTATAGAAACCTAGAGGATAAGGATTAAGTAATTAAAGGTCCAAGGAGCAAAGGCCAAATTAGGGATCTTAGTAGTAGAAGATATTCAGGCGGACTCCACAATAGGAAAAATGGTTTAAAGAAGGAGCTTACATAAATTGCAGAAAATAGGGTTATTACGTTAGAGACTATAAAAGTAGGCAAAGTTACTATGTAGTAAAAGGCATAAGACCAGCAGACGATATACACGTATAGAGGGACAATAATATACTACGAGGAACTAAAGAATGTTTAATTAAAAGTTTTGCGTTTTATTACAATAACGTATACCAAATTCATAAAGACGCTAAGTATGGCGTAAGCTATTAGCTATAGGAGCCAGCACCTATAGAATATAGAGGAACTAACGAACTAGCTCGCAGATTAGATATTAAGGACAATAATTTTAATATAGGCGAAGCATTTTATAACGATAAGGCAATAAGAGCGGTTTACTAGGAACACGCAGCCATTAGAGATATTACACCAGAGGTAGAGGATAATTCCACTATAGAATAGGGAACATTAGTAGGGATTAAGACCCNACTAGACACNATNTCTATCGCTTTNNNAGANNTAAGAGAAGTAGGANAGNNAACTACTTNNGNACTNNATAAAGGTAAAAGGCTAAAGGCTTAAGATTCTTATAGCGAGATAAGAGATAACTAAGATTTTTAAGATAAAATAAGGCAAGCTTAAGGACCTATAACGGATAATAACTGATAGAGTAGAGTAATAGCTTAGTTCAGTAATATATAAATAAGCTTAAGACGAAGTTTCCTAAAGGCATAAGACTCTTAAGACAAGATAAGTGAGATTTAAGACTCTTAAGATAAGATAAGAATACTAAGTAAGCCTAGTTAGACTAAGGCTAGAGCTAAGCTTAAGCTAGAAGCAAGCTTAGGATTAAAGAATCTAAGGGATTAAGAATTTAGAGTATAAATTAGGACACCTATAAGCAAGAGGTAAGGAGCTTCTTTATAGATTAGAGAATCTGCGGCACAAATAGCAATTAGACTAAAAAACAAGTATATAAACCTAGAAGATTTACTAGTAAAACACGTTGTTCGGACTAAAGATTAAAAAGTTAATACTAAGATTAAGAAGTAAGAGAACTTTAAGGATTAAAGCGTGAGACGCAAACCAAAAGAAACCATAGAAGAGTTTAGGTAAAGAATTATCGCATAGCAAGAACAGAAACTAAATAAGAGATCTAGTATATTAGGACGTATAAAGGACAAAGCGCTAGTATAAAGAATTACTAATAGGCCTAGGGTAGGCACACTAAGAGCTAAGTGGCTTACTAAACTAGAAAATAAAGAGGATTTAGGGATTCTAACTAGGTTCAAAGAACGATATATAAAGGGCTATTATAATATAGTAATAAGAAGATACTTCCTTACGGACAAGCTATATACACTCTAATAGCTATACCAAAAGTAGTATAGGTAAAGGCACAATAATAAGTGGGAAGATTTCTATATATAGTTAGATAAAAAAGTTATCTAAAACCACCCAATTATAGAGAAGGCTATAACGCATATTAAAGGAGCCTTAATTATAACGTTAAAGGATCTAAAGGAATAATTAGAGGACTAGAAAAGCGAGCGACGCATCTTAATACCTATAAATAAAGTTACAACGTTTAGATTAGCATAATAAAGGTTTAAACTTAAAGACAAAGATAAGTTAAGAGTTAACTTAAAGCACCTAGCACACCACACGTTATTATGGATCGCGTATATAAACAATATATATAAGACGCATAAGAATCTAAAAGAAAAGAATTAGAAATACCCTATAAGAATGTACTAGATAACAGATAAGCGATAGTATAGGAATGCTAAATATATACATAGATGGCATCCAGCAGAAGTTTAAGAGGAAGGAAGTGTAGTACTTTAACCAGAAAGATTTCTTATAGAAGAATACTTAGACGGATAATAGTAGTGGGAATGCCTAAAGAATATGTATCTATAGTATATTAAAGACAAAAAGCGAACTAAGTATTAGCTAAAGAGCAAGCTAAGTGTAATAGGATTAAGCAGCTAATAGTTAGAAAAAGTAGAGGCCTACGGGACTAAAGGGAGCTAGTGGTAGAGCCTTAGACCCTTAAAGGAATTTAAGAATAACACCTAAATTTACGAGTTAAATAGCAAGATTAGCAGTTTGAGGCGCTAATAGATAGTAGAGTAACGCGGAACCATATCTTACTAGCAGTAGTTAAGAGAATAGGACTACCTTATAGACAGAAGGAGGAACCTTACTTATTAGTAACAATTTTAGGAGATCCAATAGCCTATAGAGGAGGGATTATTAATCTTAAAATAGGACCTATTTAGATAACTATTAAAGGAAAATAAATCGAGATATCTTTTAATATCCTACCATTAGGACGGGACGAGGCAGTATTAGGCATGCCTTAGTTACAGGAATACAATCTAAAGATTAATTAGATTATAGGTTAGGTCAATATTAGGGATACTTAACGCCGTAAGTTATAATAATAAGCTAAGATGGTATAGTACTAAGTAGGGGCAACCTATAAAGAAATAGAGAAAGGACTAAGTTACGTACCAAAAAGATATTATAAGTATAGCAAGAAACTATAGTCACCGGAAAGTAAAAAGCTATTAGAGTATATAGCATGGGACTATAAAATAGAGTTAGAACTAGAAATAAGTTTAAAGTTCTTTTTAACCTATAAGCTTACTAAAGAGGAAGGTAGAGCATTAAAAGAGTTTATCTAGGAAAACCTATAAAAGGGATACATTAGACCATCGCAGTTATTAGTGGGATATCTAGTACTATTTGTACTAAAAAAGAATAGTAAACTAAGGCTGTATATCGACTATAGATAATTAAATAGCATTACTAGGAAGGATAGGTATCCTTTACCCTTAATTAGTGAAATCTAAGACAGGATAGGCAACGCGTAAATCTTTACAAAGATAGATCTAAGATAGGCGTACCATTAGATCAGGATTAAGAAAGGCAACGAATAGAAGGCAGCCTTTAGGTTAAAGGAAGAACTATATAAACTATTAGTTATGTAATTCGGGCTTATAAACGCACTAGCAATATTTTAGAAGCGTATTAACAATATATTAGGAGAATACTTAGATAAATTTATTATAGCATACCTCAACGATATTATTATCTACTTAATAACTAAGGAAGAACACGGGGAATACGTTAAATAGGTCTTAAGGAGACTATAAGAAGAATAAATGCTAGTAATAATTAAGAAATGCGAGTTCTTTACTAGGAAGACCTATTTTATTAGATTTATTATTAAACTAGGCCAACTTAGTATAGATCTAAAGAAGATTGAGGTTATAGTAAATTAGTAAAAACTAGAGAACGTTACGCAATTAAGATCGTTTCTAGGGTTTTACAATTACTATAGAAGGTTTATAGCGCAATGGTTAAAGGACATTAAGCTATTTACGCAGTTAATAAAGAAAGAAGAACTATGGGCATAGGGAGAGGAACAGAGAGAACTCTTTAAGAAAGTTAAAGAGTTGTTTACCCAGGAGCTAGTTCTTAAAATCTATTAACTAAGACTAGAGACGGTTATAGAAACAAATACATTAGACTATATACTAGGGGTATACTTTATACAGAAATATTAAGATAAATGGCACCCAGTGGCGTACTATAGTTAAAAGATAATACTACTAGAGTTAAACTATAACATCTATAATAAGGAGTTATTAGGTATAGTTACAGCATTAAAAAAATAGAGAGCATTCTTATAAGGTATNGAGNAACTATTTATAGTTAAGACGGATTATAAGAACCTAATAGGATTCCTAATAATAAAGGAACTTAACTAAAGATAGGTTAGATGGGTAGAGATGCTTATAGAATACCATTTTAAGATTTAGTATACTAAGGGTATAGACAACACAAGAGCGGATGCTTTAAGCTGTAAAGCTAAACTACAGAATAATAAGAAGCCATTAGGGGCTTTATTGCGAAAAGATATAAATAGATTAATTAGGTATAATTATCTAAAGATTATAGCAACTTAAGAAGAACTAGATAAGGTTTATAAGATACCGGAAAGCTTTTAGGTATAAAGAATTCTAAAAGCATAGCTAGAAGATCTATAAACGGATATATATAAAAACTAAGAAGTAAAGTATATCCTAAGAAGCATAGCAGAGCAGTTTATAGAGGACTTCTATAAGGGACTAACTTAAGGATATAATAGAGCTATAGGCTTAGTGTTGAGACTCTAAAAGGAGTATATTATTAATAGAATCTAAAGGATAGCTAAAAGGGTTACTA
The DNA here is from genome assembly GCF_001692895.1 of Cenococcum geophilum 1.58. Taxonomy (NCBI): domain Eukaryota; kingdom Fungi; phylum Ascomycota; class Dothideomycetes; order Gloniales; family Gloniaceae; genus Cenococcum; species Cenococcum geophilum. Next base: position 22,208 of record NW_027137640.1, read on the forward strand.
GAGAGTATCTAGATTACTAAAGGAATAAACTAATAAGGCATAAGCTATATAGAGGGCTATAACCTATTAAAACACTAAAGAGACTATAGGAGGTTATATTATAGGACTTTATTATTAAGTTACTAAAGTTAAAAAATCCTATTACCGGATAAGATTACGATGTGATCTTAGTAATAGTAAATAAGCTTATAAAATAGGGATACTTTATAGTATATACGGAAGAAATCTTAGCGGAAGATATCGCTAGAATCTATATTAAGGAAGTGTTTATAAGATATAGAGCACTAAGTAAGATTATATTGGATAGAGATCTAAGATTTATAGCAGCATTCTGGGAGATATTCTTAGCGGAGTAAGGAGTTTAAGCAGCAACTTCCACTGTATATTATTTATAGATAGACGGTTAAACGGAAAGACTAAATTAGACATTAGAGCAGTATCTAAGGCATTATATTAATTATGTATAGAATAATTGGGTATTGCTATTATTAGTTATACAGTTTGTATATAATATAACACCTTAAAAAGAAATAGGCATATTACTATTTAAGGTAAATTATAGATATAAGCNAAGAANATNGTTNTTANTANNNTAAGNNAANAAAANNAGTAGCATAGCNAAAGAAAGGATAAAGANNTTAATAAATCTTTATATAGACCTTATAGAATTAGTAAAGAAAGTATAAGAGAGAATAAAAAGGTACTATAATACTAAGAGACCTAAGGGACCAGATCTTAAGGAGGGAGATAAAGTATAGCTACTATATAAAAATTTTAAAAGTAGATAACTAAGTAAGAAGTTAGACTATATTAGACTAGGACCTTTTAAAATTACGTAAAGGATTTTACCGGTTACGTTTAAGTTAAACCTACCAACTAAAATAAAGATCTACCCTATATAGCATATTATAATGCTAGAGCTAGTATATAAGAATATTAAGTTATTAGTTTATAAAGCAAATACGTATAGAGGATAAGAGGAAGACAAATAGCAAGTTTTAAAGATTATTAGTTATAAGGACATTAATAATAAAATATAGTATAAGGTTAAGTAGATAGGCTATAATAAGACTACCTAGGAGCCACTAGAAAATTTAAAGAACGTTATAGGAAAGGTATAGGAGTATTAAAAAAGATTAGGTTAGGCAGTATTAATAAAGAAGGATTGCTAAAGAATAAGTTACCTAAGGGGGACCTAAGAAGAGTAGTTGCCAAACTACTTAGATCTGTTTCGTTCTCTATTGGAGGAGAATCTATTCTTTTATTACTAAGTTCCTATAAACCTTATTCTATAAGTTTCCACTCCTTAAAACAAACCTTCTTACGCACCTTCTTAAGACGGATTAATTAAGTAGATACCGCGAGACGAGATTCTAGGGCCTGTTATTAAGCATCGGCAGCCTCTTGTTTAGTATTATAAGAACGGCGCAGTTCCGCTAAAGCAATAGATAGTTTATTATCTAGCTGCGTAGTAGTAGATTAAATATAAAACCCTAAGATAAATCAATTAGGGAACCAGACGACTATTAAGAGTAATAGGTTGCGTATATTTAGCATTAAAGATAGAGCGAACGTCACAAGACAAACAAATATTCGCTTTAGTGCACTCTAAGTAAGAGGACGGTTGTTATAAAGATGGGTTTGCCAACGCAATATAAACCAACCCCTTTTTTAAATAATAAGAACACAGAGACGGTATAATCTTACTAAGAGATAGTATCGCAGCGACAGTGCGAGTACGACGAGCAGTTAAGGACAAAGAAATTGCTTTAGGTATAATAAGCAATAATATTAACCAAATTAATTAGACGGATATTATACCTCTAGTAAATAACTTAGAGATATTTTAAATCTTTAAGGATAAAGATAAAGAGGAGGGAGATGGTGTTACGGACGCTTTAAGTACAATATTACGACTACTAGGAGAAGAGTTGAAAGAAGCTAGTTAGTTAATTTAGGCACAGTCTAGGACGGAACTAATAGAACTATATAACGAGGAATAGTAGCTAAGGTTACGTAGGGTAATCTATATAATCTATACGATTTATATAATCTATAATAGAGCAGATAGAGTATATATATATTACGTATAAGAAGGATTTTATAGGAGTATGGTTATATATTTAAGGACCCTTAGTCCCTACCTAGATAGTTCCTTCCTTATAGTAATTCTTAGAATACAATTAGAGTTAATCTATTAGGCAACCACTCTACCAGTTATTATTCGTTGTTGACTTTTATACTTGCATTTCCTATACACCTAGCCTATTAACGAGCCCATCGTAGTTTCTGCTATAAGGTTCCGTTATAACTATAAGGGCCCTCTATAAGGATATTAGGATCGCCCCTAACAGCTATTTAATAGTCTTTTACCTAAAATAGAGCAAGTTAGACAAAACCTATAGTGGCGTTAATATCTAAATCACCGCTATACTAGGAGATTGTCTATACCCTATAGCCGCGATAATATAGTTATTTAACCGTAACCCCTAGCCTCTATTAGATCTATTATTTAGCGTTAATAATAAAGTATTTTCGGCGCTAGTAGTGCGCAAGATTCTATTAACCCGCCTAGCCGCTAGCGGTATCCTACCTAATAGCTACTCTAACTACTCCTTCTATAGGGGTGTAGCGCAGTATATATATAACTATAGCTCTATAGAGTTATAAACGGTATAGTTAGGTCAATAGACATTAGATATAGTAAAACTTTACTATAATACCTTAGAAACCAAACAACTTTAATTAAACTCGCATTTCTAGCGGAGTATGCCTATACTAGCTAGGGAAGCCTAATATAGGGACTCTATACTTTCTATTACGGGACTACCCCATAATACCTTATATATACTACCTACTGCATTCTACCGCAATCTGCCGCATTCTACTATATTCTGCTATATTCTGCCTACTACCACAAAATTGTCCTATATTCACAATATCCGTAATATTAGCAATATCCGTAACCTCTGCTAAGTTCTATTAAGTCTGCCAAATTCTACTAAACTCTGCCTAATTCTGCCAAGTCTACCAAATTCTACCGAATTCTGCCAAGTCTGCCGAATTCTGCAAAATTCTACTAAAGCTGCCAAATTCTGCCAAATTCTACCAAGTCTGCCAAATTCTGCAAAATTCTACTAAAGCTACCAAATTCTGCCAAATTCTGCTAAGTCTGCCAAACTCTACCAGGACTATGGTTAACTAAGCAACCAAGTTAACAATATATATCCATTCTTCCTATTTCCTTACCTTCTTTCCTTACACAATGTCTTAATTTCATCACATAGTTTATACTACAGAAATCGCTCCCGTTTTTAACTTAATTCTTTATAGGTAGTAGGCGCTTCGCTAGTAGGCACCGGGTAGGATTCAGGCCAGATCTCCAAAGTTTAGGCCTAAAAAGCCTTATAAACGCTAGGATATCGCCTAGATCCCACCCTATAGGCCTACACCCCCCACAATCGATATATTTGAAATGGATTATAACCTATTTATACCGTGCAAGAGATAGATATTACGTGTCTATACATTGCTTGGCCGAAAACCCTGCAACTCAGGTATTTAACTAGATGTTCAACACAGTTAACAACATCATCGCTTACAACTGCACTTAATAGGTCGTTCTTTTCACCCACCCACCTCCCTTACGATGTACATTAGATTAGTTACTTGCAGTCCTATTTAGGTCTAGCGGCGGGCTATCCCATTAGGGGCACCGGGTAGGATTCAGGCCAGATCTCCGAAGTTTAGGCCTAAAAAGCCTTATAAACGCTAGGATATCGCCTGGATCCCGCCCTATAGGCCTGCACCCCCCACAATCGATATATTTGAAATGGACTATGACCTGTTCGTGCCGTGCGAGAGATAGATGACGCTAAGAGCTCCATTTCAGAAGCTGTATACGGTAAAGTTGCCAAGCTTTTAGCGTGTTTTTGGGCGGTCAGAGGAACATCAAAATTATTGTGGCTGTGTTTTGATTCTGAGGAGTTCGACCGAACAATCGCCTCAGAATCAGATCAGAATCTATCTGAAGCCTCTGGAATCAATCTGATCTGGAGCTAAAATTTACAACCGAACAGTCCCTAAGTCAAAATCGGTTTCCTTCATTTCTATTTTCTTGTCTTTTCTAATGCCAAGTCTAGGCTCTCTCCCCTATCCCAAAAGTGACGAAAATGAACTTTACAAGCAGTAGTAATAAGAACTACCAAGTCTCCTGCTTATATCGCCCAGTCTTCTCCATGGCTATCAGGTAGGCTTCTGCGTCATCATGGTTTATATTGCCCTGCTGCTGGAAGACTTCAATGAGAGATTCGCGGACTGCCTGAGGCATCTTGCCTGAGGAACTGAAGTACGAGGAAGTCAGTTTACACTGAATGGACAAGAGAAGCTGTAGGAAAAGGCAACGTGTACCCGCAAATATATATCAACCCATTCTGGACGGCGAGTACCTCGTATACTCTACCCGCATGACTGCGAATGAGATCTTGGACATACAATTTATTTTTCTGTACTTGGAATTAGAAAATTTCTAACTACTAGTAGAATCGCGGAAGAGACATCTTACTTGGTCTCTCGAAAATGCGGGGAACACATCTAGCATCACCTTTTCTTTCTTCAGGGTTTCCCATTCTTGTTTAAAGAAGAAATCTGCTTGTGAGTTCCGGCATCCAAAGAACAACATATCTGTCGGTCTTGTATTACCTTTGAGTTCTCTCATCTGGGTGTCCCCTCCTTTTTGACCGCTGGTTGATTCTTGCATTGTTTCTTTCTGCCAAACCAGCCGCTCGTAGATTAGTGCCCTCATTGGAGCAACACCCGTTCCTGGCCCAACCATGATCACAGGCTTGTCCGACTCCGTTTTGGATATGCCAAGCGCGCCTTTTTGGAGAGTAACGCTAAGCTGTTGGCCGGGTTGTAAAGAGGCGATGTAACGGGTGCAGACCCCCTGCCGAATGCGCTTGATGACGGTGCGGTACTTTACTATAGCAATAAGTAGTTCGAAGCGGGTGTGGTCTTTCTGGGATCCTGATCTCTTTCCATGTAATTCCTTTATTGGAGCAGCTTCTTGGCTATTTCGTATTGCCGACAATTTTGTCAGCGCATATTCAACCGTCTTTAGTCTTCCCCCACTGGCAATGCTAAACTGCCTTCCTCGCATAAAGGGTATGATGGAGCACACGTGCTGCCAAGGAATGTGCACACTTTCGAACTCTTGTAACACCTCCAGGATACTTCGTCGCGGCCGCGTTGTATAGTCATAGAGCTCGTCAATATACTCTGGGTTGGTAAACTCTAGGAGACGCTCACGGTGGAAAGGGTCGTCAGTAAAATGTGCGAGTTGAGAAAAGAAGGAACGACGAGGGATAGATATAATGTCGAGGTAATTTGTGAGTAATTTGCGGAGAGTTAGATCAGATGGGGAGGGCGGGTTATGCAATGGAGAGGAGGTATGGGATGACAATGCCACGGAAGAGGTAGGGATGAATTTTAAAGGGCTATCAGCGATAGGGAGCCAATTCATAATTTTGAGAAACTGGGTGACATCGGAGGGGAAATTCTTCGGGTAGACCGTGAGGGTGTCCCCTGGGCAATATAAATGCTGTGAGGTGGCGGTGAGCGTGAGATGTCGAACATCCTGCCAGTGCGTTGGGGGGGTAAGGCGGGTGTTTGAGACCACAGTTGCCGTCAAACTGCCCGATATCGCGAGTAGGTCTTCAGGGGGGATGTCTGGTGATTCGGGTTGAAGGTCAGAGTGGTCGATTGAGTTCTCTAAGTCCAATATCCTTTTACCGTTCTGGGAAATTTTCGTCGAAGCACTTATCGCCTCAACGTTAGCAAAATCAAGAATCCATTTCGGTTCCAGCAAGACATCATCCCGAATCGTTTCAATACCATCTGGAAGAGGATATTCTTCCAGCAGCCGTTGACGAAGTTTGATCGACCAGGGCAGAAAGCTGCCGTCCACTCTTCAAGTGCACAGCCTAGTTAGTCAGAGGCACAACGAAATTATGCGCAGGATAAGAAATTAGAGAGGCACCAACCCTTCAGGATGTTGATCATCAGCCTCGCCACGATCGCAGATTGGCTGCGCCCCAAGCTGGACGAGACGATTGTAAAGTTTTCGATGAGCCCAATTGAACCTTGTTATGTATTAGTTCTCTTCTTTGAAAGAGCCTACCATGTAAGCTCACTTTGGATATGAAGTGTCGCCAAGGCCAAAGGATGTAAATCGCACGGAATGCAAGCATCCTAGCCGTAGGCGTACACTCCTCAGCATTTTCCAGAACGCTTGAGCATTGGCTGGCAGATCTCCTTGTCCAGTAGTGGAGATGGCTATGAGGACAACAGAAGGCAGGAGGAGTTGTCTCTGACAGCATATCAGTGTCAGCGCTTAGCGGGATTAAATCCGCATTGAAACTGCACAAACAACTACATACAACAGTGACAGAGTTCAATTCAGAGACTTGAGTATTGAAACGGAGCCGTTCCGTTAGGCGTCCCATCTCCTCCGCTACATCTTGGGAGTTGCCTGTTTCAGAGCCGTAGAGCACGAGGGCTGTCCGGCTAGAAAGAACATCCTGAGTACACTGGCTGGTAGCTTCTAGAGAAGATGGAATACTTTTAATGGTTTCGGCAGATGACAGGGTGTTTCGAACGAGTCTTTGTACAAGAGATTGGGTAACCTCCCCGGTGGCCTCTTGCTTAAGTTGCTTGACACCCTCGCTGATAACTCCTGTAGAGAGTGACATGCCCTCGCTAGCGGCAATGTCTGCAGAAGATGGAATGATGTCGCTGGTAGCTCTTTCTAGAGAGAGCGGAGTCCCTTCCATCGTGGTAGATCCCGCTTGCACGCGACAGCTGAGTCTGGCCGGGTCCAGCTCAGCTCTGCCTGCTATGCCTCGGGGATACAAAGGCTGGCTGGGCACTCGATGATTGAAAGAACCCCATTGCTCCCAGTGCATCAACATGCAGGCCGGGCGCACATCGCGGTGGGATGTTGTGGTGATTGGCGTTGGTGGTGGCTTCTGCAGAGCTTCTAGCGTTTCCTCACCCGGGCAGTCGTTGGCAGCACCTCAAGAGCCGCACCCTCTCCTTGCCCGCTAAAGGCGCCAGATCGGGCTTAGCGTCTCTGCCGCACCTTACATTTTTTGCTCTGAGCTTCTCCCTCTCCTGTCTCCCGTTCAACTCACAGACAACAGAACGATTCAACCAACTCCCATCAATCTCGAACCACTTTCACGCTCTTCGGGCACCTAGCTACCCACTACAACTCCCTCTCGTCAACTAGTTCCACCACCTCAGGCGGTTTCGACAATTTTCCATCTTCTCAACCTAAAAACTGTTCACAGGCAGACCATAACAGGCTCTACCAGGACACCAAAGTTTCCTCAACTTTTCTGCACGGTTTCCGGTACTTCCTCACTTCAGAAGTACTTTATTATCAAAGCAACAACCTCGTGTCATCAAATTCACAAAACTTAAATAATCATGTCCGCTCCTGTCGATAGCATTACCGCCCAGATGGCAAACACCACCCTCAACGAGCCCACCGGCACAGCCGAAGGCGCCAACGTTGGCGCTGGAGGCGACAAGCCCGCCAATGCAGCCGAGAACGAGGCTGTCATTGCCAGTGCGGCTGAGGGTAGGAGACTCTATATTGGGAACCTCGCGTATGCGACCACCGAGGGGGAGTTGAAGGAGTTTTTCAAAGACTACCTGGTGTAAGTCTACCTGCGTACCCACTCATCTACGCCTTAAATTTCTGTCTATGACGTAGGGGCTAATTTTCACTGAATAGCGAGTCCACCTCGATCCCCACTAACCCTCGCACAACGCGTCCCGTCGGATACGCTTTCGTCGACTTGTCTACACCGTCTGAGGCTGAGCGTGCCATCGTTGAGCTGAACGGCAAAGCCATCCTTGACCGCAAAGTCTCTATTCAGCTTGCTCGCAAACCTGAGGCACATGCTGAGGGCGCTGGTAGTGGCGCAGAAGGCGCTAATGGAACCGAGTATCGCCGTCGCGCGTCTACTCGTGGCCGCGGACGTGGCAGAGGACGCGGTGGGCGCGCCGGACGAGGTGGGCGTGCTGTACGTTCTATTCCCCATGCAATCATTCGTGACATGATCTAATGCACACTTAGCACAAGGAAAGCACTGAGGGCGCCGAACATGCCGAAAACGCTGAGGGTGAAGCTGCTACCCCTGCTGACAGCGCACCAACGAATGTACCGGCCCAAGTTATCCCATTCACCGAAACTACGAACGAAGCGTTTACAGCTGAGAAGGGAGCTGAGGTAACTACTACGGCTCACCCAACTAAATCCGGAAAGCCCCATGTGCCCCGGGAGCGCAAGCAGCGTGGTCCTCCAGAGGATGGTGTTCCTTCCAAGACTAAGGTCATGGTCGCCAACTTGCCCTACGACCTGAAGGAGGACAAGGTATGCGTCTTTGATGTTTTCGTTTATTATTCGGTCCTCTAACTAGCCTTGCAGCTTCTTGAAATCTTCAAAGACTACGAACCATCCTCCGCCAAAATCGCTCTCCGCCCTATCCCAAGATTCATGGTCAAGAAGCTTCAAGCGCGAAACGAGCCGCGCAAGGGTCGTGGTTTTGGTTTCGTTACACTAGCCTCGGAGGAAATGCAACAGAAGGCTTGCGCCGAGATGAACGGCAAGGAGGTCGATGGTCGCGAAATCGCCGTTAAAGTCGCCATCGATTCTCCTGGCAAGGAGGACGATGCTCATATGGAGGGCGGAGAGGAGGCTGGCGCTGAGGGTACCGAGGTCGCTCCTGCCGAGACTACTGCTTAGATATCTCTCGAGTCCCCTGAAAGCACGCTGGTGGGGTTTCTTCTGGCTAAACTTTGCTAGTCAATCAACCTTTCTTTCACTTTGCTGCTTTTCACGCGCCAGAGTTTATGTAGCAACGTTGGGGGCACATCCTATCTTCCTACTCTGCAGGCATTGGGGGACATTCTTTATTTTCTTACGTCTTGTCGTCACATTTCGGGAGGAAAAAGATGGAACGTCCCTTTTCACATGCCCGGCAGGTCTGGGAATGATGGAGGGATGGGTTTAGGAAACATACCTTCAGATCTTATGCCATGTTTTTAGTCTAGCATTCCCGCACACAGGGCAATAGGGTAGCCTTTTTCTCCCGTTTGGTAACCGGAAACCGTTCGAAGAAAACTGTACTTTTAGATTCCTTGGTTGGAGGTTCGGGGTGTAGAGTTTTTTTCAGGCTTTTCTGGGAGTGGCGAAATGGGAGAAAAAAGTATTCTGTGTTCTACTATTAATGTTTTGATTCGATTAGTCATGGCGAAACTGATTGACGTCTTAGAATGTCGTCCTGTTCTTCCTCTGCAAGTGAAGTGATTCATGCGTTCCACGGCTTCGAAACTGAGGGTTTTTGGTGACGGAGAATATACGGGTACTGATCTCAATCCGAAGTAGCAGGGTATGAGAGCTTCTTAGCAGCTGGCCAGTGAAAATACAATACACTGAGGCAAACGAAGGAAATTCGTGGCTGAGAACATTCTATTCTAGGTGCAAATACGAAAAACGAGTTGAAAACAAGGTCTATACCGGTAAGAGGTGACACTATCAGGAGAATAAATTGAGGGAATACCACACTACAGTCTAGACATGATTCCATCAAAGCTACTATGCTATGGTCGTGAGTCCAAATTCTCATTTCAAAGCCGGCCGCTATCATCTTTCAGGATGACTAGGGCTCTACTGATACACATCGCTTCGCCCCTTGAGCTAGTGTTCCGCAAGAAGTTTTGGTAATTGATGGGATGAAGGAGAATTTTCCCACCAACTATTTCATTCTGCTGCGGGTATCTGTAGAAAGATGGAAGAATGCATATCTCGACTTCTGCAGGCCTGCCAGAGTAATTAAGGCCTCTGGAAGAGGTATCTATGTATTCGTCCATATCTCTGCTGTCCAAAGCGGTCCCGGGGGCTGGAATTACCATTTCGTATTCACCAGTACTAGCCAGAAGTTCTGCCTTGAATTTCAATGCTCTATCTGTAAAGCGTCCTTCTCGAGCCATCCAATCATTTTCGGCTTCCCCTAGTCTCAAACGTGATGTGATTGGGATTCGAGACGTTCATAGCGGTAGTCATAGCAGGCACGCTTGAGGAAAATATGGGAGCAAGAGTTCGTGAAAGCTGGTCCGAGAGGGCTGAGCCTGATGTGCTGCAAAGTCAAGATGCCCCAAAACCGATGCATCACCTGCCCAGCGTTAGCAATCACTAAGTAATGACGATGATGTTCTTCTTGTTCTGGCTCACTTGTATTCTGAACAAATTCTCTAAACTTCTCTAATAGCAACTGCGATTCAGCCGCTGAGGCAGGAAATGTGCTCTCAAAGACCCGTTGACATAGCGCTGATGATATCAGCGCTTGTAGAATGACATGCGTGTTGAGCACTAGAAAGTCCGCCCACTTGGGTTCCAGTACATCGCGGCCGCCTACACCTAGCACCAGGCTTCGGCGAACTAAAGATTCGGGGCATTGGTGTTCGGTAAGTGAAGGTTTTGTAACACGTGCTATCGCCAAGCGCCAATGCGCTCTGCCTTAAATACGCACTGAAATCTATCATTTGCAACAATATGGTGCTTCGGTCGGCTCGCAAGAAGTCAGCCGGACATTCCAACGCCAGTGTAAACTTATTTCCCCGCTCTAATAATCAACTTGACGTTGCTTTTCTCTTAAAATTTCTAGGAAGGCTCGTTCCTTGTGTTGCTGTGGAGAGTCTTTTGAAGTCAGTTCGTATCGAAGAGTTCTGTAACCGCTCTCAAGGCTTGAAATCCTTGAAGCCAACTTCGCCACGTCAAACATTGGTCGAGCCACGTTCTCTTTCGCTTGCTGGTCTAATTCCCCCATCTTGCACTGGATCTGCTATTGGACAGATTTCCTTAGCCCTATCTCGTAACTTAAGTCCTTGAACTTGGTTTCGAGTTTGGAACTTTCGCATTCAGAATTTCCGGTCAAAGTTCCAGCCCACAGCAAGGTTCTCTTGGCCAACCGTCTGTTTGTCCGACAAGGCCTGCTTGAGAAGTTGGCTTTCTATTAAAAGAGCATTAAAGCTTTGCTTTTGCAGGTTTTGACCGTTCGGACCACTTAGGGCTCCATAGCTCTTGGAGGTTGTTTGTTTTTCGATCTGCCGTAAATGTATACAAGACGAAATGCTCTCGTTACTATGTGAGGATTGTGATAGAAGGTGGGAACCACAGATATAACACGAATTCTTCTGCAATATCAGTGCCTTGAGAATACCATAGCATAGATATATGAGGGTACCTTACCTAACTAATACCTTTAGTTTTCTTCCACGTATTCCTTTGCGCATCTGTTCATGTAGGCTCTGGTACATCGCTGAACCTGCCGGCTTTAATTTGCGTCCTCAAGCGCTTTCGTACAGTTCTCAGCATATCCTAGTCTTCGAGAATCTGAATCACATGGTACTTGATCGTTCAATGAATCAATAGTTGAACTAGGCGATGATTGCTGAGTAGATTCTGCTTTCTTTAGTAGCTGAATTTCGCAAGCAACCATAGGCCTGAGCTCATCATCTCTTATGCAGTCCAACCCTGAATCTTTTGCTTGAGAAAGGCGTTCCTTGAATATGGGCCCAGCTGCCACAACCTCGAGTTGATTGCGGGGACAGTGTAATTTGTCCCAAATTTGCCGTTTAGAGGTGCACATACTATAAATTTGAATTCTTCAAAGGAAGTGAGTATTTTATAGGCCAGGATGACCGCCTCATGATCTCTCGTCCGTTTAGCTTTCAGTGGTCGTGACTTGGTTGACGCTGGGGACGATGTTGCAAGGTGGTTGCTGGACATGATGTACGAGTTTAAGAGTTTTGCTCTAATTCTGTAAATGTCGAGGGACCCCGGGAAACCCTGAAATCGATTCCGTGAGAATTGACAGAGCTGCAGGTTTCCTGAAAATATAAAAAGTAGCCTATCCTATAGGACCAACGCCCCGATCGACCTGCATCGGGAGCTGCACTTATAGCAGCACTGGAAACGGCGTTTGCGGCCGCAGCAGGACTTTGCTCTAATAGACTCCTTTCTTCCCTGAGATTAGGTCATCCAGATCAAGAGACAAGGCTGAGACAGTCAGCGGTATAAACCAAGTCAATCTGTAAGCTAGTAGAGAGCCGATTGGATGCGGATACGGGAGCACACAGAAACGAAATGGCGGAGTTGACAGGTGGTATAAGAGTGTGGAATTAGGCTAGGGCTGAAACAGCAGTAGGCACGGTAACGAACCACTAAAAGCCACTGTGCCGTGAGTCCGAGCACTCGGGCAGTCTAATTTGATGGAAACTGCGAAGGGATCTGCCATAATTCAGGTCAATTCTTGAGTGTTCACTTTCACTCAACTTCGCCGTTGCGGATCCTTCTGGAGTCTCCATGGAAATCGGATTGTGGACATAGTAAACTCTCCTGCTGGCTGAACATATCATTCCCCTTAGTCATGTCGGGAAACTTAAGCCCAAGTAGTCAACGGCCTATATCGATGCGCTCTCTTGATTCTGTTGTTCCACCTTACGATTGTCGGTTCCGTACGGAATACGAGACCGAGAATGACGAAGAGAGGCCGATTGATCCTAATGCTCGAGCCATAATCGCTATTGGCGCTACTTACACCGGCATTGCCTTCGTGATAGACAGTAGCAATGGCGAGCGTATTTCAACAAGTATGATCCGATGTGTCGGAAAATATCCGGGAGCTTAGGAGAAAGCACATATGATTGGAGAAAGAGCCATTCCTACGGAGAGCTGTTATCCTCAGAATGCCAAAGACATGGAGCGCTTTCGTCCTGAAGGCTTTACAATCGAATGACTCTGAGGGCGAGTATGGAAGACGCTGTCGGAGTTCTAGTCCGCCTATTGATAATAGCTCGGTAAACACCTCAAAGAACACAGAAAATACTGTCATGTTAACATATTCCTATCAGGAACGAAGCGAGAGGGTTTATTTGCATCCTAAGAACTATCGCTGGGGATTGTATGTGGAGAAGCACCTGGAGTATGTGGACACTAATCGTAACCATGGCGGACGTAAACTTCGACGTGTCACGAGACCAAGGATCAGGTTCTTTGCATCCGAATCAACAGCTCACCTCCAAGAGGAGCTCAATTCTGTGATAGAATATCTCATACGCAATAAAATAATCAGGAATGAGGCACAGTTGTTCTCAGACTTCTTTTATGCGGTACTGCGACATGCGAAGACGCAAGTTGAAGAAGTTAGGTTTCAATCTGGGATGAGAGTGGGGTTCATCCTCGCCGTCCCACCCATCTGCCAACCAAGGGCCCGCCGGATAGTCTAGTCAGCGTTGCTGAAAGCTACTAAATCGCTCAATTTTGGACAGAGGAGATAATTATTCTTCGTCTCTGAGCCGGAGGCTGCAGCCTATTATGTGCTAGAGGATAATAAGAAGCTTGTGTTGGTACGTGAAATGCAAGGGTCAGTGCTCAAGGGCTGGCCTTTCCACTAACTCTTGCAGGAAGGTGAAATAGCCACTATTCTAGATGCTGGGGGCGGAACAGTAGATGCCATACCTACAAGGTTGACCAAAAGTATCCGCTAAGGCTAAAGTGTCTTGAGGAAGTCCCGAGTGGAAGTAAGTCAACCTACCTGTATTTCCTGAGATGTATGTTAACGGAACTAGGCAAGCTTTGTGGTTCAAGCTTCCTAAATGATGAGCTTCGAAAGCATATTCGTGCGAGGCTGACATCTGCATGGAAGCAGTTATCTCGGGCTCTCAAGGTTGGAAACAGCACTTTCGAGTGCGGGATTGAAAGCGCGGTGAATGTATTCGAACATTTGATCAAGAGAACATTCGGCACCTCAGCCATCATGCTAGATGAACGTGTTAAGATATACGGTGTAAATTCGGACGCTAAACGACGCTTTGACTGCAATGGCATAATCTTATCGAAGTATGATTGTTACTTTCAGTATCCTGACATCTTGGGGCATGTTCGGTTGCAACTCCATATTGTAACGGAAATGGAGCTCAAATCTGAATATGAGGGTGTTGTTCGGTAAATCTGACGGCCTTTGAATATGGAGCTCCTCCATATCGGTAAGCGCGTCAAATTTGCAAGCTATACTGTATACGGTAGTTAAAATGAGGTTCTTGGCACCGTTTTAATATGTAGCTTCAGCTCCTGTTCCATATTCCATATCAATATAGAGCTCTTGCGTACGCGCCAAAGTCACGACTTCTTGTAATATGGCGACTCCACATGCCCCAGTTGCGACACTACAGTCGCATTTGCAAGCCTTATATAATATTATTATCTTAACTTTTGTGATCGCGATAAGCCCGTTTCCAAGGGGGCTTATACACGGGCGTCGCTGTAACTCTACTATGGCTCGTACGGGAGGTGGGCAAAGATGTAGGAAACGTCGATTGCAGAGAGGGCGTTGGCCGAGGAGGAGGCTCCATTGCTACACTAAAGTAGGGAATCGCGATAGAGGCCTGGTGGCAGAGAGCGGCCCATTCGAATTGCTCACCGACATTAATCACGAAGTCAAATATGGAGCCTTATTCTGGAGCTGCAACCGAACAATCGACTCAATTACAGATTCAAATGAGCTACAGTAGTAGCCGCCACTAATTACAAACGGACGACACTAAAAGGCGCACGGATTGAACAGATTATGATATGGAGGCGATTTGCAACCGAACGTGCCCTTGAATATTTCTGAACCTTACCTAGACAGGACTTATGGAAAATCTTCCGCCCATACTTGGAGGGTGCTGCTAAGGTTATGCATCAGCAGCTGGAACTGGTAGAAGAAAAGGGCCACTATCCGACTGCAAGTATTACCCTTCTGAAGATTGTCTTGAAGTAAGAACAAGAGCAGCTTACCTTCTATAGAAAGTTATCCTCGCCGGCGGATTTGGAAGGTCACCAGCCCTCCGAGAGCGCCTGAAGAGTGAACCCCGAAAGAGATACAGGGTCACGAGCTACCGCGGTTACAAGACAGATCTCGTTGACACTTCCGATGGCAGGAATGCGTGAGTAAAGCTATTCCAAAACCCCATCCAGCTTTGTGCTGATATCATATGAAGGGAGAATGCAGTTTCTTGCGGAGCAGTTCTCGGAGCGTTCGATTAAGAAGCCGTGCTTGAGAGATTTGGAACACAAAGAGCTCTCGACCGACTAACCGGGTCAACACCCGAACGGCATGCCCGCTGCAGCTACAGCTTTCTGCGTTATGAAATGTATCAGCCACGACGATTTAACGGGCATGCTAGGATCCCCAAACGGGAGCTCAGAACCTTCCGATGCGACTTCGATGGCAAGACATAGATACCAACTCTGTATTTTTTTGTACAAAAGGTCAGGTGGTGCAGTGTTTAGCGCCCAATCTTGTTGGGCTCTTCTAATAGATAGATGATAGGGCGAGCCTCTTTGCCCAGGATGGTTCACCGAACTAGATTGCCTCCATATCTTCGAGATACCCGAAGAAGGGTTGATATGCGAAGAGGTCTTTTAAATTAGGGTGAGAAAATGGAAAGCTATTATGACGAGGATCATGAGAGGAATGTTGGTAATAGTATATTGTATATGTACGATCTAAGGACCCTGCTAACCAAAATGTTCAGCGTACTCAACAAGGGAGCTGGCTTTCAAAATCGACATGACTCACCTAAAGACGGAAGAACATCTAGCTCCCGTAATTCCCGGAGGGAAGGGGAGGAAAGCGCCAGTTTTCGAGGTTGTCTACAAGATCATCATGAGATACGATGGGCTGAATATCTGTTTTAGAGTGTAGTATAAGAAAGGTGAGAAAATAGGTGAAATAGAAGAGAAGGAGTACTGGTAGCAGACTTCTATGATCAAGAAATTCTTGGTGGGGACATAACAGGCAGGGCTTCCATCAGTATTCAATATCAGTATAAGGCCGTATTAATATTAATATTGAATAGTAATTCAGTATTAAAAAGATATTAAATATTAAATGTAGTACAGTCTTGGTATAGTGTTTTAATTACAAGTAGGCTCCGTACACCCCTAAGCTTTAGTAGAGCTTTAAAACAGCTACTCTCTTATAACCGCTTTTTTACCACTATTATTAAGTTCGTAATCCTTGGTGTGGTGTAGTAGGTATTAGCTACTCTCTATATTCTGCCAAGAGTTTAAAAGCCTCTTATACTACGTTTATCGCCATAAGTCTCCTATTAGTGGTAATATTACTTAATAACTAACTCTTTAAGCACTTTGTACGTTTAATACTCATACTACCTAGTAATATCCGCTCCTATAAGACTATTTACCGTATACCTAAAAAGACTCGCTTAGCCTCTGCTAATATTAACGGTATAAATAATATATTAATTGCTATTTAAGAGAGTTATAGGTAGTTGGCTCTATAAGTTAGATTAAGCTACTACTTTAGTACTATACCTTAGATTAAAATAGGCTTTAAGTTAATAAAGTCTTTATACTTATCTTCTACGCTATTAGTAATATTAAGTATACGTATATAAAGTTCTGTTTTAGAAGGCTTAGTAGAGTAATTAGTAGAGGTAAGTTCTAGTCTAACTTTATAATATATATATTAGTTCTTCTAAAGCTTCCTTACTACAGCAAATAATTACTTATACTACTTCTTATTCCAGTGCCTTTTAATATAGGTTTTCTAATGTAAAGGGTAAAGGAGGATTAAAGCAGCGTATATAGATGTATTATTAGTAAGCTTATAGTATTTATTAAAGGTATATTAGCTTATAATAATAGCTAAAAGAAGGTATAGATTTAGGCAATATTAATTCTATAAAATTACCAATTAGTAAAGCCTTAATTATAATTAAAAAGCTTACCTTTAACCGCTTAAAGTGTTTAATAAGTATATCTATAGTATATAGCGTCTAGTTAATTAATAAGAAGTTACTGTTACGGCACTGGCAGAACTTGGCAGAACTACGCACCGGCAAGTTGCTACAGATTGCCGCATATTGCGGTCACGTAACGCGAAGATCGTATATAGCTTCGAGCGGCGCTCCCCTTCTTCTCCTTTCTTTTCTTTAGCTTTAGATTCTCGTTTATAGACAATCTAATCGTATAGGCTTGCGCGACCATTTTGCCGTACTTATGTCTTAATTAACTGAGTCGCTAACATTATCTAAAGCTCACTCTACTCTTTCTTCCTGAGAAGGAACTTAAATATATCTACGAGAACATAGAATAGGACCCTAAGGACATTACTAGGACCATAAGGACAGGACCTAAAAGAAAAGAACAGAACCCTAAGAAAAGAACCTATAAGACACGCACAGACCAGAACCCCTAAAGAAATTACCCGGAATTACTTAATACCCCTACTACTATGCCACAAACCATAGCAGCAGGTAAAGCAGCTGTAGGACCCTTAAATACTTTAGATAAAGAAATAATTAACGTTTTAACCCCCTAGGCGGAGCTTGCGGCTGCCAATGCTGAAATTAAATAATTGTAAGAGCTGCTTAAAGCCAGAGATACCCCTATATCTAATAATGAGTCATTATTAGATAACTAAAGACTTACTATAGTCCTTTAGGCCCTATCCTAGCGCCTTAGTGGATCCACCAAGGCCTATGCAGCACTAAAGCGGTTAGTAAAGGTCGCGGACCCCCTACTACTTATAAACGGAACCGACCCTATATTTAATAATTAGAAGCTCCAATTACGGGATAAGCTTAAAGTTAATGTAGACCACTTCCCTAACGCCCAAGCTAGAATGGCCTACGTCTTCGGCCGTACTGGCGGAGACGCCTAGACGCATTTACGCCCGTAATACACTAAAGACTTAATAAACCCCTTTATCTCTAAAGAAGAAATAATTAAACACTTGTCTTCTATTTATAAGGACCCTTTTAAAGTATAAAACGCCCGCCTTAGCTATAAAAGCCTAAATATAAAAATAACGGAGACCTTTTTAGCCTTCCAAACCCGCTTTCTATACCTAGCCAGACAGGCCTAGATCTCCTAGGAAGACCTACTACCAGACCTCTTTAATAAGCTTACCCTAGACCTATAGTAGGCTGTATTGCCAGCTTATACTATAGCATAGACGTTAAAGGAACTTATAGACTATTGCCTAGCTATTAACTAAGGCCTCTATTAAATTAAGGTACGCGCTAACTAGCTAAAAACTAGAAACCTTACAAACCAGGCCGCAAGTACTGCGAGTACGGCCTATAGTGCCCTAGTATAATCGGCAACTCCTATAGCCAACCTGGCAGCTAGCCGCGCAGCTACCCCTGCTACGGGCCCGGTATACACCCGGCCTATATATAGCGACCCCTATATATAGGCCCTTAGCAATTAAGGAGCTTACTTCTTATACGGTTAAATAGGCCACCCTATAAGGAACTGCCTAATAAAGGCAAGAATAAATAAGGTCCTATTAATTCAGGAGGATAGTACGGAGCCGGAAAAAGAGGAACCCTAGAGGAAGACTCCTCTCTAGGGTTAAAAGGGATTAATATATCACATATTAATCTAGATTAGCTAGTTAGTAGAAAAAGCTGCACTATCCCTTATACTTTATTTCGTAATAGATATTAAGTTTTAACCTTTGCTTTAGCTAACTTAGGAGCAAATGCCTTTACCTTAATTAATATAAAATACGCTGTAAAACTAGCTGACTTTTTAAATGTACCTCTTAAAGAACTGCCTAAACCAATCCCTATTTGCGGTTATAACGGATAAATAGGGCCACCTATTATAACTATCTTGCGGATCCACCTCCGCGTTAACGGACGAAGGTAGTATAATATCCCCTTTCTTATTACGGACTTAGGAAGCCATAATATAATTTTAGAAAGAAAATGGCTAGCCTATTTAGGCTTATAGCTTAAAGTACGGAGTAGACGGCTTATCTAGCCCGAAACTCTACCCCTAACCCCTTCCTTTATAAAAGAAATCAGCATTATAATAGAAAACCTTATACGGCCCTAGATTAATACCATTTACTAGGCCGATGCTATACGCAGAGACTAAGCCTTTAAGAAGGACGTATAGCTTAACCCGCAACGGATCCATATACTACACCGCCCCTAAACTACCTATGTTACGCCACCCGCACTAAAGACCTAGGAAGTTGGTAGTAACCTAGCTAAGTTCCTTATAGAGAACCCTATAAAGCTATAAAGGAAAGCTAAGGATATCGGACGCTATACTAAACTAATAGATAGGAAGGATAACTTATGGAAAATGGAACGTGAGCTAAGGAAGACTATAAACCCTATACTGCAAACCACGGCCCGATGGACGCCAAAGAAACCTACGGACCTCCTACTAGTTAATGTCTGCTGTATTAGCGCTATAGGATTCTACTAGAACCTGGTTTAGCCTAATACCATTGCCTTTATAACTAGCCTATATAAAATTAACCAAATAATTAAGGAAAAAGAAAGCGAGCTTAGTGGATAGGAAAGCGGGCTTACAGATAAAGAACTAGTGGAGTAAAAACTGCCCGATTAATACCGGAAATTTAAGGACATATTCTCTAAGGTAGTGTCTAATATGCTTCCACCCTACTAACTATATAACTATAAGATTAAGATCAAGTAAGATAAGGGAAGTACCCTTAGCTTTAGCCCTCTCTATCTATAGTCTATTGCCGAATTATAGGCTATAAAGTAGTACCTTATTGATAACCTAAATAAGGGCTTTATCGAGCCTAGCTAAGCCCCTTTTAACTCCCCTATTCTCTTTGTTAAAAAGCTAAATAGAGGACTATACTTCTGTATTGACTACTATAAGCTAAATAATATAACCCGCAAGGACCGCTACCCGCTACCCTTACTTAATAAGACTCTTACCTAAATAAGTAAAGCTAAGGTTTTTATAAAGCTTAATATCTGCTAGGCCTTTTATCGAATTAGGATAGATTCTAGGTTTAAGGATTTTACTACATTCTAGACCNGTTACGGGATGTATAAATATAAGGTACTTCCTTTTAGACTAACTAATAGACTAGCTACGTACTAGCGGTATATAAATAATATACTCTTTAACTACCTTAATAACTTCTATACGGCCTATCTAGATAATATTATAATCTATTTGGAAAACGAACTAGAATATAAGGAGCACGTCTATAAAGTCCTATAACGGCTCCGTAAAGCTGGCCTCTAGGCCGATATTAAGAAGTTAGAATTCAGTATTAAGCGTATAAAGTACCTAGGTTTTATTATTAGCACGGACGGAATTAAGGCCGACCTAGAGAAAACGACCATAATTGACTAGTAGACGCCCCCTTGGACCGTAAAGGGGGTGTAATTATTTTTAGGTTTCTATAACTTCTACCGACGCTTTATTAAGAACTATAGCAGAATTACCTAGCCTCTTAACCGCCTTACTAGGAAAGACCAGCCCTTTTACTTTAACGCCATATATATACAGGCCTTTAATAAGCTTAAAAAACGGCTAGTGTCGGCCCCCTTATTTACCTACTTTAACCTAGAACGGCCCTTAATGCTAGAAACTAATGCCTTAGATAGCGCAATAGCCGGTGTTTTTCCCCAGAAGTAACCGGACGGAGAATGGCACCCTGTCGCATACTATTTAAAGACTATAATAGATGCTGAACTAAACTACCACATCTATGATAAAGAAATGCTGGCTATTATCTCTAGCTTTTAGCACTAGCGTATATAGCTAGAGGGGACCCCTAAACCTATTAAAGTAGTGTTAGATTATAAGGCCCTAGAATACTTTATAATAATTAAGGCCCTTACGGCCCGGCAGGCACGCTGGGCGGACGTCTTATCTTAGTTTAACTTCTTAATTATATATAGACCAGGCGCTGCGAACCGTGCGGATGCTCTTACTAGGCGCGAATAAGACCTAGGTAACTATATGGCTGTAAAGATCTTATTACGGACCTAGACGCTATTATAACCAGAGCACCTTAACCCCCGGATATAGGCAGAACTAAGTATAGACCCCTTAGGCGCCAAGATATATCCTATTAACCCTTTAGGACTTAACTTAATTAACAAATTGCTGTAGATAAACCGTACGGCCCCTTCTCTATAGGAGTACCGTGAAAAGGCAAAGAACGTTACCAGCCTATAGTCCCTCAAAAATGGATTACTTAAGCATTAGGAACGGCTGGTAGTGGTAGAGAAACAGAACTTATGGATTTGGCTTATTGCTAAAGCATATACCTAGGTCTCTACGGCCCACCCTAGAAAGAATAAGACCCGCAGGATTATTAGCGACCGCTACTACTAGCCCGGAATGGTTATAGATATTAACCGCTATGTATGGAACTGCAACAACTGCCGTAGGTTTATAATCCCACGAGATAAGACCCTAGGACTATTAAAACCCCTCCTAATACCTAACCGCCCCTAGCAATATGTCTCTATAGACTTTTATAAGCTACCTTTAGACCGTAACGGATATGATATAGTTATAATCCTGGTTAACCGCTTCGGCAAGCGCCCGTTTTTAATTCCCTGTTATAAGAATATTAATATTAAAGAGGCAGCCTAACTATATATCTACTATGTCTACCGAATTTACGGACCACTAGATACTATTATATCTAATTACGGGCCGCAGTTTATATTAGCCTTTTAGAATGAGTTTACCTAGATCCTAGGCATTAAGCTAAAGCTTTTTATGGCATATTACCCCTAGACAGACGGTTAAACGGAGATTATAAATTAATACTTGGACTAGAGACTCCGGCCTTTCGTTAACTACTTCTAGAATAACTAGGCTGAACTATTGCCCTTAATAAACTACGCCTAAGTGACCTTACCCCACGACTCTACCGGATTTGCCCCTATTTAACTAGAAATGGGTTACCTACCCCATATAAGCTTTAACTAGGAAAGACCAGAAGGGCCCTAGACTATACGCGAAAAACTATCTTATAAGGAAGCCTAGTAGTACGCTAAGCGCTTAAAAGAAGCCTGGAAAGTAGCCTATATAAACCTAGAAAAGGCCCAGAAATTAATAGAATAGTAGGTAAATAAGCATAGGCGCGAGCCTGACTTTACTGTAGGCGATATGGTTTGGGTTATAATAAAGAACTAAAAGACAGAACGGCCTAGCCGTAAGCTGGACTATAAGATAGCAGGACCGTATAAGATTCTTAATAAAGTAGGCAACTTATATAAGGTTAAGCTCCCAGACTTAATTAAAGTCCACCCTATTTTCTTACCGGATAAGCTATAAAAAGCTATAAATAACCTACTGCCCGGATAAAAGAATGAACCTCCCCTGCTAATTTAAGTTAACGACGATAATAAATAGGAAATTGAAGAAATACTGGCCTGTAAACTTATAAAGGGAACGTTAAAGTATTATATTAGTTGGAAAGGATATAACCCAGACCCCACTTAGTACCCTATATAGAACTTTATAGGTAGCCCCTATAAGCTTTAGGAGTTTTATAGCTATTACCCTAATAAACCCGGACCGCTAAAGTACCTAGATAAGTGGATAGAATGCTAGTATAACGAAGACAATAAGCTACTAGAAGAATATAAGGACAAAAACGCCCTAGAAATTTCTTAGTCACGTAAGGTGTTAAGATATCTAGGAACTTTAACCGGCGGTTAAAGTTATCTAATTAGTTAGATTCTTTTGCCAAGACTTTTAGCGGCAAAGCCTAAGGGCAGGCTTTTTTAGAGGGGGGGATAATATTACGGCACTAGCAGAACTTGGCAGAACTACGCACCGGCAAGTTGCCACAGATTACCGCATATTGCGGTCACGTAACGCGAAGATTGTATATAGCTTCAAGCAGCACTCCCCTTCTTCTCCTTTCCTTTCTTTAGCTTTAGATTCTCGTTTATAGACAATCTAATCATACAGGCTTGCGCGACCATTTTGCCGTACTTATATCTCGATTGACTGAGTCGCTAACAATTACCTTAGTTTATTATTATAATCTTATAAAACGGCTTTAAGAAGGTATATGTATTATTAATAATATTCTAATTCTCTAGTATAAGGTAGTTATCTTTTACTTCCTTATACTAGCTTTAAGAGTATATATTAATTACCGTTTAAACTTACTTATTTTTAATAATGTTAAGTATAGTAAACTATAAGTTTTATTAAGTATTATTATTTAAAGGAACTGATTGCCCGGCTAAGGTTTTAAACTTATTATAGTAAGCTTCTAATACCTAAATATATATAATAAGGTTATAAACTTTGCTAAGTATACTAATCTCTCTCTAGCCTACGGCCTTTACTTCCTTTATCCTTTATATAAGCTTTTTATTAATTATTAAATTCTTATTAAGCTAAACTTACTAAAGGGCTTTATTAATCGCGTCTCTATCTTTAAGGTAGAGGAAGGCTTAGAGGGTAAGGTTAATAATATAGCCGCTATATCTAATTTAATAGTAAACTAGGTCCTAGTAAGGGTATTCTTTTACCTAAAGGCCCGTAGATATAAAGCGATATATCTTATTATTTAAGCCGTGATTATTGCTATATGTTTGTACCAATTTAATGGTACAAGTGAGTTGTGTCTAGGGGCACGAAATACGTATAGTATCGTATGCTCATTTAGACGGTGGTGACTATCGATTATATAAAGCAGACTACGTAGTCTATATACTAATGCGCCTCCCCCCTAATTAGTTAGTGCTTTAGAAGTGCACTAGACGCGTAAGCGGGTGGTTAGTATACTAAACGCGTAAACGCGTACTCGGCGTACCGAGCGCGTAAGCACGCGGTTGGTATAACAGGTGCTATAATTATACACTAGCGGTACTTAGAAAATGAAACCACTTATATATAGCCTCCGTAATTGTCTTAATAAAACCATAAAACACATAAGAAAATATATAGGAAATCCCTTCTAAGGTGCCTTCTGGGTTGCCTTCCAAATGGTGCTCTAAGCTGGCCGTAAGTCCTACTTACGGTCCGTAAAATGAACTATACGGCCTTTTGACGGGCCGTAAATGCACCATACGGCCTTCCGATGGGCCGTGGCTAAACCGTAAATACTCCGTTAGTCTCGCTCTACCCATTTTATAACCTTTAGGTTAAGCTTATTCGTGTTAATTAGGGTTTTAAGAGCTTAACACGGCTTTGCCTTAGTCATGGCGTCTACTAGGTTGTCTCCGCTACTAATCCATTTAACCTCCGTAATCTCACGTCGTTTATAGGCCTAATATAAGCATATTAGGTCGACCATAAGCCTCTTCTCTTATATTATACCTAGTTTAACTAGGCAGTCGTAAAGGGACTTTAAATTAGTGCATAAAACCAGGGGTAACTGCTCCAGTTATAGAATCTTCTAAACCGTTAATTTAATTGCGGCTGCTATATTAAATCTATAAGCTAGTACATATAGTTTAGAAGCTAGTATACTACGGGTTACTCGTTTATACTTAATTAAAGACTAATACAGTATATTTACGTCCTAATTACGGTCCGTAAGTATAATTATAAAGCCAATTTATAATAACAGGTCTTTATTATTAGCAAAGGAGGCGTCTATAAATGCCAGTAAGCTAAGGGAACTTAGGTCTAGTGGTACGAAAGTAAGTCCCCTTGCTGTATTGTTAATTTGCCACTAAATACACTTATTAAGCTACTTAATATTTTCTTCTTATAGATCTACTACCTGGGCCGCAAAGGACAAGTTATAGGCAGATTTGGGTTGGTAGACTATAGCAATATAGGCGCCTCTTGCACGCTATGTAGCGTATTAGTCCTTTATATTTACGGTCTTATAGGTCTCTCCGCGGGAACTAGTAAGGTTTATAGGCTTTGCTATAACAAGCTTTAGGTTTTAAGCTTGGCGTTTCTGGGTTAGCTAGATTAAGTTGCCCTTTTATATAATTAAGCCTCCGTTAAACTTAATTAGAGTCTACTTAGTTAACTACTCTTATAGCTTTACCAGGAACTTAGCTTCTTATAGTTTAGTCTCTTTAGCGTCCGCAAATGTCCGGTCTACTAAGAAGAGGGTATTATCTATTTAGAGTCTAACAATACTAAGGCCGTTTAATGGGCTGTATAGGAGGTAGGGGTCGTAAGTTAACTGTTCCATTTTAAGTTTACTAATATGGTGCTGGTGGTATGTCTTAAACTAATGGTTTCCGGCTTCTGGTACTCCGTAAAAAGGTTTTACAACCCATAAAATTATTCCTAGTTATAGGTTAAGCTTATAGGGTAGTCATATAAAGATATCCCTATTTAGGTAAATATTAGACTGTACGTAGGCTTATAAGATATCCCGTAAGTAAAGGGCTACGGATTTAATTTGCTGTAGTCTAGGCGTAAGTGCAAGTATAATCCGTTAACTAACCCGTTAAATTATAGGCGATTGCATAAGGACTAGGTCCTTTCCCTAGTTATTATAAGCTTATATAATAAGCCTTAATTTCTTAAAGGCTTTATTAATACTAGGGTGCTTAATCTTGTTAACAAAGCGTAAGTTAAATATATAGACGCCTTGCGGAATATCTCTCTCCATTATAATCGCAAAGACACCCTTTTTAAGTAGTCCATTAATCTCTTTACGCCGTGAGTCCGTAAAAGGGGTTTCCTATACTAGAACTGATATATCCATAGGCGGAGATTGCTTTACGGATGTGCCTGCGGAGGTTAGGTAGTTCTCCGTTACGGGATTCTTATAGGGGCGTTCTCGGCCACGCTTTACGGCAGGTTTAGTAGGTTTAGTGGGTTTCTGGGGGACCTCTGGGGTAGGTAAAAGTGCCTCTAGTTTATTTAATTTGGCAGTCGTTTCTAGTTCATCTAGTTTGGCGGTTACTTCTAGTTCATCTGGCTTGACGTTATAGGTGTTTTCGGACCAAAAATAGGGTTTTATAGACGTGCTTCTAAAGCTTATCGGTCCGCTAGGGAGCTATATATAGTAGGTCTCGTCTTCTACGGCTAGTAAACGGTAAGGTCTAGTCTAATTGCCGCTTTCCCGCCATACAAGGACTTTAGAGTTAAGCGGGAGGTTATATACTAGGGTTATATTAGGTCCGTTGCGGTGGTGCAGAGCGTTATTAATAGTTTATTTAGCCCGTAATTTAACTATTTTAGCTATTGCCTTCCGTATTATAGCTGCTTAATCTATAATAGACGGGGCAGGAGGGTCTAGTTTGCTTATCCTTAGGTAGGCTCCATAGACTAAAAGGGTAGGTACCAGTCCGTTAGGGCCAGCGGTATCATTAACGGCTTTTACAGCCATCTATAAAGCCAGTTCTTTTTAGATATTCTTACACTCGTCCGTAATAATCTGGTAAGCTCTTTATAAAGCTAGGTAAGCTTGCTTAACAAGTCTAACAAACCAGTGCGCCTCAACTAGAACGGCTTTTGTTAAAATAGCCATGGCCATAGCATACTATTAGAATTCCTTACTGATGAAGTTCCTACTAGCGTCGTAGGTAATATACTTAGGGGGTCTAAGGTATGTGTCAATTTAATAGGTCCATAAAATGTCCCAAGTATATTTTACGGATATATTTTACAACTAACGGGCGGCTTAGTAGTAGGTTACCTTATTAATTATATATAATACTAGGCTGCCGTTAATGTATATAATGTCTACGTATACTAAGTGGTTAAAGTTAAGGTCCTCACAAAGGGTGAACTTAAATCGGCCTAGGGAACGTCCGTATTTCTGGCAAAAGGAGCAGTATTTGGTTAGGTAATTAACTGCCTTCCTATTAACATCGTCGTGTCCAAAGCGTTCAAGGACTCTATATAGCTTTTCGGCTAACAGGTGGCCGAAACGGCGGTATAGACGGTGGATCTCCGTACTGGTAAGGTAGTACAGGTTATAGTCAAAAGATTCCTAAATGTAGGTCCGTAAAGTCTCTCCCTATATAAGGAACGGGTATCTAAATCGTCGTATAATTAGCAGGGTAATATGCTTACTTTTTAGGGTAGTTACGGGGCCGATCAAGGTGTCCGTAATATTGTTATAGTAAACCTATAACCTGTCCATGTCCGCAAGGTAAAGTAAGAAAGGGGTGTCCGCTTTTACTATGTGGAAGTTAACTAGGCTAATTGGGGTCTTAACTGCGACTAATCTAATTAATGCGGTTGAACCAATGCTAAATTGGATATTTACGGCCCCAGCTTGCATAGTGTTAATGTCCGTATTATTATTTACGGTAGTCTTATATATAAGGTATTATCCGTAACCTATAGTAGACTTCTTAGAGGCACCTGTATCGATTATAACGCCATAGAATTCTTTAGGGGTATAGCGTTCTATAGTAATATATGCAAATAAGTCCTGTTCGCGGTCCGTAACGTCTATAATAGGT
This sequence comes from Cenococcum geophilum 1.58, assembly GCF_001692895.1. Classification (NCBI taxonomy): domain Eukaryota; kingdom Fungi; phylum Ascomycota; class Dothideomycetes; order Gloniales; family Gloniaceae; genus Cenococcum; species Cenococcum geophilum. Next base: position 49,502 of record NW_027137640.1, read on the forward strand.
TTAACGGGTGTACTTACAGGCCAGTTTTTGGGTGTAATTAAGTGTATAAAGGAGCGGTTGGCTAATACGGTTATAGTATTAAAGGCTTAACTGTCCGTAAAAGGTCTAAAAGTAGTTAGGAATATCTCTGAGGTCTCCTATTCCTAAGCGTCTAAGTTAAAGTTAATTATAAAGGCTTCTATTAACTCGTCAGGGGGCTCCTCTACTTCCTTTTCTTTATATTCTAAAATGAACTGGTTGATCTAGTTATTAAGTCTCTTCCTAGACTTATTACGTTCTTCCTGGGTATGCCTTATAGACCAATATCCTTTTTTACCGCACATAAAGCACTTCTGGCTAGTTTATTTGTGTAGATATGCTTTTATACGGGGGTTACTGCGGGGGTTATAGGTGGGGTTTAGTCGGTACGGGTACTGCTGGCGGTAGCGGCGGTCCGTAAAATAGGCTTCTGAGTCTATTTGCGGATATTAAATATCTATAGCAAAGGCTTAAGTGCTACTTAGTGGGTTTAAGACTTCGTACGTTATAATAGAGGAGCGTAGGTCATTAATAAGGCCAGCTAAGGTGTCTACAGGCTTGTAATAGGCGTATTTGCAGGGCTCTACTTCCTAGTAAGCCGTAATAAGTTTATTGTGCAGGAAGTCGTCTATTTAAAGCTTAGCGTTAAGGCCGTGCTGTAGGTGCCGGAGGTCTTTAATAAGGATTTGCAGACACTCTATAGTCGATTTTTCGGTGTTCTTGTTAATTACGGTCCGTAGCTTGGTCGCATTCCATTAGGTAAGAATATCACGCCTATATTCTGGTCCTTTAAAGTAGTTACGGGTAGCTTCGCATAGCTTATTAAAGGGGACACCAAGGGGGTTACTCTTGAGGTTAGTGTAGTAGTGGTCAAGTACTAGGCCGCACAGCATAGTAAAGTAGGCTTGGCTAAACTCTTATTTAGGAATATTAGCCTTCTAACAAAGGTCCGTAAAAATGGTCAGTTTAAAGTTAAAGTTATCGTTTTCACCGCTGTACTTAGATTCGTCGGTATAGAGCTTAGCTAGGTTAGCTAGTTCCTTGCCATAGGTCTTTACTTAGGTAGGTTGCGGGTCTATAGCTTATAGATCTATAGCTTGCGGATATATGGCTTACGGATCTATAGCTTGCGGATATATAGCTTGCGGATCTATAGCTTACGGATATGTAGTTTGCGGATCTGTGGCTTAAGTAGCGGAAGTATTTTAGTCCGTATTTTGGTTTATAGGGGTATTACGGTCCGTAACTTAAGTACTAGGTATACTCTAGCCCATAAGATTAATTCTAAAGGCGTTTAGGTCTGTAGGACGAATTTGGTTAAGTGGGTCAGGTATAAGGCTAGCGATTATATTAAGTTTAGAAGAAGTAAAGAGTTCCTTAGTAGTATTAAACTGGTCTAGGATTTCTTCCTTAGTCCATTCCGTTTAGTCCTCCTTATATATTGCATTATATAAAGACCGTACAACAGTGACGTATTTATCTTTTTTAACCCATACACCGTAGTTACGGAGGAGGGTTTATAGGTTACGGATGGTTATAAGGCTGCAGGCCTTAAAAGTAGCTTCCGTAAAGTCCGCAAAGTCTTCCTTATATTGCTCCCACATGTTATTATTTATAGGCTTAAAGTATCCGTATTTAAGGAGTTTGAATTAAATATAGTTGTTAACGTCGTTCGTAGACGTAAGGTTGACTCCTTAACTCCACTTCTTTTAACCTTTACTAACTTGCTTGCTGATATCTGCTATACTATATAGTATTATACGTAGCGGGTAGAAGGGTCTTATAATAGTCCGTAAAGGCGGATGATAGGTCCGTAAGGGTTTGCAGGAGGGTAGGGGGTTTCTATAAGGGCTTGTAATGGTCCGTAAAGGTAATTAACGGGTCCATAGCGGTTTATAGAAGGGTAAGGGGTCTCCGTAAGGGGTCTGGGGGAGGTGTAGTAAGGATAAGGGTTTGAGGTTCGAGGGTAGGGGGTTCCTATACAGGTCTGTATTCGCGTTTATTATACTTCCGGTAAACCGTACTAAGACTTAAATAAGTATATAGAGTTGGTAATAGGTCCGTAATCCCCAACTTCCGACCTTCCAGCAGGTTGTACTAGGATATGAACGGGTGGTTGCTGTTGAGTATCACTCGGGGGAAGGTGTCGAGTGATTGCTGATCTATGCGCGCTTACTAATCAGTGTTTATACCAATTTAATGGTACAAGTGAGTTGTGTCTAGGGGCACGAAATACGTATAGTATCGTATGCTTATTTAGATGGTGGTAACTGTTAATTGTATAAAGCAGACTACGTAGTCTATATACTAATGCGCCTCCCCCCTAATTAGTCAGTGCTTCAGAAGTGCACCAGACGCGTAAGTGGGTGGTTGGTGCACCAAACGCGTAAACGCGTACTCGGCGTACCGAGCGCGTAAGCACGCGGTTGGTACGACAGGTGCTGTAATTATACACTATATATATAGCTAATTTTATTAAAAATCCTATAGCTCTTAGTAGTAAGAAGGAAGGCTATAGCTTAGTTCTTACTTGTCACGGAACCCTACCGTAGGGGCCTCTATAGGAGAGCCCCGTGCTCTTGCGTATACCTCGCGTATAGCTTATGTCAGCTACGCGTAGGTATATTACCTCCTTACGCCCTCGACCCTTATAATTAATCGCGTAACGTCTTGTAGACTCCTTAAATACATACGTCTTATAGCCACTACCCCCGTCCCGTGACATTATGTTACGCCTTTTTACTACTAACACCTAGCCTATAACCAATTCTATATCTCTATAATACTATAGGCGCTACTAAAAGCAGCGTGCCTATAAGTTACCTCACTTTATACTTCTAAGGAACCTATAATAGTAAGACGATATTTCTTACTAGCTACTATATTAAACCTAAAGAACAATCCAATACCTATACTTAACCTACAATGCCAATCAATCCTAGGAGAATTTGATTTATTAGCCCTAGCCTTAACCCCTAAGGAGATAGACACTAATAATATCTTATCTTTTATTAACTATATAACTACGGACAAGCAAGCGGAAGGGCTACTACTTATTAAAATTAAAATATAAGACGCTAAAACGTTTATAAAAATAGTAGCATAAAAACCTAATAAATACTACCGCCTTCTATAGAACTACTACCTAAAGCTTATATAAGCTGAGATGCGTACTACCTAAGATTGCGATATTATCTAAGACCTATAAGCTTGTAAGGCGCTCGCCAATAATACGCGTTAAGAAACCAAAGATGACCTTTATGTATTTAAACGCGACGTCTAACAGTTAAAGAAGGCTAAGATTATACTTATTACTACGGTTACTAAAAGAGAAGGCATAATTAAATACCTATAATCTTAGCTTAATGAGTACATTCGTAATAATACTAGACACCTCTCTACTATATATAACGCTACTTAAGTCTCTACGCCCCTGGCAACTTTACCTACTTAATACTTAATAGAGGGTTAGCGCTAAGCAGCCTTACCTAATAGAAACCCCTACTAAAGCGATAATAAAAGCTATAATAACTAAACCTAAGCTGCTACCGTAGGGTCTAATATATATTACCCTAATCCCCTAGTTTTCTAAAAAGACTGTAAAGAATATAGCTACTAGAAAATGCAAATCCGTAAGAAACTAACTTAGAGCGCCTGCCTTTTTCCTATAGAAGATACTAAAATTGGCTACATTATTAGGCAAATAAAGGGTATACTATTTAATAGACTCTTCGCCTAATAGAAGACTAATAGCCCCTAAAAGTAGCAGTCCTACTAAGAAGTCCTTAATAATCTTAACTTAATATACCGCAACTATAACCTACTAGCTACTAACCAAGCTAAACTATATACCCTAAAGATAAGCCCTACTAAATTATTTAATAAGTTCTATATTAAATTCTAGGAATACACTAGAGCCCTTACCTAAGACGATATTAAAGACTAGGAAAATCTCCTTAAAAAAGTCACTTATTGCCTTAGTTACGCAGCCGCCAGCTATAACTACAATAATGTTTATAATATAGTAGCAGCTATATAGAAAATTAAATGACAACTAAATTAGATTGCTACTGTAAACCCCTACCCAAAGACCTTTCTATAGAAGCCCTCCGGACCTACTAAACTACTAACACCTACTACCCTAAGCAACACTACTAGTCCTAATATTAACCTTTTTATACTAACCTTCCTATAAAAGCTACTAGACGGAGAACGCGAGCTACTTTAAAAGCTAAAGCGTTGCTATAGATATTGTTAAGAAGGCTATTATAGCTATAGCCTAAACTGCCTAATAGCTAGGTTTAGCAGCTGCTGCTTAATACCTAACCTAGTACCTTAAATACTAAATACGTCGCTATATACTACTACCGTACAAAACAAAAACGTAGTAATAGTAGTAGAGTTAGATACGGAAACGGAAAACACTAAGTCCTAGCCCTAAGTTATAGGTTAGGATACCCTAATAATAAGGGGATCTACATATTAGCCTACTTAATAGATAACTTAGTAAAGATAAATAAATAGAAATAGATAGTTTTACCCATAATAGGAACTACTGCTAAAAAATAATATAAAAGCCGTTCTATAATTAATTGCGAAGCTACTAATAAATTTATAGATACCTAATTTATGTATACTTATAACCTACCTACCTTACCCCTTACCAAAGCCCACGCCCTATAACTCGCTAACAGTAGTTATACTATATAGAAGATTACCCATATAGCATAACTCTACCTAGATATAAATAGGCACTAGAAAGAACTCTAGGCCTATATTATACCACTTGCTAACTACCCTATTATCCTTAAAATAAACTAGCTCAAATAATATAACCCCACCATTAACTAGAAAAAGAGAGAAGTAACCTTTAACTCTAAATACTATAGAGAGACCTACCTAGGACATAGCCTAGCCGCCTTTATCTACTCCCTAGGATACTAACCTAAGAAACCCCTTATTACTCTACCTATAACTAACTACTACTATATAAGTGCCGCGGCCTTTTACCGTATAGCATATAGGAAAGGCTAGACCGTTACCGTAGCCTCCTAATTATAACTATATAAGCTTAATAAAGAATAGGACTACGTCCTCTATAGTAATAGAATAGATATAGTTAACCTCCTAGAAAACAATGCCCCCGTAAAACTCTATAGACTTTTACCTTTAGACTTTAAGAAGTTTATAAAGCTTAAAAAAGGACTTACTAATAAGGAACTCTATAAGCTCCTCCCTAAGAGGTACTATAACTTTATTAACGTATACTTATAAAAGAGCGTAGATATACTCCCCCTATATTAACCTAATAACTATACTATTAATATTAAATAAGGAAAAACGCTACCCTATAAAAGACCCTACCTAATGTTAAAAAACAAACTTCTAGTTATTAAAAAGTATATTAACGAGCACCTTAATAAAGGGTTTATTTACCCCAGCATATCCCTAACAGCCGCCCCTATTCTCCTTACTAAGAAGCTAAAAGGAGGTATTTAATTCTATATTAACTATAAAGGACTTAACGCTATTATAATTAAGAACTAATACCCTATACTGCTTATATATAAAACTCTTAAGCGGCTTAGCTAAGCTAAAATCTATACCAAGCTTAATATTATCGCCGCCTTTAACCGCCTTTAAATACGAGAAGGTAACGAATAGAAAACCGTATTTATATTACGCTTTAGCCAATTTAAATATACTATTATGCCCTTTAGTATATATAACGGCCCAGGCAGCTTCTAAAGCTATATTAATAATACCTTATGGGACTACCTTAACGACTTCTGCTCTACGTACCTAGACGATATACTTATTTATAACAATAACCCTTCTAAGTATACTAAGCACGTTTAAAAGGTCCTACAGCGCCTTAGGGATGTAGGACTTTATATTAATTTAAAGAAGTGCGAATTCTCAGTTATAGAAGTAAAATACCTTAAACTAATTATCACTATTAAGGGTGTCCGTATGGACCCTAAGAAGGTACATATAATTACTAAATAGCAAACCCCTAACTATATTAAAGACGTATAAGCTTTCCTTGGTTTCGCTAACTTCTATTAAAAATTTATATATAACTTCTTAGGTGTTATAGTACCACTTATAGCAATAATGCGAATAAAGGGCCTTTCTGTAAAAGGAAGAAAAACATATCTATATTTTATCTAAACGCCTAAATACAAGAAGGCGTTTTAAGACCTTAAAAATGCTTTTACCAAAGCATCTATCCTAGCTCACTTTATACCAGGACAATAACTCTATTTTAAAACTAACTCCTTAGACCACGTTAACGTAGGCGTCCTTTCCTAAATAGGTAATAACAGTCTCCTCTACTTAGTCGTATTCTATTTGTCTAAGCTTATACTATAAGAATATAACTACAAGATCTATAATAAGGAACTTCTCGCGATTATATAAGCGTTTAAGGAATTCTAACTAGAACTCTTCTTAACAAAACCTAACTAGCTAACTAAAGTCCTTACAGATTATCGTAACCTTAAGTACTTTATAACTATAAAACAGCTAAACTAACGCTAAGNACGCTANAANAAGTTCCTCTCTANTTTTAACTTTAAAATNGCATATAGGCNANGAGTATAAGGTACTAAGCNTAATAGCCTAATACGCCGCTTATAAGACCTTCCTTAGTCTAAAGATAACCCTTATAACCAGTTTTAATAATAGACAATCCTAAAAGCATAGAATTTAGCCCTAGGTATACTACCTATAATAGAGCTAACTATACCTTAGCTCTATACTATAGAACTAGAATTACCTCCTAAAATTAATAAGCTTATTACCACGGCATATAACACCTCTATTAACCTATTATTATATTAACTTATTGCCGCAAAGACTATTAGCGCCTATACGCTACCGACTAAACTCTAAAGCTTAGGCTAGATTAATATAGCAGCCTTAGAAGTAAAAGAGAATAGGCTCTATTATAAAGGCCGTCTATTTATCCCTAACTTAGAAAATCTATAACAGTAACTAATCTAAATGGCCTATAACCTCTAATTAAGCGGCCACCTAGGTAGGGGAGGAACCTATAAGCTTCTTAGCCGATACTACTTCTAGCCTAAAATAATAGACTTAGTTAAACGCTTTATAGGCGCCTGCTATAGTTGTAAGCGCGCTAAGGCCTTTAATATAAAGTACTAAGGACTACTACACCCTCTACTAGTACCTATACAACGATAGGCAGATATTGCTATAGATTTTATTATTAACCTACCACCCTATAAGCGACATGGCTGTACCTATAAGAATATTCTTATAATAATATACCAACTTATAAAAGAGCGCCACTACGTCCTAACTAAAGGCGTAGCTGTTACTAACGTTACTAACGCCTTCCTCTGCGAAATCTACTAATTATATAGGTTACCTAACTTAATTACGTCCGACTAAGGTATATAGTTCGGCTCTAATATATAAAGACGAATCTGCTAACGCCTTAGCATCTCCGTTAAGATGTCTATATTCTTTTACTATAAAACTACTAGGCAACTAGAAAACGCTAATGCTAGTATAAAAGCGTACCTATAATAGGTAGTCGCCTATAGTTAAGATAACTAGGTGGATTACCTCCTACTAGGTAAATTTGTAGCGAATAACTACGTCTTAACTACTATAGGACTTACCTTATTTTTTGTAAATAAGGAATATTACCCCTAATCCGGTATAGAACTACTAGAACCTATTAATAAGAAACTGCTATATAGAAAACGCCTTAAGATACTACTTACTAACTAGTATATAGACCGTATAAAAAATCTACTTAACTACTATAAGGGAGAAATGGCCTGGGCTTAAGCAAAGTAGGCCTACTTCGCCGACTATTATAAAACGCTACCACTGGAGATGCGTGTTAGCGACTAGGTATAGCTAGATGTATATAATATCTCTATATAGAGGCCTATAAAGTCACTTAATTATAAAAACCTTAGCCCCTACCTAATTAAACGAGTTATTAATAGGGGAGCCGTATATAAGCTAGAGCTCCCGCCTACCCTAGCTACCCGCGGGATATAGCCTATATTTTACCTATAGCTACTATACCTTTACTAGCCTAACCCCTTACCGAGGTAGATATAGCCTAAACCCCTACTAGTACTAATTTAAGATAAGAACGAAGACGAGAACTATAAAGAGTGGACCATTAAACGAATTATTAACTCTAAATACTTTGGCAAAGGTAGAGGACAACGGCTTTACTATAGAGCTATATATATAGGATTTAACATAAATTAGCCAGAATGGCAACTATAGGAAAACTTTAAAAATGCAAAGGATCTAATTAGCGACTTTTACTATATAAACCTATAGAAACTGGGCCTAAGTAGAGATTTTATACCTAATCCTCTATAGGAGCCCTTATAGAGTTAAACCGTTATATATTACCACATAAGGGTAAATTACCGTTAGATTGCCGTTAGATTGCGGTAAAGTGCGATTATATAACTAGAATATCATTAAGATGTCTAGGAACTTTAACCAGCAGTTAAAGTTATCTAATTAGTTGGATTTTTAGATACCAAGCCTTATTATATAACGTTGTTTTAAGCCTTTAGCAATACCCCCCTTTCTTCTTTTCTATACCCTAAGTGTCCCTTCTATATATATATAGTAACCACAGCGTCGCCGGAGCTCCGCCTCTATAGAAGGGGGGGTAGTGTTACGGAACCCTACCGCAGGGGCCTCCATAGGAGAGCCCCGTGCTCTCGCATATACCTCGCGTACAGCTTATGTCAGCTACGCGTAGGTATATCACCTCCTTACGCCCTCGACCCTTACGATCAATCGCGCAACGTCTTATAGACTCCTCAAATATATACGTCTTGTAGCTACTGCCCCCGTCTCGTGACATACTACTATATAAAGGAAGTTCTAGTAGAGTAAGTAAAGCCTTCTATAACTGCCCTATTTCTACTTTAATAAAATAAACAATAATTGCTTAAAAGGAATAGTGGTTTAGTAACGTTTATATATTAATTAAGAAGTGGATTTTTAAAAGAGAGCTTTAAAGCTTTAACTTTAGAATATAGCGGTATACTATATACGATTACTTAATTAGCTTTAGTATAGTTAATTTTGCATTAATTATAACTTTCTCTATAGTATAATTAACTGTTATAAGTAACGCGTATAGCTTTAGCTAGGTAGCTATATTATATAGTAGATTTTATATAGTAATAAGCTATATAAGAGCTTTATTAAAGGCGTCGCGATTAATAGTAGCTTAAAGAACTTACTCTTTTTAAACTTTGCGTTTAACCTATCTAGAGGCTTATAAGCTGTTTAGTATATTTAAGAGGCGCTTCTCTTATAATTGCTTTGCTTAAACCTCTCTAGCTTAAATCTTTATACTATACTTTTTAGCTAGGTAGGCGCGAATAGATATTAAGGAGACAGAATTTTATTTATATATTAAGCAGTACTATATCTAATTCTTACTATCGCGAATAGCTTTATAAGGGAGAGGATTGCGGGTAAGCTTTTATATAAAAGTAGCTAACCTATGCCTTTTATAAGACAACTTTAGGGTGGCTATAGTTAGTATATTTAGTGTAGAGTTGCTTAACGCGTTATTATTGCCGCTAAAGTAGATAAACTAATTAGAATTAAGCTCGGAAATGGCATAAAAGGATATATTATTATTATTAATTATAATAGTAGATAAGGGAGGTATAGCGTTAATTAAGGGTAGAGTATAGGGGGGGATAAAAATTATTAAAATTAACGATATTATACGCGATGCCTTATAAGACTTAATTTAATATTTAATAATTTCTACTTTCTATAGGTTTACCTAATAAATTTAAAATATGTATATATTATAAGGAGGCCTAAGAGCCATTTACCGATATTTTTACCACCTTAACTCTAAAAATCTTTAATATTTAATATCTTTTAGTATTAAACATTTTGTATTAATATTGATATTGAACGTTTAATATTTAATATTTAATATTAATAAGCAATATTCAATACTGATGGAAGCCCTGATAACAGGCAATATAGCAGAAACTCGACCGTCTAAGCGTCGACACGCACAACGTTCTATTAGATTTAATTTGCCTTGACGATTTGCCTGCCAGTGGTTCAAATACCCTTCGTGAAGACAGAAGTATATCTAAAGGAATATTGATATACCAATGGCTAATGTCTTGCTCGTAAGTTGTCCACATAACTCCAGGTCGGCCTACATTCGGCTGGGATAAGACCCACGAAGCCTATTCCCAATGGTTTGGAGAAAAGCCAAATAACACCCCAAACCAATTAGCTTGCAATCTGAATTACCGTGGATCAACCTGAACGAAATGTTGACACACAATCCACGGGTCGTTAAACAGCCAGATCGGCTTAACCGGTTCAAGTGAAAACCCTGTTGGCTAGTAACTAAGTAGGCTATCTGGTAAGATATACCATCAAAAGTCATCACAAAACGATAAGGATGTTTAATCAGCCCAAATTAAGAGTATCAATCCGTTCATGTAATCCAGCCGGTCAGGTGTATCCTCAAACAGGTGAGACGTTGAGTTGGTTTGTCGGCCACACCCCTCGGTAACACATTCGGTCCATAAATGCAAAGAATTTCGACCTGCAATGAACATTATTATTCGATTCATCGCCATCGGCAGATAGTACCTGATTTCCTGACAGCATTTCGTCTCTGCTAAATTAAAAATTGCGTGAGACCAGATATACTGAAGGCAGATATTCAAGGCCAGATATAAAGGCCAGATATAAAGGCCAGATATATTAAGGCCAGATATACCCAACGGTGTTAGAGTTTCAAATTCACGGAAAAGTCTCCCAAGAAAAATCTCTTTCTTCCGTTTGTATTGCACATGAAGTTTCTCTGTTCCCTTGTCATCCTCCTTCCTTACGCTTTTACACCCTGCCTCCAACAGACCATTTCTTCTCATCGGAACATCCTGTCGTCCAATAAAGCCTGCTCAACTCATCTAGCATGTATTTATTTACCGTCCTCATAGCCTTCGTGACCCTTACACCTAAAACAATCGCTGGCCCTATGGTCAATTCTATAGCCGATTCTACTGGCAACTATCTTGCCGCCCGGGACCCAGACGCCTGCTTCAAGTACAATTACGCAACCAAATTCACTTGCTCGCAACGCCTCGTTCCCGCCTTGACAGCAAACCTTGCTATTGCGCAAGCCTGCTCCGCTATTACGGCCTGTATGCCACTCGAGGGGCCGTTCGTAAATTCCAGTGGCACGGCGGGCAACTTGTTTGCGAAGGTGCACATTGGGGACCAGTGTGTTATGGGCAAAACCACATTTACGGCGGCATTGTGTCAGCAGTATTTCAATCAGTTCATGAACGCTCAATGCGGGGGTTCTGGAGATAACTATGCTCGTAAGTGACTGACAATACTTCTTTCTGGCTGGGAAATTTTTGCCAGATGCTAAACTTATGTGGTAGTCGGCTATGTTACCTTCATCTGTGACAACTCAACATTGTCAATCAGCGACTAGGTTTCGGGGACACCTCTGAGCGCTCCTCTCATTTGTAGCTGCTTGCTCTCCCTTCTAGTCTTTTTTTTTTGGCCGAATAGCACATGTTTTCTGGTCAGTTTCTAGCTTGATGGATTCATGTGCGCTTGATTTTTTCTTGAGCCTGGTGCCTGCATTTCGAGTTCTGATTAGTGCCGAAGGCAGAGAACGATCGAGAGCTCCTCCTTTTCCTTTTCCTTTTCATATGGTGTCAGATGGCTGTTACGCATGGGCGTCAAGCGGTGAATGGGAGAACGTATACTCACATATGGAGACTGAAGTTCCTGCCCAGCTTTTGATAGGCACCGAGTACAACGTCACTGGTCAAAGGTAGTTACACTTGTCGCAGTCTTTCCAGTGTCGATAGCCAATTTATGAACTCACCTATGGATTCTATAAAGGATCAGTGCTCAAGGACAATTTAAGTTGACGGAGTGAAATGCAGAAAGAAATCACCTGTCGCACCTTGCGTCAACGAAGCCAGGACAAGCACTGCCCATATAAGAAAATACTATCCTTTCAACAAATTCTCCACTGTTATGCCGGATCTAACCAGTCTCTTTGGCTAAGAAGTTCGGAACCTGGAATGATCAGAGAATTTCCGAGCACGCAAGCCCATTCAGATATTTTCAGCATGGATTTCATACCCCATCCATGATACAACCTATATAATACCCGGAAGCGGAAAGCCACGCTTTTTTGCAGCCCTCACAAATTCTTTATCTGCCCCGCAAAAAACCTTTTCTGTTCGAGACATCTCTCACTATTGCAGCCAGGACACCTTAATATCATCTGCGGACTGCAGGCGCTCCCGCTGCCTAAATGGTCTTTTGCGATATCTGCTAACGCCTTAATAAAGATTGGGTTGCCGTTGAGGCTCTCCACTCTTTTAATTCCCTCTTGCCCTGCTTCGCCAATGATTTCCTTATCAAGCTCATATAACGTCTCAATATGGTCGCTGGTGAAGGCGATTGGGATAAGAATGATGTCCGTCTGCCCTTTCTTGACGTACTGTTCCACGGTTTCACTCGTTTGAGCACCCAGCCATGGTTGTGGCCCAACCTGTGACTGCCAGACTAGGCGATACGGGTATTTCATCCCGAGACGACGCATGACCGCATGAACAGTGGCGCCAACTTCGGCAGGGTACGGGTCGCCACGATTAACTACAGACATGGGAAGGCTGTGCGCGGAGAACAACAGAACGACATTGTCTCTTCTCTCCTCCGGATAGGTTGCGAGAGTGTCCTCGATATTGCGAGCAAATGCTTCCACAAGGCCTGTGTGAATGGGCCACCGGTCGATCACGCTCCATTTGATAGCACCTTCAGGATCCACCTCTCCAGATGCCCTCTTCCCTTCGAGCCTGTTCCGCCATTTCCATAGTTCATTTAGTGAGGATCCAGTCGTTGAACATGAGTATTGCGGATATTGCGTAAATGCAACTGCTCTCCCTCCTTTTCCAGCGCCAAACCCATCTTCTATAAGCCTCATATACATTTCCTCGGTTAGCGGGTCTGCATAGCGGAAAGCGACGTATGGTTTATGCGGTGCGGTCTCGGGCGATATTTGGTCAAGAATCCTACACATCTCGGAGGATTGATATTCAGACCATTTGCGGATGGGCGAACCGCCGCCGATGTCTGCATACTGCTTTTGAATTTTTGGAGTGCGTCGCCGAGCAATGAGGGGACCAATGTAGTTCTGGAGACGGCCAAGAGGGATAAGATCACCATCAGCCTGTAGAAATATTAGTTCGCTGTGACATATGACTATGTTTAGAAAGTGTTACAAATAATCTACTTAGAAAGCTGCCGACTTCGTCCGTCGTAGAGGGCCCACCCATGTTCATAAAGACAATCGCCGTTGGCCCTTTCGAGCCTGTGGCATCTTGAGTAACTGGTGGCACGATGTCTGTCTTTCCTCTCTGGAATGGTTCTCTCAAGTGCAGATTCCATAACGAAGATACTGGAGTACCAGTACATTTAGCGATTTGAGCGGTTGGGGCGCGCTTCGAGAATTGTGTAAGGGGAGTGCGAAGGGCCATTGTCGAAGGGTTTTAGGTCAAGCGATTGAGAAGGGATGTAATTGGTACTGGGAGCATGATGTTGGGCGGCGAAGCTGGAGTCCGGAAGTTTTCATATCGTCAGCAAGTCTACTTTTCGATCGTTATTACCCAATCGAAGACCGGAAACATGTGACTGCGCGACCTTTCGCGTCGTCGGCGTCTGCCTCGAGCGCCTCAACACCACCACTATCCTAATCAACCCCGCCAACCACATCCTCACATCCTCACATCCTCACCTAAATCGACTAGTAATGGCGGATGCTTTAGAATACAATCGACACGAGGGAGAAAAGGACGAAGAAGAGGAAGAGGAGGAAATCGATGATACTGTAGGAACTATACTTGTCTAAATAATGACTCTTGCTCATCATTCTTCAGGGCTACAAAACCGTCAAAGATGCCGTGCTCTTCGCAATTGACGTCAGCCCTTCAATGCTCAAACGCCCTCCTCCCTCCGATAATAAGAAAGCAGATAGAGATTCTCCAACTTCCGCAGCCCTAAAATGTGCCTACCAACTGATGCAGCAGCGCATAATATCCAACCCAAACGACATGATGGGCATACTGCTCTTCGGCACCAAAGAGACTAAATTTGACGAGACAAGTGCTAGTGATATGGCATATCCTCACTGTTATCTCTTAGCGGACCTTGATGTTCCTGCTGCCGGAGACGTTAAACGATTGAGGAATCTGGTTGAGGATGAGGCAGAGTCCGAGGAATTGTTGGTCCCATCTAAAGAGGGCGTCAACATGTCGAACCTGCTATTCTGTGCCAATCAGGTTTTCACCACCAATGCACCGAACTTCTCTTCAAGGCGATTGTTTCTAGTTACAGATAATGACAATCCTCATGCGGACGATAGGTCTCTAAGGTCTGCAGCAGCAGTCCGAGCAAAGGATCTATATGATCTCGGCGTAATAATTGAGCTCTTCCCTATCTCAAAGCCTGGGTATGGCTTTGATCGTGCCAAGTTCTACGATGTAAGAGCAGGATCTATATTCATCCAACACCCCACTTACAATTCCAGGACATCATCTACCGAACATCCCTCTCAGATCCTGATTCACCTGCTCCTATCTCCTCGGCAGCAAAGAACTCATCAAGTGGAGATGGCATCACTCTCTTGCAGTCTCTCCTTTCTTCCATAAACTCAAAAGCCGCTCCTCGTCGCGCTCTTTTTAATCTTCCCTTGGAAATCGGTCCCGAAGTTAGAATTGGTGTTAAGGGTTACATTATGATCAAGCGACAAGAGAAAGTGAGATCTTGCTATGTCTGGCTCGGTGGCGAAAAAGCGCAGATTGCCACTGGCTCTACTACGCAGATGGCGGAAGATACCGCACGCACGGTTGAGAAGACAGAGATTCGCAAGGCGTATAAGTTTGGAGGGGAAGCGGTATCTTTCACGCCTGACCAAATCAAGGACATGCGAAACTGCTTTGGCGAGCCTGTGATTAGGATCATTGGCTTCAAGCCGATGTCTATGCTCCCAATCTGGGCTAACTTACGGACCCCAACCTTCATCTATCCCTCTGAAACTGACTATGTTGGCTCTACACGCGTCTTCTCTGCCTTGCAGCAAAAGCTACTGAAAGACAAGAAAATGGGTATAGCATGGTTCATCGCACGTAAGAATGCGGCTCCTGTCATTGCAGCCCTTATCCCTGGAGCGGAACAACTGGGTGACAATGACGAACAACTCATGCCTCCGGGTATATGGATTGTGCCACTGCCGTTTGCAGACGATATACGACAAAATCCAGAGACGACACTTGTACAGACGACAGACACACTAACGGATTTGATGAGATCTGTGATCCAACAGCTTCAGTTACCTAAAGCGATTTATGATCCCGTTAGGTATCCAAATCCATGTGAGCAGATTCTCTAAGGAAGAGATGGCGGTATTCAGGTGTGGATGGCTGATGTTGGTTTCTAGCTCTTCAGTGGTTCTATCGCATCCTTCAGGCTATCGCGCTTGAGGAGGATCTCCCAGAACGCCCTGAGGACAAGACGATCCCAAAGTACAAGCAAATTGACAAGGTACGCATCATTTCCCTCCAATTAGGACGAATGCAATTCCAAACCTCTTCACTTTCACTTCTCAAGCTCATCATTTGTTCCATCCTCACCTTTTCGACTGGTCCAGCATTGGCCGCTCCCTTGTGCAGAAGCCTAGCAGCGAACAGTAAATGCACAACAGGATGGAAAATGAATTCCATCTTTTTCTTCGGTCATCCCCATATTCAACAGTTCTCATATCTGTCACATCTTAGATTACCATTTCTATCCTCTGTCTATCCGTTAATATACTTCTAACACCAAAGATTCCAGCGGGCTGGTCAATATGTAATTGAATGGGGCGAAGAACTCGAGAATGAGTACCGCCACTGGGCATCCAAGAGCCGGAAGTCTTCATCAGCTCTCACCAAACGTAGTGCAGATACCGCCGCTGCACACGCTACATCGCTAGCCAAACGCGTCAAAACCGAATCCGGCGCCCCTCCGGCCAGTACGTCTGATAGAGGCATGACGGATGCGGAAATGATGGAACAAAATGAGAGAGGTAATATCAGTAAGGTAAGAATATCAATTTGCCGAGCTGCTGAATGTAATTTTTACTGACGGAGTGACGGATTATAGCTCACAATGCCAGTCCTAAAAGAATGGCTAGGTGCAAGACGGCTTCCGACTTCGGGAAAGAAAGCCGACCTCGTTGATCGTATACAGAAGTATTTCGACAAATGATAATCCCAAATCTTCTTAGCCAACACTGCCCAGGCTTTTTGCAAATAAGCTTAGTAGGAACGGGTCGGTTGGTGTCGGTGTCCAGGTTTCAGAGTTTATATGCCGAAAATAAGCTATTAATCGGCGCCTCTTGAATTATGGCCTCCGGTACAAGTAGCATGTATCTCCATTGGTAAGATTCATGTGTATCTTAGCTTTGGCGTTCTTGAAATCTCTCGAACGGGGCGGAGATAGTCAAGCTGCTTTAACGAGACCAGAGGACAAACCAATATCACTTAAGAGGCTTTGAAGAAACCGGTTTCTTTGCGTCCTTCTTGCAGGGGTAGACAGGATTTCTTATTTAAGTTACGTGAAAGGCCACCCGGAGGCGGCAATTGCTCCTATGAGAGGAAAGGTTTTAAAGTAATTCCTGCGCGCCGCTAATGAGATATGCAAGAAATTTAAGGTGCCATCTGGACTTTTGAGGTTTCTTTGCGTGAAATCTTTCACAATGTAGCTTCCCAGAAACGCAATTCAAGCAGGAATGAAGGTCCCCGCTCCTAAATGCGTCTTCAAAACAGCGTCAACCAGTCACGACTTATCTCATAAAATCAGACGCTTCGCTGAAGAATTCAAGGGGGTATAGGGAGCAGTACGCACGTGCCCCCCCCCCACCAACATTCTGCCACGAAATGAGATAAGTCACGACGAGATTCTTCTTTCTTCCACCATGACTTCTAGGTACCGATACCGATACCTGGATAGACAATCATCAAATATACCATTCGAGCGCGGTATTTGTGTTTCGAGAGGCAGAGGTTGTGCCTGAGCAGTTAGGTGTTGGGAATGGCTGCTGGGTCTAAATCAATCAACCCAGTGCTTTCTGCAGAACATTGGCCTAGTAGCAAGGAGGGGAAAGGGAAGCCGGGACTATCTAACCTGTATAATAATAATGGCGAAACGCACCTCTGGGACCTAGTGGAGCGACGTTGCAAACGCCGTTGCAATTGCCAAGTAGCAAAGCCGACAATGAGGGCGAGGAATCCAATGGCAAATGTGAGGACTACCCCAGTGATATTGATGCTATCGCTGCGGGATAATATCATATTGCGCAGGGTGGTAACTATTTTCTATGGCGTCCTAAAAATTGTAAGTTGAGATCATGATGTGCCTAATTTTCGACTGGTACCTATCAACGCTCGGGGTGGTGAATCCGGATTTAGGTAGGATGTGGTATGAGCGAAGGAATGCATTTTGAGGTCCAGAGGCGTATATATATCATGCTGCAAGGTGAGAATGAGGCTCTTGGCTCTTAAAAGAACGGAACATTCGCAAGTTGGCGAACCGCTACTAGGCAACTGCTTTGCCTTCTCGTGACTTGCATGCCAATCACAGCTTACGAACTTTGAGGCTTAATTAAAGAAGAGCATTGGGGTTCTAATGGGAAAACTATCTGACATTCGCAAGAATATGAACCAATCAACAGGAGGCGTTGGTTGCCTTCCCGTGATTTCGGGTTTTTACACGCGAGGTTAGTATACGATAGCCAAGATTTCGAAGTTACAGTTATCCGTGGCCCACCCAAAGGGTGGTAGACAACTCAATCGCCACCCTAAAACCCACCAAAAATTAGAAAATTCACACTTTAATATCTTAACAACCACTAAATAATAAATTTTAAATAATTTAGATTTAGGCTTTTATATATACTCTATAGCTTCTATTAAAATTATAAAATAAATAGTTTAGTAGTTTTTAAGATGTTAAAATTTGGGGGCTAAAATAAGGTCAAAATGAGGCCAAAATACTATATCTTTAAAACCACTAAACTGTTTATTATGTAATTTTAATAGAAGCTATAGAGTATATATAAAAGCCTAAATCCAAATTATTAGAATCTATTATTCAGTGGTTGTTAAGATATTAAGGTATAAATTTTCTAATTTTTGGTGGGTTTTAGGGTGGCGATTAAGATGTCCTAGCGATTAAGCTGTCCACCACCCACCCAAAGGGTGGGTGGTCAAGGTGTAGCTACAAAGGCCACGGATAGGAGACAGATTTCAATTGTATGTTTAGTTGGAGACGATAACAGAGAGCTGGCCATTTAGCTAGCTGATGTGCTGCCGGGACCATCTTAATTCACATTGGCTCAGCAAACATCTTCGTCCAATAACAGCTAGGGCTTGGCCAATTGCCGTCACCACCCCACTAGGGAACAATGAGTTGAAATTAAGATATTAGCTGCATTGTCAAGGCAAGCGAGTTGGTTCTATACACCTTTCCCGTAAAACGAGTTCTGTTGATGGCATATAGAACGATCAAAGAGAAAATGGTATTCCTATCACTTCAGTCCTATGGACTGATAATCTCCATCTGTATGGTAGGCGAGAGTAATAATAGAGTCATGTTTCCAAAAAGCAATGGCGCTCGCGTCAACCACACTAGCACAACGTGCTGACGATGTCATTTGCACAGACAGGGGTACACGATCTCCATAGGGGTCAGCAGTGACGACTCTTCTTTGACCAAATCAATTTGACAATTTTAAAAGAGGTAAGCGCTGAAGTGGTCGAAAAGGAGCGGTTGGCGTCGGATAGGTAGCGCCCAGTCGCTGGATTCGAGCAGGCAAAGGATATTTGCTGCTACATCACTCGGAAACATTGGCCCCAAGGATCCCAATAGAAACAGCAGTGAAAACTATGAAGCGACATTAATTTGGAGTCCAGTGACTAGGCCTCAAACTGGAGTGAGAGGAGTGTAATCGGACGGTGCAAGGAACCAGATGTTCGTGTACCAGAGCACTATGTAGAGCATTCAGAGCGTGCTAGTGGCTATTCAGCACCTAGCTTACAGCCCCTCTCTTCGGGTCCGTAAAGCTTGGCCCTATCCCCAAAGGATGTATTAATTTCAACGAACGCTCGATAAAGATAGCCTGCATAGATCGTACCTCCTAGGTAAGCTGCTCCTGAGAGCTCCTCCGCAAGCCATGTTGAGGTACTGGATGCGTTCATCCGTATCCTAACTGGAATCAAAATTCCACTTCTAAAACGGCTTGCTACCAACGCACTGCGTCAGGGAGACAAACCACCACTTCAGCCAGGATCCAGACGATATAGATTCTTCCATATCAAATATATAGAGCACTTCCTAAATTAAGCGCTGTTTTCATCTAGGTGCTCTCGTTAATAGGGTGCGCGGTCACCTCGCCGGAGAGGTTGCTTTACGCTCATCGTGGGTTCGCCTTAGCCCCCGAGAATCTACGAGGAAGATGCTGGCAAAGCCGTTGCCAGTGGCAGCCGCGGCCATCTTTGCGTCGGTTCATAAGTGCTTTATGTAGTTAGTTTGAGGCTGTTCAACCATGGTGTACCAGCAAGGGCTGCTTTTTACCGAGGAAAATATGGCTTCATTGATCCACTAGTTTGGCAGTGATAGACTGGAATTGACATTCCCCGAGACTGTCAACTTGCCCCTCTCCATTCTTCCACTACGATCTCGGTGTAGTATCGGCATCGTTCCAAACGCAGATTCGGAGGGGATATGGACCGAGTAGCTTGTGCCCTGGAAGGCGCGAGAGCCTGGAGCCGAGTTGGTGAATGTTGGCCTGATCTGATATATAATTTAGCTCATTGACTTTTTTGTAGGTTTCTTGGTATAGTGGATAGAGAGCCAATAAGCGCATACCGATAGAATGGTAAAGGAGTGTGAGGACATCCGCTTCTGGTGGGCATGGCGAAATGACGACGGCGCTGCAACCTCCATGTCGCAAAGCCAACAAGAAGGGCAAGAGAACCGATAGCGAAAGCGAGAACCACGCCAATCACGTTGATCTGATCCTCGCTGGACAAAGCGCGGCTGAAAATAACCGTCATAATTGGCTAGGAAGGGGAAGGCAGCGAGAAGAAGTACCACAGGCCTGGATTCAACCATTTAAGGTCGGCTATGATTGAGGCTCAAGTACGTAGTTGATAAAGCTCAAGTGGCTGGCAGAGCACAGCATTATACAAAATTTTAAAAGAGCTAAGGGCCCGAGGGTGTTTTTCTGTTGGAGGTGCAAAAGCACCGTACATGTAGCATGCTGTGAGGCTCTTTTAAAGATGGGGACGTTTCGCACGATTGCGAACGAGTGCTAACACTACTAGGCAACCGCCTTTCGCCTTACTTACTTGAACGAACCATTTGTAACTGGCTGTGTCTATGGAGTGGATGCATGGAGCGGAGGAAAAACAACAGTACTAACTCTTATGGGTACTAGAATCTGCCATTTCATACGCCAAAAACCTTAAAAGATGAGATTAGCTTGATTACTGCACCACTGAACAACGGTTTAGGCCTAGTCTTTTCTAACCCCGGTTAGCATAACAACTCTCACCTACGGCCACTCCTTGGCCCGCAAATCAGCCTAACATCTCGTGTCCCACAAGACAAGGCGTTATATACATGGACGAAGGCATCGAGGGTCGTTTAAATGAGCAGAGGAGAGACAGACTTTTCCTGAGCTGGATTTGAACAAACAAACAACGTAACTTCAGAATTTTGATCCCATAAAAGAATTTCTATGTTATTTTGGCTAGGAAAAAGTTTTGGGGCAAGATAAATAATTCCAAACATCTATTTCTAGACATTCTACTTCAAACTAATCTCAAGCTGAGATCTCTTGGTCTGAATTTAGTGTACCATACCTTCCCCATTAATGAGTTCTTCATCTAGCGTAGAGGAATCCGGAACGTCCTGTTCGTCAAGGTATACTGTAGCAATGTCGTCTCAGTGATTATCATTCGGAAAACTTGGTTTCGACTCACCATGTGGTCTAATAAACCAACTACACAAGAAGGCCAACCCGAAAGTAGCCGCTAAGCAGACAAAAACAGTCTGCCTGAACTTCCCTACTGTTGCACTGTATATCGCATTAAAGATGGTTGGTCCGATAATCCGTGCTAATGCATGTAAAAGTCCTGTCGCGCCAAGAAGCTGTCCAGTCCTGTCGGGAGGTACATGCTTTGTAAGTGCAGATCCGAGAGTAGGAGATCCAATTCCACCAACAGATGCCACGACACCAGAGACGATAAACAGCGTGCCCGAACGTGAAAGAGCATAGCCCAAGTATCCCAATGTGTCGAAAAATATCGCAATACGAATAACGGAAAGGTCGAAGTTATCCGAACCAGAATTTTTCTGACGAGACGTGCCGCTGGGACCACGGACAAGTCGATTGACGATCGGGAGAAGTATAATGAGACAGAAGACCCGGGAGCTGTTAACAATAGAAACGAATTCGCTGGATTGAAAATCTCCCCAACCGAACTGGATGTTCGTGTATATAACTATAACGGTCATGGCACCCATCGCTACACTGAATACGATGGTATCGACGGACGCTAAGAGTAGCAAATTTCGACGGACAGCGCTGCTAGAGCCTTCCCCCGTTGGATAAAGGATCTTGAGCGGCGCTAGCAAGTTAAATGCTCTTATTTGGTTGATCCAGTCTGCTGCAGGTCCAAGCCGGATCACTTCAAGCCGATGCTTTTCACGTGCTGCGGCTTGACGAGTTTTCGAGAGCGATTCGGGTATGAAAAATATCAAAAACACGATAAAAAGTAAGTGGCAACCAAGTGCAACGTAGAAAACTGATAAGACGGAGTTCGTGCCTTTAATAATATATCCAGCAACGATTGGTCCTAAAGCGATGCCAGTAAAGAGACAGCCGTGGAAGTAACCAAATGCTACGTTCCTCTCCTGCGGAGGAGTACAGTCTGTTGCGTACGAATGGGCGAGAACCATTCCAACAATAAACGACCCACACAAGCCATCCATGGCATATCCGACAAGGATCCAGTTAAATGGGAATGATTCTGGGTATTTTGCAGCAAATATTGTGATGATTTCTCCAGTAAGCATTCCTGCTGCTGATACTAACAGTAGTTTCTTGCGTCCATATCGATCCGAAAGGGCTCCAAGCTTTGGACTCGTAATTGCAGACAGAATTCCCGAGATCAAATTCCCATATAGCGTGAACTGTGCAACACGGGATTGGACCTCAGGAATTCGGCATTGTGGATTCTCCCCCCCAAAGACCACAGGGAGCACTGTAAAGTTTGGGTCATCGGCGGATCGATCGGCGATGTACTCGCGGCATATTAAAGTGAGTATGAGGTTAAGTTTTGGGACAACAATGCCTCCGAAGGCAAGTGCAAAGAGGAGGAATGCTGGTAGAAGCCAGAAGATCTGGTTCAAAGGAGTTAGCAAACCCACGAAAGGTTGATGAATTGCAGCTCATACCGAAGGTTTTTTCCACCATGGCAGCCCTTCGAATTCCGTCATTCCTGGCCACGAAGATAGTTCATTATTGCCTTCCTCTCCCCAATGCCTATCCGAGTACCCACCGTCTTCCCTTCTTAGTAGCGGTGTCTCCTCATGGGCAGGGTGCTGCCGCGCACTCGGGCCGGACTCTGCTTTGCTACCCTTTCTCACATAGTCATTTCCAGAGTATCGGTTTGGAGGCTTGCTGGAATGGGCGGGGTGAAACCCAACATCAACATCAGCTTCGGTAGCAAAAACCGCGTCGTTCTCCATTATGTAGAAATATTGAGAGGGTTAAACTTCAGTGTGTGCGCCCTCAAGTGGTCGTCCGGTTGTTCGTCCGGAAAAAGCGGGTTGATGTCTACCTGACAGGTAATTCAGAGTTTCGCTTCTTCATTTCCATCTAAACCCTCTTAGTGAAGCTATGGACAGGGTGGAATCATCGAAGAGAGAGAGTGGGAACGCGGCTGGACAGCGCCGCGGCCAACGACGCAGATGCTCGGTCGGCTTAATCGCTGTCGGGTTTCGGTTTCAGCCAAGTCGCTGACTCGGGTAGATATTTTCTCGATGCAATCGGAGTCGACATATGGAATAATAAAAGGCTTCCTGGCAATTGAACTTTGCTGACGTGTGACTCGATAGTTCCAGCTTGCCATTTGTGGGCGACCTGAACGTCAGACGGTTCTTGGCCGAAGCTTTATCGATGATGTCTCTCAGCCACGAATGCATGCAAGGTTGGTACGGAGGACCGCGCGAAAATAGACTTACCCTTCCTTTTTGGGACTAGTGGCTACTTCCCATAAAGGCCCAGAGTTCCAGGGGCTCCATCACCTTTACCTCAGCAAGCTCAGACGTGATTCCGTTGGTGCGGATTTTCAATCGGCCCGCAACCTGACTAACTACGTTTGTGCGAAACCACCGGAATCACGTCTAAGGGACATTTCCAATGTTTCTTACGCGCTCCGACGATATCCGCGTTGCGGAGGTTGCGGATATTCAAATAACTTAACACTAATATTTTATATTACTTCCCAAAGTTCATCGATTATACAACAGAGCCTAGGCTTTTAGAATATATCATTTTTATTACTTAGGTATTTTTAGGTCTTATGCTTATTTTCATATAAAAAAAAAACGCGTTCTTAGGGATTGTAGAACTATATATAATTTTATTAAACGCTAGCTAATGTGCATAAAACCTATATAGATCTATAATAGGTACCTTAAGGCACCTACTATAGCTAGGTGGATATACAGCATCCGCGTTATACTGGATAATCTTACTCTAAACCCTACTATAAGCCGGCTACTAAGTCACGGATATTTAAGTTAACCTATAGTATGCCGCCACAAAAACCTATTAAAAGGAAAGATAGAAGGTTAAATAAGATACTACAACAGCTGCTACCGTATTAGGTGCCGGATACTTAAACTTAGAGAGGTTATATAATAGAGCGGGCACGACGGCTATAGGACCTTTAAGATTAGCTTCTTACGCTTCGCAGGAAGAGCGAGGCCTAGCAGCTAAGTAAGATTAATAAGGCTATTGCATTTTTATATCCGTACCACGGATATATGGAGCAGCTTAAAGTTCTTAAATAGTTGCTGTTTAAGGAAAAAGATATAATACTTATTATAAGAACCTTATTTAGTAAGAGTATAATAATATAAGCAATACTATATCTTCTTCGGGCCTTAGTGGTAATTATTATCTTACCACTTAATATAATTAGTGCGGAGTAAAAGGTAAAGATTAAGGAGCTTCCTAGAATAAGGCCGGTTTATATATATAAGAAAATAATATCTAAATATCTTTTAGGGGAAATCCGCATTAGAGTATATATCTATATTTTAATATCGCCGGAGCTATTAGCTAGGAAAAAGCTCTATAAAACTCTTACCTACCCTACTTTCCGCATGTACATTAGCTTAGTGGTAATTAATAAAGTGCACCTTATAGCTAATTAGGGGGGTTTATTCCGGAGTTCGTATATATAGCTATAGAAAGTATAATTATTATTAGGGCGAAGGCCTTAGTTTACTTATACTGTAACGCTTAATAATATAACGTTTAAGATTATATAAGAGTTAGCGGGCTTTTAAGATAATATAAATATAGTACGGACGTTAATTAACCGGCTAGATCTATTAATTATTAGAAAATATGTTAAGTAAGGAAGTAAGAAGTTTTTTAAGAGCTTATACTTTATTATAGACCGCACGTATAAAAAAGCTCTAAAAGGGAATCTATTATTTATACTGATCGGAAGGGTATCTAGTTAGATATCCGCTATATCTGCCTATTAGAGGGTTAAATATACGCCAACTCCTTACTAAATCCTAAAGACAATTATCTTCTTTAATTTAAAGGATATAATATTACAATGCAAAGATATAATTTGTTTGTGGTTAATATATTATAGGTACTAAAAAGCGCAGGCTAAAAAAGTAGTTTAGCTTTATTATACATCATTAGCTACCGCGGATAAGGATAGACTATATAAGGAGTTTAGAAAGCCTAACTCTAAAATCCACATTCTAGTCTCTTCTAATACGCTTACCTATAGCACTAATATTCCTAATATTAATAATAATAATTCTTTGCTTAACGTCCGATTCGGATCCCTATTGGGCCTACGCGGACTACTCCTTATTTATATGTGGGGAGAAAACTCAACTTAAGAAAGACTCAACTTGAGAAAACCCCGTGATCCATCTCCCCGCCTCTTAGGACTCGCCTACGAGGCGCCTACGAGGCGATATTCCTAATATTAATTATATTGTGCAGTATTATATACCTAGAATAAAGTTAATTAACATAATATAGCAACAATTTGGGCGCGCTGCTTACAGTAGTAGTTAAATAAGTGTAGTAATATTCCTAATTAAGAATTGATATAAAGGTCCGCGTAAGGATATTACTAGGCTAGCTAAAGGTTATAGTTATATAGGTAGAGCTTTCTAATCCTAGCTAAGTTAACTTAGCTATAAATATCGTGTTAAGTAAGAGGTATTATAAGAGGTATTACAAGAAGACAAAGCTACTAATTTTGCTAGTAATATATCTTTAAGAGTGTCTATATATAGTAATGTAGATTCTAATCTATCCGTATTTAATATAGGGTAAAAGCTTAGTCTAGGTAGAACATCTATAGTTTTATCTATAGATATCCTACTAAGGAAGCTAGCGCGGTATCTAAAGACTAAGGCTAAGAAAAGAGTAGAGCTCTTCTATTATATCTATGCTCTTATAAATAAGGAAAAGGGCTACTTATAAAAGATTATATTGGAGAACTATAAGAAACAGTCTCCATCCGCTAACTAAAAAGATT
Organism: Cenococcum geophilum 1.58; assembly: GCF_001692895.1. Taxonomy (NCBI): domain Eukaryota; kingdom Fungi; phylum Ascomycota; class Dothideomycetes; order Gloniales; family Gloniaceae; genus Cenococcum; species Cenococcum geophilum. The sequence goes on from NW_027137640.1 coordinate 75,472, forward strand.
TTTTATAGAAGAATACTTAAACGGATAATAGTAGTGGGAATGCCTAGAGAATATATATTTATAGTATATTAAGGATAAAAAGTAAACTAGGTATTAGCTAAAGAACGAGCTAAGTATATAAGGATTAAGCAGCTAATAGTTAGGAAAAGTAGAAGCCTATAGAACTAAAGGGAGCTAGTAGTAAAGCCTTAACCCCTTAAAGGAATTTAAGGACAATACCTAAATTTATAAGTTAATTAGTAAGATTAATAGTTTAAAGTACTAATAGATAGTAGAGTAATAAGAAACTATATATTACTAGTAGTAGTTAAGTGGATAAAACTACTTTATAGATAGAAGGAGTACTTCTATCTATTTATTACAATTTTAAAAAATCCAATAGCTTATAGAGGAGGTATTATTAATCTTAAAATAGGACCTATTTAGATAACCATTAAAGGAAGACGAATTAAGATATTTTTTAATATTGTTACGAACGCTTTAAGTACGATGTTACGACTACTTGGAGAAGAGTTAGAAGAAGCTAGTTGGTTAATACAAGTACGGTCCAGGATGGAACCCGTAGAACTATATAATAAAGAATAGTAACCGAGGTTATATAACGTGCTATGTATTAAACGCGAGGAATAAGAGGAACTTACGTACCTTATATATAACACGTATATTACGTATAAGAAGGATTTTATAGAAGTACGGTTATGTATTTAAGGACCCTCAATCCCTACCTAGATAGTTCCTTCCTTATAGTAATTCTTAGAATACAATTAGAGTTAATCTATTAGGCAACTACTCCACTAGTTATTATTATATTATTAACTTACCTACGGTACCTATATACCTAGCCCATTAACAAGTCTACCGTAGTTCCTGCTATAAGGCTCCGTTACATAATCACTACCACCGTTACGGTCTTAGTAAGTTAAATAATATGCTACTAAAAGCAGCCACCACGACGCCATTGACGGCGGTAACTACGTTAGGATTAGGTAACGATACTAGTATAGCAGATACTAATTCCTAACAACCTATAACGGTAGGACAGTTATAAGCAATAGTCGACTAGTTAATGGGAGATAATGTAGCACTTAAAAATAGGATTAATGGAATAGGAGTAGTAAAGGTTAAGTTACTATTAATTAAAAGATTCTTAGGAGAGAGATCGAAGCTTAAAGGATTCCTTACGCAAATATACTTTAAGGTTGCGTAAAAGGGAGCAAAGCTAGTAATAACTATAGATTAAGTAGCATATGTAGGATTATTCTTATTAGGAAGAGCACTTAAATAGTTTAAGCCTTACCTTATAGAGATATAAGTAAATAGAATAATAACTACGAACTAAGAGGTACGGTTTATATTCTTAAGCTAAAGTGGATTCGCAGAGCAACTTATACAAATGTTTAAAGATCTAAAGGCAATAACTATAGCGGAAAGAAAACTCTAAGACATTATATAACAAACCTTAGTAATTAAGTATATAATATAGTTCTAAACGCTAGCTATATAAGTTAAGTAAAATAATAAGGCGCTTATGGTATAGTATAAATAGGGACTTAAGGCTAAAGTCTAGAATATAATTATTCTAATAGAAGACGTGGACACCCTAAGGGAACTAATAGATTAAGTAATAAAAATTAATAATAGGATCTACTAAAGGGAACAGACTAAGAGAGGTTAGGATAGAGTTCTATAGTTATATAAGACATAGAGTACGCAACAACCTAAGCTAAATTAGAAAATATAGTATAGCGCAGAGCTAATAGACCTAAGTAGTACTAAAGAAATCTATAAAAGATGGAGTAAGAAACTATAGAAACCTAAAGGTTAAGGATTAAGTAATTATAGGACTAGAGAGTATAGGCCAAACTAAGGATCTTAGTAGTAGAAGATATTTAAGCGGACTCTATAATAAAAGCAATAGTTTAAAGAGGGAGCTTATATAAATTACGGAAAATAGGGTTATTTTACTAAAGACTATAAAAGTGGTTAGAGTTATTACGTAGTAAAGGGAACTAGACTAGCAGTATATAATATAAATGTATAGAGGGATAATAGTGTACTATAAGAAACAAAAGAATGTTTAATTAAAAGTTTTGCGTTTTATTATAATAACGCATGCTAAATTTATAAAGACGCTAAGTATAGTGCAAGCTATTAGCTATAAAAGCTAGAGTTAAGAGGACTTAAAGGAACTAAAGAGTTAGATAAAGAATAAGATTAACTCTATAAGCTGGATTAGGATATTATAGTAATATACGGATAAAGATTAGTAATAATAATAATGGAGTTAGAGTACTTATTAATTAATAGCAACGAGGATAGTAAAGGAACTAACTGGGGGTATCTAAACCTTAATAATGCAATAGAAGTAGAAACTAAGACCGCTATAAAGTAAGGTTTAGTAACGGGTATTATAATACCATTAGATATGGCATCTATTGCTTTATAAGACGGAAGGAGCAATATCTAGAGACGATTAAGTAAGTAGATAACTGCTAGTGCTAGCTTACTACTTAATAAAGGCAAAAGGCCAAAGGCTTAAGATTCTTAAGATAAGATAAGAGATGACTAAGATTCTTAAGATAAGATAAGGTACGCTTAAGGACCTATAATAGATAAAAACTAATGGGATAGAGTAATAGCTTAGTTTAGTAATATACGAATAAGCTTAGGACGAAGTTTCCTAAAGGTATAAGACTTTTAAGACGAGATAAATGAGATCTAGGACTCTTAAGATAAGATGAGGACACTAGTAAAGCCTAGTTAGACTAAGGCTAGAGCGCAGCTTAAGAAAGAAGCAAGCTTAGGATTAAAGAATTTAAGGGGTTAAGAATTTGGAGTATAAATAAGGACACCCATAAGAAAGAAGTAAGAGACTTTGCTATAGATTAGAGAATCGGTAGTAGAAATAGCAGTTAGATTAAGAGACAGATATATAGACTTAGAAGACTTACTAGGGAAATATAGTATTCGGCCTAAAGATTAAAAAGTTAATATAGCGATTAAGAAGTAAGAGAACTTTAAGGATCTAATTATAAGACGTAAATAAAAAGAAACTATAGACGAATTTAGAGCAAGAATTATCATATAGTAAGAAAAAAAACTAGATATAAGATCTAGCACACTAGGTCATATAAGGGATAAAGCACTTATATAAAGAATTACTAATAGGCTAAGAATAGGTATACTAAGAGCTAAGTAGCTTACTAAACTAGAAAATAAAGAAGATCTAGGGATTCCTACTAGGTTTAAAGAACGATATATAAAAGGCTGTTATAACACAGTAATAAGAAGATACTTCTTTACGGATAAACCGTATATACTCTAGCAGCTATACTAAAAGTAGTATAGGCAACAATATAATAATAAGTGGGAAGATTTCTATATATAGTTGGACGAAAAAGTTATCTAAGACCACCTAATTACGGAAAAGGCGATAAATTATATTAAGGGAGCCTTAATTATAATATTAAAGGATTTAGAGGAACGATTAGAGAGAGAAGTAAGAGGCGCGTCTTAGTACCTACGAATAAAGTTATAATGTTTAGATTAGTGTAATAGAGGTTTAAACTTAAGAATAAAGATAAGTTAAGAGTTAACCTAAAGCACCTAGTATACTATATGCTATTATGGATTATATATATAGACGATATATATAAGATGCACAAGAATCTAAAAGAGAAAAACCGGAAATACTCTATAAGGATATACTGGATAACAGATAAATAATAGTATAGGAATGCTAAGTATATATACGGCTGGCATCCAGCAGAAGTCTAAGAGGAAGGAAATTTAATACTTTAACTAGGAAAATTCCTTACGGAAGGATGCTTAGATGGATAATAATAGTAGAAATATCTAGAAAATACCTATCTATAGTATATTAAAGATAAAAAGCGAACTAGGTATTAGCTAAAGAATAAGCTAAGTATAATAGGATTAAGCAGCTAATAGTTAGGAAAAGAAGAGGCCTATAGGACTAAAGGGAGCTAGTAGTAGAGCCTTAGACCCTTAAAGGAATTTAAGGATAACACTTAAACCTAAGAATTAATTAGCAAGATTAACAGTTTAAAGCGTTAGTAGATAGTGGAGTAATATAAAACCATATCTTATTAGCAGTAGTTAAAAGAATAGGGCTACTATATAGGCAAAAAGAGTACCTTTATCTATTAGTAATAATTTTAGGAGATCTAATAGCCTATAGAGGAGGCATTATTAATCTTAAAATAGGACCAATTTAGATAACTATTAAAGGGAGATAAGTTAAGATATCTTTTAATATATTACTATTAGGGAATAATAAGGCAGTATTAGGAATGCCTTAGTTATAGAAATATAATCTAAAGATTAATTAGGTTATAGGTTAGGTTAATATTAGAGATATATAATAATATAAAATGTAATAATAAACTAAGTTAGTATAGTACTAAGTCGGAGTAATATATAAGGAGACCAATTAAAGATTAAGCCATATACCAAAAAGATACTATAAGTATAGTAAGAAGCTATAGTTACTAGAAAGTAAAAGCTATTAAATTATATAGTATAGAACTATAAAATAAAGCTAGAACTAGGAATAAGTTTAAGGTTCTACCTAACTTATAAATTAACAGAAAAAGAGTTATAGGCACTTAAGGAGTTTGTCTAGGAAAATCTTTAAAAAGGATATATTAGACCATCGCAGTTATTAGTAGGATATCTAGTACTATTCGTACCAAAGAAGAATAAAAAACTTAGGCTATGTATTAACTATAGGCAGTTAAATAGCATTACTAGGAAGAATAGGTATCCTTTACCCTTAATTAGCGAAATCTAAGATAGGATTGGTAACGCGTAAATTTTTATAAAGATAGATCTAAGATAGGCGTACTATTAGATTAGAATTAAGGAAGGCGATAAATAGAAGGCAGCCTTTAGGTTAAAGGAAGGACTATATAAATTACTAGTTATATAAGTTGGGCTTATAAACGCACTAGTAATATTTTAGAAGCGTATTAATAATATATTAAGAGAATACTTAGATAAATTTATTATAGTATACCTTAATATTATTATTATCTACTTAATAAGTAAGGAAGAATATAGAGAACACGTTAAATAGGTCTTAAAGAGACTATAGAAAGAATAGATGCTAGTAGTAATTAAGAAATACAAATTCTTTACCAGGAAGACAGATTTTGTAGAATTTATTATTAAACTAGGCTAACTTAGTATAGATCTAAAGAAGATTAAGGCTATAGTAAATTGGCAAGAACTAGAAAACATAATACAGTTAAGGTTATTTCTAGGGTTTTGTAACTACTATAGAAGGTTTATAGCTTAATAGTTAAAGGATATTAAGCCACTTATAAGATTAATAAAGAAGGAAAAACTATAGGTATAGGGAAAGGAATAAAAGGAACTATTTAAGAAAATTAAATAGTTGTTTACCCAGGAGCTAGTTCTTAAGATCTATTAACTATAGTTAGAGATAGTAGTTAAAACAAATGCATTAGACTATACGCTAGGAGCGTACTTTCTATAAAAATATAAAGATGGATAGCACTTAGTGGTATACTATAGTTAAAAGATAATACTACTAGAACTAAACTATAACATCTATAATAAGGAGTTATTAGGTATAGTTACAGCACTAAAAAAATAGAGATTATTTTTATAAGGTATAGAAAAACTATTTATAGTTAAGANNGATTATAAGAACCTAANGGGGTTCCTAATAATAAAAGAACTTAATTATAGATAGGTTAAATAGGTGGAAATACTTACAGAATACCATTTTAAGATTTAGTATACTAAGGGAACAAAGAATACACGAGCAGACGCTCTAAGCAGAAAGGCTAAACTATAAAATAATGAAAAGCCATTAGGGGCTTTGTTGCGAAAGGATATAGATAGATTAATTAGGTATAATTATCCGAAGATCGCAGCAATATAAGAGAAGAAGATCTATAAATTACCGGAAAGTAATTGGATATAAAAGATCTTAGACGTATAAATAGAGGATCTAAACTTAGAGCAGTACGAAAATTAAAAAGTAATATATATACTAAGATCTATCGCAAAGGAGTTTATTAAGTTATTTTATAAAGGACTAACTTAAGGATATAACGGAGCTATAAGCTTAGTATTAAGACTTTAAGAGGAATATATTATTAATAGAATCTAGGGACTAACTAGGTAAGTTATAAAAGAATATTTAGATTGCTAAAGGAATAAACTAATAAGGTATAAGCTATATAGAGAGCTATAACCTATTAAAATACTAAAAAGACTATAGGAAGTCATATTATAGGACTTTATTATTAAGTTACTAAAATTAAGAGATCCTATTACCGGATAAGATTATAACGCGATCTTAGTAATAATAGATAAGCTTATAAAATGGGGATACTTTATAGCATATTTAGAAGAAATATCAGCGAAAGATATTACTAGAATCTATATTAAAGAAGTATTTATAAGATACGGAGTACTAAATAAGATTATATTAGATAGAGATCTAAGATTTATAGTAGCATTTTAGGAAGTGTTTTTAGTAGAGTAAGGAGTTTAAGCAGTAACTTCTACTATATATTATCTATAAACAGACGGTTAAACGGAAAGATTAAATTAGACACTAGAATAGTATCTAAGGCATTATATTAATCACGTATAGAATAATTAGGTATCGCTATTACTAGTTATATAGTTTATATATAATATAACACTATAAGAAGGAATAGGCACGTTGCTATTTAAGGCGAACTATGGATATAAGCTAAGGACCTCATTATCGCTACGTTAGGTAAAGAAGATAAGTAGTATAGCTAAGTAAAGAATAAAGAGTTTAATAAATCTTTATATAGACCTTACAGAAACAGCTAAGACGGTATAGTAAAGAATAAAAAAGTACTACGATGCTAAGAGATCTAAGGGACTAGATCTTAAAGAGGGAGATAAAGTATAGCTACTATATAAAAATTTTAAGAGTTAACTAAGTAAGAAGTTAGACCACGTCAGACTAGGACCTTTTAAAATTGTGTAGAAAATTTTATTAGTTATATTTAAGTTAAACCTACTAGCTAGGATAAAGATCTACCCTATATAGTATATCGCAATACTAGAGCTAGTATATAGGAATATTAAGCCACCGGTTTATAAAGTAGACACATATAGAGGATAAGAGGAAGATAAATAGTAAGTTTTAAGGATTATTAGTTATAAGAACGTAGACAATAAAATATAGTACGAAGTAAAGTGGATAGGCTATAATAAGACTACCTAGGAACTACTAGAGAACCTAAAAAACGCTATAGGAAAGGTATAGGAGTATTAGAAGAGAAAAGGTCAGGTAATATTAATAAAAAGGAATTGCTAAAGAATAAGTTACCTAAGGGGGACCTAAAAAGAGCGACTGCTGAACTACTTAGAGTTGTTTCCTTCTCTATTAGAAGAGAATCCGTTCTTTTATTACTAAGTTCCTGCAGACCTTATTCTATAAGTTTCTACTTCTTAAAATAAACCTTTTCGCAAACTTTCTTAAGACAAAGTAGATAGGTAGACGCCGCAATACGAGCATCTAGGGCCTTCTATTCCGTATCTTAAGAATACTTAAGCTTTACAAGGGCCTATACCAGGTTACTATTAAGCTTTATAGCAGTAAATTAAATATAAGACCCTATAATAAATTACTTAGGGAACTTAGAGACTATTAAGAGTTATAGGGCGCGTATACTTAGCGTTAGAAATAGAGCGAATATCGCAAGACAATTAAACGTTTGCTTTAGTGCACTCTAAATAAGAAGAGGGTTATTAAGATAAAGGACTCGCTAACGCAATATAAATTAACCCCTTTTTCAAACAACGAGAATATAAAGATAGTATTATTTTACTAAGCGATAATATTATAGTAATAGTGCGGGCACGACGTTGCGCGTATAAAGAGGAAGAGGCTTTAGGCATTATAAGTAACAATATTAACTAAATTAATTAAACGGATATTATACCTCTAGTAAACGACTTGGAGATATTAGGTATCTTTAAGGACGAAGATAGAGAGGAGGGAGATGGTATTACGAACGCTTTAAGTACGATGTTATAACTACTTAGAGAAGAGTTGGAAGAAGCTAGTTAGTTAATATAAGCACGGTCTAAGATGGAACCCGTGGAACTATATAACGAAGAATAGTAACTAAGGTTATATAACGTGCTATGTATTAAACGCAAGAAATAAAAGGAACTTACGTACCTTATATATAACACGTACATTATATATAAGAAGGATTTCATAGGAGTACGGTTGTGTATTTAAGGACCCTTAGTCCCTACCTAGATAGTTCCTTCCTTATAGTAATTCTCAGAATACAATTAGAGTTAATTTATTAGGCAACCACTCCACTAGTTATTATTACGTTATTAACTTACCTGCGGTACTTACATACCTAGCCTATTAACAAGTCCACCGTAGTTCCTGCTATAAGGCTCCGTTACAAATATCCTACTATTAGGAAGGGATAAGGCAGTATTAGGTATACCTTAGTTATAAGAATATAATTATAACGAAATCCCCCAGAAGGTATATATTAGATAAGATAGTAAGAGGTTTTATCTATATCATATTTATATTTTATCTACGTCCTAGGAGATACAGTTAGATAGATAAGGGGCGAAGGGTTTTACTAGCGTCTTAAAAGGATTATATAGGGAGCTGGTTCTCCTATAGAGAAGAACTAGCAATTAGTCTCTAAATAAAAGAGGTTAGAAAGTATTTATTCTTTATATATAAAGATTATTCTACCTTAACTTATCTTCTACTTACCTATAACTTTTATTCTATACTATTAATTAAATAATTATACGTTCCGGTTAAACTAGCCTCTTATAATTTTAATTGCTTATAATCCTTTACGGAAGGAACGCACGGCTATTAATTAACGATAACGGGCTATACCTCCTTACCCCCTAAAACAACGCCCCTACTATAAGAGGCTTAGAGCGTCTCCCTAGAGGAGCGTATTCCCTCTTCCTATAAAGAAGCTACGGCTAATCTGTCTAACCTTATAAGACCCTTAGAAACGATTACTATTAGAAAGTTATTAGAGAAATTACTATATAAGACTTTATAAAAAAACAAAGGAGTTAGAGATAAGTATATTAAAACTACTAAGAATAATTATAAGGACAATTAGGGGAAGTATAGACACCCTAGATATAAAGTAGACTTAAAGGGGCAACGCTATACAACGCTATAATGTTAAAAAAACCTAAATTCCGCATAAAGGAACCTAATAAGTACTATAGTAATAGTCTCCGGAACTGTAATTGTTTTATCCATTAATATAAAATTAAGTTTTGGTTAGATCTAAAATATTACTTTAATAAGTATAATTAGACACTAATTGCTTTTACCTTCCTACGTAGCACCGTTAAGAGTTTATAGATATGGTATAAGAAGAAACTTACTATATCCCTTAAATTTAGCAAACTTAAGTCCTAGTTGGTTAATTAGGTCTAAGACCCTACTAATTAAGGGATAGATTATAACTAGCAATACTATAACGCTAAATAGCGAGAAGGCTAGAGTATAGTCTAGTTTATAAACTACTTAGAAGAACTAGAAGATAATATACCCTACTTAAACCTATAGGATAACACTATATAACTTTACTAGCTACTTACTAAGCTATAACCTAAGATTTAATAGGCTATATAGGAGAAGGGCGAAATTCCTACCTCTTAAGAAAAGCTTATCTCTAAAGCTACTTAGATTAAAAATGCTAAAAGAGACGATTTAGGTAAGTAAAAGGAATAAGATACTAATAATAAAGAGCGTAGAACTAGACCTAGCTTTAATAATAAGGGTAGATTCTAACCTAACTACTCTGCGGAAGAATAACGCGAGTAGGCTTTAAAGCCCTAGAGCAATACTAGTTAGCCCTAGAATAATAATAGGCAAAAACCTAATCCAAATAAGTAATACTAAGAGTTACGCGTTTATTATAACTGCGGCAAAAAGGGCTATATAAAGCGCTTCTGCTAGTAAAAGAAATAAGAGTTAGATTAATTAGGAAAAGAGAAAGCCTAGTAGATCTTTACTCCCTTATACTAGGCTAGTAAAAGAAGGAGAGAGTAAGCTACCATATAGTTATTCCTATCTCTATTTAAGTTAATAATAAATAGGTAATATAAGACTGCTTTATAGATAGCGGCGCGGCTATAGGGTTTATTTTTTAATTACTAGTAAAAGAATTAGATTTAAACCTTAGCGGCTTATAAGTACGCACTATTTAAAGCATTAGAGGCTACTAGATTCTATACTATAGGAAATAGGCTTTTTCTATAGCTAGCTAAGACTGCGATAGTCTATAGGATACGTAGGAGATGCGCTTCTATACCGTAGAAATTAAGGGATATAACCTTATTTTAGGATACCTATAGCTTTACTAAGTTAATCTATATATTAATTAGCCTTTAGCCTCGTATTAATATCGGAAGTCTTAACCGCGTATTATAATAATAATAATAATAATAATAATAATTCATTGCTTAACGTCCGATTTGGATCCCTATTGGGCCTACACGGACTACTCCTTATTTACATATAGGGAGAAAACTCTATTTAAGAAAAATAAGAAAACCCCGTAATCCATCTCCCTGCCTTTTAGGACTCGCCTAATTAGCGCCTATAAGTCGCCTATAGTGCTTTACTACCTTACTGTTTAACCTTTTTAGGAACTACTGCTGCCGTAATAAGCCTACGGACGCGCTAGTATTATAAACTATTACTCTACTACTATAGAGTTACTAGGGGGCACCTACTGCTTGCCCCCTTGCCTTTTATTACTATTTCCCTTGCAACCCAGAACTAATTTAGCATATTTTAACTAATAAGCCACTAGGTAACCGCCTTAAGGCCTTTTTATATTAAGAGTAGTGTATTATAGTTCTCTATGCCAGCTGCTAAGAGTATTGTTTCTTAATTAGTGCGTAGGGGGCATAGTAATATTACGTGTTTTAGTGTCTGTCTTGGCTAGCTATATTTATATCTTAGGCTACCTACTAGGATACCTACCTAGTAAAGCTAATCTTTTAGTTCTATTATTCCTGTTCTTAAGAGTATTGCTATTATATTTTCTGCCTTTGTTAGGCCTTCTTAGAGCCCTTAGGTATTTACCCCCTATAGCGTTAACTATGCTATAGCTTAGGTTTATCTTACCTAAGTTAGCCTCTATACCTTTAACTCCTATTTACCTCTCTAGCGTTAGTCCAACTAGTATTATATTGCAGTAGATGGTTTCCTAGCATTCTTATATATTCTACTTTAGCTCCTTTCTCTATCTTACTATTATCTTTATTAACCTCTTACACGTCTCCCTTTCTCCTCTATATAGGCCTAGGCTCTAAAGCGGCACTATTCTTCTTTTACTTTTTTTTACCTATTTCTCTAATATCTCTTCCCTACTTTAGGGTTGTTAGTTTATTCTCCTATAGGGCACCCTAGAGTCCCTCTATAGTTTACTTAGGCGTGTCTTAATGTACTTTATAATATTAGAGTTATATTTATTTTGCATTCTTTATATTACAGCGGCTTTAATATATAACTATAGGGGGGGAATATTAGATTCCTTCTTAAGCAGTACTATAGCCGTTTACTTATACCCGCCTATAATACTCTAGAGGTAGGCTGTTTAGACCTTTTAAAGTAGTTTAAGGAGTAATTTAGGGGGGCCCTTCTTAGTTTCTCTAATAGCCTAAATACTGGATCTATATATTATAGTTGGCCAGACGACTGCTATATATAGTAGGCGTAACCTCTAGAAGCATAGACCCTATATAGAATTAACAATCCTAAATAAAGCGATAAACTATGCTTAGCCTTTATAGGCCGCTTGCGCCATATATACGCTCCACCGGAGCTTACTATCTACCTATACTCCTAATACCCTTAGGCCATAAACTAGTTAACCCCTAAAGCCTTAGATGCGAATTATATGCTAAAGATCTATAGATTAGTTACGTTTTCTTATAAAATGGATTAGCTAGTATTTCTCTAGTAAGAATTGGACTCTATAACGTTTTGCCTATTCTATATAAGTGTTATAGGCTTTCTCTAGTATTCTATAATTCTTTGCGGCTATTAGCCCGTATATAATTAGGTTTATATTATTAATAAAGCCTATCCTCTAGGTCGCCCCTTCCTTAAAGGAGTTAAGTAGTTTGCTTATAAATAAAAGGAAGAGTATAGGCGAGAGGGGTAATTCTTGTGGTATTCCTATTATAACTATAATAGGGGGGCTCTAGTATCTACTAAAGACCAGTAATATTTCTTTCTGGCCTATAAACCCTTAAATAAATTATATAATCTATTCTAGGAAGCCCTTTGCCCTAAGGATATATAGGAGACGCTTATAGGGTATATTGTTGTAGGCACCACTAATATCTAGGCTAAGTATTAATCCTATAAAGTTCTTTCGCATCGCCTATACAGATTTAATAGTGGTAGCGAGTAGCGTAAGTGCTAATAGTGTTAAGTGGTTCTTTCTTGCCCCTATTTAGCTTTGTGGTAGTAGGGCGTGTTCCTCTACCATATCTACTATACATTCTACTATTACCCTTTCTAAGATCTTATTAAGGGTGTTTTTTAAGGCAATAGGGCAGTAGCTTTCTAGAATTAAGTAATCTGCTTTACTTTCTTTTTATAGGATAACCGTCGTTATAGATCTTCTAAGTCGTGGGTAGTAGCCTATAGTAAAGCATACTTTAGCTATATCTATAAGCTAAGGTGCTATAAGTGGCCCATAGGTTTTTAGGGCCTTATTTAGAATCCTATTTAGTCCTAGTGCTATATTATTTAAAAGGCGGCTAATAGTTCTAGCCATTTCCTCTATTATTATATCGCTGTTAACCCGTAGGCGAGTTACCGGTATTTCGCCTATAATATTACTAAGGTCTGCTAGAGCTAGTTAGGGGAAGAACCTTTCTATAAGGATCTTTGCCTTCTTATTATTATTGTTTATAGCCTATAATTCTCCTGCTCTTTATAGGGGTAATAGGTATAAGTCTTCTGCTAGGCGCCTTACCTTTTTCTTTACCTATTTTACTATAGCCTAAAGGCCCTTATTATAGGGGAGGCTCGGGTTAAAAGTATACTTATTTATAAACCGTCTCTAGTTATTCCTTACTTCTTTTTTTAGGGTATTCTTTAGCTAGGTTCTTATATCTTTATATTATCTCTTATCTTTAGGGTCATGGCTGCTTATATATTTCCTTCTTACTTATTATTAGCTAGTAACTAGAACTGCGCATTATATAGACCATATATATTACGCGTAGGGGCCCAGTTTTAAGATTAGGCAGTGCTCTTCTAGCCTATTTTTAATCGCTGCCTAGATCCTTTCTAGTCTTCGGTTAATTTCCTTAGGGGTAGCCAATAAGCCTCGCTTGTTTGGTATTAGGTGGATTTCTTCTAGGTCTTAGAGTTATTATTTAACTATATTAAGGAAACTATCTATTTTAAGCTTCCTTATTGCGTATCTTTTTCTATTTAGTTACGCTTTAGTATTTAGGTCTAGCTATATCTAAATAAGGATATAGTTTAGAGTAAGTGCCTATTCTTCTTTAGGGTTGCACCTTTTAAGTCTTTAGTATAGGCCTTCGTCTATAAATATAAGGTTAATTATACTTCTAGCGGTGCCTTATTGCTATATAATTACTCCTAGGGGGGTGGCTAGCTTAAGGCCCTAGATATTTATAGCTCTTAGTAGGCACTCTAACTGTTAATCTACAGCAATATAGATACCCCCCTACTATAGGTAGTAGAGGTTTATATCTCCTAGTAGAATAAACTCTATACCTTTAGTTTCTAATAAGCTTATTACTAATATAATATTCTCTGTTTATAGGACCCCTTTAACCCTAGGGTTATATATATTAATAATTTATACCAGTCCCCTATATATTTAGATTATTATAACTATAATATCTGGGTTAACTGCCTACTATAACTATAAGGATAGGCTAATAGCCTTACTAATTATAAAGCATACGCGTATAGCTGCTTTTAGTTTATATAGAAGCTAGAATTCTTAGGGGTAGTATATTAATTATATAAAGGTATTATAATACAGTTCTTATATAGCAAGGATATAGTATTTCTTTAGGTCTAAACTGTCTAGTAGGGGCCTTATAAGGCAGTAGTTTATATTACTACAGTTATACTATATAATAGATAGGTAGCGGACCCCTAGCAAAAGTCCTTTAACTCTTCTTCGTTCCTTACTTCTTCTATTTCTACTTTCTTTAAGATATTTAGAGCTTCTATCTCTTATATCTACACCCTAGTTACTACTTATTTTATATAGAGCTTTTTATTCCCGTATTTTATATTCCTATTAGCGCTTCTATATCTAAATCTATTATTATTACCAGTTCTTCCCCTGTTCTTACTAGTTAGCTATATACCCTTTATAGGTTAGCTATAAATATTATATTTGCCGTATTAAGTCTAATTCTTAATTATCCTAGTTTTAAGCCTACTGTCGCTGTCTATAGGGGTCTTCCTATAGGGCGTTCTCTCCTTTATATCCCCTATAACCCTTATATCCCTAATTAGTCTAATAATATCGCGCGGCGTCGCTTCTGGCCCGTTAAGGCTTGGGATAGCCAGCCTAGCCCTCTAGTATTAAAGGTAAGAAACACTAGGAAGGCGCCTACGTCCCCTTAGCTTATTACCTATTATTTCCATTTATATAACCTAGCGTATAGTTATTCCCGTAGCTATTAAGCCCTTACCTTTTATCTCCTATATTTAATATAGTTTTCTTTTTCCTATGCCTTATATATACTTCGGTAGCAGTTTATACATTTTATTTAGTCTTAATTTAAGCAGTGTCTCGTATTATAGGGGCCTATATAGTGGCCGCAGCATACCTATACTGCGTATATAGATTAGGTGTGTCCCTATTATATATAGCGATAGCATTATTTTAGGCGTAGTCTATAGTTATAGAGCCTTATATTATATATAAGGCCATTTATAATTATTTCTTTTTAAATAAGGAGTTTTTGCATTCCTAGTGTATATATGCTAATAATAAAGGAGCTATATATTCGTCTAGCGTCTCCAGCGAGTCTCTAGTAACCCTTATATCCTCTTATTGTTCTTATTATATACTTAGTTTATATTTTCCTATTAAAGCTATTAAATTTAGGTGATTTTAAGTCCTAGTATAAGGCGTTCCGTTTGTCTTACTATCTCCTATATAATTGCTATATTATCTACCTAGTGTCCCTTTTCTACCCTAAGGCTTATAGAAACCGCTGGGACTTTAACTAGGTAATCCTTATAGAGTACTTTTATGCTAATACGTTCTCCTAGCCTATCTCCTACCCTTATAGCTTATTTCTTTGCCTATTAGTCCTTTAGAGTAACTCTAATATCTCCACTCTTAAGGTGTTAGACTATAACAGCGTTATAAACCTCTTTATATATCTTTATAAGGACTTTTGTTTCTAATTATCCCCTAAGCCCCTCTACTTATTCTATGTTTGGTTATATTATAATTATATACCCATTTATTAACTTAAGGGGGGTGGGTTCCCTATGCTATAAAAGCGCAGCTATAGCGGCCTAGGTGCAGTTCGCCGGTAAGGGGGGGTTATACTTATTTTTAATTTTGCTTAGCCGTTAGAGGATTTAATTAAGGGTTTGCTAGAGGGGCGCCTAAGGTTTACTAGACTAGCGGAGCTATTCTGCTAGCTATATTAGTTTATTATAGCTAATAGTTACTCCCCTATAATTCTAGATACTAAACGCGTCTAATAGGCTTTATATTTTATTAGATGCCTTCTTAATAGAGGTATTTCCGCTTTATAGTATAGTATTCGCCCGTCTTTATTGTGGAGGGCTATTACTAGGCGTAGTTCTAGCGGTCACGCGTAAGTGCAAGCCACCGTTATTTGATATATGCCTCCCCTGCGATGCATACATCTTAGGGGGATTCTCTAGGTGTTTTTTAAGGTTCTTTTGGTTAGTTTTGGTCTTTTTAGGCCGGTAGGTGGTTATATAGTAGAGTTTAACGTACCTACTTATTTAGGCCTCTACCCTAGTTTTCTAGTATTTATCCTAAACCTAGGCCTAAAGGCCTAGGGGCTTTCTATAAGCAGTTAGCTGCCACTACCTTAATAGGGGGTTTTACTAGTTCTTTTGGATATCTTATAATAGGTTAGCCTAAGTACTAGTCTACCCCCCCGCAGTCTATATAAGAGTCTCCTCCTAAAGTTGGTACGCTTTTATATGGCTTAGAAGCCTTCTATAGCCTCTAGTTTTATATCTTTTTTATTATTTCCGCTAGTATAGGCATAAGCTGCCTTTTCTAGGGGTTATAACTCCCGTCTTACGTGCCTATTAGCGTAATCCTGTAAAGGTATTATAGCTACATCCTATAATATAGAAGCCTTAGGTACCTTCTATAATTAAAGCCTAGACTAAAAAAGCCTCCCCTACCTAAGTAACTCCTATTTGCTTCTTAAGCGTATCTTACTAGTATACCGCCCTAGAGGTGAACGGTTCTATCTATTAATATACTAATACGCGTATCCGTTCTCTTAAGCTATATAATAATCTCTCTAGCTAGGGCGTAATCCTACCTGCCTACTAGGTGCACTAGGAGTTAGAGCCTAGCTAAGGGGTAAGGTCCCTAGAGCTAGCAGTAGCTACTATATACTACGCCCTATAGGAGGCTAGTAGAAGTATAGGGGTGTAACACCCTATATTACTACCAGTTCTCGTTTCGCGTTACCTATAGGAGTCTTTTTATAATAGGCCGACCGTATCTTATAGGAGGGGGGCTATAGAGACGCTAGGTCCCGCACTAGGCGACCTACTCCCCCCCCTCCTACTAACTAAGCTTATATCCCCTCTTTTTATAAGCTATACCTATGTCTCTAACTATTAAGTCCTTATTTAACTGGCCTATGTTTCCCCTATAGCCTCCCCTATATATATATATTAGGTCGCATATACTACGCCTATTAAGACCCTCCTATAAGTCGCCTTATATATATACGTATTAGGTTACGTACACTACGCCTATTAAGACCCTTCTATAAGTCGCCTATAAGTTAACTATAAGCTAACTGTGAGTTAACTAAGTTGTACGCCATAGGGCCGTCGAAGCTAGCCTATGTTTCCGCTACCTAGAGCTTTGCCTGTATTTCTACCTCGTTAAGCTGTCTAGTCGCCATCGCGTTGCCATTATATCGCTATCGCGTCACTATTACTATACTAGGTCGCGCATACTACGCCTATTAAGACCCTCTTTTAAGTCACTTAGGTGTAACCGGATACTAGATAGACCCTTATAGAGGGGCCTTAATAAGTTCTCTAGGTAGGGCCTTAATAAGTTCTTTATAGTGGCCTTAGGGCCTTAATAAGTTTTATATAAAGTATCTATAACGCGTTAACCTTAATAAGTTCTTATAAAAAAAAGGATCCCTATGCCCTTATCGCGTATATTTTATAATCTTAGAGCTAGTATAAGCCTAAGGGTGTCCTGTTATACGCCTAGGACACATTTATATTAACTAGCTGGATAAGGCTAGTTTTGGGCCTAGCTGCGAGCTAGGTAGTTATATATTAGGCGGTTTTTATATCCTAGTTTCCCTTAATAGGCCTCCCTAGATGGTAGAATAGGAGCTTTAAGCGGAGGCAGTAAGGCTCCTAGTGTTATTAAGGGTAATGCTTTATACGCGTCGCGGGCTTATTACTACAGAGTTAAACAACAGCGCTACACACGCTGCGACGGCTCTCTACCATTGCCTCTGCACTTGGCCATTAAGAAGAATAGGATTCCAGATAATGTTTCCACCCGCGGCGACGTAGACGCGTGTAGTAGGGCTTTGCGGGCTAACCGCGTATTATAGTTAAAGATTAAAAGACTTTCTTAAACCATATATAAGAAAAATGGTGGGCATATATTATATATACTACTCTTAACACTAAGAACGGGGATATAGGATATTTATTTTTGGATATTTAGCTATATATAGTTAAGGAACTAGAGATTCTATAGGAATATATAGACTTAGAGGATATTTTTAATAAAGAGGCTATATAAACCTTACCTAACCCTATATTAGTTAAGTATAAGATAAATATAGGGGATAAATAACCTCCTTTTAGACCATTATATAACTTATTAGAAAATAAGCTAGTAGTATTATATTAATATATAGTAGACAATCTTAAGGATAGATTTGGCCCTCTATAAGCCTACATCGGGAAAATATTCGCAGGCTGGGTTTCAAGTCGACTTTGTTAAGCGCGTTTCGCGACCAACTTAACATATTTAAAAGTCAAATAACACGCAATTAACCTGCAATTGACCTGCAATTAACCAACTTGACATATTTAAAAGTTAAATAACACGCAGTTAACCAACTTATATATTCCTTAATATACAATTAAGGTAATATAATATATTATTTTTAAGTTATATGCTCAAGAGGCTCTACACGAAGCTCTACACGAAGCTCTGCGACAGAGGCTCTGCACGAGGCTCTGCACGAAGCTCTGCACGAAGCTCTGCGACAGAGGCTCTGCACGAAGCTCTGCGTACAGATGCTCTGCACGAGGCTCTGCATGAAGCTCTACACGAAGCTCTACACGAAGCTCTACGTACAGAGGCTCTGCACGAGGCTCTGCGCGAAGCTCTGCGTACGGAGGCTCTACATGAAGCTCTACATCGGGTCCCCGCACGTGCCTCTGCCAAGTTACCCCCTTTGCAGCCACCTTATTTTTTACCCTTCCTTACATCCTCCCTACCTTAGGAGGCACTGGAACGGCAGCCAGNAGAGGACCGTCGCCAGAACTAGATAACCGTCGCCAGAACTAGACGACCGTCGCCAGGACCAGATGACCGTCGCTAGAACCAGATAATAACCGTTTAAATAACTAGCTAGCAAACACCATAAACAATTCAATCAATTAATTAATTAAATTAAACTAGAGCTTTAATATCGGCCTATTACTAAATTAAATTAAGACTTCCTAGGGAGGCACCTTAGACGACTACTATTTAAATATATAGCCAGCAAACGGCTATAGAGAACAATTCGAATTAATAAGAGCCTTTAATTAGGCTAACTCCTCCCCCGAATTAAACTAGATACTAACGCAGGTAGGTAGGTAGGTAGGTAGGTAGGTAGGTAGATAAGTAAGTAGATAAATAAGTAGGTAGGCAGATAAGTAGGTAGGCAGGCAGGTAGGTAGGTAGGAGAGGACCATTACTAAAACTAGACGACTGTTACCAGAACTAGATAACCGTCGCTAGAACTAAATAACCGTCGCTAGAACTACGACCGTTGCCAAAACTAGACGACCGTCGCTAGAACTAGACGACCGTCGCCAGAACTAGACAACCATCGCTAGAACTAAACGACCGTCGCTAGAACTACGACCGTCGCTAGAACTAGACGAACGTCGCTAGAACTAAATAACCGTCGCCAAAACCAGATAACTGTTACCAAAACTAGACAACTGTTGCCAGAACTAGACGACCGTCGCCAAAACTAGATAACCGTCGCTAGAACTAGATAACCGTTACTAGAACTAGATAACCGTCACTAGAACTAGATAACTGTCGCTAGAACTAGCAGACGACCGTTATTAGAACTAGATAATAACCGTTTAAATAACTAGCTAGCGAACACCACAAACAATTTAATTAATTAATTAAATTAATTTAGAGCCTATTACCAAATTAAATTGAATTAAGGCCTTCTAGGGAGGCACCTTAAATAACTACTGTTTAAATATATAGCCAGCGAACGGCTATGGAGAACGATTCAAATTAATTAGAGCCTTTAATCGGGCCGACCTCTCCCCTAAATTAAATTAGACACTATAGGCAGATATAAACAGGTAGGCAATATAGACAGGTAGATAATACAAATAGGTAGATAATATAGATAGGTAGGCGATATAGATAGGTAGGTAATATAGATAGGTAGGTAATATAGATAGGTAGGTAATATAGATAGGTAGGTAATATAGATAGGTAGGTAATATAAATAGGTAGACAATACAGACCGGTAGACGATGTAGATAGGTAGGCGATGCAGATAGGTAGACGATATAGATAGGTAGACAATATAAATAGGTAGGTAATATAGATAGGTAGATAATATAGACAGGTAGATAATATAGACAGATAGGCGATATAAATAGGTAGGTAATGCAGATAGGTAGGTAATATAGATAGGTAGGTAATATAGATAGGTAGATAATGCAGATAGGTAGTAGATATAGACATAATAGATTATATAAAGAAGTGTATACAATTTATCTTAATAGCTTTATAAACGGCTTTAAAGTAGCCTTTATTATCTAAAATTATAAGTTATATAGGTTGCGCAGGTTATGTAGGTTGCGTAGGTTATATAGGCTATATATAGGCTACGCGCAGGCTGCGTATTAAATGAACTCAATATAGGCTGGTTTGTCAAGTTGGTTAATACCCTTAATGGCCCGCCAACGACGCCAACTTCTAGCAGCTAAGGTCATTTACAAGGGACAATATTTTGCCGATATAGTAGGGGCACTAATTATATTTATACCTAAAAAGGACAAGACCCTTTACCTCTATATTAACTATTAGGCGCTAAATAAGATTACTATAAAAAATTACTACCCGTTACCCTTAATAGGGGAGCTTATTAATAGGCTGTTAAGTATAAAAATATTTATAAAATTAGATTTAAAAGTGTTACAGAGTAAGTATAAGCGATAATAATATATAGTAAGGTAGATATTATTAAGCTATATATATAGACTATATGGGGAGGTTAAGACGTTATATAAGGGAAGAAGGTAGGAAAACGGGAAGAAAGGGCATATATTGTTAACTTAGTTGCTTAGTTAATACGTATATAAGTAGAATAGGGTTTAGGTTATAGTCCTAGCAGAACTTAGTAGAATATAGCAGAATACTATAGATTGCCGTTAGATTGCTATTAGATTGCCGTTAAATTACTATTTTACGGTTAGTCTCTAATTGCTAAGTTGGTGGAAATAGGTAGATGTGTATAAGGTGTTATAGGGGTATCCCATAATAGTACCCCCCCTTTAAACTTAAGCTTCTGCGAGATAGGGCTATAGTAGTTCTAGGTAGAGTTCGTGAAAGTCTTTTATGGCTTATATAAGTCCTATAGAGTTAACGGGTTCCCATAAGGACTTAATAAAGCCTCTCTATTTCGTAAGATATATATATTAGCGTTTCCGTTTATTATACTTAATATTATTAATTCTTTTAATAAAGTACTTATTCTTACTATCTACTTTAACTAGTAGGGGAGGGTCTTATATTTATTTAGGTAGGGCGTCTAATATAGGGGTAGTAGGGTAGAGGACTAACGTATAGAATATAGGGTGGATTTTAACCGTATTAGGGAGCTTTAGTTAGTAGGCATAAGGAAAGATAACCTTTTCAACCTTATAAGGGCCAGCGTTTTTTAATTAAGTTTCTTAGTAGGTTGTTTTATATTTAGATTTCTTATATCTAGCTAGACAAAATTACTAATTTAGTAAGCTGGTGCTAGGGTTCGTTTCTTATTTGCTACGGCTTTATAGATAGATTAAGCCTATATNATTTTATTAGTAAAGAACTATTATAGTTCCTCTATCTTCTCTATAAATTTATTTGCTTCTATAACTTATAAGGCGTAATAAGCGGGGTAAGGAACATTACTAAAGGGTTTAAACCCTATTTATAGGTGCTAGCCGTAATTAGCTAGGAATAGGGAGACTTTTATAGTTTCTAAGATGGAATTATTTATGGTAAACTTAGTAAATACGAGCTAATTAATCTAGTTATTCTGTAAATATAACGTATATATCCGAATATACTGTTCTATTATAGCATTTATATATTTTATTTGGCTATCTATTTCTAGGTAATATATAGTAGATAATAGTACTTTAATATGGAGTTAGGTAGTTAGTTCTTTTTATAATGCTAAAATTAACTAGCTGCCTTTATTGGAAATAATTGTTTTAGGGAGTCTATAGAGTTTCTATATATAATCTAGGAATAGTTAGGCGATAGTAGGCGTTAATATATTGGGGCAGGCAATTAAGTATCTTATTTTAGATAGTCGGTCTATAACTACTATAATATTCGTGCAGCCTTTACTCTTAAGAAGGTTAATAATAAAGTTAATTAAAATATTCTTCCATCTTCGGTTTAGAATAGGCAGCGGCTTTAAAAGACCGTTATACGTCTTATGCGAGGCTTTAGCTCGTCGGCAGGTGTGGTAGCTAGAGACGTACCTTTATATTATATTATGCATATTTAGCTAATAATACTCCCGTTAGAGTAGTTTTAGGGTCTTTCCTTAGCCTAGGTAGCCGGCGATAGGTAGATTATATACGTGTTTAAGGAGTTTAAGCTTAAGCTTATTATAATTAGGGATAACTAGACGGTTCTAGTAATATAAGCGGTTTCCGCGGGCTTTATATTTACTTAAAGAAATCTTTTTAAAGCGTTTAATGCTATCTTATATTAGCTTAAGCATCTCTTAGATAAACTTATTATTTGGGTATTTATTAACTATAATTTAATTAATTAATTAATTAGTTATTATAAGGACGTATACTATAAGATCTTTAGTAGGAGGGTTAAATAGTTTAAGGCAAAGTAGGGTCTGATTTTAGTAAGAGCGCGCTTTTTCTAGGGCTGGCGCGTCTTACGAGTATTGGGTTAGGGTATTAGGCTTTTAACCTTAAACGCCTAGGCGGTATATAATTAAGAATTAGAAATAAGATAAATATTCTAACCAGCGGGCCTAATAATAACTTAGCTATTTTATAGTTTTAAAGTACTATAGGTTCTTATAGTCGCTAAAGACCTTAATTAGAAATTTAGCGCCTTCTAGTTTAGGTCGCTATTATTTAAAATATTTAATAATAGCTAATAATTCCTTATCGTAGATCTCGTAGTTATATTTGGCTAGGCTTAGTTATTTTAAGAAGTATGCTATAGGGTGTAATACTCTATCCTCGTTATATTAAGATAGGATACCTTTAGTAACGTAGTTAGATAAGTCAGCTTTTATAATACTTATTTAGTTTAGGTTAAAGTATTAGAGTATAGGCGTAGTAGTAAATATAACCTTTAGATAGGTAAAGGCCTTCTTATATTCCTTATTAAAGATAAAGACTTTATCCTTTTAGGTTAAAGCTATAAGGGGTAAAACCAGGGTGGAGAAGTTATTAATAAACTATTAATAGAAATTAGCAAATCCTATAAAGGCTCTTACATCCTTAACGTTCTTAGGTTCTTACTAGTTTACAATTACTTTAACTTTCTTTAGGTCTATTTATATACTATTTATAAAAATAAAGAGTTTAAGGTATAGAACTTCCGTTTTATAAAACTTGTATTTATCTATATCTAATTATAGACTAGCTCCGTATAGGGCTTATAGGATAAGGTTAACGTATTTCTAATATTCGGTTAGGTTATTACTATATATTAGGATATCGTTAATATAAGTAGTATAAAAGATGTCTAGGTAGGGGCGTAGGGTATTATTTATATAATGTTAAAACAAGCTTAGAGCGTTTATAAGGCTAAAGGGTATTATTAAGTACTTAAATAGTCTATATCGGGTACGAAATGTAGTAAGCTATTTATCCCCTTTTATAATATAAAGACGGTTAAATATAGAGATAATATTAAGCTTTATATAGTAACAAGCCTTAGTTAGTTTAGCGTCTCTTATATTAACGGGATCGGATATTAGTTCTTAACGGTAATGGTATTAAGAGCTTAGTAGTCTATATAGAAGCGTAGACCGCCGCTAGGTTTCTTAACAAAGATTATTAGTATAGCTATAGGCAATAAGCTTACTCTAATAAATCCTTTACTTAGGTTCTCGTCTAAATATTTTTATAGCACTTAGAGTTTATTTTAGGATATCCCGTATAAGGGTTTAAATCTAGGCTGCTTTTCTTCTTTAAGTATAATCTTATAGTTATATAGTTAGTATTTTAGTAGCTTATCGGCTTCTTTTTATAAGAATATATCTAGGCGATAATAATACTTTATTAGTACCTTTATAGCAGGGTTAGTATACTTCTTTAGTACTAAGGCCTTTTTAATATCGGCTATTGTAATAGCGAAGATTATATACTTGGGTTTCTTAGCAAGTTACGCTAGTAGGGTAGCTCTAATTATGCGGATATCTAGGGTACCAAGCTTGCTTATATTGTCTATAGTTTCTTATTTAGGTTTAGGTTTAGTATTAGGTATAAAGTTAGTATTAAATTTAGGTTTAGGTTCTTTAAGAATCCTTTTTATAGTAGAATACTAGTCCTTTTAGTATTTTTATATATAGAGCTTAAGCTTTTACTTAGCTTAGGGTGGTGTAGTACTTAGTAATAACTTATGGAATTTAGTAGAGTTTTTAGATTCTTAGTGGATGTTAGTAGAATTCTTAGGCGTAGAGTGGGTATTAGTGGAATTCTTAGGCGTAGAGTGGGTATTAGTAGAAATCTTACGTTAGTAGAATTTAGTAGAATTCCTTAGGTATAGGGTAAATAGTTATAGAAATTTTAGACTAGTGGATCCTAGTAGATTTTTTAGATTTTAGTTTTAGGTCTAAGTAGTAAATTATAAGGCACTTCTGCTTATAATGGGAGGTAGTAAATAGAAGCTTAAGGTTATCTTAATTAATAGTTACCTTATATAGCTTTATTTAGGGTTATTTAAGGATTATTAAGTGACCTAGGGTAGTAACGAAAAGTTTAATTAATTCTTTATGGTATAACTACCTGCCTAGAGCTCTTGCTGCACCCGGCCCAAAAAAGACCAAAACCAACCAAAAGAACCCTAAAAAAACACCTAGAGAATCCCCCTAAGATGCACGTATTACAGGGGAAATATATATCAAATGACGGTGGTTCGCACTTATGTGCGTCCACTAGAACCACGCCTAGCAATAGCCCTCTATAATAAGAATGGGCGAATACTACACTATAAAGCGGAAAGACCTCTATTAAGAAGGCATCTAATAAAATATAAAGCCTATTAGACGCGTTTAGTATCTATAGTTATAGGGGAGTAACCGTTAGCTATAATAAACTAATATAGCTAGTAGAATAGCTCCGCTAGTTTAGCGAACCTTAAGCGCCCCTCTAGTAAACCCTTAATTAAATCCTCTAATAGCTAAGTAAAATTAAAAATAAATAAAACCCTTTTTTACCAGTAAACTGCACCTAGGCCGCTGTAGCTACGCTTCTATAATATAGGGAACCTACCCCCCTAAAGACAATATTTGGGTATATAATTATAATATAACTAAATATAGAAAAAGCAGAGGGGCTTAGGGGATAATTAGAAATAGAAATCCTTATAAAGATTTATAAAGAGGTTTATAACGCTATTATAGTCTAATACCTTAGGAGCGGAGATATTAGAGTTATCCTAAGGGACTAATAGGTAAAGGAATAAGCTATAAGGGTAAGAGATAGGCTAAGAGAATATATTAGTATAAAAGTACTCCGCGAAGATTACCTAGTTAAAGTCTTAGCGGTTTCCCTAAGCCTTAGGGTAGAAAAGGGACGCTAGGCGGATAATATAGTAACTATATATATGATAGTAAAATAAACGGAACGCCTTATACCAGGACTTAAGATTACCTAAATTTAATGGCTATAATAGGAAAATGCAAACTAAGTATATAATAAAATAATAAAAGAATATAAGGGTTGCTAGAGACTTGCTAGGGAGGCGCTAGTTAAACGTATAGCTCCCTTATTATTAGTATATATATACTAGGAATGTAAAAACTCCTTATCTAAAAAGGTATTATTATAAATGGCCTTATATACAATATAAGGCTCTATAACTATAGACTCCGCCTAGAATAATACTATTACTATATATAATAGGGATATACCTAATCTACATACGTAGTATAGGTGTGCTGCGGCTACTATATAGGCCCCTATAATATAAGATATTGCTTAAATTAAGACTAAATAAAATGTATAAACTGCCACTAAAGTATATATAAGGCGTAGGAGAGAGAAGACTGTATTAAATATAGGAGATAGAAGGTAAGGGCTTAATAGCTGCGGGAATAACTGTATACTAGGTTATATAAATGAAAATAATAGGCAATAAGCTAGGGGGGCGTAGGTGCCTTTCTAGCGTTTCCTACCTTTAATACTAGGGGGCTAAGCTAGCTATCCTAAGCCTTAACGAGCTAGAAGCGACGCCGCGCGATATTACTAAACTATATAAGGATATAAGGGTTATAGGGAATATAAGGGAGAGGACGCCCTATAGGAAGACCCTTATGGACAGCTATAGTAAGCTTAAGACTAGGATAATTAAGAATTAGACTTAATGCGGCAAATATAATATTTATAGCTAACTCTTAAAGGGTATATAGCTAACTAGTAAAAATAGGGGAAGAACTAGAGATAATAATAGATTTAGATATAGAAGCGCTAGTAGGAACATAAGATATGGAAATGAAAAGCTTTATATAAAATAAGTAGTAACTAGGGTGTAGATATAAGAGATAGAAGTTCTAAATATTCTAAAGAAAGTGGAAATAGAAGAAGTAAGGAATAAAGGAAAGGTAAAGGACCCTTATTAGGGGTCCGCTACTTATCCATTATATAGTATAACTGCGGCAATATAAACCACCGTCTTATAAGGCCCTTACTAAACAGTTTAGACCTAGGGAAATACTATATCCTTACTATATAAGAGCCGTATTATAATGCCTATATATAATTAATATACTGCCCCCGAGGATTTTAGCTCCTATATAAACTAAAAGCAGCTATATATATATACTTTATAATTAGCAAGGCTATTAGCCTGTCCTTATAATTATAGTAGGTAGTTAACCTAGATATTATAGTAATAATAATCTAGATATATAGGGGACTGGTATAGATTATTAATATATATAACCCTAGGGTTAAAGGGGTCCTATAAATAGAGAATATTATATTAGTAATAAGCTTACTAAAAACCAAAGGTATAGAGTCTATCCTATTAGGAGATATAAACCTCTACCACCCGTAGTAGGGGGGTATTTATATTACTGCTAAACGATAGGTAGAGTGCCTACTAAGAGCTATAGACACCGGGGGCCTTAAGCTAGCCACCCCCCTAGGAGCAATTATATAGCAATAAGGCACCGCTAAAAGTATAATTAACCTTATATTTATAGATAAAGGCCTATACTAGAGACTTAAAAGATATAAACCTAAAGAAAAATAGGCACTTGCCTTAGATTATATCCCTATTTAGATATAGCTAGATCTAGATATTAAGGCGTAACTAAATAATAAAAGATATATAATAAGAAAGCTTAAGATAGACAGCTTCCTTAATATAGTTAAATAATAACTTTAAGACCTAGAAGAAATTTACCTAATACTAAATAAGTAAGGCTTATTAGCTACCCCTAAGGAAATTAACTAAAGACTAGAAAAGATCTAGGCAGTAATTAAAAATAGGCTAAAAGAGTACTACCCGGTTTTAAAACTAGGCCCCTATACGCAATATATATAGTCCGTATAATACGCAATTCTTATTACTAGCTAATAATAAGTAAGAAGAAAATATATAAGTAGCTATAATTCTAAAGATAAGAGATAATATAAAGATATAATAATAATTTATTACTTAACGTCCGATTCGGATCCCTATTAGGCCCACGCGGACTACTCCTTATTTACATATAGGGAGAAAACTCTATTTAAGAAAAATGAGAAAACCCCGTAATCTATCTCCCCGCCTTTTAGGACTCGCCTACTTAGCGCCTACTTAGCGCCTACAAGTCGCCTATAGTGCTCTACTACCTTACTATTTAACCTCCTTAGGAACCACTGCTGCCGTAATAAGCCTACGGACGCGCTAGTATTACAAACTATTATTCTGCTACTATAGAGTTACTAGGGGGTACCTACTACTTACCCCCTTGCCTTTTATTACTATTTCCCTTACAACCCAGAACTAATTTAGCATATTTTAACTAATAAGCCACTAGGTGACCGCCTTAAGGCCTTTTTATATTAAGAGCAGTGTATTATAGTTCTCTGTGCTAGCTACTAAGAGCATTATTTCTTAATTAGTGCGTAGGGGGTATAGCAGTATTATATATTTTAGTGTCTGTCTTAGCTAGCCATATTTACATCTTAGGCTACCTACTAGGATACCCACCTAGTAAAGCCAATCTTTTAGTCCTATTATTCCTGTTCTTAAAAGTATTGCTATTATATTTTCTACCTTTATTAGGCCTTCTTAGAGCCCTTAGGTATTTACCCCCTATAGTATTAACTATACTATAGCTTAGGTTTGTCTTGCCTAAATTAGCCTCTATACCTTTAACTCCTATTCGCCTCTTTAGCGTTAGTCCAACCAGTATTATATTACGGTAGATGGTTTTCCGGCGTTCTTATATGTTCTACTTTAGGTCCTTTCTCTATCTTACTGTTATCTTTACTAACCTCTTACGCGTTTCCCTTCCTCCTTTATATAGGCTTAGGCCCTAAAGCGGCACCATTCTTCTTCTGCTTTCTTTACCTGTTTCTCTAATATTTCTTCCCTACTTTAGGGTTATTGGTTTGTTCTCCTATAGGGCACCCTAAGGTCCCTCTATAGTTTACTTAGGCGTGTCTTAATATACTTTATAATATTAAAGTTACGTTTATTTTACGTCCTTTATATTATAGCGGCTTTAATATATAACTATAGGGGGGGAATATTGGATTCCTTCTCAAGCAGTACTGTGGCCGTTTACTTATACCCACCTATAATACTCTAAAGGCAGGCTATTTAGACCTTTTAAAGTAGTTTAAGGAGTAATTTAGGGGAGCCCTTCTTAGTTTCTCTAATGGCCTAAATACTAGATCTATATATTATGGTTAGCCGGACAACTGCTATATATAGTAGGCGTGACCTCTAGAAGTATAGACCCTATATAAAATTAACAATCCTAGATAAAGTAATAAACTATACTTGGCCTTTATAGGCCGCTTATGCCGTATATACGCTCTACCAGAGCTTACTATCTACCCATACTCCTAATACCCTTAGGCCCTAAACTAGTTAACCCCTAAAGCCTTAGATGCGAATTATATACTAGAGATCTATAGATTAGTTACGTTTTCTTATAAAATAGATTAGCTAGTATTTCTTTAGTAAGAATTAGACTTTATAACGTTTTGCCTATTTTATATAAGTGTTATAAGCTTTCTCTAGTGTTCTGTAATTCTCTGCGGCTATTAGCCCGTATATAATTAGGTTTATATTATTAATAAAGCCTATCCCCTAGGTCGCCCCTTCCTTAAAGAAGTTAAGTAGGTTGCTTATAAAGAAAAGGAAGAGTATAGGCGAGAGGGGTAATTCTTATGGTATTCCTGTTGTAACTATAATAGGGGGGCTCTAGTATCCGCTAAAGACTAGTAATGTTTCTTTCTGGCCTATAAACCCTTAGATAAATTATATAATCTATTTTAGGAAGCCCTTTACCCTAAGGATATATAGGAGACGCTTATGGGGTATATTATTATAGGCACCACTAATATCTAGGCTAAGTATTAATACTATAAAGTCCTTTCGCATCGCCTATATAGATTTAATAGTAGCAGCGAGTAGCGTAAGTGCTAATAGTGTTAAGCGGTTCTTTCTTACCCCTATTTAGCTTTATAGTAGTAGGGTGTATTTCTCTGCCGTATCTACTATATATTCCGCTATTACCCTTTCTAAGATCTTACTAAGGGTGTTTTCTAAGGCAATAGGGCGGTAGCTTCCTGGGATTAAGTAATCTACTTTACTTTCTTTTTGTAGGACAACCGTTATTATAGATCTTCTAAGTTGCGGGTAGTAGCCTATAGTAAAGCATGCTTTAGCTATATCTATAAGCTAAGGTGCTATAAGTAGCCTATAGGTTTTTAGGGCCTTATTTAGAATCCCATCTAATCCTAGTACTATATTATTTAAAAGGCGGCTAATAGTTCTAGCCATTTCCTNTATTATTATGTNGCTGTTAACCNNTAGGNAAGTNACNNGTGTTTCGCCNNTAATATTACTAAGGTCTACTAGAGCTAGTTAGGGGAAGAACCTTTCTATAAGGATCTTTACCTTCTTATCGTTATTATTTATAGCCTATAATTCTCCTACTCTTCGTAGGGGTAATAGGTATAGGTCTTCTATTAGGCACTTTGCCTTTTTTTTTATTACCTATTTCGCTATAGTCTAAAGGCCCTTATTATAGGGGAGGCTCGGGTTAAAAGTATGCTCGTTTATAAACCGTCTCTAGTTATTCCTTACTTCTTTTTTTAGGGTATTCTTTAGCTGGTTTTTTGTGTCTTTATATTATCTCTTATCTTTAGGGTTATAGCTACTTATATATTTCCTTTTTGCTCGTTATTAGCTGGTAACCAGAACTGCGCATTATATAGACTATGCGTGTCGCGCATAGGGGCCCGGTTTTAAGATTGGGTAGTGCTCTTTTAGCCTATTTTTAATTGCTGCCTAGATCCTTTTTAGTCTTTGGTTAATTTCCTTAATGGTAGCCAATAAGCCTCACTTGTTTAGTATTAGGTGGATTTCTTCTAGGTCTTAGAGTTATTATTTAACTATATTAAGGAAACTGTTTATCTTAAGCTTCCTTATTACGTATCTTTTTTATTTAGTTACGCTTTAGTATCTAGGTCTAGCTATATCTAAATAGGGATATAGTCTAGGGTAAGTACTTATTCTTCTTTAGGTTTGTACCTTTTAAGTCTCTAGTATAGGCCTTTATTTATAAATATAAGGTTAATTATACTTCTAGCGGTGCCTTATTGCTATATAATTGCTCCTAGGGGGGTAGCTAACTTAAGGCCCTAGATATCTATAGCTCTTAGTAGGCACTCTAACTATTAATCTATAGCAATATAGATACCCCCCTACCGTAAGTAGTAGAGGTTTATATCTCCTAATAGGATAAACTCTATACCTTTAGTTTCTAGTAAGCTTATTACTAATATAATATTCTCTATTTATAGGACCCCTTTAACCCTAGGGTTATATATATTAATAATTTATACCAGTCCCCTATATATTTAGATTATTATAACTATAATATTTAGGTTAACTGCCTACTATAACTATAAGGATAGGCTAATAGCCTTACTAATTATAAAGTATACGCGTATAGCTGCTTTTAGTTTATATAGGAGCTAAAATCCTTAAGGGTAGTATATTAATTATATAAAGGTATTATAATACGGTTCTTATATAGTAAGGATATAATATTTCTCTAGGTCTAGACTATCTAGTAGGGGCCTTACAAGGCGGTAGTTTATATTGCTATAGTTATACTATATAATAGATAGGTAGCGGACCCCCGGCAAGGGTCCTTTAACTTTCCTTTATTTCTCGCTTTTTTTATTTCCACTTTCTTTAGAATATTTAGAGCTTCTATCTCTTATATCTATACCCTAGTTACTACTTATTTTATATAGAGCTTTCTATTCCTATATCTTATGTTCCTATTAGCGCTTCTATATTTAAATCTATTATTATTACTAGTTCTTCCCCTATTCTTACTAGTCGGCTATATACCCTTTATAGGTCGGCTGCGAATATTATATTTACCGTATTAAGTCTAATTCTTAATTATCCTAGTCTTAAGCCTACTATTGCTGTCTATAGGGGTCTTCCTATAGGGTGTCCTCTCCCTTATATCCCCTGTAACCCTTATATCCCTAATTAGTCTAGTAATATTACGCGGCGTCGCTTCTAGCCTATTAAGGCTTGGGATGGCTAGCCTAGCCCTCTAGTGTTAAAGGTAAGAAACGCTAGGAAGGCGCCTGTGTCCCCCTAGCTTATCGCCTATTATTTCTATTTATATAACCTAGCGTATAGTTATTCCCGTAGCTGTTAAGCCCTTACCTTCCGTCTTCTATATTTAATACAAGCTTTTTTTTCCTACGCCTTATATATACTTCGGTAGCAGTTTATATATTTTATTTAGTCTTAATTTAAGCAATATCTCGTATTATAGGGGCCTGCACAGTAGCCGTAGCACACCTATACTACGCATATAGATTAGGTATATCCCTATTATATATAGCAATAGCATTATTCTAGGCGTAGTCTATAGTTATAGAGCCTTATATTATATATAAGGCTATTTATAATTATTCCTTTTTAGATAAGGAGTTTTTATATTCCTAGTATATATATACTAATAATAAGGGAGCTATGTATTTGTCCGGCGTCTTCCTAGCAAGTCTCTAATAACCCTTATATCCTCTTATTATTCTTATTATATACTTAGTTTATATTTTCCTATTAAAGCTATTAGATTTAGGTAATTTTAAGTCCTAGTATAAGGCGTTCCGTTTATCTTACTATCTCCTATATAATTGCTATATTGTTTACCTAGCGTCCCTTTTCTACCCTAAGGCTTATAAAAACCGCTAGGACTTTAACTAGGTAATCCTTATAGAGTACTTTTATACTAATACGTTCTCCTAGCCTATCCCCTACCCTTATAGCTCGTTCCTTTGCCTATTAGTCCTTTAGGGTAACTCTAATATCTCCGCTCTTAAGGTATTGGACTATAATAGCGTTATAGACCTCTTTGCGTATCTTTATAAGGACTTCTATTTCTAATTATCCCCTAAGCCCCTCTACTTATTCTATATTTGGTTATATTATAATTAAATACCCGGTTATTAACTTAAGGGGGGTAGGTTCCCTATACTATAAAAGCGCAGCTATAGCGGCCTAGGTGCGGTTTACCGGTAGGGGGGAGTTATACTTATTTTTAATTTTACTTAGCCGTTAGAGGATTTAATTAAGGGTTTACTAGAGGGGTGCCTAAGGTTTACTAAACTAGCGGAGCTATTCTGCTAGCTATATTAGTTCGTTATAGCTAATAGTTACTCCCCTATAATTCTAGATACTAGACGCGTTTAATAGGCTTTATATTTTATTAAATGCCTTCTTAATAGAGATATTTCCACTTTATAGTATAGTATTCGCCCGTCTTTATTATAGAGGGCTATTGCTAGGCGTAGTTCTAGCGGTCGCGCGCGAATGCGAGCCACCGTCGTTTGACGTGTGCCTTCCCTGCAATGCATGCATCTTAGGGGAATTCTCTAGGTGTTTTTCAGGGTTCTTTTAGTTAGTTTTAGTCTTTTTGGGCCGGGTGTAGCAAGAGCTCCTTTTAAGATAGAATTTAATATAAAGATATAAGAAACCAGCTAAAGAATACCCTAAAAAAAGAAGTAAGGAATAGCTAGAGATAGTTTATAAATAAGTATACTATTAACCTAAGCCTCCCCTATAATAAAGGTCTTTAAAGGATAGTAAAATAGGTAAAGAAAAAGGCGGGACGTCTAGTAGAAGATCTACACCTTCCGCCCCTATAAAGACTAGGTAAATTACTAGCTATAAGCGACAATAATAAGAAGGCAAAGATCCTTATAGAAAGATTTTTCCCTTAACTAGCTTTAGTAGACCTTAGCAATATTACGGGTAAAGCACCGGTAACTCGCCTAAGGGTTAATAGTGATATAATAACTAAAGAAATAGCTAGAACTATTAGCCGCCTTTTAAATAATATAGTACTAGAACTAGATAGGATCCTAAATAAAGCCCTAAAGACCTATAGACCACTAATAGCACCTTAGCTTACGGATATAGCTAAAGTATACTTTATAATAGGCTACTACCTAAGACTTAGAAGAGCTATAATAATGTTTATCCTACATAAAGAAGGTAAAGTAAATTACTTACTCCTAGGAAGCTACCGCCCTATTGCCTTAGAGAATACCCTTAATAAGATCTTAAAAAGGGTAATAGCGGACCGTATAGTAGATATAGCTAAGAAATACGCCCTACTACTATAAAGCTAAATAGGGGTAAGAAAGAACCGCTTAACACTATTAGTACTTACGCTACTCGCTGCTACCATTAAATCTATATAGGCGATGTAAAGGGACTTTGTAGTATTAATGCTCAGCCTAAATATTAGTAGCGCCTACGATAATATACCCCACAAGCGTCTCCTATATATCTTTAGGGTAAAAGGCTTCCTAAAATGGATTATATAATTTATTTAAGGGTTTATAGGTTAAAAAGAAATATTACTAGTCTTTAGCGGATACTAAAGCCCCCCTATTATAGTTGCAACAGGAATACTATAAGGATTACCCCTCTCGCCTATACTCTTCCTTTTTTTTATAAGTAACCTACTTAACTCCTTTAAGAAAGGGGTGACCTAGGGAATAGGCTTCGTTAATAATACAAACCTAATTATATACGGGCTAATAGCCGTAAAGAATTGCAGAATACTAGAGAAAGTATATAATACCTATATAAAATGGGCAAGACAATATAAAGTCCAATTTTTACTAGAGAAATACTAGCTAATCTATTTTATAAGAAAACGTAACTAATCTATAGATCTCTAGTATATAATTTGCATCTAAGGCTTTAGGGGTTAACTAGTTTAGGGCCTAAGAGTATTAGGAGTATAGGTAGATAGTAAGCTCTAATAGAGCGTATATATAGTATAAGCGGCCTATAAGGGCTAAGTATAGTACATCGCATTATCTAGAATCGTTAATTCTATATAGGGTCTATACTTCTAAAGGTTACGCCTACTATATATAGCAGTTATCCGGCTAACTATAACGTATAGGTCTAGTATCTAGGCTATTAGAGAATCTAAGAAAGGCCTCCCTAAATTGCTCCTTAAACTACTCTAAAAGGTCTAAATAGTCTGCCTTTAGAGTATAATAGGCGGATATAAGCGAACAGCCATAGCTCTGCTTAAGAAGGAAGCTAATATTTCCCCCCTATAACTATATATTAAAGCCGCTGTAATATAAAGGGCGTAAAAGGAACGTAATTCTAATGTTATAAAGTATATTAAGACACGCCTAAATAAACTATAGAGGGACCCTAGGGCGCCTTATAGGAGGATAAACTAATAACCCTAAAGTAGGGAAGATATATTAGAGAATGTCACAGAACCCTACCGCAGGGGCCTCTATAGGAGAGCCCCGTGCTCTCGCGTACACCTCGCGTATAGCTTATATCAGCTACGCGTAGGTATATCACCTCCTTACGCCCTTGACCCTTACGATCGATCGCGCAACGTCTTGTAGACTCCTCGAATACATACGTCTTGTAGCCACTACCCCGTCCCGTGACATTACGTTACGCCTTTTTACTACCAACACCCAGCCTACGACCAATTCTACGTCTTTATAATACTATAGGCGCTGCCAGAAGCAGCGTGCCTACGAGTTACCTTACTTTATACTTCTAAGGAACCCATAATAGTAAGATAATATTCCTTACTAGCCACTATATTAAACCCAAAGAATAATCTAATACCTATACTTAACCTACGACGCCAATTAATCCCAGGAGAATTTGATTTATTAGCCTTAGCCTTAACCCCTAAGGAGATAGACACTGATAATATCTTATCTTTTATTAATTATATAACTATAGACAAGTAAGCGGAAGGGCTACTACCTATTAAAATTGAAATATAAGACGCCAAGACGTTTATAAAAATGGTAGCACGAGAACCTAATAAATACTACCGCCTTCTATAGAACTATTACCTAAAGCTTATATAAGCCGAGATGTATACTGCCTAAGATCGCGATATTATCTAAGACCTATAAGCTTGTGAGGCGCTCGCCAATAACACGCGTTAAGAAACTGAAGATAACCTCCGCGTGTTTAAACGCGACATCTAACAGTTAAAGAAGGCTGAGATTATACTTATTGCTACAGTTACTAAAAGAGAAGGCATAATTAAATACTTATAATCTTAGCTTAATAAGCATATTTGTAATAACGCTAGACACCTCTCTACTGTATATAACGCCACTTAAGTCTCTACGCCCCCGGCAATTTCACCTACTTAACGCTTAACGGAGGGTTAGCGCTAAGCAGCCTTACCTAACGGGAACCCCTACTAAAGTAATAACGAAAGCTATAATAACTGAACCTAAGCTGCTACTGTAGGGTCTAATGCACGTTACCCTAATCCCCTAGTTTTTTAGGGAAACCGTAAAGAATATAGCTACTAGAAGATATAAATCCGTAAGAAACTAACTTAGAGCGCCTGCCTTTTTCCTACGGAAGATACTAAGATTGGCTATATTATCGGGCGAATAAAGGGTACACCGTTTAATAGACTCTTCGCCTAATAGGAGACCAATAGCCCCTAAAAGTGGTAGTCCCACTAAAAAGTCCTTAATAATCTTAACCTAATATACCGCGACCACAACCTACTAGCCACCAACCGAGCTAAACTATATGCCCTAAAGATAAGCCCTACTAAATTATTTAACGAGTTCTATGTTAAATTCTAGGAATATACTGGAGCCCTCGCCCGAGACGATACTAAAGACCAAAAAGATCTCCTTAAAAAAGTCACTTATCGCCTTAGTCACGCAGCCGCTAGCTATAACTATAATAATGTTTATAATATGGTAGCAGCTATATGGAAGATTAAACGACGACTAAATTAAATCGCTACTATAAACCCCTACCCGAAGACCTCCCTATAGAAGCCCTCCGGACCTACTAAACCACCAACGCCTACTACCCTAAGTAATACTACTAGTCCTAATATCGACCTTTCTATACTAACCTTCCTATAGAAGCTACTAGATGGAGAACACAAGCTACTCTAGAAGCTAAAGCGTTGCTATAGATGTTATTAAGAAGGCTATTATAGCTATAGCCCAAACTGCCTAATAGCTAGGTTTAGCAGCTGCCGCCTAATACCTAACCTAGTACCTTAAACACCAAATACGTTGCTATATGCCACTACCGTATAAGACGAAAACGCAGTAATAGCGGTAGAGTTGGATACGGAAATAGAAAACGCCAAGTCCTAGCCCTAAGTTGTAGGTTAGGACGCCTTAATAATAAGGGGATCTATATATCGGCCTACTTAATAGATAATTTAGTAAAGATAAATAGACGGAAATAGATAGTTTTACCTATAATAGGAACTACTGCCAAAAAACAATATAAAAGCCGTTCTATAATTAATTGCGGAGCTACTAATAAATTTATAGATACTTAATTCGTGTGTACTTATAACCTACCTACCTTACCCCTTACTAAAGCCCGCGCCCTATAACTCGCTAACGGTAGTTATACCGCATAGAAGATTACCTATATGGCACAACTCTACCTAGATATAAATGGGCACTAGGAAGAACTCTGGGCCTATATTATACTACTTGCTAACTACCCTATTATCCTTAAAATAAACTAGCTTAAATAATATAACCCTATTATTAACTAGAAAAAGAGAGAAGTAACCTTTAACTTTAAATACTATAGAGAGACCTGCCTAGGATATAGCCTAGCCGCCTCTATCTACTCCCTAGGATACTAACCTAAGGAACCCCTTATTACTTTACCTACAACCAACTACCACTATATAAGTGCCGCGGCCTTCTACTATATAGCACGTAGGAAAGGCTGGACCGTTACTATAGCCTCCCGATCACGACTATATAAGCTTAATAAAGAATAGGACTATATCCTCTACAGTAATAGGATAGATATAGTTAACCTTTTAGAAAACGATGCCCCCGCAGAACTCTACGGACTTTTACCTTTAGACTTTAAGAAGTTTATAAAGCTTAAAAAAGGACTTACTAATAAGGAACTCCGTAAGCTCCTCCCTAAGAGGTACTATAACTTTATTAACGTGTGCTTATAAAAGAGCGTAGATATACTCCCCCTATATTAACCTAATAACTATGCCATTAATATTAAATAAGGAAAAACGCTACCCTATAAGAGACCCTACTTAATGTTAAAAGACAAACTTCTAGTTATTAAAAAGTATATCGACGAACACCTTAATAAAGGGTTTATTTGCCCTAGCATATCCCTAGCAGCCGCCCCTATCCTCCTTACTAAGAAGCTAGAAGAAGGTATTTAATTCTGCGTTAACTATAGAGGACTTAACGCTATTATAATTAAGAACCGATACCCCATACCGCTTATATATAAGACTCTTAAGCGGCTTAGCTAAGCCAAAATCTATACTAAGCTTGATATTATCGCTGCCTTTAACCGCCTTTAAATACGAGAAGGTAACAAATAGAAAACCGCATTTATATCGCGCTTCGGCCAATTCAAATATACTATTATGCCCTTTGGCGTATATAACGGCCCAGGCAGCTTCTAAAGCTATATTAATAACGCCTTATGGGACTACCTTAATAACTTCTGCTCTGCGTACCTAGATAATATACTTATTTATAGCAATAACCCTTCTAAGTATACCGAGCATGTTTAAAAGGTCCTATAGCGCCTTAGGGACGTAGGACTTTATATTAATTTAAAGAAGTGCGAATTCTTAGTTATAGAAGTAAAATACCTTAGACTAATCGTTACTACTAAGGGTGTCCGTATAGACCCTAAGAAGGTACGTATAATTACCGAATGGTAAACCCCTAACTGCATTAAAGACGTATAAGCTTTCCTTAGTTTTGCCAACTTCTATTAAAAATTTATATATAACTTCTTAGGTGTTATAGCACCACTTATAGCAATAATATAAACGAAGGGCTTTTCCGTAAAAGAAAGAAAAATATATCTATGTTTTATCTGGACGCCTAAATATAAGAAGGCGTTCTAAGACCTTAAAGATACTTTTACTAAAGCACCTATCCTAGCTTACTTTATACTAGGACGACAACTCTATTTTAAGACTAACTCCTTAGACCACGTTAATGTAGGCGTCCTCTCCCAGATAGGTGACAACGGTCTTCTCTACTTAGTTATATTCTATTCGTCTAAGCTTATACTACAAGAATATAACTATAAGATCTATAATAAGGAACTTCTCGTAATTATATAAGCGTTTAAGAAATTCTAACCGGAACTCTCCTTAGCAGAACCTAACTAGCCAACTAAAGTCCTTACGGATTATCGCAACCTTAAGTACTTTATAACTATAAAATAGCTAAACTAACGCCAAGCACGCTGGAACGAGTTCCTTTCTAGTTTTAACTTTAAAATTGTATATAGGTTAGGAGTATAAGGTACTAAGCCTAATAGCCTAACACACCGCTTATAAGACCTTCCTTAGTCTAAAGATAACCCCTGTAACTAGTTCCAACAATAGACAATCCTAAAAGCACGGAATTTGGCCCTAGGTATGCTACCTACGATAGAGTTAACTATACCTTAGCTCCACACCACAGAACTAAAATTACCTCCCGAAATTAACGAGCTTATTACTACGGCATATAACACCTCTGTTAACCTATTACTATATTAACTTATTACCGCAAAGACCACTAGCGCCCGTACGCTGCTGACTAAACTCTAAAGCTTAGGCTAGATTAATATGGCAGCCTTAGAAGTAAAAGAGAATAGGCTCTATTATAGAGGCCGTCTATTTATCCCTAACTTAGAAAATCTACAATGGTAACTAATCTAAATGGCCTATAACCTCTAATTAAGCGGCCACCTAGGTAGAGGAGGAACCTATAAGCTTCTTAGCCGATACTACTTTTGGCCTAAAATAATAGACTTAGTTAAACGCTTTATAGGCGCCTGCTACGGTTATAAGCGCGCTAAGGCCTTTAATATAAAGTACTAAGGACTACTATACCCTCTACTAGTACCTATACAACGATAGGCAGATATCGCTATAGATTTCGTTATTAACCTACCACCCTATAAGCGATATAGCCGTACCTATAAGAACATCCTTATAATAATATACCAACTTATAAAAGAGCGCCACTACGTCCTAACCAAAGGCGTAGCCGTTAGCAACGTTACTAATGCCTTTTTTCGCAAAATCTACCGATTATATGGGTTACCTAACTTAATTACGTCCGACTGAGGTATATAGTTCGGCTCTAATATATAGAGACAAATCTGCCAACGCCTTGGCATCTCTATTAAGATGTCTATATCCTTTTACTACAAAACTACTAGGTAACTGGAAAACGCTAATGCTAGTATAAAAGCGTACCTACGATAGGTAGTCGCCTATAGTTAAGATAACTAGGTAGATTACCTCCTACTAGGTAAATTCGCAGCGAATAACTACGTCTTAACTACTATAGGACTTACCCCGTTCTTCGCAAATAAGGGATATTACCCTTAATCTAGTATAGAACCACCAGAACCTATTAATAAGAAACTGCTATATGGAAAACGCCTTAAGATGCTATTTGCCAACCAGTATATAGACCGCATAAAAAATCTACTTAATTACTGTAAGGGAGAAATGGCCTAGGCTTAAGTAAAGCAGGCCTACTTCGCCGACTATTATAAAACGCCACCACCGGAGATGCGTGTTGGCGACTAGGTATGGCTAAATGTATATAATATCTCTACGCAGAGGCCTATAAAGTCACTTAATTATAAGAACCTCGGCCCCTACCTAATTAAACAAGTCATTAATAGGGGAGCCGTATACGAGCTAGAGCTCCCGCCTGCCCTAGCTACCCGCGGGATATGGCCTATATTTTACCTATAGCTACTATACCTTTACTAGCCTAACCCCTTACCGGGGCAGACACAGCCTAAACCCCTATTAGTACTAATCTAAGATAAGAACAAAGATAAGAACTATAAGGAGTGGACCGTTAAATAAATTATTGACTCTAAATACTTTAGCAAAGGTAGAGGATAACGGCTCTACTACAGAGCTATATACACAGGATTCGACATAAATTAGCCAGAATGGCAACTATAGGAAAACTTTAAAAATGTAAAGGATCTAATTAGCGACTTTTACTACGNNAACCCACAGAAACTGGGCCTAAGCAGAGATTTTATACCTAATCCTCTATAGGAGCCCTTATAGAGTTAAACCGTTGTACATTACCACGTAGGGGCAAATTGCCGTTAGATTGCCGTTAGATTGCGGTAAAGTATAATTACGTGACCGGAATATCGTTAAGATGTTTAGGAACTTTGACTAGCGGTTAAAGTTATCTAATTGGTTGGATTCTTAGATGCCAAGCCTTATTATATAACGTTGTTTTAAGCCTTTAGCGATACCCCCTTTTCTTCTTTTCTATACCCTAAGTGTCCCTTCTATATATATATAGTAACCACAGCGTCGCCGGAGCTCCGCCTTTATAGGAGGGGGGGTAGTGTTACGGAACCCTACCGCAGGGGCCTCTATAGGAGAGCCCCGTGCTCTCGCGTACACCTCGCGTATAGCTTATGTCAGCTACGCGTAGGTATATCACCTCTTTACGCCCTCGACCCTTATGATTGATCGCGCAATGTCTTGTAGACTCCTTAAATATATACGTCTTGTAGCCACTGCCCTGTCCCGTGATAGAGAAACAGGTAAAGAAAGTAGAAGAAAAATGGTGCTGCTTTAGGGCCTAGGCCTATATAGAGAAAAAAGAAAGACGTATAAGAGGCTAGTAAGGACAATAGTAAGAGAGAGAAAGGAGCTAAAGTAGAGCATAAAAGAATGCTAGGAAACTATTTACCGCAATATAATACTGGCTAGACTAACGCTAGAGAGGCGTATAGGAATTAAAGGTATAGAGGCTAACTAAGGTAAGAGGAACCTAAGCTATAGCATGGTTAACGCTATAGGGAGTAAACACCCTAGGGCTCTAAGAAGGCCTAATAAAGGCAGAAAATATAATAGTAACGCTTTTAAGAATAGGAATAATAGGACTAAAAACCTGGCTCTACTAGGTGGGTGTCCTAGTAGGTAGCCTAAGATGCAAATATAGCTGGCTAAGATAGACACCAAAACATGTAATACTGTTATGCCCCTTACGTACTAACTAAAAAGTAATACTTTTAGTAGCTGGTATAGAGAACTATAAAACACTACTCTTAATATAAAAAGGCCTTAAGGCGGTTACCTAGTGGCTTATTAGCTAAAATATACTAAACTAGTTCTAGATTATAAAGGAAATAATAATAGAGGGTAGGGGGGTGAGTAACGGGCGCCCCTTAATGACTTTATAGTAGTAGAGTAAAGTATACAATACTAGCGCGTCCGTAGGCTAGTTACGGCAGTAGTGGTTCCTAAGGAGGTTAAAAAGTAAGGTAGTAGGAGCACTATAGGTGACTTNNAGGCGCCTTATAGGCGCCTTATAGGCGAGTCCTAAGAGGCAGGGAGATGGATTACGGGGTTTTCTTAAGTTAAGTCTTTTTTAAGTTGAGTTTTCTCCCTATATATAAATAAGGAGTAGTCTACGTAGGCCTAATAGGGATCTAAATCGGACGTTAAGCAATGAATTATTATTAATTCTTTATAGTTTAGATATTAGAGTTTTAGGAATACTACATAGGTAATATAGCCTAAGATAGTGCATTTGCCATTAAATTTAAATACGTTAATATGCCGGTTAAGGGGGGTTAGGGTAAAACTGTTAGGAATAAAGGCAAGTGGTCACTATATAAGGCATATTGCCACCACGTATAACAAGTTGCCATTACGAGCGGCAAGTTGCCGTCACGTGCCGCCGCGGCACTAGCGTGGTAAGGAACCTTAAGTTCCTTACCCCTTTCTTTAAGAATTAAATAACAAGAATAATAGTTATTATACTATCTACAAACCGTAGCTACGTAATATCCCCTTATAAGTCCAACACTAATTAGTGGTTAACTTTACTATTATACTATAGAATAGCTAGGTATTTCACCAAGAAGAGACAAGCCACTATACTAGTGCTACTTGTACTAAAGGAAGCTGTCTTTTAAGGTTAGAACTGGTCCTAAACCTTAAATAGAACTCTTCTATAAATCTAAGGATCTAAAGGCTAGAACTAGTCCTAAGCCTTTTTAAAATTATAGATTCTTACGTTTATTACGCAGAACAATACGCTTTATAAGTCTTTGTAATTTAAGGCTAGAACTAGTCCTAAGCCCTATAATCGCAAATATACGTTATAAACGCGTACTAAACGACAAATATATATCACGAACGCGTACTAAACGACAATCCCTACGCTAATAACACTCCCCTCCCTCTAAAAACATAGCTACGCCTACTTTAAACGACTGGGAAAACTCCTTACTACTAGGGGTAGCTTTATACGCGAAACTTATTAATAAAAATTAGAACGAATTTACCTTTAATATAATAACTTATACCGTAAAATAAGTTAATAGCTTTCTCCTACACCATATTATATTCTACTAAAGTAGATACTACGCCGATATATAGCTATAGGAATATTTTAGGGAAGATTTCGTAGGATAGACCGCTAACACCTAGGTACTTAGCAATATTAATATTGTTTAGGATTTTTAAGACTTCCTCTATAGAAACGGTGTATACGTTACTAAGAACGGTAACCTAATTACTAGTAATATTTAGGCCGTTATTACTAGTATAGAAGAACTAGTATAGACGGAAGCTAAGATTATACGTTAACTATAGAAACCTAGAACCAACCTATATTTTTTAAAAGGTAACTTTAATTCGGAATAAAACCCCTAGAACGCTACTCTTCTACCTAAAGATACTCTCCTACCTAAAGGTACTTATCCTCTACCTCCGCCACCTCTAGCTCCTCTACTTTAGCTAACCGGTAAGCCTCTATTATAAGAAGTCACGAATTTAATAAAGGTATATTTAGACGAAGAGAAGAAGTTTAGAGGAGAACTATATGATATACTTAGAGCAAAACTATAGGTCTTCTATAACTATTATAATAAGGTTAAAATTTAATGCCACTAGTACCACTATGTTTTCTCTATTATATTAAAGGGACGGGTAGCAATATTCTATTATAACTATATTACGGGTAAAAACTATAGCTTTAATATAATGCTTTAGCTTACTAAATCCTACTTTAAGACTAACGAGAATCGCTAACTTTATATATCTAAATGGCGAGAGACTATATTCTAGAGAGTTATTGCTTCTAACCTAATAAAGACTTATTTAGAGTGCCTTTAACTACTCTTTAATAAACTCTAAAAAATCTAATATAGCCTTACTAAAACTTACTAAAATAAGAACAGCTTAAGGGACTAGGTTATCTTAGTATGCTATAGCGTTTCTAAGTGCAACTTAGCGCTATATAAACCTATAGATACGTTTAAAGGAGTATATACTAAGCTATGCTCTGCTATAGGTACTGTAATATAAATATAAGAATCTTAACAGTTCTATACTAAAAACCCTACCTAATTAAGTATTCCCGACTAATATAATTATAACTAGACTAATTAAATATATAGTGGCCGCGGTAGGGAATACGGAAGAGGGTACGATTAACGTTAACTATAAGGTAATTATAGAGGTCCTTGTGGAGGTTTATTTTAAAGTAATTGCTAAAAGAAATGCTATGTTTATAAGAAGCCAAATTACTAGTTAACTAGACACTCCCTTAATGAGTAAAAAGAGGTATATAATAAGTTCCGTTAAAGTATAAGAAACGTTAGAAATTACAAGATTACTATGGCCTACTTTTAAAGCTTCCTAGTTTAATATAAAGGTGTAAAAGACCTTAAGGGTAAGGTTAATAAGACCGAATGGCTCCTTATGGATATAGAAATTAAGGACTACTTACCTAACTAATACTTTACTGAGTATGGTAAGGTAAATAGTATATAAACTATTGCTGTTTTTAATAACTAATTTACGCTCCATTCTATTATAAAGTTAGATATCTTTAATAAGCCAAAGGAGAGCTCTGCGTTCTCCTTTAACGATAAATACTTGGCAAATGTTTTTTATAATATTATGCCAGATACTAGAGCCGCAGGAGTATTTACAGTAGGAGAACCTTAAGTTTAAGCCCTTTAGCAGCTTAATAACTCTATTTAGATTAACTATTTAACGGTAGGCCAATATACAATTTGTTTTAGCAAAAGTACTACGATCTTTCTCGGCATAATTAGGGTTTAAACCCCCTTAGGGTATATTAGTTTTTACAT
Organism: Cenococcum geophilum 1.58; assembly: GCF_001692895.1. NCBI lineage: Eukaryota > Fungi > Ascomycota > Dothideomycetes > Gloniales > Gloniaceae > Cenococcum > Cenococcum geophilum. The sequence continues at coordinate 120,420 of NW_027137640.1, forward strand.
TATTTCTATAAATACTCCGTTTCTATTTTGCATTAAAGATATAGATAAGTTAGGTATTAGGCTTAACAACCTTAAGAATATACTTATTTAGGGAGATAATTGGGTACCTATTATACGCAAGTAGAGTTACTCCTAGTTGCTCCTTTATTAACTAGAAAAGAGTGTTACTTAGAGCTACTTAACTAAGTTAGAATTACGCTAACTATACCATTGTTTTAGCTACCTATCCGTTTATTAATTACTTAGGGTTCTTTAATAAGTAGGCTATAAAGTTAAGGTTAAGGCAATTAAGTATCTTATAAAGTACTGTTATTACTACTAAATAAACTAGAAGTCCCCTAGCCGATTTAAGTTTACCCTTAAAGATAACTACGACTTTAACTTCTGTATTATTGTCGACGTTATATATCTTAGCGGCAAGCCAGTACTCTAAGTTATTGACTTCTTAACCTCCTTCTAAGCCGCACGATTTTTAAAGGATATATTAGCTAGGAACGCATAGGATACCCTTTAGTTATACTAGATTAATATCTACCTAGGACCCCCTAATTAAATCGTCTANNANNNANNAAAGAACTTCTTATNTNNAGAGTTCCGANAATAAATAAAGGCAATNGCAATTAAGGTTAAGGAAGTCCCTATTAAGGCATATAATAGTATTAAAAAAGTGGAGCAATATTATACGCCATTACGCCGCGTATATAAAATTATCTCTTTAGAACTAAAGGACGCTAGCGAAGAACTTACCTTGTAAATGGCTATTAAAGCTATTAATAATTCCGCTAGCCTAGATAGACTTATACCTATATTACTAGTCTTTAGTACCTACCCATAAATAACTAATAATTCTCTACTATCTCCCTCTATTATATAATAAGCTAAGGTAATTCGCAAAACAATAAAGGAGGTGCGATGCCTCTATACTATACGCCAGGTTAATAACGCACTAGGAATAAGAAATAGCCTAAATACCTTAACTACGCTTAATCTGCCACTCCAGTCTAAAGTACGCGTATAGCGTAAAAGGGGAGGATAGTTAGGCCTACATTAACTTATTATAATTAATGGTTAAACTTATACTATTTAGATGCCTTATAGACCTACCTAATTCCATTTAACTATTATTAAGCCTTACTATAAAGATAATAATTCCGAGCCTTTATAGGATGCCCTAAAAGATGCCCTAAAAGAGAACCACGATTAATATGCTCTAAAAGGCGACTATAATCCTAATATAATTATAGTAGATACGCTATAACTATAACGTAGTAGAGGTCGCCTGAAGGAATTACAAAATCGCTAATACCTTATTAATTTTAAAGAACAATTTATTGCCGCTATTAAGAATAAAGTCAAGTTATTAATGGCCTTTATGACAGCTAAAGAGAAGGCTAACTTTAAGCTCGCAAAACAGCTCTAAAAGGAAGGTCGTATTATAACCCTAGGAGCTCCTTTCTAAGCATTTGATAAGCAGGAGATCGACGGTCTTATTGTAAGAGGAGTCTTTAAATTTAAGAAATATAACCCTACTAAGTTTAATGGAGTTCGCATCTTTAAGTTAAGAATAGTTAATAAGATTAAGGGCAAAGCTACTAACGCCCTATTTAAGAAATTAAGGCTTATTATTTAAGGTTACAATAATAATAGCAAAGAGATAATTCTTATATAATCTTCTACAATTTAATGAGCTAGTTAGTAAGTTATTGTTATATTAGCTCCCTCCTTAATAAAGAATAGAATAGTAGTTTATTTATAAGATATTACTTAAGCCTACACCTAATTAGAGACGCACCTTTAGCGCTTAATATTGGTATACCTTCTGGAGCAAATTTGCCACCAGTATCCTAAAGACACGATTATAGTTATGCTTAAGCCATTATATAGAATCGTAGAGGTAGGAATTTACTAGTAGGCTACCTATAGCAAGCACTATAAAGAGAAGCTTTTAATAACTACTTCTACATTTAATCCCTGCTTTCTTATTATAACTATAGGAACCCTATTTAGAATTATTGGTATATAAACTAATAATACAATTATCTTAGGAGACGACCAATTCTTAGCTCTTAAAGAGGATAAGCTAGTAAAGGTAAATCTTATAGCAAAGCCAAAGGAAAAGCTTAACTTAATAACACCATTACTCTTTAATGGATGCATCCTCTCCCTAAATAAGGATTCCATTGCTTTGCGCCAGAAGGGTTAAGGTAAGAAGATTAACATTATTAACGTTAATTCTCCGAAGTAAGGATATATAGAGTAACGTGCTCGCGGAGCTTATATTGCTTCTATCTATTAACCTAAGGCTTTATTTAATCTCTTTATTACGGCTTAATACTAGAAACTAATTAAGGATAATGTCCTTACCCTAAATAAGCGTTTTTTTTTAGCAAATAAACTATCTCGATTGGGGACTACTCTATATACCTATTAATCTTCCTACTACTAAGCTCTTTATATTTGTTAATAGATCGTTTACAAATAATAAAGATTTTAGCTCCTAGTTGGGATATAAGATTATTATTACGAATAAATTTACTGAAGAGAATAACTTTATAATCTATGGCAATCTTATTTATTAGAGCTTAACTAAGAGTAAGCGCGTTACCTAAAGTGTTTTGGCGTTAGAGATATATAGAATAGTTAGCGGAGTTAATATAGCAATTGCAATTAGAACTACCCTAAAGATAATTATAGATTAACTCAAACTTTTTATTATCCCTATAATTATGTACACCGACTTATATTCCCTCTATAAATATTTAGTTAAGCTTAGTACTACGAAAGAGAAGCGCCTTATAATTGATATTATAGCACTTTAGCAATCCTACAAGCGTTAAAAACTCTTTAAGATTTAATGGATTAATGGCTAAGATAACTTAGTAGATGTGATAACGAAGGCGAACCTAAATAAGGCACTAGAGACGTTTGTTAATATAAATACTCTACGTATATAAGTTAAAGGTTGGGTTAAAAGGGAGTCCCTAGAAATTTCTTAGTTATATAAGGTCTTAAGATATTTAGGAACTTTAACCGGCGGTTAAAGTTGTTTAATTAGTTAGATTCTGCAGACCCTGACTTAAACTAGCTAATTAGGATTTTCCATCCCCGGGATGGAAAATCGCTATTGGCTCGCTTACTACTAGCGCCTTAGCGGCCCTTCGAATATAATATCTACCTGCGACTCCTAAGTAAGAAAGCACTACGTGCTAAGAGGCAAATTTTGGGATAGCGAGACTTATATTATAATGGCAATAGTAAGTAAGGAGAATTAATATTTGTTACGCTAGTCAAGCGGTATATATATATAGATAGCAACTATAAAAGAAGAGTTGCTAGTGTTGGGAATAAAGGCAAGTAGTTACTATATAAGGCATATTACCACCATATGTGGTAAGTTGCCGTTACGAGCGGCAAGTTGCCGTCACGTGCTGCCGCGGCACTAGCGTAGTAAGGAACCTTAAGTTCCTTACCCCTTTCTTTAAGAATTAAATAATAAGAATAATAATTATCATACTATCTACGAACCGTAGCTACGTAATATCCCCTTGTAAGTCTAATAAAAACTATTATCTTATATAAAGATCTTATTAATAAATCCTATACCGCTAGCTCCTATGTTAATTAGGATTTAAGTATTAGCCTATTAACTATTCTACTAAACACAGTAGTTAATAGTTATACTACGGTCCTAAGAGTTAGAGTTTATAACGTTAAATATATTTAACAAGATCCTATAGTAGAGCCGTTTTAGAGAGCGACTTAGCTCTAGGACCTTCCTTTTAGAGGTAATTAGGGTAGGGTTCTTATAGGACGTTAGCTGTAGCTTTGTTCTTATAAATAGTGCTTACTAGATATAGGGCTAGAACTAGGTAAAGATTAGGGACGGTAACTAGAAGATTAATACGGTAAACGGCTACTAGTATTAGCCGTTTATAATTTATATTTAGGTATAGGGATAGAGTAGTAGTTAGAGAGGTAAGAGCTACTTTTATATTTAAAGTAGAGGCCTAGCTTAATGCGTTATTCTTATTTAGAGGACCCTAGTAGGGCGTACCCTAGGGTCCTAGTGTTAATATCCATAGCGTTAAGGTGCTTAGGCTGAAATAATAACTTAGTAAATATTTACGGGGTTACCGTATTATATTAAGGAGCGGGCTTTAGTGTTAGGCGTAGTATATTATTATATTGTTTATTAATAACGTTTATATAGGCATTAAGGGCTCCTAGTAGGTCTACGCCTATTAGGGAGGTTTTTAGTTTAGGGCTTAAGGATTTAATAAGGCTATTAATTAGTGCGGAGTTGTTCTAGCCTATTTTCTTTATATAATAGTTAAATTTGGAGAAGTATATTAGGAAACTTTTTATTTCTTAAGTTATATAGTTTATCTTTCTTTAAGCAGTAGCTTAGCGGTTTAGGTTACTATATATAGCTTTAAGAAGTATAATTAGGCTTTATACTAAGTTTGGCTAAAGCGGTTTAATAAGGTTAGCTATATCTCCTTCTAGTTAACTTAGGGCGTAACAGAGTTAGTTAGCTTTAGTTAGGTAATAGTTAGCGTTACTAATTAGCTTATTTTTAAGCTGGCTTAAAAATAATTGGAGCTTTTATTATTTACTAGTAAATATTAGGGGATCTAGTAGTTGTTTAGATTGTTTTAGTATAGTAGTTAACTTAGGGTAAGTAGCTACTACAGGTTTAGGGCTTGCGTTCCGCGTATTTATCTCTAGAGATAGCGTTTAGTCTTAAGGTCCTAGCGTAGGCATCTTAAGGGCGCGGACTTCTTCTTAGAGGTTCTTAATTAATTACTAGTATTATGCTTCTTGTTTGGCTTATTATTAATTTAAAGTAGCTTAGTTCTATTTAAGGGCGTCTATAAAAGACTTCTATATCCCTACTAATTGTTTTTAGAGTGCGGATATAATACTAGCGGCCGTTATAGGGGCTTTAGGTTCACTCTGTATGTTAATAGTAGTATAGGTAGTTATATAACGTAGTGTTACGGAGTAAGTATAAGCGACAATAATATATAGTAAGGTAGATATTATTAAGCTATATATATAGACTATATAAGGAAGTTAAGACGTTATATAAGAGAAGAAGGTAGGAAAACGGGAAGAAAGGGCATATATTGTTAACTTAGTTGCTTAGTTAATACGTATATAGGCAGAATAGGGTTCAGGTTATAGTCCTAGTAGAACTTAGCAGAATTTGGTAAAACTTAGTAAAATATAGCAGAATGCCGTAGATTACCGTTAGATTACCATTAGATTGCCGTTAGATTGCTATTTCGCGGTTAGTCTCTAATTGCTAAGTCGGTGAAAATAGGTAGACGTATGTAAGGTGTTACGGGGGTGTTCTATAACAAAAAGATATATACTATTAAATTTAGATTAAAGCTAGCGATAAGTGGAAAACGGCGTTCTAAATATAGTACAGCCACTTTAAGTACCTAGTAATGCCATTTGGGCTTACTAACGCACTAGTGATATTTTAGGCCTATATTAATAAGGCATTATTGGGCCTATTGGACACAATATATATAGTCTACCTTAATAACATTATAGTTTACTTTAATAACTACGAAGTATATATGTACTACGTATAAATAGTATTAGAAAGACTATAGGAATATAAGCTCTATATAAACCTAAAAAAGTATATATTCTATGCTACTAGCATTAATTTTTTAGGCTTTATTATTAGCGTTAATAAAGTGTTAATAGAGAAAAGTCGGGTAGACGCTATTAGGGAATAGCCCTACCCTATAATATTTAAAGAAGTGCAGTTTTTTTTAGGCACGGCGTACTTCTACTAAATATTTATTATTTATAAGTAATACTCCTAATTACTAATCTACTAAAAGAATCTAAGAATGGTAAGAAGTTAGGACCCTTTATATTTAGGGAAGCTACTAAATAGGCTATAGACTAGTTAAAGGATTTGTTTATATTAGCGCCTATCTTAATATACTTTTACTAGGAGCTATATATATACCTTAAAACATATATATTTAGCTTCGCCCTAGGGGTAATTATATCCTAATTAAAAGACGGAGAATGGTATTCTATAGCGTTTTAGTTAAGGAAAATAACCCCTATAAAATAGCGTTATATAATATATAACTAGAAGCTACTTATAATAGTTATAGTAATAAAGCACTAGCGACATTATTATATAGAAAGCAATTACCCTATTAAAGTCCTTATAGACTATAATAACCTAAAATACTTTATAACTATAAAGGTATTAAGCGGTTAATAAGCTAGATAGGTAGAGGTACTATTATAGTATGACTTTAAAATTACGTACCGCCTAGGAAAGATAAATCCCGCTAATAGGTTATTAAGACGTCTAAATTATAAGATAGGAAGGATCTAGGACAGTATAGGGGAAATAATCCCTATATTGCAAAATTTGCCTAAAAAGAAAGAAGACTCTTTCCCTAGAACTATAAAATTTCGTAGTAGGGTAAAGGTCCTAGCGATATAGCTATAAAGCGCCATAATTATAAAGCTGTAGGATATAGTTATAGACTAGGTTATAGGCTAGGTAGATATTATAAAGTTAGCATACCTTAGAATTAGCGAGAATTCTACGGGATATACTAGGGGTATCGCGGCACCTTTAACTTAATAGCGCATTAGCTATAAGTATCCGGATCCAAAAGAAATAGGCGAAATGCCTATCCGCAGTATAGCATACTATATAATAGTAGAAGAATCTACTAGCACTAACGGTTTAAAACGTCTTGTGCTACGCCTTATATTTATAATAGTAGTATATAAAATAGAAGTAAGCGATTTATATAAAACCTTTTTAGATATTCTTCTTTAAGTATAATAGAGGGACGCCTTCGTTTTTAGGAAGAGGTAGAAAGATATAGTAGAGACTAACTTAGCCGGAATTACTAAAAAGCTATAGTAGTAAAACTAAAAGGGTTTATTACTACGCTTTAAGGGTGCTATATATATCCTAAAGGACTAAATGGTTTAAGATAAAATTTTAAAGGTCTTTTATAACAACTCCTTTAGGGGTTACTACGGTACTAATAGAACCCTTAAGGCCGTTTAAAGGAAATACTTTTAGAATAGAATATCTGAAGAGGTTAAGGACTATATATTAAGATATAATACGTGCCAAAGGGTATAGATATTTAGATATCGCCTATATAGCGAGTTATTAGTGCTTCCTATTCCATAAGGACCTATATTAGAATTAATAATAGATTTTATAATAGGCTTACCCCCTACTAAAATAAGAACTAGAGAGGTTACCAACACTATTTTAGTAATCATTAACAGATATATAAAGTTCTTAGGGTACTTTGCTATTATAATAATAATTATAGTAATAGAACTAGTAGACCTATTTTTAAAACGGTAACTCTTGTTTAGTATATTAAGGGGAATTATATCTAATAGAGGTACTATATTTAACAGTATATTCTAGTCTTTATTTTATCTCTTATTAAAAATATAGCAAAGAATAAGCACCGCCTTTTACCTGTAAATAAATAGGCTAACAGAGCGTTTAAATACGTTATTAAAACACTACCTCCGCTGCTATATTAATTATTAATAGGATAATTAGACATTATAGTTAGCTTTAGCATAATACGTATATAATATAAGCATTATTTAGGGTAAAAGTAAATAACCCCTAGAACGTTAAGGATATCGTTCCTAAAAGGGAGGCACTAGTAGCGTCTAAGAGAATTAAGCAAATAAGAATTTGTAGAGAAGAACTTAAAAAGCACTTACTAGACGCCCAAGCCGTATAAAAAAGGTACTATAATAAAAAAAATATATACTAAAAGAATTTAAGATAGGAAACGAAGTCTTACTATTTATAAAAAATATCCAAATAAAACGTATTAAGAAGAAGCTAGATTACTAGTAACTCAGACCCTTTAAAATAGTCAGGAAAACTAAAAGAAATTAAGCCTATAAATTGGAATTGCTGAAATTATATTTAATATATCCTATATTTTATATTTCCTTACTAAAGCTATACTAGAGAAGAAACGGTAAAAAAACCACTATTACCTAATAAAATTAATGGGGAACTAAAATGGAATGTAGAAGATATTCTAGACTAAAGATAGCGCTAAAAAAATCGCGAATTCTTAATCCGTTAGGAAGAATACTTCTAGGTATATAATAGTTAGGAACCTAAAAAGCACCTTTAACTAGGATATAATATAGCAATTAAAACCTTCCTAAGGACTAAAGGAAAAGATTTAGTAACAGTTCTAAATATACTATAGATAAAACAATAAGGAAGACCTCGTAAATTAAAACTATAAGGTTAAGCATAGGCATTAAAAACAGAAAATGTTTTATTATTATAATAGGGATCCTAAAACCCTATAGGGGGAAGCCTATAGAGATCTATAGGAGAACTACTAGGGATAGTATTTAAAGAAAACGCTATTTAAGAATAAGTAGTAGCACTATAAGAAGAGGTCTTAGGGGTTTAGAGGGATCCCCTAGGGATAAAAGGAGAGTATCTGGTCTAGCACCGGAGATATATAGTAGAGTTAATAGTATAAAGAGGAGCAAAAAGACAACCTATAAAGAATTAAAAATTTTAAGAAATTATAAAGCACCTATAGGAATACTACCCGTTTATTATATATAGAGATTATAATAATGCACTGCCTTTATATAAATTGTCACCAAAGCTTAAAATAAAGGCATCCCTAAAGTATAAAGTTAATTCCTAATAATAGGGCATCCTAGAGGCACCTAAGAAGTACTATATAAAGCTATTATATAAGAAAAAGGAAAGAACTAAATAATAACTTAAATACTAGCAGCAGTAATAGGAGCCTCCTCTTCTATCTTAACGTTATTATTAGCGGTATTATTAGCACTCCTATCCCTAGAAATATTAGCACTTTTACTAATATTCTTTTTAAAGCGACGGGAACTAGAAGGACTAGCATAGGCAAAAAACTAGCGAGGAAAACGTTTATCTTAACTTTTATTACTATCCTTAGTATCCCTAAGCTCTAAATTAATATCTAAGTAGGGATCCGAAAGCCGTTAGCTAAGAAATTTAGTATAGTTCCTAACTATATTACTAGAGAAACTTACCTAGCTAAAAAGGCCCGCGTAAGAGTGCGAATATTATTATTTATAAGGGTAAGTTGCTCGTATATGCGCTCTTAGACACTATATATTTAAGATTACTGCGTCTCTATAGTAGTAAAAACCCTTATTAAATTAAAGAGCCTATAAGTAAGGGTAGATACCTTCTATCCCTATTTATTACTATTTAAATAAAAGTGGAAATCCTAGATAGCGCGCTAAAGCTTATAAGTCTTATATATATAGATAGCGGGGATCTAATATAGTTGGTAAAATTAAAATAGAATAGAATAAAAATTATTAGAACGTAGGTCTTTTTCCTACTACGGCAATAAGAATACTTAGATTTATTTTTGCCGAAATAAGGCATTTTATAGGCGTGGGATAGGTTTAGCGTAAGCGCATAAACGCAATAACGGCAGCACTTTAGAGAGATTACCGTAAGAGTAATAGAGGTAATCTGGGGTAGCACTAAAATAATACTGCTACTAGTTTAGGGACGTGCAGTATAACTATAAGCTATTGTAAGAGAATACCACGGGAAGTTAGTATTATTAATAGAGATAAAATAGGGATCCTATTACTTATAAACGTATTATAAGAAGAGAACAAAGCAGTTATAAAAAAAATAGCTAGAGATACAGAAGCTAAAAGCTAAAATATAGTAAAAACAGTCTACTAAAAGATAAGATAAATGGTGTTATTAATAAAAAGACGCGTAAAAGGCGACAGCTTATAAACTAGAAGAAAATTAAAATTAAGACGTTATTATTAGAACCTATTTTAGGTAAATAGGGATAGTAGCTTATAGATGCGTTGCATAGAACAACCTCTAAATTAACTTATAATAAACTCTTATAATAAGAAAGGTAAATCTTATCTAATTTTTATTATTATTATTGTTGTTTTAGTCTTATTATAAAGGTATTATAAAGAGCTATAGTAAAAGAAGAGCGGAGGAACTGAAGATAAAGTAAGGTTCTACGCTAGTAAAGAATTAGCTATAAGCCGCATTATAGAGTACCTTTCCACTAAAAATCTTCCTTAGTGGTTTTAGCCGGAACTCTATAAAAAGCTTAGTAGAGACGAAGTCTTAGAGGACTAAGACCCTTAAAGGGAAGGCAATTATAACGGAATCCCCTGGAAGGTACATATTAGATAAGATAGTAGGAGGTTTTATCTATATCCCATCTATATTCTATCTACGTCCTAGGAGATACGGTTAGACAGATAAGGGGTAAAGAGTTTTACTAACGTTTTAGAAGGATTATATAGGGAGCTAGTTCTTCTATAGAGAAGAACTAGCGATTAGTCTCTAAATAGAAGAGGTTAGAAAGCATTTGTCCTTTATACGTAAAGATTGTTCTACCTTAACTTATCTTCTACTTACCTGTAACTCTTATTCTATACTATTAATTAGATAATTATATGTTTTAGTTAAACTAGCCTCTTATAATAATCTAAAAATTAATTAGATTATAGGTTAAGTTAATATTAGAGATACTTAATAACGTAAAAGGCGTATAGCTACTAAGTTAGAGCAATATATAAAGAAACCGGAAAAGGGTTAAGTTATATACTAAAGAGATACTATAAGTATAGTAAAAGGCTATAGAGCCTAGAAAGTAAAAAGTTATTAAAGTATATAGTATAGGACTATAAAATAGAACTAGAACTAGAAATAAGTCTAAAGTTTTTTTAATCTATAAACTAACTAAAGAGGAGTTAAGAGCACTTAAAGAGTTTATTTAAAAAAACTTATAAAAAGAATATATTAGAGTATTATAGTTATTAGTAAGATATTTAGTACTATTTATACTAAAGAAAAACGGAAAACTTAGGTTATATATTAACTATAAATAATTAAATAGCATTACTAGAAAGGATAGGTATCCTTTACCCTTAATTAGTAAAATTTAGGATTAGATAAGTAATGCGTAAATCTTTATAAAGATAGATCTAAGATAGGCGTACTATTAGATTAGGATTAAGGAAGGTAGCAAATAAAAGATAGCCTTTAGGTTAAAGGAAGGACTATATAAACTATTAGTTATATAATTTAGACTTATAAATATACTAGTAATATTCTAGAAATAAATTAATAGTATATTAGAAGAATACCTTAATAAGTTTATTATAGTATACCTTAATAATAATAATAATAATAATAATAATAATAATAATAATAATAATAATAATAATAATAATAATAATAATAATAATAATAATAATAATAATAATTTATTACTTAACGTCTGATTTAGATCCCTATTAGGCCTACGCGGACTACTCCTTATTTATATATAGGGAGAAAACTTAACTTAAAAAAGACTTAACTTGAGAAAACCCCGTAATCTATCTCCCTACCTTTTGGGACTCGCCTATAAGGCGCCTGCGAGGCGCCTATAAGTCACCTATAGTACTCCTACTACCTTACTTTTTAACCTTCTTAGGAACCACTGCTGCCGTAACTAGCCTATAGACGCGCTAGTATTGTATACTTTACTCTACTACTATAAAGTTATTAAGGGGCACCCGTTGCTTACCCCCCCGCCCTCTATTATTATTTCCTTTATAACCTAGAACTGGTTTAGTACATTTTAGCTAATAAGTCACTAGGTAACCGCCTTAAGGCCTTTTTATATTAAGAGCAGTGTCTTATAGTTCTCTGTACCAGCTACTAAAAGTATTACTTTTTAGTTAGTGCGTAAGGGGCATAATAGTATTACGTGTTTTGGTATCTATCTTAGCCAGCTACATTTGTATCTTAGGCTACCTACTAGAATACCCACCTAGTAGAGCTAGTCTTTTAGTCCTATTATTCCTATTCTTAAAAGCGTTGCTATTATATTTTCTATCTTTATTAGGCCTTTTTAGAGCCCTAGGGTGTTTACCCCCTATAGCGTTAACTATGCTATAGCTTAGGTTCCTCTTGCCTTAGTTAGCCTCTATACCTTTAACTCCTATATACCTCTCCAGCGTTAGTCTAGCCAGTATTATATTACGGTAGATGGTTTCCTAGCGTTCTTTTATACTCTACTTTAGCTCCTTTCTCTCTCTTGCTATTATCCTTACTGGCCTCTTACGTGTTTCCCTTTCTCCTCTATATAGGCCTAGGCCCTAAAGCAGCACCATTTTTCTTCTGCTTTTTTTACCTATTTCTCTAATATATCTTCCCTACTTTAGGGTTGTTAGTTTATTCTCCTATAAGGCGCCCTAAGGTCCCTCTATAGTTTATTTAGGCGTGTCTTAATATACTTTATAACATTAGAGTTATATTCCTTTTACGCCCTTTATATTATAGCGGCTTTAATATATAGTTGTAGGGAGGGAATATTAGCTTCCTTCTTAAGCAGAGCTGTAGCCGTTCGCTTATATCCGCCTATTATACTCTAAAGGTAGGCTATTTAGACCTTTTAGAGTGGTTTAAGGAGCGATTTAGGGGGACCTTTATTAGATTCTCTAATGGCCCAGATACTAGACCTATACATTATAATTAGCTAGACAACTGCTGTATATAATAGGCGTAACCTCTAAAAGCATGAACCCTATATAGAATTAACAATCCTAGATAATATAATATACTATACTTAGCCCTTATAGGCCGCTTATACTATATATACGCTCCACTAGAGCTTACTGTCTACCTATACTCCTAATACTCTTAGGCCCTAAACTAGTTAACTTCTAAAGCCTTAAATGCGAATTATATGTTAAAGATCTATAGATTAGTTGCGTTTTCTTATAAAATAAAATAGCTGGTATTTTTTTTGTAAGAATTGGACTTTATATCGTCTTGCCTATTCTATATAGGTATTATATGCTTTCTCTAGTGTTTTATAATTCTCTACGGCTGTTAGCCCGTATATAATTAGGTTTATATTATTAATAAAGCCTATCCCCTAAGTCGCCCCTTTCTTAAAGGAGTTAAGTAGGTTACTTATAAAGAAAAGGAAGAGTATAGGTAAGAGGGGTAATCCTTATAATATTCCTATTGCAACTATAATAGGGGGGCTTTAGTATCCGCTAAAGACTAGTAATATTTCTTTTTAACCTGTAAACCCTTAAATAAATTATATAATCTATTCTAGGAAGCCTTTTACCCTAAGGATATATAGGAGACGCTCGTAAGGTATATTATCGTAGGCGCCACTAATATTTAGGCTGAGTATTAATACTATAAAGTCCCTTCGCATCGCCTATGCAGATTTAATGGTAGCAGTAAGTAGCGTAAGTGCTAATAGTGTTAAGTGGTTCTTTCTTGCCCCTATTTAGCTTTGTGGTAGTAGGGCGTATTCCTTAGCCGTGTCTGCTATATAGTCCGCTATTACCCTTTCTAAGATCTTGCTAAGGGTATTCTCTAAGGTAATAGGGCGGTAGCTTTCTAGGAGTAAGTAGTCTGCTTTACCTTCTTTACGTAGGATAAACGTTATTATAGCTCTTCTAAGTCTTGGGTAGTAGTCTATTACAAAGTATACTCTAGCTACATTCGTAAGCTAAGGTGCTATTAGTGGTCCGTAGGTCTTTAGGGCTTTATTTAGGATTATATCTAGTCCTAGTGCTATATTATTTAAAAGGCGGCTAATAGTTCTAGCCATTTCTTTGGTTGTTATATTACTATTAACCCTTAGGCAAGTTACCGGTGCTTTACCTATAATATTACTAAGGTCTGCTAAAGCTGGTTAAGGGAAAAATCTTTTTATAAGGATCTTTGCCTTTTTATTATTATCGCTTATAGCTAGTAATTTACCTAGTCTTTGCAGGGGCGGAAGGTGTAGGTCTTCTACTAGATGTCCTGCCTTTTTCTTTACCTATTTTGCTATCCTCTAAAGACCTTTATTATGGGGGAGGCTTAGGTTAGTAGTATACTTATTTATAAACTATCTCCAGCTATTCCTTACTTCTTTTTTTAGGGTATTCTTTAGCTGGTTTCTTATATCTTTATATTGTCTCTCGTCTTTAGGATTATGGCTGCTTATGTATTTTCTTCTTGCTCGTTATTAGCTGGCAATAAGAATTGCGCATTATACGGACCATGCGTATCGCGCGTAGGGGCCCGGTTTTGAGACCGGGCAGTGCTCTTCTAGCCCGTTTTTAATTGCTGCCTAGATACCTTAATAATAATAATAATAACTTAATAACTAAGGAAGAATACGGAGAATGTATTAAATGGGTTTTAAAGAAACTATAAGAAAAATAAATGCTAGTAGTAATTAAGAAATGTAAGTTCTTTACTAGGAAGACTAATTTTATTAAATTTATTATTAAACTAGGTTATATTAGTATAGACTTAAAGAAGATTAAAGCTATAGTAAGTTAGTAAGAACTAGAGAATATAATATAGTTAAGGTTATTTTTAGAGGTTTGCAACTACTATAGGAAGTTTATAATATAATAGTTAAAGAATATTAAACCCTTTACCAGGCTTATAAATAAGGAGGAACTATAAGTATAAAAAAGTAAGTAAAAAAAAGTTATTTACCTAGGAACTAATTCTTAAAATCTATTAACTAGGACTGGAGACAGTTGTAGAAACGGACGTATTAGACTTTATACTAGAAGTATACTTACTATAGAAGTATAGAAATGTATAGCATTTAGTAATATACTATAGTTAGAAGATAATAGTACCAGAATTAAACTATAATATCTATAATAAGAAGTTATTAAATATAGTAGCAGTACTAAAGAAATAGAGAGCATTTTTATAAGGTATAGAAAAACTATTTATAGTTAAGGTGGATTATAAAAACTTAATAGGGTTTCTAATAATAAAAGAACTTAATTAAAGATAAGTTAGATAGGTAGAAATACCTATAGAATACTATTTTAAGATTTAGTATACTAAGGGCAGATATATTAAGTAGAAAGGCTAAACTATAAATAAAATAAAAATTAGGAGTAATACTACGCAGAGATAGTAATAAATTAATTAGATATAATTATCCTAAAATTATAGTAACTTAAGAGTATAAGTTACCGGAAAGTAACTAAATAAGGAGAATTTAAAAAGTATAGTTTAAGGACTTAAAAACGGACTAGTATAAGTAGAAAAAAATATATATATCCTAAGGGGTATTATAAAGAAGTTTATTAAGGACTTTTATAAGGGAATAATATAAGGATATAATAAAGCTATAGGCTTAGTATTAAGACTTTAAAAGAAATATATTATTTATAGAATCTAGGGCTTAGTAAAAAAAGTTATTAAAAAACATTTAAATTACTAAAGAAATAAGCTAATAAGGTATAAGCTATACGGAAAGCTATAGCCTATTAAAGTACTAGAACGTCTATAGGAGACAATATTATAGGACTTTATTATAAAGTTGCTAAAGTTAAAAGATCTTATTACTAGATAGGAGTATAATATAATCCTTATAATAGTGGATAAGTTAATTAAATAGGGCTACTTTATAGTATATATAAAAGAAATCTTAGTGGAAGATATTGCTAAAATCTATATAAAAGAAGTATTTATAAGATATAGAGTACTAAATAAGATTATATTAGAAGCTTCACCACACATGCAACCTTACCAAAAGGTGGCGCCGCACTTCAAAACTTACGCATACCCATCTTACCATTAAAAACAATCGATTTCCTAACTTTTAAGACCTAATTCTCACTGCCTAGCGAGCTAGAGGTGGATTTATTTGTCGTTTTACCCCCTTTCCCCTAGCAGAAAATTCTTCTTAGGGGTGGTCCTAGCTTATAAGCGAGGCACGGACAGGAACACTAAAACTACGACTACTACTACGAATACCAATAGGGGCTAGTCTTTCTACTACCTTTTAGCCTAATCTCCCCAGAAATCTTCTAGTAGGATTAGTAAGGAGAAAGGGTATAAAGATAGTAAAAAATACGTAGAAACCCCCTATATAAGATATAAAATGGCCAAAGGCCTAATAGGTCTAAAAAAAAACCTCCCTATAGAAATAAGTGGATGAAGATTCTACATCTACTTTTTCTCCCCCTTCTCCTTCTCCTGGCCCGTTTTAGGACAGGAGAAAAAAGAGGACATCCTTAGTCTTCTCCTGAAAAAGAAAACCAAAAAACCTGCAAAAAAGACAATAAACCAACCGACTATTACGGATAGTATTGCATAATATACCTCTCTCTCTTCCCTTTTCTCCGGAGGAACATCTATGCGAGGCTTTAAGAACCTAATCCAGGCTATAGAGGGCTAGAAGGAGAAAGAGCAAGAAGAACAAGTTGGACAGCTAGTAGACTATACACAAAATATCCTAATAGGAAAAAACCCCTTTGCAAAAGAAAGAAGAAGAAGAAGAGGCAAAAAGAGGTCCTAGAAGGACTAGTAGAAGAAGTAAGAGCTCTCCGTAAGGAGGTAGCTTCTACCAAAAAATACTTACGCAGAGAGACTAAAGAAGGACCTCCCCTTCTTCTTCGTCCTCCCTACCCTCCTCATTATCCACCACCAGCTACCTTCTGCCCCTTCTCCTTCTAGTAGGGGTTCTACTTCTACTAGAAGTAAGAAAAAGCAGCTATAAAGAAAGGAAGCTAGTCCTAATTACAAACAAAAAGGACCAACCTCTAGATACCTTCTCTATACGAAATAAAGTCAATCAACTATTTGCATCAAAACTGCAAGTAAAAAAGCCAGTTCTAAGCGTCTATAGCTAGAACTAAAGGAAAACGAAATATTCTCCTTACGACTACAGAAGAGTATATTGCAGATTTCCTAGTTAAATATAAGGAGATCTGGCATAACTGCTTTACGTTTACCTTTAATAGAGAACAAAATCTAGAACCATGGGGTTCAATTATAACCCATAGAGGGTTCCTACCCTACCTTTCTTAGGAGAGGAAGGAGGCTCTAAGCTTCTAAAAGAGGAAATTAAGACTTTTAATCCTATAAGGATACAAGTGACTACCTAGATGGATCTCATCTTAGTGTAAAAAGACACGATCCACAGACCAATTTTGCTTCATAGTTTTTACTATATGAGAACGAAGAAAAAGACAGAGACGTAATCTACTCAAGCAAAAAGAGATACTCAATTGCAGGTACAGCTATTAAGGTTAGTTAAAATACCTCTGAAGTCTCTCCTACTACGCAGTGTAATAGCTGCCAAAAATTTGGCCATATAGGATAGACAGATGCTCTACTAGGGCGCTGTAGATATTTGTGCGGCTGCACATCTATCTAAAGACCACTGCTGTCCTACTTGCTTAATAGCGGCAGGCCTTTGCAAGCAATACCACCCCTCTTTGCATAATTGTAAAGAAAAACACTTTGCTAATAGAGTAGAGACTGCGAGAATCTGGAGCAGCTAAACTAGTACATAGTTACTAGCGTAGAAAGACTCTATGGAAGAAAAAATTAATAGGAGTCTAGAAGGAGGTAACTCCTACTAGGCTCTTAGGTTAAAAGATAGTAGAGAGCAAAAGGACAGAAATAAATTGCAAAAGGACAGGGACAGGGGTTAGGATTTCTTTATAGTTTTTCTTACCATTTTCTCATTCCCTAGTAGTTGTAGTATCTTAGTATTTTTACTAGGAAACTATAAACTCCTAATTTAGGGGTTTATAAACTACTAGGATATAGCTACTAGTACATATTAAGCTGCCTAGAAAGGATTTATGTATATAGAACTATAGCGCCATAGCCCAGAGGCTGCATGCGCAGTATTGTACGTAGTATAATACAACGGATTAAAAAAAAAAGGATTATATTAGATAGAGATTTAAGATTTATAGTAGTATTTTAGGAGGTATTCTTAGCGGAATAAGGAGTTAGAGCAGTAACTTTTATTATATATTACCCGCAGACTAATAGATAGATAGAGAGGTTAAACTAGACACTAAAGTGGTATTTAAGGCATTATATTAATTATACATAAAATAATTAGGTATTATTATTACTAGTTACACAGTTTATATATACAATACTATAGAAAGGTATAGAGATATTACTATTTTAGGTAAATTACGGATATAAGCTAAGGATATTATTATTATTAAGATAAGTAAAGAAAATAAGTAGCATGGTAAAGTAAAAAATAAAGACTCTAATAAATCTTTATAAGAACTTCTATTTTATAGCGAAATTAGTATTAAAAAAATAAAAAGTTACTATAACGCTAAGAGATCTAAGGGACTAGATCTTAAGGAGGGGGATAAAGTATAGTTATTATATAAAAAATTTATAAGTTAACAACTAAGTAAAAAGTTAGATTATATTAGACTAGGACTATTTAAAATTATAGCTAAGATTTTAGAAGTTATATATAGACTTAACTTACTAGTAAGAATAAAGATTTACCCTATATAGTATAATATAATACTAAAACTAGCGTACGGAGATATAAAACTACTAGTTTATAAAGTAGATATATATAGAGGATAAGAGGAAGATAAATAGTAGGTTTTAAAGATCATTAGTTATAAGGATATTAATAATAAGATATAGTATAAAGTAAAGTAGATAGGCTATAACGAGACTATCTAGAAACTACTATAAAACTTAAAGAACGCTATAGGAAAGGTATAAGAGTATTAGAAGAAAACGGGTTAGATAATATTAAGAAGGAGTTAAAGATAAAGGGATTAGTTAAAGGTAATAAATGAGCCGGATTATTTAGGGAATCCACTACTAACGTATAGGTTATTTCCGCCTCTTTTTAATTAAAATCCTTTTTAGCCTTCTTAGCCTTAAGCTCGCGGAGACCTTATTTAGTAAGACGCTACTCCTTAAAGCGTACCTTTTTATAAACCTTTTCTAGACGGACTAAATAAGCGTAAGTAGTCTGTTAAGCCTTAAACACTTTTCGCTCTTTAGTATAAATTTACTCCCTATTATTATAAAGCTTCTACACTTTAGTAAGAGTAGTAGTAAGTTTATTCTTAAAGTAGGACGCTATTATAGAACGAGGGTAGTAGCTATAGAGCGTATGTATTTGAGGAGTCTACAAGACGTTACGCGATTAATCGCAAGGGTTAAGGGCGTAAGGAGGTGATATACCTACGCGTAGCTAATATAAGCTGTATATAAGGTGTACGCGAGAGCACGGGGCTCTCCTATAGAGGCCCCTATGGTGGGGTTCCGTAATACTACCCCCCCTCTTATAAAGGCGGAGCTCCGGCAACGCTATAGTTACTATATATATATAAAAGGGACACTTAAGGTATAGAAAAGAAGAAAGGGGGGTATTACTAAAGGTTTAAAATAACGTTATATAATAAGGCTTGGCATCTAAAAATCCAACTAATTAGATAACTTTAACCGCTGGTTAAAGTTCCTAAATATCTTAACAATATTCCAGTTACGTAATCGCACTTTGCCGCAATTTAACGGCAATTTGCCCTTATATAGTAATATACAACGGTCTAACTCTATAAGGGCTCCTATAGAGGATTAGGTATAAAATCTTTACTTAAGCCCGGTTTCTATAGGTTTGCGTAATAAAAGTTACTAATTAGATCCTTTACATTTTTAAAGTCTTCCTATAGTTGCTATTCTAGCTAATTTATATTAAATCCTATATATATAGCTCTGTAGTAAAGCTATTGTCCTCTACCTTCGCTAAAGTATTTAGAGTTAATAATTTGTTTAATAGTCCACTTCTTATAGTTCTTATCTTCGTTCTTATCTTAGATTAGTACTAGTAGGGGTTTAGGCTATATCTACCCTAGTAAGGGGTTAGGCTAATAAAGGTGTAGTAGCTATAGGTGAAATATAGGCCATATCCCGCGGGTAGCTAGGGTAGGTAGAAGTTCTAGCTTATATACGACTCCCCTATTAATAACTCGTTTAATTAGATAGGGGCTAAGGTTCTTATAATTAAGTAACTTTATAGGCCTTTACGTAGAGATAATATATATATTTAGCTATACCTAGTTGCTAATACGCATCGCTAGTAGCGGCGTTCTATAGTAGTTAGCGAAGTAGGCCTGCTTTACTTAAGCCTAGGCCATTTCTCCCTTATAGTAGTTAAGTAGATTTTTTATATAGTCTACATGCTAGTCGGTAAGTAGTATCTTAAGGCGTTTTCTATATAGCAGTTTTCTATTAATAGGTTCTGGTAGCTTTATACTAAATTAGAGGTAATAACCCTTATTCGCAAAGAACGGGGTAAGTCCTATAGTGGTTAAGACGTAGTTATTCGCTACAAATTTACCTAATAGGAGGTGATTTACCCAGTTATCTTAACTATAGGCGACTACCTATCGTAGGTACGCTTTTATACTAGCATTAGCGTTTTCTAGTTACCTAGCAGTTTTATAGTAGAAGGATATAGATATCTTAACGGAGATACTAAGGCGTTAGCAGATTCGTCTCTATATATCGGAGTTAAATTATATGCCTTAGTTGGATATAATTAAGTTAGGTAACCTATATAGTCGGTAAACTTCGCAAAAAAAGGTATTAGTAACGTCGCTAACGGCTACGCCTTTAATTAGGACGTAGTGGCGCTTTTTTATAAGTCGGCATATTATTATAAGGATGTTCTTATAGGTACGGCTATATCATTTATAGGGTAGTAGGTTAATAACGAAATCTATGGTAATATCTGCCTATTATTATATAGGTACTAGTAGAGGGTATAGTAGTCCTTAATACTTTATATTAAAGGCCTTAGCGCGCTTATAACTATAGTAGGCGCCTATAAAGTATTTAACTAAGTCTATTATTTTTGGCTAGAAGTATTATCGGCTAAAAAGCTTATAGGTTCCTCTTTTACCTAAGTAGCCGCTTAATCAGAGGTCGTAGGCCATTTAGATTAGTTGCCGTTATAGATTTTCTAAGTTAGGGATAAATAGGCGACCTCTATAATAGAGCCTATTCTCTTTTACTTTTAAGGCTACTATATTAATTTAGCCTAAGCTTTAGAGGTTAGTAGGCAGTATATAGGCGCCGGCAGTCTTTATAGTAATAGGTTAACAGAGGTATTATATACCGTAGTAATAAGCTTATTAATTTTAGGAGGTAACTCTAGTTCTATAGTATAAAGCTAAGGTACAGTTAGCTCTATTATAAATAGTATACCTAAGGCTAAATTTTATACTTTTAGGATTGTCTATTATTAGAACTAATTATAGGGGTTATCTTTAAACTAGGGAAGGTCTTATAAGCGGCGTATTAGGCTATTAGGTTTAGTACCTTATACTTCTAGTTTATATATAATTTTAAAGTTAAAACTAGAGAGGAACTCGTTCTAATATACTTAGTATTAGTTTAGCTACTTTATAGTTATAAAGTACTTAAGGTTATAATAGTCTACAAGGACTTTAGTTGGCTAGTTAGGCTCTACTAAGAAGAGTTCTAATTAGAATTCTTTAAACGCTTATATAATTATAAGGAGTTCTTTATTATAGATTATATAGTTATACT
The DNA here is from genome assembly GCF_001692895.1 of Cenococcum geophilum 1.58. Taxonomy (NCBI): domain Eukaryota; kingdom Fungi; phylum Ascomycota; class Dothideomycetes; order Gloniales; family Gloniaceae; genus Cenococcum; species Cenococcum geophilum. The sequence goes on from NW_027137640.1 coordinate 141,868, forward strand.
CTTATAATATAAGCTTAGACAAGTAGAATGTAACTAGGTAAAGGAGACCGTTATTACCTATTTAGGAAAGGATGCCTACATTAACGTAGTCTAAGGAGTTGGTTTTAAGATAGATTTATTATCCTAGTATAAAGTGAGCTAGGATAAGTGCTTTAGTAAAGGCATTTTTAAGGTCTTAGAACGCCTTCTCGCATTTAGGTGTTTAGGTAAAGCGTAGGTACGTTTTTCTTCCTTTTATAGAAAAGCCCTTTATTCGCATTATTACTATAAGTAGTACTACTACGCCTAAGAAGTTATATATAAATTTCTAATAGAAGTTAGCAAAACTAAGGAAGGCTTATATATCCTTAATACAGTTAGGGGCTTTCTATTTAGTAATTATACGTACCTTTTTAGGGTCTATATAGACACCCTTAGTAGTAATAATTAGTTTAAGGTATTTTACTTCTATAACTAAGAATTTATATATTTTTTAAATTAATATAAAGTCCTATGTCCCTAAGGCGCTATAGGACCTTTTAAATGTATTTAGTATGCTTAAAAGAGTTATTACTATAAATAAGTATATTGTCTAGGTACGCAGAGTAGAAGTCGTTAAGGTAGTCCTGTAAGGTATTATTAATATAGCTTTAAAAGGTGCCTAGGCCGTTATATACGCTAAAGGGCATAATAGTATATTTAAATTAGCTAAAGCGTAATACGAATATAGTTTTCTATTTATTACCTTTCCGTATTTAGAGATAGTTAAAGGCGGCAATAATATTAAGCTTAGTATAGATTTTGGCTTGGCTAAGCCGCTTAAGGGTCTCCCATATAAGCGGTACTAGATATTAGTTTTTAATTATAATAGCGTTAAGTCCTTTATAATTAATATAGAACCAAATACCTCCTTCTAGCTTCTTAGTAAGAAGAATAGAGGCAATTACTAATAATATACTGGGACAAATAAACCCTTTATTAAGGTGCTCGTTAATATACTTTCTTATAACTAGAAGTTTATCTTTTAATATTAGGTAGGGTCTCTTATAAGGTAGCGTTTTTCCTTATTTAATATTAATAGTATAGTTATTAGGTTAATATAGGGGGAGTATATCTACGCCCTTTTATAAGTATATGTTAATAAAGTTATAGTACCTCTTAGGGAGGAGCTTACGGAGTTCTTTATTAGTAAATCCCTTTTTAAGTTTTATAAACTTCTTAAAGTCTAAAGGTAAAAGTCTATAGAGTTCTATAGGGGCGTTATCTTCTAGAAAGTTAACTATATCTATTCTATTACTATAGAGGACGTAGTCCTATTCTTTATTAAGCTTATATAGTTATAATTAGGAAGCTATAGTAACGGTCCAGCCTTTCCTATATACTATATAGTAGAAGGCCACGGCACTTATATAGTAGTAGTTAGTTATAGGTAGGGTAATAAGGGGTTTCTTAGGTTAATATCCTAGTAAGTAAATAAAGGCTGCTAGGCCATATCCTAGGCAAGTTTCTTTACAGTATTTAAAGTTAAAGGTTATTATTTTCTTTTCCTAGTTAATAGCAGGGTTGCATTATTTAAGCTAGCTTATTTTAAGGATAATAGGGTAGTTAGTAAGTGGTATAATATAGGCCTAAAACTCTTTTTAGTGCCCGTTTATATCTAAGTAGAGTTATATTATATAGGTAATCTTCTATATAGTATAACTACTATTAGCGAGTTATAGGGCGCGGGCTTTAGTAAGGGGTAAGGTAAGTAGGTTATAAGTATATACAAGTTAGGTATCTATAAATTAGTTAATAGCTCCGCAGTTAATTATAGAACGGCTTTTATATTATTTTATAGCAGTAGTTCCTATTATAGGTAAAACTATCTATTTCTATCTATTTATCTTTACTAAGTTATCTATTAAGTAGGCCGATATATAGATCCCTCTATTATTAAGGCGTCCTAACCCGCAACTTAAGGCTAGAACTTAGCGTTTTCCGCTTTTATATCCAATTTTATTACTATTACTACGTCTTTATCCCATATAGTAGTGGCGCGTAGCGACGTATTTAGTGTTTAGGGTATTAGGCGGTAGGTACTAAACCTAGCTATTAGGCAGTTTAGGTTATCGCAATAATAGCCTTTTTAATAGTATCTATAGTAGCGTCCTAGTTTTTAGAGTAGCTCGCGCTCTCTATCTAGGAGTTTTTACGAAAAGGTTAGTATAGAGAGGTCAATATTAGCTCTAGTAGTACTTAAGGTAGTAGGTATCGGTGGCTTAATATATATAGGTTTAGTAGGCCTAGAGGGCTTTTATAGAGAGGTCTTTAAATAAGGGTTAGCAGTAGCAATCTAATTTAGTTATTGTTTAATCTTCTATAGGGCTGCTACTATCTTATAAATATTATTATAGTTAAATACTAAAGCGAATATTTATTTGTCCTATAATATTTACTTTAACTAGAGCTCTTGCTGCACCTGGCCTAAAAAGACTAAAACCAACTAAAAGAACCCTGAAAAACACCTAGAGAATCCCCCTAAGATGCATATATCGCAGGGGAGGCATATATCAAATAACGGTGGCTCGCACTCGCGTGCGACCGCTAGAACTACGCCTAGTAATAGCCCTCTATAATAAAGATGGGCGAATACCATACTATAAAGCGGAAATACCTCTATTAAGAAGGTATCTAACAAAATATAAAGCCTATTGGACGCGTCTAGTATCTAAAATTATAGGGGAGTAACCGTTAGCTATAATAAACTAATATAGCTAGTAGAATGGCTCCGCTAGTCTAGTGAACCTTAGGCGCCCCTTTAGTAAACCCTTAATTAAATCCTCTAACGGCTAAGCAAAATTAAAAATAAGCATAATCCCTCCTTACCGGCGAACCGCACCTAGGCCGCCGTAGCTGCGCTTTTATAGCATAGGGAATCTACCCCCCTTAAGTTAATAACCGGGTATATAATTATAATATAACTAAATATAGAACAAGCAGAGGGGCTTAGGGGATAATTAGAAATAGAAGTCCTTATAGAGATACGCAAAGAGGTCTATAACGCTGTTATAGTCCAATACCTTAAGAGCGGAGATATTAGAGTTACCCTAAAGGACTAATAGGTAAAGGAATGAGCCGTAAGGGTAGGGGATAGGCTAGGAGAACGTATTAGTATAAAAGTACTCCGTAAGGATTACCTAGTTAAAGTCCCAGCGGTTTCTATAAGCCTTAGGGTAGAAAAGGGACGCTAGGCGGATAACATAGCAATTATATAGGAGATAGTAAGATAAACGGAACGCCTTATACTAAGACTTGAAATCACCTAAATCTAATAGCTTTAATAGGAAAATGTAAACTAAGTATATAATAAGAACAATAAAAGGATATAAGGGTTGCCGGAGACTTGCTAGGGAGACGCTAGACAAACGCATGGCTCTTTTATTGTTAGCATATATATACTAGGAATGCAAAAACTCCTTATCTAAAAAGGAATAATTATAAATGGCCTTATATATAACATAAGGCTCTATAACCATAAACTATACCTAGAATAATGCTATCGCTATATATAATGGGGACACATCTAATCTATATGCGCAGCACAGGTATGCTGCGGCTACTGTATAGGCCCCTATGATATAAGATATTGCTTAAATTAAGACTAAATAAAATGCGCAAACTGCCACCGAAGCACATATAAGGCGTGGGAGAGAGAAGACTATATTAAATATAGGAGATAGAAGGCAAGGGCTTAATAGCTGCGGGAATAACTGCACGCTAGGTTATATAAATAGAAATAATAGGCGATAAGCTAGGGGGACGCAGGTACCTTTTTAGCGTTTCCTATCTTTAATACTAGAGGGCTAGGCCAGCTATTCTAAGCCTTAATGGGCTAGAAGCGACGCCGTGTGATATCACTAGACTGATTAGGGATATAAGGGAGAGGACGCCCCGTAGGAAGACCCCTATAGATAGCAATAGTAGGCTTAAGACTAGGACAATTAAGAATTAGACTTAATGCGGCAAATATAACATTTATAGCCGACCTATAAAGGGCATATAGCCGACTAGTAAGAATAGGGGAAGAACTAGTAATAATAACAGATTTAGATATAGAAGCGCTAATAGGAATATAAGACACGGGAATAGAAAGCTCTATATAAAATAAGTAGTAACTAGGGTGTAGATATAAGAGATAGAAGCTCTAAATATTTTAAAGAAAGTGGAAATAGAAGAAGCGAGGAATAAAGAAGAGTTAAAGGACCCTCGCTGGGGGTCCGCCACCTATCTATTATATAGTATAACTGTGGTAATATAAACTACTGCCTTATAAGGCCCCTACTAGACAGTCTAGACCTAGAGAAATACTATATCCTTACTATATAAGAACCGTATTATAATACCTTTATATAATTAATATACTGCCCCTAAGGATTCTAGCTCCTATACAAACCAAAAGCAGCTATACGCGTGTGCTTTATAATTAGTAAGGCTATTAGCCTATCCTTATAATTATGGCAGGCAGTTAACCTAGATACTATAGTTATAATAATCTAAATATATAGGGGACCGGTATAAATTATTAATATATATAACCCTAGGGTTAAAGGGGTCCCATAAATAGAGAATATTATATTAGTAATAAGCTTACTAAAAACCGAAGGTATAGAGTCTATTCTACTAGGAGATATAAACCTCTACTACCTGCGGTAGGGGGGTATCTATATTACTGTAGATTAACAGTTAGAGTGCCTACTAAGAGCTATGGATATCTAGGGCCTTAAGCTAGCCACCCCCCTAGGAGTAATTATATGGCAATAAGGCACCGCCAGAAGTATAATTAACCTTATATTTATGGATAAAGGCCTATACTAGAGACTTAAAAGGTATAACCCTAAAGAAGAATAGGCACTTACCCTAGACTATATCCCTATTTAGATATAGCTAGACCTAAATACTAAAGCGCAACTAAATAGGAAAAGATACGTAATAAGGAAGCTTAAGATAGACAGTTTCCTTAATATAGTTAAACAATAACTCTAAGACCTAGAAGAAATCCACCTAATACTAAATAAGTGAGGCTTATTAGCCACCCCTAAGGAAATCGACTAAAGACTAGAAAGGATCTAGGTAGTAATTAAAAATAGGCTAAAAGAGTACTACCCGATCTTAAAACCGGGCCCCTATACGCGACACGTATAGTCTATATAATACGCAGTTCTGGTTACTAGCTAATAATAAGTAAGAAGAAAATATATAAGTAGCCACGACCTTAAAGACGAGAGATAATATAAAGATATAAGAAACCAGCTAAAGAATACCCTAAAAAAAGAAGTAAGGAATAACTAGAGACGGTTTATAAACGAGTATACTTTTAACCTAAGCCTCCCCCATAATAAGGGCCTTTAGGCTATAGCAAAATAGGTAAAGAAAAAGGTAGGGCGCCTAGCAGAAGACTTATACCTACTACCCCTATAAAGAGCAGGAGAATTATAGGCTATAAATAATAATAATAAGAAGGTAAAGATTCTTATAGAAAGGTTCTTCCCCTAACCGGCTTTAGTAGACCTTAGTAATATTATAGGCGAAACACCGGTAACTTACCTGCGGGTTAACAGCGATATAATAATAGAGGAAATGGCTAGGACTATTAGCCGCCTTTTAAATAATATAGCACTAGAACCAGATAGGATTCTAAATAAGGCCCTAAAAACCTATAGGCCACTTATAGCACCTTAGCTTGCAGATGTAGCCAGAGCATACTTTACTATAGGCTACTACCCACAACTTAGAAGATCTATAATAACGGTTATCCTATAAAAAGAAGGTAAAGCAGATTACTTAATCTTAGGAAGCTACCGCCCTATTGCCTTAGAAAACACCCTTAGTAAGATCTTAAAAAGGGTAATAGCGGAACGCATAGCAGATATAGTAGAGGAATACGCCCTACTACTATAAAGCTAAATAGGGGCAAGAAAGAACCGCTTAACACTATTAGTATTTACGCTACTCGCTACTACTATTAAATCTATATAGGCGATGTAAAAGGACTTTATAGTATTAATGCTTAGCCTAGATATTAGTGGTGCCTATAACAATATACCCTATAAGCGTCTCCTATATATCCTTAGGGTAAAGGGCTTTCTAAAATGGATTATATAATTTGTTTAAGGGTTTATAGGCTAGAAAGAAATATTACTAGTCTTTAGCGGATACCAGAGCCCCCCTATTATAGTTATAATAGGAATACTATAAGAATTACCCCTCTTGCCTATACTCTTCCTTTTCTTTATAAGTAACCTACTTAACTCCTTTAAGAAAGGGGCGACCTAGGGGATAGGCTTTATTAATAATATAAACCTAATTATATACGGGCTAATAGCCGTAGAGAATTATAGAATACTAGAGAAAGCCTATAATATTTATATAGAATGGGTAAAGTATTATAGAGTTTAATTCTTACTAGAGAAATACCAGCTAATCTATTTTATAAAAAAACGCAACTAATCTATAGATTTTTAGTATATAATTCGCATCTAAGGCTTTAGGGGTTAACTAGTTTAGGGCCTAAGGGTATTAGGAGTATAGGTAGATAGCAAGCTCCGGTGGAGCGTATATACGGCGTAAGCGGCCCATAAAGGCTAAGTATAGTTTATTACTTTATCTAGGATTATTAATTCTATATAGGGTCCATGCTTTTAGAGGTTACGCCTACTATATATAGTAGTTATCTGGCTAACCATAACATATAGATCTAGTATTTAGGCTATTAGAGAAACTAAAAAGGGCCCCCCTAAATTACTCCTTAAACTACTTTAAAAGGTCTAGATAGCCTACCTTTAGAGTATTATAGGCGGGTATAAGCAAACGGCCACAGTACTGCTTAAGAAGAAATCTAATATTCCCCCCCTATAGTTATATATTAAAGCCGCTATAATATAAAGGACGTAAAATAAATATAACTCTAATATTATAAAGTACATTAAGATACGCCTAAGTAAACTATAGAGGGACCCTAGGGTGCCCCATAGGAGAATAAACTAATAACTCTAAAGTAGGGAAGAGATATTAGAGAAATAAGTAAAGAAAGTAGAAGAAGAATAGTGCCGCTTTAGGGCCTAGGCCTATATAGAGGAGGAAGGGAGACGCGTAAGAGGTTAGTAAAGATAATAGTAAGATAGAGAAAGGAGCTAAAGTAGAATATATAAGAACGCTAGGAAACTATCTACCGTAATATAATACTGGTTGGACTAACGCTAGAAAGGTAAATAGGAGTTAAAGGTATAGAGGCTAACTTAGGCAAGATAAACCTAAGCTATAGTATAGTTAACGCTATAGGGGGTAAATACCTAAGGGCTCTAAGAAGGCCTAATAAAGGTAGAAAATATAATAGTAACACTTTTAAGAATAGGAATAATAGGACTAAAAGATTAGCTTTACTAGGTAGGTGTTTTAGTAGGTAGCCTAAGATGCGAATGTGGCTGGCTAAGATAGATACTAAAACACGTAATACTGCTATGCCCCCTACGCACCAATTAAGAAATAATACTCTTAGTAGCTGGCATAAAGAACTATAATATACTACTCTTAATATAAAAAGGCCTTAAGGCGGTTACCCAGTAGCTTATTAGTTAAAATGTGCTAAATTAGTTCCGGGTTATAAGGGAAATAGTAATAAAAGGTAAGGGGGCGAGCAGTAGGTGCCCCCTAGTAACTCTATAGTAGTAGAGTAATAGTTTATAATACTAGCGCGTCCGTAGGCTTATTACGGCAGCAGTAGTTCCTAAAGAGGTTAAATAGTAAGGTAGTAGAGCACCATAGGCGACTTATAGGCGCTAAGTAGGCGAGTCCTAAAAGGTGGGGAGATGGATTATGGGGTTTTCTTATTTTTCTTAAATAGAGTTTTCTCCCTATATGTAAATAAGGAGTAGTCCGCGTGGGCCCAATAGGGATCTAAATCGGACGTTAAGCAATGAATTATTATTATATTATTATAGTTATAGCTAGCGGCTACGTAACTAAGGCGATAAGTAACTTTTTTAAGAAGATCCTTTTAGTCTTTAGTATTATCTTAAGTAAGGGCTCTAGTATATTTCTAGAATTTAACATAGAACTTATTAAATAATTTAGTAGGGCTTATCTTTAGGGTATATAGTTTAGCTTAGTTGGTAGCTAGTAGGTTATAGTCGCGGTATATTAGGTTAAGATTATTAAGAACTTCTTAGTAAACTGCCACTTCTAGGGGCTACTAGTCTCCTATTAGGCGAAGAGTCTATTAAATAGTATACCCTTTATTTACCTAATAATATAGCTAATCTTAGTATCTTTTATAGGAAAAAGGTAGGCGCTCTAAGGTAGTTTTTTTTATGGATTTATATCTTCTAGTGGCTATATTCCTTACGGTCTCCTTAAAAGACTAGGGGATTAAGGTAGCGTATATTAGACCCTATAGTGGCAGTTTAGGTCCGATTATTATAGCTTTTATTATTACTACTTTAGTAGGGGTTTCTATTAGGTAAAGCTACTTAGCGCTAACTCTCTGTTAAGTATTAAGTAGGTAAAGTTGCTAGGGGCGTAGAGACTTAGGTGGCGTTATATATAGTAAAGAAGTATCTAGCGTTATTATAAATGTGCTTATTAAGCTAAAATTATAGGTATTTAATTATGCCTTCTTTTTTAGTAACCGTAGCAATTAGTATAATCTTATTCTTCTTTAATTATTAGATATCGCGTTTAGATACGCGAAGGTTATCTTTAGTTTTTTAATATATATTATTAGTAAGCGCCTTATAAGCTTATAGGTTTTAGATAATATCGCGATCTTAAGCAGTATGCATCTTAGCTTATATAAGCTTTAGGTAGTAGTTCTATAAAAGGCGGTAGTATTTATTAGGGTCTTATGCTACCATTTTTATAAACGTCTCGGCGTCTTATATTTTAATTTTAATAAGTAATAGCCCTTTTATTTACTTATCTGTAGTTATATAGTTAATAAAAGATAAGATATTATTAATGTTTATCTTCTTAGGGGTTAAGGCTAAGGCTAATAAATCGAATTCTCCTAGAATTAATTGGCGTCGTAGGTTAAGTATAGGTATTAGATTGTTCTTTAGGTTTAATATAGTAGCTAATAAGGAATATTATCTTACTATTATAGGTTCCTTAGAAGTATAAAGTAAGGTAATTTATAGACACGCTACTTTTAGCAGCGCCTACAGTATTACAGAGACGTAGAATTGGTCGTAAGCTAAGCGTTAGTGGTAAAAAGGCGTAACGTAATGTTATAGAACGTGGGCAGTGGCTATAGAGCGTATGTATTTAAGGAGTCTACAAGACGTTACGCAATCGATCGTAAGGGTCGAGGGCGTAAGGAGGTAATATACCTACGCGTAGCTGATATAAGCTGTACGCGAGGTATACGCAAGAGCATGGGGCTCTCCTATGGAGGCCCCTGCGGTAGGGTTCCGTAATAAACGCCTTAGATTAAATATAAAATCCTATAGCAAATTAAATAAGGAAGTTAAAGACTTTAAAGATTAATAAGATGTATATACTTAGCGTTAGAAATAGATTAAACATTATAGGACGATCGCATGTTCGCTCGCGTATACTTAGTATAAGAGGAAGATTAGCAACTAGACGGAGCCGCGATTATAATATATAATAATAATAATAATAATAATAATAATTCATTGCTTAACGTCTGATTTGGATCCCTATTGGGCCCACGCGGACTACTCCTTATTTACATATAGGAAGAAAACTCTATTTAAGAAAAATAAGAAAACCCCGTAATCTATCTCCCCGCCTTTTAGGACTCGCCTACTTAGCGCCTGCGAGTCGCCTATAGTGCTCTACTACCTTACTGTTTAACCTCCTTAGGAACCACTGCTGCCGTAACAAGCCTACGGACGCGCTAGTATTATAAACTATTACTCTACTACTGTAGAGTTACTAGGGGGCACCTACTGCTCGCCCCCTTGCCTTTTATTACCATTTCCCTTATAACCCGGAACTAATTTAGCACATTTTAACTAATAAGCCACTAGGTAACCGCCTTGAGGCCTTTTTATATTAAGAGCAGTGTATTATAGTTCTCTATACTAGCTGCTAAGAGCATTATTTCTTAATTAATGCGTAGGGGGTATAGTAGTATTACGTGTTTTGGTGTCTATCTTAGTAGGTAGTTATATAATAGAGTTCAACGTGCCTACTTATTTAGGCCTCTACCTTAATTTTCTAGTATTTATCCTAAACCTAGGCCTAAAGGCCTAGGGGCTTTCCATAAGCAGTTAGCTGCCACTACCTTAATAGGGGGTTTCACCAGTTCTTTTAGATATCTTATAATAGGTTAGCCTAAGTACTAGTCTGCCCCCCTGTAGTCTATATAAAAGTCTCCTCCTAGAGTTAGTACGCTTTTATACGGCTTAGGAGCCTTCTATAGCCTCTAGTTTTATACCTTTTCTATTATTTCCGCTAGTATAGGTATAAGCTGTCTTTTTTAGGGGTTGTAACTCCCGTCTTATATACCTATTAGCGTAATCCTATAAAGGTATTATAGCTGCATCCTGCAATATAAAAGCCTTGGGTACCTTCTATAGTTAAGGCCCAGACTAAAAAAGCCTCCCCTACCTAAGTAACTCCTATTTACTCCTTAAGCATATCTCACTAGCATACCGCCCTAAAGGCGAACGGTTCCGTCTATTAATATACTAACACGCGCATCCGTTCTTTTAAGCTATATAGTAGTCTTTCTAGCTAGGGCGGAATCCTACCTACCTACTAGGTGCACTAGGGGTTAGAGCCTAGCTAAGGGGTAAGGTCCCTAGAGCTAGTAGTAGCTACTATATACTATACCCCGTAGGAGGCTAGTAGAAGTATAGGGGCGTAACACCCTATACTACTACCAGTTCCCGTTTCGCGTTGCCTATAGGAGTCTCCTTATAATAGGCCAACCGTGTCTTATAGAAGGGGGGCTATAAAGACGCTAGGTCTCGCACTAGGCGACCTACTCCCCCCCCTCCTACTAACTAAGCTTATATCCCCTCTTTTTATAAGCTATACCTATATCTTTAACTATTAAGTCCTTATCCAACTGGCCTGTATTTCCCCTATAGCCTCCCCCATATATATATATTAGGTCACATACACTACGCCTATTAAGACCCTCCTATAAGTCGCCTTATATATATACGCATTAGGTTACATACACCACGCCTATTAAGACCCTCCTATAAATCACCTGCGAGTCAACTATAAGCTAACTGTAAGTTAACTAAGTTATATACCATAGGGCCGTTAAAGCTGGCCTATGTTTCCACTGCCTAGAGCTTTACCCGTGTTTCCACCTCGTTAAGCCGTCTAGTCGCCGTTACATTGCCATTACATCGCCGTCGCGTCGCTGTTGCTGTACTAGGTCGCGCGCACTACGCCTATTAAGACCCTCTTCTAAGTCACCTAGGTGTAACTAAATACCAGATAGACCCTTATAGAGGGGCCTTAATAAGTTCTCTAGATAAGACCTTAATAAGTTCTTTACGGTGGCCTTAAGGCCTTAATAAGTTTTGTATAAAGTATCTATAATATATTAACCTTAATAAGTTCTTATAAAAAGAGGATCCCTACGCCCTTATCGCGTATACTTTATAATCTTAAAGCTAGTATAAGCCTAAGGGTGTCCTGTTATACGCCTAGGACGCATCTATATTAACTAGCTAGATAAGGCTAGTTTTGGGCCTAGCTATAAGCTAGGTAGTTATATATTAAGCAGTTTTTATATCCCAGTTTCCCTTAATAGGCCTCCCTAGATAGTAGAACAGGAGCTTTAAGCGGAGGTAGTAAGGCTCCTGGTGTTGTTAAGGGCGATACTTTACACGCGTCGCGGGCTTATTACCACAGAGTTAAACAACAGCGCTGCACACGCTGCGACGGCTCTCTACCATCGCCTCTGCACTTGGCTATTAAGAGGAATAGGATTCCAGATGATGTTTCCACCCGCGGCGACGTGGACGCGTGCAGTAGGGCTTCGCGGGCGATTATAATATATACTAACTTCCTTTCCTCGCACTAAGAATAGGATAGTATAACTTTATTAAGCGAAAGAATAACAGTTACTAGCCGGTTATAATAATTAAACGTAGAAGATTTAATAGAAGGTATTAGAAATAATAAAGGTTATTAAATTAAAGACGGGAGTGCTATACCTCTAATAGACGACTTAGAGATAAGAGATATCTTTAAGGATAAAAATAAAAAGGAGGGGGATAGTGTTACGGACCTTATATTAGCAGTAGTATAACTACTAAGAAGAGATATAAATAGGTTAGTTAAGATAGTATAGGAGGCACTAGAATTAGTTAAGCTATAGGATAAGGAGTAGCTAAGTTATATAGCTAGTTACATTATAAGTTCGGAATGTAAAAATGTAGGAATATAGAAATATAGAAATATAGGACGTACTAATATACTTAGTATATTTCTTAGGCGCGGTATTATATATTTAAAGGACTACAGTCCCTACCTAGATAGTTTTCTTCTTTATAGTAAATCTTAGAATATAATTAGAGTTAATCTATTAGGCAATTACTCTACTAATTATTATTACATTGTTAACTTCTTGTTTATCTATATACCTAGCCTATTAATAAGTCTACCATAGTTCTTACTATAAGGCTTTATTATAAACTTAGTAGTTAAAAACTAACTATAAGACCGTAATTTGCCGCAATCTATAGTAATCTAACGGCAATCTACCGTATTCTGCTATATTCCACTAAGTTCTACTAAATCCTACTAAGTTCTACTAGGACCTAAATCCTACTAAGTTTTACTAGGACCTAAATCCTACCCTACTCTATATACGTGTTAACTAAGTAACTAAGTTAATAATATATACCCTTTCTTTCCGTTTTCTTACCTTCTTTCCATATATAACGTCTTAATCTTATTATATAGTTTATGTATATAGCTTAATAATATCTACCTTATTATATATTATTATCGCTTATACTTACTCCGTAATAACTATAGGCTATTCTTAGAGTGCTTATAGTTTAGTTTAAAGAGTTTCTAGCTTTATATTATTTAGCTTATACATTAATTAATAAAGGACTTAGTTAATAGCTAGGTAGTAGTCTATAAGTACCTTTAACGTCTATATAGTAGTAAAAACTAATAGTATAGCACGCTATAGGTCTAGGGTAAGCTTATTAAAAAGGTCCGGTATTAAATCTTTCTAGGGAATTTAGTCTTAGCTGGCTAGATATAGAAAGCAGGTTTAAAAGGCTAAAAGGTCTCTATTGTTTTTATATTTAGGCTTTTATAATTAAGGTGGGCGTTCTATACCTTAAAGGGGTCCTTATAAATAGAAGATAGGTAGTTAATTATCTCTTTTTTAGAGAGGAAGGAGTTTACTAAGTCTTAGGCATATCGTGGACGTAGATATATCTATATATCCCTACTAGTACGGCTAAAGACATAGCCCATTTTAGCTTAAATAGTAAAGAAGTTATCTATATTAGCTTTAAGCTTATCTTATAATTAAAGCTTCTAATTATTAAATATAGGATTAGTTCCATCTATAAGTAATAGGGAATCTATAACCTTTGTAGACTATAATAATACTAATACTATGCGTTAGGTTATGGCCTTAAGGACTATAGTAAGCCTTTAGGTCTAATAATTTGTTACTAGGTATAGGGATATCTTTAGTTTTAAGCAGCTCTTAAAATCATTTAATTTTAGTATTAACTGCTATAAGCTCCAACTAGGGGTTTAAGTTGGTTATTATTTTACTATTAGAAGTAGTTAAGGGTCCTATAGCTGCTTTACTAGCTACTATATTTCTTAGCATAGTAGTAGGGGTATTAGATAATTTTTAGTAATTTCTTTAGGTGTTCTAGCCTATATAGGTCCTTTAGGTTATATTATATGTATCCTTTTAGTTCTATCCTATCCTTAAGGTCCTATTCTATTCTTATATATCCTTTAGGTCCATTTCTATATCCTTATTCTATTTATAGTCTATAAATATATTTAAGTTCCTTTTTAGGAGGAAAGAGTAGTAATAAGCTTTAGATAATATTAGCGACTTAGTTAATTAAGGAATAGACATATTAAAAGAGACATATAAGCCTATATAATTAGATTATCTATAAACAAGGATCTAAAGCTAGAGAAAGGAATGGGGAAGAAGAGTAGCGTTACTTAATGTTATATACGGTCCTCTAGTTACGTAACTACTACTATCTAAGATTGTTTAAAACTGTCTACAATTGTCCACTACAATCCACCGTTTTCCACTAGTGCTGTAACAATAGATTGCTATAAATTGCCGTATATATACCTGCCCTTCCTACCCTATATATATATATACATCGCCTATAGTCCCTATACTTATAGCATAATCTATTTCTATATAACCCAATCTTCTACCCTAAAGGAATAGTGGGATAAACTAGGTATTTTATCCTAGGACCCTAATCTAAGTCCCCTACTATATCTCCTAACTAAAAGATATATAGAAAAAGACAAAAAAAATACCATGCGTTTAGTAAATCTAGGCTATTAGGTAAGGTAGCCGTAATATATCTAATATAAGGTCTATAATACTTTAAATTTTTAGTATTAATATCTATAATGTCGAGGTTATTATAGGGTTTAAAAGGCTAAGAAGTAAAGTATTGTATAAGGATATATACTTTAGAATAAGGTATAGTATATTATTATGTAAGCTATTATTAATATTAATATAGGCGGTAATAATATCTAGTGGTTTAACCCCTATAAGAGATACCTTTAGTTTGGGGTTTATATCGGCAAAATATTGTCCCCTTTAGATAGCCTTAACTACTAGTAGTTAATAGGTAATTGACTTACTTAACGTCTAATTCGGATCCCTATTGGGCCTACGCGGACTACTCTTTATTTATATATAGGGAGAAAACTCTACTTGAGAAAACCCCGTAATCTATCTCCCCGTAATAATATATATATATAATAAGACTTCTTTTAAGTAACCTTTTTATTAAAAAAACTATTATATAATTTTTTATAGCGTTACTATGGAGCTTATTAGAGCTTAAGCGAAAATTAAGTAAGGTAAGAGATTTTTTATTAAAAAAATAATCCATTAAGTTGGTGTTAAGCTTGGTGTTAAATACGTTAAATACGTCAACTACGTCAGCTATAGCCATTTGGCAGCCAATTAACATATTTAATAGTATTTAATTTCACTTAATAGGTAGTTTAAATTTCAGTATATAAACATTTTCCTAATATAGAAATTCTACTTAGTACTTTTTTACAAGGTTATTTTATATAGAGTATAAATAGATTAGCTAGAATAGGTATATGGTTTCTATAGTATCTTCTTTTAAGCAGCTTATAGTATAACGTAGTTAGCTATTAGAGGTAGTATAGCAATTAATATTACTGTTTAGCTTATTCTAAAGCTAGTTTTTAAAAAAAATAAGCGTAACTTACTCCTTTTACTAGAATTGGTAAGAGAATTAGGGAGGTATTTAGTTAAATTAGTTAAAGGAGTAGTAGCTAGCGAATTTAGGGCTAAGGAGCTAGTCCTAGACGCGTTTCTTCTATTTAGAACTTATAGGGTAATACTAATAGGGGTAGTCGGGGGCGACGGTATACACGCTCCGAGTGTTTTCTTCAGAACATAGCTATATTCCGTTTGCAGCCTTCTCGTTTCTGTTTTTATCGCAATAGGCGCTAGAATCAAATGCATTCAAGAGCAGCTGTGGTTTGATTACTACTTCTCGTGCATGACGAGCGCCTATCACAATTCTCAGCCTTGCAGAACGATGCTTCTGATAAGGCATCCACGGACCGGTAATAACTCAAATCTTAAACGCCTCGTTGCCTTTCGATACTCATGCAATGGTAATGACGGGCCGCATCCGTTCTAGCCTCTGAGTCGTGGAAATTTTTGCAGACACCAACGCGTTCGAACAGTCTACGCTTCGGCATTGTCGAATAAGTATTGCAAGACCTATCAATTCTTAATTGCCCAAAGCAAACATCATAGCTTCCCTTCTGGCCCGGGGTTCGTACCAGCCAGTGGGTTCCGCCAGCTCATCGTGTAACGTGTGCTTTCCTCGGCTGGGTACTTCAGTACCTTACATTGCAGCACTGGCGCGTCTTTCCCCTAGCCTCTTTCCTTTTTTCATTGCCTTCCCCAAACATTCCCAGAGGCCTCCACGACTCACTTATCCCCACTTTTACTCCAAAATGTATGTGGGCGTCCCTAGCTTAGCTTAGCACCATTTGACGCATGTAGAAGTTCGTGCAACCTGATACACGCTGCCACATGGTGCATGGCATCAAAATACGTCTTTTTCAAATATTTATATCTTAACTATAGTAGCTATTTATATATAAATATAAATATAGCTTATTAAATAGTAAATAAAGTTCTTTATAGAATTAAAACATTAAAACATTCTATAAAGTATAATTTTTTATAATTTTATTTTATAAAAAGCTTTATTACTATTTAATAAGCTAAGTATTTAAAAGGACGTATTTTGGTGCCCAGGCGGGAGCGTGCACCAGGTGGCACGGACTTGTACATACATGACACCACCGGAAAAAACCTGCAAAACACAAGAAAACACTATTGAAGAAATGCAACTACGGAAATCGCGGTTCGGGCCTAAATCATCAGAACATTTACTCATTGGTGTAACTTAATTACAGGGCAACCTATTTTGCCAGTATCAAATCGCAGTTTTAGATACTGCATCAGCGCCTTTCAGTCATTTTTACAAACTTCTCCGACATGCATCAAACGTTCTGTCTTAACTTTCCTCTCAACAATATAAGTCTCTGCGGACAAGTGTTACACTCTCCCTAAGTTCCGCATTCTAGCGAACCTTGTTTGTGGCCACTATTCCATCTAGCTATGATTAGATTCCGGTTTTGGAGCACTGCATCTGGTGTCGGATGCCTTTTTAATTACACTACAGTGTGCGCAGATACCCGGGACGGACGCCTAATATAAGCCATGCTGCTCGTGACATCTTCCGCCGAGATCGCAGTCTCGACCATTGATCTGGTCATTTGATCGCTATAGATGTTCTCGTGAACATCTATGACACCCTCATCCATTCTCCTGGTGAGACGTAGACAGCCAATCGAGAGCCTCGGGCCTTTATATGATGCTCTTTGTGCACCGTACTACGTAAGTTAATGTTACTGAATACATGGTCAGTATTCCGGCCATCTTGGTGGAGGGTGTTCTGCCAAATACCGGCACATGACTTGTTCCGAATTTTTCTGCCTCAATACAGAACAATGTCGTGTATCGCTTTGAGAGTGTATACCGGACCAAACGACTCATTGCGGGATAAACAACCCCTGAGCTAGGCTTAATTATGGTAGCTGTTGAGCTAAGGCGTCTGCACGAGCCAAGGCCTGCAGAATATGGTCCATAAAGGACGTCCAAAACGACGTCCAAAGGACCCCTTAATCGTGGCCAAATGAACGCCTATCAAGGTAATACAATATGTTAAAATTAGACGCTGTTTGAAATGTTATATAGTTAAATATATTCCAGAATAGGTTGTTTATTCCGGAATACAACCACTTAAAATTATATACGACTTTGTATTATAGATTAATAAGAACTCCTATAGATAGCGGCTAAATAGGACAACCGATTATATAACATTACTATATTTAATAGCCACACTTTTGCCCCTTAAAGAGTTAATTTAACAAGTCTATAATATATATAATAGATAATAGTAAAAGGCTATCTAATTATATATAACCTTTTAAAACTTATAAAATAGATAGATATGCTATATTATTAAGTATTTATATAATTTAACTAATAATAAACTTAACTAAATAGTAGTATAAGTTAAATGAGTTAATAAAATAAAAGCTATAGTATATACTATAAAAATAATATATTATAATTATAATTATTAAAAAAATATTTAATATAAAATAATAAAGTTAACTAATTAATTTAATAGTCTTTTAATATAATGTTAATTTTAATAATTTTACTAACTTTACTTTTTAAAAAAAACCAACTTTTAATACTCTCTTTATTACCACTATTTAAATTATATTTATTTTATCTTTTTGTACAAATTTATAGTAAAAAAAAGCTTATTATATATGTTATATATTATTAAACTATACTAGTAATAAAAGATTTTTTTTTTAAGTATTTAATGCAATTTTAGTAAGGCTTTAATGGTTTTAATAGACTTTAATAAAAGTAAGATTTTTTTTTAAAAAAAATAGTATATATTCTAATAGTAATATCTAATTATATAATATATATATATTTAATAACTATATCTTTTACCTCTTAAAAGAGTTAATTTAATAGTTTATAATAGTTTATTTCCTTTTAAAGACGATTTGTTCCGAAATAATGTAGAAATAATCCGGAACGAGTCGTGGACCGGAATTAGGTAGAAAAATTTCCTCGACGTACAGGTGACGTATTTTCTAAACATCGGAATGATGACGAAATTCCCGAGGACTCGAGTACTGTGGTATTAACCCATATTTAATGCAGGTGCTCATGGCATTGCCCCTTTATTAAAGTCTTCTGACGTGACGTTCCAGATTCCCTCTCATAAATACCGCTGGTTTTGGTGGAATGAGTGTGTAATAAATGTAACCATTGTATTAGTAGTGTACAGACACTCTGAAGAGCTCTTACCAAAGTAAACAATATACCTTTAGTATCTTATCTACGTGCTCGTTTCAAGGGTTCGAATGAGACCGTTCCCCTGGTGACCTCCCTAGCGTCCTAAATAACATACCAGAAGAAATTCGCAGGGATAATTGTTGAACGCTGAATGGGGTTTATTGCCCAACAAGAGAAACGAGGATTAAGGACTAGTAGGATGTCCATTTTAAGAGGTGAATCCAATCGGTTGCCGGTAGAATAGCGGCATAAGTTACCGTTGAGTAGAAACCACAAGCAAACAGTGTTCCGACTCCTGTAACATACCTACCTGTTTTGGCCCCCCATGACATCCAGCGAAGCAGAAATGTGCTAGAAGCCAGTGTATCAAGGAGAACCCTATAAAGAGGGTACGATCTAGCACATCTTATTGGAGGTCTTTACCTCGGCCGGCTTGAATTATGGAAAACCGAAAGATTGCTTGTCGAGGCCCGGTGCCCAATATGTAAAGATACCCGATCACACGATAAAGATGCGAGTGAGGTGTTTTCGAGTGGTCGATATATTGTAATCGTAAAACAGTCACGCAGAGGTCCTCTTAACTGATATATTGCACCGCTAGTCGAACCTTGGAGTCGGACATACTATGCCGTGAGTCGTGCCTCGAAAACTAAGTGCAACCCTTGCAAGGTGCCCAATATTTCCCCACTATGTATTATCTTTACAGTCTTCCCCATATATATCAGGTAATGCTTGTGGTTTTGCAAACTCTTGGAATGCCTGTGTCTAGGTGCCCGTCCTTCAGGAGCTGGTCATGGCTTGTCACAGACAGTGTCTGCCTTTTCTGACAGAAGTTGGCCCTTCCGTTCTACTTTTAGGAGTCGCTAGAGTAATTGAGCCACGGTTTCAGTGATTGCGCCTCAATCTCGGGTGTCTGGTGGTAGGTCCCTGCTGCCTTGGAGTTTGGTGCCGCACTATGCCATCCATGCCGCTGGTGCCAGGAGTACTAAAGCAGGCATATGAAACAGCCTTGGTAAAGTTCTATATCACTCTAAGAGAACCGCAAGGCTGCGAATAATTGCAGGAGGATGAGGATATTTTGTGGTATACTCTCTTCGCGGTAAGGTGAGGATTTTCGCTAAGCATCTTCAGTGTCATGCTGGCGTTCAGCCTTGGTTTCAGGCTCGGGTTCTAATAAAATTAAGTTGCACTGTTTAAGGGTCTTCAGGATACAGTCAGCTGGTGCCTAGCGAAGGCTTCTGTGTTCATATGGGTCGGCTTGAGGGATTGGGGTTTTCAGCTTAAGGGTTGCCTGGTGTAAGGGAGAACTCTCGTTTTATGCTGCCCTCTCCAAGGACAATGCATATTGCGGTGAGTGAGGGGACCGGTCAAGGGAAAGAAACTAGACGTGAATCACTCGTACCATTTTAAGGCGACACAGGGCATCCGAGCTTTCCCAGATGCGGCGCTGCAGGATGTATATAACACTTGGTTCCATGGATGTCTTCTCAAGCGGACTCCTATTCGCCTTTGTTTGGGGGCTAAAATACTTGCGACCGATGCTTTCGGCTGTCAGCTAGCCCAGCATAACTAGAATGTGGAGATGCGGCTGATTTTCAATTCAGCTAAATTATAGAAACTATAAGACCGCGTCCGCCCCGTCATTGAATTTACTGCCTTTTTCAAGGCGTTGGGCGAGCACGCATATGAGCACGCGGACCGGACTGCCGGTGAGGGGCTGGCGGTTGCCTAGTAGTGTTAGCGCTCGTTCGCAATCGTGCGAAACGTCCCCATCTTTAAAAGAGCCTCACAGCATGCTACATGTACGGTGCTTTTGCACCTCCAACAGAAAAACACCCTCGGGCCCTCAGCTCTTTTGAAATTTTGTGTAATGCTGTGTTTTGCCGGCCATTTGAGCTTTATCAACCAGGTACTTGAGCTTCAATCGCAGCCCATCCACTCCGTTGCATCCTACCCACAAGCCCAACCCCCAGAATACATCGAGCTGCAAATGGCTGACCAATCCAAATCCAAGACCGTGCTGCTCGCTGGGGCCCCATCCTCGACATTCAAGTAGAACGCACGCTGGAATGCCAACGAGGCCAGCGACCCTTACCGGCAACGACATACGACGACTCCACCGTCTATTAACATTTGAAACGCCATAATATGGCCGATCTGCTGCAGACTCGTTACACGAAGCATTTAAGAGCCCAAGCAAAAACGACCGCCGCTGCTACCGCCGACAACCTCGCCTGCCCATTTTGTGATGGGCGGATATTCCAGCAAGACGACCAGCTGTTTGACCATGTTAATCTTAAACACCCGTCTAAAGTGCAGGAAGCGGGGCTAAATCCCCAGGGAGGAACTGACCTTTTCCGAAAATTTTTACGAGAAGAGGCGCTTCGCAAAGCGTGAGTATTAGGCTGCCTTAGGAAACTCTCCCTTACCCGGAAGCTAATTTACCTCTGCAGGAAATCTTTGCCTGATCGGCCGACACGGGAAGCCTCGCATGCATCATCCGATGCAACTGCAGGAGGTGGTTCGACACCCGACCTGACTCGATTGACACTTGAAGGCAAGAGTTCCAGCAGGAAGGACCAAGCCCTCTCAACATATCGGCCTGGTAGAAAGCGTGCTGCTGGCTCTGACATACAGCCTACAGAATTTGCCGCACGAGTTCCAATCCGTCAGGACAATCCAAGGCGCGCCAAAGTAGTCGGGTATGAGATTGCCGGCGAACCGTATACGGACGACTTAGATTATTCCAGAGACATCCGATATGCTGGCGGCCCCGATCCGTCAAGGCCAAAATCTAGTCACGCTCGCCTGTTTGATCCATACCATGGCTCAGCCGCTAGTGTGAACCAATCCATGCAGCTAACGCCCAATCCGTCCAGTGAGGAGTGGTCCGTTGAAGCAAACCCCCACGGGCACTACTACTCTACCCATCGGCGACAATCCAAGACCCATAGGCCGCCATCTTATGGGAGTCCAAAGCACAGCTTAGGTGGTTCACCGTCACCGTTCAATATACAACCAACCCGCCAACAGCAACCGGGTGTTATCGAAATTCAGCGTTTCGATCCTCGATATCCAAACCTTCTACTTCAACCCGACTCACGCCCTATTTCTCAAGAGCAGCTTGCCTCAGAAGTGAAGTCTATATATGCTGGTCTTACAATGGTAGAGACAAAATGTATTCATGTGGACAGAGCGCAAGCTTCTGCCGCTCCTGAAACTGAAGGAGATCCCAATTCTAAATTAGCAAATGATCACTGGCAAGCATTAATTGCTCTACACCGAACCCTACTTCATGAGCATCACGACTTCTTCTTGGCCTCTCAACATCCTTCTGCTTCTCCCGCATTACGTCGCCTAGCATCTAAGTACTCTATGCCTGCTAGAATGTGGAAACATGGTATCCACTCTTTCCTTGAGCTATTACGTCGTCGGCTGCCCGAAAGTTTGGATTATATGCTCGCTTTCATATACCTTGCTTATCAGATGATGGCTCTTCTCTACGAGACAGTGCCTACATTTGAGGATACTTGGATCGAATGTCTTGGTGATCTTGGTCGATATCGCATGGCTATTGAAGATGAGGACCTACGCGATCGCGAAACCTGGGCAGGTGTTGCACGGTTCTGGTACAGTAAAGCTGCTGACAAGAGCCCCTCTGTGGGCCGTTTATACCATCATCTAGCTATACTAGCGCGGCCTAATGCGCTCCAACAACTTTACTACTATTCACGGTCCTTAACCTGCGTTCAGCCGTTTATGAGCGCCCGAGAATCTATCTTAACACTACTAGATCCAATCCTTGGCCGTTCTAGAACGTCATATTCACACTCTCTACCCGTGGACACAAGTTTCATTAAAGCTCACGGTATTCTCTTTGGAAAACTATTTTCGGAAGGCTTTGAAGAAGCTCTCGCATCGTTCTTAAGTCAATTGGATAATCATGTCGGGCGCGTAACCGCTAAATGGAAAGAGCAAGGTGTCTATATTGCCGTTACCAATATTGCTGGACTTTTTGATTACGGCTCACAGGACTCGATCCTCAGGCACGTCTTCCAGTTATACGCTGAAAAATCGCTCCACAGCTCTTACACTAAACGACCATCAACTCCCTCAGATGATGATTCAAGTCGCTCACCATCTCCAGTTTCCCCAGAACCAAAACACTTTTCTGACGAAGAGCTATCGGCTCAGCTCCTTAATTTATCCTCCGATTTCGCATTCTCCCGTGCTTACCGTCTAACATTTTCAACTTTAGCTCTTATCCTTCGGCGTATTGGGGACAAAAATGTTCTTCCTCATGTTCACGTTTTGTTTGCATTCCTTTCCACCGCTGTTTCAATCTCATACGTTAGCACATCGCTGTGCGACATCGCCCCCTGGTCGGAAATCGTTGCTTTCCTTAATACGTTATCAAAGTCTGAGAGACACGAGCCGCTCGTTACAAGCGATCTGTTCCCTAATCAAGATCAAAACGACAACCGTCCGTTACCAGAAGATTACCTTATACGTGGGCAAGTTTGGAGTCAGTGCTATTTCCCAGAATGGTGGTTTAGTGGTGAACATGATGAAGAGGAGCGCTCTCTTGAACTCGCCTCGATAATTAAATCAAGAACGGAGCGTATTCTACGCCTTGGTCAAAAAATCGCATCTGTAAGATTAAAGGCCACAATTGAGGACTTTAGCCTAACTTTGTCTTAGTACGAACGCTGGATACATTATGACCGAATATCCAATACGTGGTCTGTGTCCTCTGCATTCGCACAAGTCCGACTAGGGCACAAAACTAATGAGGGTTCTCATTCCCCAAACCATACGTTACTGTCGGTCGATGCAATGGACATAGATTCATCAAGTGCACCGCCTCAAAAGTTTGATGATGTTTATGATACTAATGATGACTCACCGGAGATGCGAGATCTTGAAGCTGAACGAATAAGTTTTTCTAGTCAACTGCAATCAGCGCCTGAAACTCAGAATCCGAGCGCCACCACAACTTGGAGCGGCCATGCGCCCGTTCCTACAAAGGTAGCTAATAGGATATTACTTAGGAATTACACCGTAAGATGATACAGCGTGTCTTCTTTCAGTACTCTATTAATGGTCCTACGAACTAGGTTATGGTTTGTGACACCAATCTACTGCTTAACCAACGAGAGGTATTTCAGATGTTACTCAAGGAGGGCGACTGGAGCGTTGTAGTTCCAGATAGTGGTGCGTAGCCGCATATAATGTCGATTTGCAGGCGTAGCTAATTGAAATATCTAGTTATCGCTGAGCTCCTTATGCTATCAAGGAACAAAGATTCGATAGGCATAGCTGCACAAGATGCTCTCAATAGCACCAGAGCTGCTATTATAGAAGAGAAGAAAGTGCGAATTGCTACCACTACAGGTAGCGACATTACTCACCAGTTTGTAACTAAGCAGATGGGCGACTATGTAACGGAAGGAGGGAGGAATTCAGTCGAAGTTATTATTGGGGTGGCTCGTAGAGAAAGTGATCTCAACCGAGAGGCTCGAGGACACCGTTCAGGGGACCATCCAGGAGCAAAACCTGCCGTTCTTGTTACCGAGGATAGAGCCATGAGACTCAAAGCTGCCACGGTGGGGGTTGCCGCGGTTGCCACGTCCATGATCAAGAAAGTCCTAATCGCACCAAGGAGAAAATCTGACCTTGAAGAAAAGCCAGGTCCATAATACGTAAATGTTTTTCCTTGCTTCTCGCTTCGAATATTTCGTGTTAGGCTGCCCAAGGATGCTTCCTCTAGGTTGGATTCACCCAGCTACCATGAACACCTAGCTTTATATCCTAGTTGTTATACCTTCTTATTTTGCCTGCCAGCAAAAATGGAGTTGTGGCGCGAACCAGGTCTAGTAGCCAACCACGAGACGGTGTACATACAGGGGTACGGCTCTGGGGATGGTGTAAATAGATAATTCTGCCGGCCCACTTCCAGGCTTGGTCTTCGGATTACCATGAATGCGTCCCGTATGCATAAAGGACATGTAAAGCCCAGTATAAATCCACCTTTGGTGCCATCACTCTTGCTTTGGATATGTCTTTCAAGTTTCACACCTGTGGTTAGGCTATCCAGACTCAGGCAGGCATAACTTCCAGTTCTAAATACGGCCACCCAAAGGAACAAAGCTCCGCTCTATCGATCTATACGTTTTTTTTCTTAATATGACATTTATTGATCTATAAATGAAGGAACACCACCACCCAGTGAACACCGAAATGCTCTTGAATGCAAGGTGCTTGAGCACTCTCCAAAGCACGAACGAGACTCCCAATCCTGAAGCATCTCACTATCTACATGCAAAGTAACAAATCACAAAACCATCGAGTGGCAATCTGCCCCTTTTCCCACGTGGGGTTCTTAGTCCCTTTTGAACGCCTCCAGCCACATCTAAAGCGATCGAAATTTGTTAGTTGGCCCAGCCTTATAAGGCTGATCCATAAGCCTCGGGATCCGCAAGTCTTTTCCTCATTTAGTCAGTACCCTTGAGAAGACAACTATCACACGCTTGGGCAAAGAATTCTCACCACAGTAGGAAAATAAATCTAACCCTTATTGCCACCTCCACGCTGATTATCTATTGTCTCGCCCCGGCGTTGCCACTCTTCGTTGCCTTCTCGTTTATTGCCTTATCGTATACGCAACAATCACCTCACCTTCCATTTCCGGTCTTCGACAGCCTCACGCTTTTTCTTAAGCGCCCCGTAGTTATTTCTTTTGGGACTCACCGATCAGTGCCGCGGGGAGACCATAACTAAAATCAAAGTTAGAATCTAATGCGAGCACAGCAACATGCGGCCTTGGTACTATTATTAGCTAAACCGTAGTTGCCGTAAATTAGAACTTAGGATTTTAGTACAACCTAGACACTAGTTATATAAGCTGTTGTGTGATTTTGAGTTGCTTTTCCAGCGTTCATTTCTCCTTTTTTTTTGGAGGGGGGTTGCTTGGCACACTTGGTTTTACAATTTTCGCAGCATAAAATGTAGAGTAACTCATTGGACCACTGCCCAAAAACAGAAATTTGCGATACTGAACATAGAATTTTCAATGCGAGTACTCGTCCCACCTCGAAACCCACGTACTCAATAATATGTGATGAGTTATAGGATATGCTTTGTACTAAAGATTAAAGGAGAGCATTGTTCAAGAATTGAATATCCACTGGAGAGACCATTGGTGTCTCTTGTCTTTTTCCTACGACCAAGCTGACCTGTAGAAGAACGAATTGGCACTTCTTATGCACTAAATCTTCCATCGCAATGAAACCATTAGCTGTTGCCCATTGTCAGAAAAACGTCTTCTCCACCTAAACCCTGTTCTATTTATACTGCAAGCTTTGCTTACCACGTAGTGGCCTACTACGAACTATTTTCATCACCACTTCTTCTACCCTTGCTCTAAAGCCTTTTATGCGTACATGTATACTCAAAAACTGACCAACATCAGGTTATCGGATAATTAACTGCTGTCCAGTTCATACAATTTCAAATTAGTATATTTATTCATTTAACTAGTCATTTCTAGTAGTGCCGACCTAGGCTTGATTTTAATAGACAAAAGAAAGCCGGTACGTTTAAATTCTAGATGTCACTTCTAGAATCTCTGCGTATTCTCGTGTCCTAACTACATACCTACCAATTCGGTGTGCAATTTGCCTGTTTGATAAATTACTTGGGCGTCATCTGTTGTCTTTGGACCAGATTTGACGGAATTTACGGTCATAAGGCATATCGTAACTCTTGCCTAGGAAGAACACTTAGTTATGATGATTAAATAACTCATTTGCCTCTAAACTTCACCACCTTCTGTTATTCACAAGACTATGCTAGGTTCTAGCACAACTAATTAAATACGGCTCAATGGACAGTGCGTTCCTTCGTCGGCCTCGAAACTATGCAGCAACCCAAATCACCCTGAGAACGAAAGTGGCCCTGGCCATACGTTACCTTCCCCTACCCTTGTCTCGCAACGCACTGGAGTAAGGTATTTTACAAAGAGCCGGTCATAAGTTCTATAGGATATATAGTATGGGCTGAAACTAGCTGCTTTGTTCCTTCTGCTCAAGATGACGAGTCTGATGACGCGCTACCCTAGTTTTGGGTCAGCTATTTGGAGCTTGCACAATCATACATGTCCTTAGCCAAATGCGACGTATTCTCAGCTAAGCATGGATAATTTAGATCAGACTGTCCAGAAGTCTGTGGGGGGTTTAAACCTCGAGGCAGGTGGCGATGTGACGATGCTCAGACGCTAAGAATGGCTGTGCGGAACACGTACGCCTGCTTCCATAGTCACCCAGCTCTTTTGTTGGGTTCGGACAATTAGAGTTCTGACCCGATCCCAGAACTGCCTGGGAAGGATACTCTGTTACTCGGTCATAGTAGGAGCGGAGCTGAGGTAGCATTAGACTGGGATGCTAAGTAAGTCGGTCTAGAAAGTAATCCGCTGCTCAGTAAACAACTATCATTCTTGCAGTGCTAATACTGGACCTTTGAGAAAAGGGACGTTTAATTAATCATCACGATTTCAGATGAATTGCCAGTAAATATCCGTGAGCTGAATCTGACCGCGGTAGCTCCGAGACATCCGTGCTTACCAGCGCATCATTAGAAATCGCGAGAAACCATGGAAACATTGCTTAAGATCATATAACATACTTGAGTATATAGTAGTACTAATAAAAGAGTGAGTGCAAGTAGTGTTCAGGGGTAAGGCTGAGTCTTATATCTGAGGTGTTGCCTGCAGCTACAGACATAAGTAATTAAGGTTATTGCGTTTCCGGTAAATCGAAAACACAAAAATCGCTGTACAGATATGCATTTATCACAGTAAGACCGGCAGTTATGGCGTAGAGCTTTGTCCTTTTTACTTCGTTTCCTAAAATTGTAAAAAGGGGGTGGTTTAGTACAGTACGCACTGGACGAGTATGCCTGTACATTATAATACGAGAAAAAAACATTTAGGGTGAGCCCAATGTACTGCAAAATGGATACGGCTTGGTTGCATGATTCGTTCTAGGCGTGGCATTAGGAGAAGATGCATGGGTTGGACCTGAGTGATCCCAAGAGCTTGAGTGACTCCTGACGATGATTGGGCATCCCATTTAGAGCGGTGAAGGGGTATGCTTGCATCAAAAACGCGATTTGACGCATAAGGGCGCCAGACTTTCTTTGATGTGGGACGTGTCCTGACGTGCCGCCCTTGGATGTTTGCCTTGTTTAAGGTTGATCATGGGCTTGTCGTGCCAACGAATGATTGAAGTTGATATAATCCTGAAACTTGACGTCTGCATAAGGCAATCGACTTAGTCGTCCGATCCATCCCACAGATAGTGAATGAAAGCACGGAGGCTTAGGTGGTGGGGCTGCTGAGCGAATTTACGACACCAGGAGAACCTAGAGCTTGAAGTCATTCGATGGTGCATAGATGCTTCGTTAGTTTAACCGGTTGCCTTCCCAGAGAAGTTTCGAAGAGCGGTCACCAACGTGCCACATCAGCCTAAATACTTACTGGAGTGACTTTCAGGTGGGACAAAAGAACAGCGCCACGGTCGGCGACCCCGAGACTCGTGTCCAACAAGATACCCTCAAGAGCTAAACGTTAGCGCTGGCAAAATTACAAAACGGACACTGCTTGGTACCAAGTTTTTCTGACCAAACATAACTTGTTAACCCAATTCAGGAAGATAACCCCATATTCCTAAGAAGCATTTTCTTTGATTACAGGGGTGCTTTGAGTGGGGCGGGGCCGTGCCTTCTCGCTACATCGCGTCAGCCTTTTGGGATATCAGCGTGGTTTTTGAGCATAGAAAGTTGCCTACGGAGGACCACGCAAAATTGAATTTCCCCTTCCTTTTTGGGACTAGCGGTTTTCCCCCCATAAGGTGCCTAAGGTTTTGGGCCTTTTGGGGGGTCTTTAGGGGTCTTCGGGATATAGACCGCCTAAAATCTCGTTGCTTAGGCGATAGAGCCCCCATAACATTGGCGACCTTATGGGGGGTATCTACTAGTCCCAAAAAGGAAAGGGAAATTCAATTTTGCGTGGTCCTCCGTATTTATTCTGACAGCGTTATGTGGAATACTGATGAACTCGATCGTAATAAACCAAGAGCAAATTTTTGCACATGGCGGAAGCTAGTTGGGTCGCCACCACCAATCTCGCCACACGGGGTCAGTGCTGCGGGAAAATAGACCTGGCAGGAGAAAGTCCAAGCGGACGAATATGATGTGACATATAAAGAAAGAGAGAGGAGCACCAGGATCTGGTAAGTAATGTAGCTTTCCAATGCTGAGAAGTTGCCACTCTTAGAGTTGCCATGCTGTCAGGGATTGCGGTTCGATATGGGACGTCAACTTTCGGCCCAAATGAGTTTTCGATAGTGCAAATTCTAAGAGTCAGTAGGGCGAAAGTATCACTAGCACGTGCAGTATAAACGACGGACTTTTTTCTTTCTTTCTTCCAACGCAAAGGGACATGTGGTATTGACAACGAAAGGACGTGTTCATCAACATCAACAACGCACAATGATTTGGCTGCTATTAAACTCTTCAAAGACAAGCATTTCGTTACAGACTAGCAATAGGCCACAAAGTTTTAGGAGCTGATATGCCAGTCAGAGATGTGCTGCGAGAGTTTGTCTTTGAAAGAGCCACGATAGCAAGACAAGAAGTTGTACATAGAAGAAGCTGATCCTGAGAAAGCATATTTTACAATTATGGACGAAGCGATAGCGGCCATACGAAAAAACAGAAAATTTGCAAACTAATTAATTATGAGAGGATGCCTACATAGCTTCCCGAACTGAGGTGGGAGGATAAATGTTGAGGTTGACCGCGCTTTGACCTCGAACGATTGTCACCTGAGGCAGAAAGTGCTAGGGCGGTGAGATATGGTATTGAGCTCCGGAAGCAACACACGTACTCCACATTGTTCATGCCTATATTTTCATTTATACACTTCTAATCCTTCGTTCCGTCATTATTTGGGCTTCCGTGCTGGTAAATCCGTCGTGGATTTTTCTGTGGCTGCGCATCTCCGAGCTCTGCACACTAAATGGACTTTTGTTTCCGCGGTTGAGTACCATCAGTGGCCCTTGGATTGCAGGCGATCGACGGGTGACATGATTCCACCTAGTACTCTAGCTCGCAGGAGCATTGAACTCGTGCAGCAGATGCCCTTGTCGCTCCTTTTGCTAATTTTTTTGACTTCATGTTTGGTCGTCGCAGTTTTGGTACTTTCCCTCAACTACAAAATCTGCACTGAACTAACAGTCTTCCTTATTTACAGCTCTACCTCGCCCTCTTTATTGTAGCGCCTGTCCCTCGACCATCCCGCAGATCCGAGAAAACCTACAAGACCATACTCCCAGATGGCAAGCGAAGTGAGGATAAAGAGCTGCCGTGCTGGCTTGACTCATGGATGGCACGCAAGGAGCTCGCTGGACGAAATGGCGTCAAGATAAGCACAACAAACCAGATGGAGGATGCTGAAATCTTCATGTCAGTAGTTGTGCCTGCCTATAACGAGGAAGAGCGCCTTGGAGGCATGTTGGAGGAAGCTGTCGATTTCCTCCAGCGTGAATATGGTGACGCACATGGCCGGGAGACTGAGCCAAGTTCACCGAAAACCGTCAATTTGAAAAGCGGTAACAAGGCTCGCAGTCGCGCCAATCTTAATGGATCGGTCCACACCGGTGTTGAAGCCAAGGAAAAGAAGGGCTGGGAGATTCTCATTGTTTCGGATGGCTCAACGGACAAGACCGTCGACCAGGCGCTCAATTTTGCGCGAGAACATCAACTGTCTCAATACCCAACACCCATCCCCGGGCCACGCACACCTCATCCTACACACTCCACACATATCCCTCATGGGTCGATTAGAGTGGTTACTTTAGAGGAGAACAGAGGCAAAGGGGGAGCAGTAACACATGGCATGCGCCATGCACGTGGGCAATATGTTGTCTTCGCTGATGCCGACGGAGCTAGCAGATTCAACGATCTTGCAAAATTAGTTGAAGGCTGTCAAGCTATCGAGGACGAACTAGGGCGAGGTGTAGCAATTGGATCTAGGGCCCATCTTGTTGGGAGTGAGGCTGTTGTAAAGGTAAGCCAAGTCTTCCTACGTTGTCTTACAGCAGTTCTATTTACAATTATCAAATAGCGTTCAAAGCTCCGCAATTTTCTAATGCACTCCTTCCACTTACTACTCCGTCTTATGACCCCACCGGCTACCTCCTCAATCAAGGATACCCAATGCGGTTTCAAACTCTTTTCACGCCCATCGCTACCCTACATCATTCCCTATATGCACTCGGAGGGTTGGATATTTGATGTTGAGATGCTAATGCTAGCGGAAAGCGCTAATATTGCGATGACGGAAGTTGCAGTGGGCTGGAAAGAGGTTATGGGTAGCAAGCTCAATGTTGTTTGGGACAGTCTCGGTATGGCATGGGGCCTTGCTATACTTCGAGCTTCATGGGCTTTCGGTATATATAGGAGGGAATGAGGAGCTCATCTCATCATGTGCATGTATCGCCAGGAGTTCCTAGCATGCGTTATGCTAATTGTATCGGCAATATACCCCTCCCAAAAAAATCTTGCGTGAAATAATTCCGCACAAGATGCAGTAAAATACTTCAATGTACGCCTGTTTTCGTATCTGTCTCGTTTAAGATATCTCTGCACAAAGCTATTTGTTTCAGGACAATTCCTGTCTTATTTTACCACGCTAATCCTCAAGAACCAGACTCCTTCTCCTGAATCGCTTCTAAAGATAATTGAAAGTCATGCCACACTTGGAGGACAGTATCGAGATGTTCTACCTTCAACTTACCCTGTTCTGACACGGCCAAGGTCCGTGCAGTATTGACAGCGTTTGATATTTCACGGCCATTCATTTCAGGCTTTGTGACTAAATCTAGACAACCGGCGATGTCGAGTGCAATTTCTTCTGGGGACAATGCAGATAATTGCTGTTCCCAGAGACGGCGCCTGCGATATATGTCTGGAGCCTGATATTGGAGTGCAAGATGGATTCTTGACCTGATGGCCCGGTCAAAAACTTGAACTCGGTTTGAGGTAAGGAAAAGAATGCCTTGGAAGTATTCCAGCTGACGTAGGAACACTATATGTTATTTTATAATCAGCACACAGAATAGAATTTGTCGTTGCAATAAAAATTGACAATACAATACTGACCTGCGACAAGATTGTTCTGTTCGAACTGATCACCAGGGCCGCTTCGACGTTCTTCGAGGAAAACGTCGGCTTCATCAATGAGAACAATGGCATGCTAGATGGACGCATAGGCTAGGTGACGTTTCAACTCGTGAGAAATACGTTCTCCCCAACTTCCAAGTTCCCCGGTCGAGATTTTGAGAAGGGGCTTCTTGGTATGTTCAGCCACCAACTCTAAGGGACCTGTCAGTATCACGCAAGGGGATGCAGCCGGAATTCTTCAAAGTTTCATTACTCACCAGCTGTTAGTGTTTTCCCACTTCCTGGAGATCCGTGTAAGAGGACGATCAATCCTTTGCCTTTGAGATAGGCTTCGTCCCTGGCCTGTTCTGGGAATCGATGGGAGGTGACGAGGGAGCGGATCAGTCTACGCTGAGCGTCTGGGAGGATAAGCTTGTCCATGGCGCTCGCGGCCCATTCGATATCTTGCAAAGAGTCAATAAAGAACTTGCACCATTCTTTCATATCTAAGGAAAACCCATAAACATAAGGGGGACACAGCATCGGATCGGCATCGGAACATTGGCATGCTGCGTTTTCACGCCCATTTGGGTCTGTATAAGTTAGTGAGAGCTATTCCTGGCAGTGGATCCTCGCTTCACACCCACTTGTATGATCGTTGGATGAAAATTCTTCTTTCTGTCGTCTCAGCTCTTCGACGAATGTTTTGCAGTCCACAACAATGCGGCCCGCTGCCTACTCAAATCGTGTTAGAAATAACAGCTGGAATACCTGCATATGTTTGAAGCTTACTGAGCGAGGGAGCCATATACCATCGTATGCAGACCTTTCATCGTAGTGGTCATATGGTGGAGTTTTCAAATACATGAATAAGCCATCGTAATTGAAAGTCTGGGTACCTCGAATCTCAAGGTACCGGTTGCCACGTTTAACAAGTCCCTCTTGGAGACCTTTCTGATTGCCGAGATAACCCAAAGGAAATAGAGAAAGCGCAGTAATTTTCGAGGGGCTAATTCCGACAAATTCTTCCTTTTCCCAGATTTTCAAGTTCACATTAGATGTACCGACACGACTGCCATCACAATTGGTATATTCGCAAGTCAATTCGAAGAATTTGCCGCTTGAAGAGCATGAGTCTCCATAGCCTGTTTTCGCCAGCCGGTAGAGCCTCTCGTGGCCATACTCACGAGTATAGAGCAGATCTCCGGGTTTGAAGATTGCCCAGAGGAGATCGAAGGTGATAAGGCCAGCTTCTAGGTCGTGTTAGGTCCGATTCCTCCTCAACTGTAATATATGGAGCGAGCAACATACTATTGAGGCGCTTCACCTCGCGGCCTTTATCACCAGCTTCATTCTCAAGAAAATCCAATAAAAGACAAACATGGTCTTTCGCATCCAGCTCTGTTGCCTCCTCACCCCACTTAATAAGTGCGTCAGTGTGGTGATTAAGGAGCTTGAACGGGCTGTCGAATGACACCCCTTCGCTAAATTGCAACGGTTCTGCCGGGTAATATTCCACAACATCTCTGAGGCAAGAGAGCAGATGAGGAGAATTTATATCAACAATTGTCTTTTCAAGCTTGTCCTTCTCGTTGAAGACTTGCTTGGCGACCAAGGCATACTCAGCGAAGGGTTTCTTCACCGAGGAAAGGTAGACATCCTTCTCTTGAACTTCGCCATCACCTTTTTGTGCAAGGCTTTTGATTTCACAACGGGATCCTTTGGGAGTCTGTGGTTTCTCATCAATCTTGTCTGTAACGGTACCGGTTTTTGGTTTCGTTTCCTCTGTCGTGGTTGTAGCGACACCATTCTCTGTAATACTGGAATCGGCTGCCATATCGATCGTGATCGTAATTTGCGAAGAACAGAAGTCGGAGGCTCCATTTTGTGTACCATTCTAGGTTTTCTGGTACACATCAGCACACTAGCGGGTCGAGCTGAACAAAGTTGCAGCCTGCGCGGCAGCCTGCCAGGCACTCGTTCATTCAGCCACCCTTAGCCCCACGCAAATGTGCTCTGGCCAACCTGGGTCATCAACACCAGTTCATCCTTTTACCATTTCAACGAGCTTAAATTTGATTCCCCTTGGTATTGAGCTGTCGACAACAGCCCAATGCTTCCGACGATCTACCTATCAGTGGATTGCATTGGCGGTGGATATACTAATTAAGCGTTCGTTCGGTTGCAAATTGCCTCCGTTACGGAATCTGTTCAATCTGTGCGTATTTTAGCGTCGCCCGTTTTATAATTAGTGGCGGCTACTACCGTAACTTATTTAAATCTGTAATTAAGTTAATTGTTCAATAAGGCTCTAGATAAGGCTCTAGATTTAACTTTGTATAATATATAATTAATTCTAGTAAGCAATTTAAATAACACCTTCTACTACTAGGCCTCTATTATAACTCCTTATTTTAGTATAATTGTAAGGGATATTATTGCGGACACCTCGGGTTGCCCTCAGGACAACCCCCGGACGCCCCTCGGATGGTCGCCGGTCACGTGCCGGAGGCACGTGCCCGTAGTATATAGTCTCCACGATCCCAGAGGCCTTACCTCCTCAAGGATTCGTCTCTCTCACCAATCTATCCTGTTCCAATCGTGTCCTTATAGCCCCCTGTCTACAAGATCCCCTCACAATAATAATAGAGCCTCCTCCTTAACTAACGCCTTCTTATTAGTTAACATTTACTATTATATCTACGCTAACCTCCTGTACAAGCCGTAGTAGAGTTACCGCGACGCCTATAACGCCTAGAGGGCACAGAAAGGGGCGTATAAGATAGATAAGTAAGATAGAAAAGGTGTGACGGCGCTGGAGCGCGTCACCTAGTTAGGGGTTCGCGTAAGACTTGGCATGTGTATATAGACGTCGCCTCACCACCTTCTCTTGCTCCTTAGCTTAATATCTTCGTAATACAGCATTCGTTCGCTTGATCTTGCAAGCATTCGTTCAACTCTCTGTTGAGACACTTGTTCGATGGTTCGAGCCGTCACAAAAGGCGATATTAGAGGGCCTTATTAAGGTTATTAATAAAGGATATTATATAGATGGCTCTTATAGGGCTAACGGCTAGAGGATTATTCTTATTTATATAATTACTATTTCCTAGCAGCCTATTACTCTTATGTAAATTAAGAGTAAGTATAATAACTATAAGAGGTATTAGAAGGTATAGGTAGAGCTTTACGGCCTCTTTAGCTAAGGGTAAAACGAAGCTAAAGGCGTGCCTATTACTAGTAAGAAAGTTATAAAGGCTTACTTTAAAGCCTATCCTAAGGCTATGAAGTTTTATAATATACTGCCTACCTTCCTAATTTTACTATAGGAGTTATTTAAGGGAGTCTTAGTAATAGGCAGTTATATAAGGTTAATTAATAAAGCAATTAAGAGCTATATAGATCCTAAACTTCTTTCGGCGGTAGCCTTATAAATATTAAATTTAGGGGATAAAGAAGCTAAGCGTAAAAAATATAAGGAGGAAGTAGATAAGGCCTCTAAGTTAGAGTTAGCTCGCAGCTCTATTAAAGGCCGTTAATTAAGCTTACCTTTAACTAAGCGCCCTAGTCCTCCTACCTGGCGCTTTTAACCCCCCTCCTACGGAGGGAGGCCGCCACCTTAAACGTATTATATGCTCAAGCGTATCAAACAGTATATTATTAAATTATTAACTTTTTTTCTAAACCTTAATATCTTAATTCCTAAGGCCTTATTAGCCTGCCTTATTGCTCGCCTATAAATAATAGTAATAGTATATTCTGCCTTCTAACGCGTTTTTATAGCCTTTATACACTATACTTTGAGCGTAGCCTTAGTCTCCTCTAAAGTCTTATTAGCTTGTTTTATAAGCATATGCCTAGCAGTACCTGCGTAAAGTAGCCTAATATAATTAAGTTATATGTATTGCATTCTAGACCTTAACCTCTTCTTTTACATAGTTATGGTTAATAATTTAATAATATACTATTTGGTGCGCTTAAGTATATAATGTATTTAAGGTAGCGGCCCCCCTCCGCAGGAGGGGGGTTGAAAGCGCCGGGTAGTATACTTAGATCTTCCTTCTTAACGCTAAGCTAATCTTCTTTACCTAGCTATAGAGAAATAGGCTCTTAAATAGGCTATTAAAGAAGTTAAATCTAATATAAAGCCCTAGTAAGGAAGATAATAAGTTATAGAGATATTAGAGACGATAGTAATAAGGTAATAAAAGAGATAAGGGCTATAAGAGAGTTAATTGCCTAAACGTCTCCTTAAGAAAAGGCCTTTATATAATTTATCTATAAGTTTAGTTATCTAAATTCTATAGAGCAACTAGCTATTTTATAAGCTTTTAAAATAGAGTCTACTGCTAGAGTTGTAAAGCTTTAGTAAAGCTTAATTAATAATATTTTAGCTAGTAGGAAGGAGGATATATAAAAGACTAAGCTTTAAGTAGGGGTTTGGGTAAGACCTAAGTTGCTCTTTAGAGACTTTCTATATAGGCAATTATTAAGTAATATAGAGAGGGAAACTATATATATTTCTACAGTAAATATACGTAAATATACTATGTATTCTTAATTAATTGGCCTACTAATTACCTAGTAGTAACTCTTCTATATAAGCTCTACGATCTTATTACGTCTTTAGTTTATAACTATATCGCTTTTTACCTCTATAAGCCTTATATCTTCCTTATCTATAACCTTATCCTCTACTTTTAAATCACTATCTAGATTATCTAAATTATTTATATTTATAAAGTTATAAATAATAGCTAAGGCGTATACTATATCTACTTATATACTTAAGGGAAGGTTACGCCTACCGGCCTTAAAATACTGGAAACGATTCTTAAAGACTTCTATAGTACGCTCTATAATATTCCTTTATACTATATACTATAGATTAAAGAGCTTCTTCGCGTTTTATAGCCTTATATTTACCTACGCTTACTTATTAAATAATACCATACACTATATTAGGGAGTTAAAGTTATAGGCGTATTAGAGTACCTATTATCTATAATATAGTATCTACTAGGTAAAGCTTCTAATACTTTAACTCTTGCTAAATTAATAACTCTAGAGTTATAAGTAGAGCCCTTCTAACTAGCTAGAACGTAAAGGAAGTTTATTTATAAATTAATAACTATAAAAACGTTCTGTAATAATACTCTCTTCCTTTTATACTATGGAGCTTATCTTATATACCCGCCTATTATAAAAATAGGTAAATAAGTACTATTAAAAGCTCTAATACAATTGGTAAAGAAAGGATACTATTTAGAGTTATTAGCAATATTTTTTTGTATAAAGTTCCTAAAAAGTTAAACAACTTCCTTATATAGTTTTAAAAGGCTAGAAATGACTTTATATAGCTTTATAAGGTAGTAAATTAATAATAATAATAATTTATTGCTTAACGTCCGATTTAGATCCTTATTAGGCCTACGCGGACTACTCCTTATTTATATATAAGGAGAAAACTTACTTAAGAAAAACTTAACTTAAGAAACCTCCGTAATCCATTTCCCTGCCTTTTAAAACTCGCCTATTTAGCGCCTATAAGTTACTAGTAGTGCTTTACTACCTTACTTTTTAACCTTTTTAAAAACCACTGCTGCCGTAATAAGCCTACGGACGCGCTAGTATTGCAATCCTTACTCTACTACTATAGAGTTATTAGGGGACGCCCCTTTGCCTTTATAACCTAGAATTGGTCTAGTATATTTTAGCTAATAAGTTACTAGGTAACCACCTTAAGACCTTTTTATATTAAGAGCAGTATATTATAGTTCTCTATACTAGCTGCTAGGAGTATTACTTCTTAGTTAGTGCATAAGGGGTAATAGTATTATATATTTTAGTGTCTGTTTTAGCTTATTATTTACTTATACTCCTAATACCCTTAGGCCTTAAACTAGTTAACCTCTAAAGCCTTAAATATAAATTATATGCTAAAGATCTACAAATTAGTTGCGTTTTCTTATAAAATAGATTAGCTAGTATTTCTTTAGAGAGAATTAGACTCTATATTGTCTTACCTATTTTATATAGGTATTATAAGCTTTCACTAGTGTTTTATAATTCTCTATAGCTATTAGCCCGTATATAATTAGGTTTATATTATTAACAAAGCCTATCCCCTAGGTTGCCCCTTCCTTAAAGAAGTTAAGTAGGTTGCTTATAAAGAAAAGGAAGAGTATAGGCAAGAGGGGTAATTCTTATAGTATTTCTGTTATAACTATAATAGGGGGCTTTAGTACCCATTAAAGACTAGTAATATTTCTTTCTAGCCTATAAACCCTTAAATAAATTATATAATCTATTTTAAGAAGCCCTTTACTCTAAGGATATATAGAAGGCGCTTATAGGGTATATTATTATAGGCACCACTAATATCTAGGCTAAGCATTAATACTATAAAGTCCCTTCGTATCGCCTATATAAATTTAATAGTAGTAGTAAGTAGCTTAAGTGCTAATAATGTTAAGCGGTTCTTTCTTGCCCCTATTTACATCGGGAAAATATTCGCAGGATGAGATTTAAGTTGACTTTAGTGTTCGCGTTTCGCGTAATTGACATGCAATTTAACCAACTCGATACGCAATTGACCAACTTAACACGCAATTGACCAACTTGACACGCAATTTGACCAACTTAACACATAGTTGACCTACTTAACATGCAATTTAACTAACTCAACACGCAGTTGACCTATTTAACATGCAATTTAACTAACTTAACATACAGTTGACCTACTTAATATGCAATTTAACTAACTTAATACGCAGTTAACCTACTTAACATGCAATTTAACTAACTTAATACGCAGTTAACCTACTTAATATGCAATTTAACTAACTTAATATGTAGTTAACCTACTTAACATATAATTTAACTAACTTAATACGCAGTTAACCTACTTAACATGCAATTTAACTAACTTAATACGCAGTTAACCTACTTAACATGCAATTTAACTAACTCAATACGCAGTTAACCTATTTAATATATAATTTAACTAACTTAATTCCTTAACATGCAATTAAGGTAAAGTTATATATGCTAATTACGTAAATGAATTTTTATATAGTTTTTATTACTTAGAGGCTCTGCATAAGGCTCTACACGAAGCTCTATACGAAGCTCTACGTACAGAGGCTCTGCACGAAAGCTCTGCACGAAGCTCTGCACGAAGCTCTGCACGAAGCTCTGCACGAAGCTCTGCACGAAGCTCTGCACGAAGCTCTGCACGAAGCTCTGCACGAAGCTCTGCACGAAGCTCTGCACGAAGCTCTGCACGAAGCTCTGCACGAAAGCTCTGCACGAAGCTCTGCACGAAGCTCTGCACGAAGCTCTGCACGAAGCTCTGCACGAAGCTCTGCACGAAGCTCTGCACGAAGCTCTGCACGAAGCTCTGCACGAAGCTCTGCACGAAGTTCTGCACGAAGCTCTACACGAAGCTTTGCATAAGGCTCTACACGAGGCTCTATACGAAGCTCTGCGTATAAAGGCTCTGCCCGAAGCTCTACGTATAGAGGCTCTGCGCGAAGCTCTGCGTACGGAGGCTCTGCACGAGGCTCTGCACGAAGCTCTGCACGAGGCTCTGCGCGAAGCTCTGCGTACAGAGGCTCTACACGAAGCTCTGCATCGGGTCCCCGCTATATTCCCAATAGCCTCTCCTATATAGCCACCTTATTTTTTTTATCTATTTATTCTTTCTTATATCCTCCCTACCTAGGGAGGTACCAGAACGGCAGCTAGTAGAGGACCGTTGCTAGAACTAGACGACTGTTACCAGAACTAGACGATCGTCACCGTCGCCAGAACTAGAATACCGTTACTAGAACCAGACAACCGTCGCCAGAATAAGACGACCGTCGCCAGAACCAGACGACTATCGCTAGAACTAGACGACCGTTACTAGAACTAGACAACCGTTGCCGTCGCCAGACGACCGTTACCAGAACCACACGACCGTCGCCAGACGACCGTCGCCAGACGACCGTCGCCAGAGCTAGACGACCGTTGCTAGAACTAGACGANCGTCGCTAGAACCAGACAACCGTTACCAGAACTAGACAACCGTCGCCAGAACTAGACGACTGTCACTAAAGCCAGACAACAACGACTAGCCAGCGAACACTATAAACGATTTAATCGATCGATTAAATCAAGGCAGTATAAACAGGTAGGTATAAACAGAGAGATGCTAACGGGTAGGCAGATGCTAATAGGTAGGCAGATGTAGACTGGTAATTAGATACAGATAGGTAAGCAGATACAGATAGGTAAGTAAATGCTAACGGGTAGGCAGATATAGATAGGTAGGCAGATGTAAATAGGTAGGCGATATAGACAGGTAGGCGATATAGATAGGTAGGCAATGCAGATAGGTAGGCGATGTAAATAGGTAGGTAATGTAAATAGGTAGATAATACAGATAGGTAGGCGATATAGATAGGTAGGCGATGCAGATAGGTAGGCGATATAGATAGGTAGGCAATGCAGATAGGTAGGCGATGTAGATAGGTAGGCAATGTAGACAGGTAGGCGATGTAGGTAGGTAGGTAGATAGGTAGGTAGGTAAGTTAATAGGTAGATAGGTAGAAGAGAACCATTACTATATTATATTAAATTATTTAAAATAATATTTATTTTGCTAGCCTTATAAATAGCCTTAAAGTAGCTTTTATTTATTTAAAATATGCTATTAGTATAAAAGAGGTAAATATAATTGTGGTTGCCAAATGCGTAGATTGCTAGCAGGTTTCGCGCAGGTTGCGCGTAGGTTGCGCGTAGGCTGCGCGCAGGCTGCGTGTTAAAAAAACATGACATAGGCTAGTCGGTCGAGTTGCTAAATGCCCTCAACTGCGCGCCAATTACGTCAACCACTAACCATTGAGGCCATTGGTAGGGTACCATATTTTGCCGATATAGCTTTATAGTAGTAGGGTATATTCCTTAACTATATCTACTATATAGTCTACTATTACCCTTTTTAAGATCTTATTAAGGGTATTTTCTAAGGTAATGGGGCGGTAGCTTTCTGAGGTTAAGTAATTTACTTTACCTTTTTATATATAGAATAGCCGTTGTTATAGATCTTCTAAGTCGTAGGTAGTAACCTATAGTAAGGTATACTCTAGCTATAAGTAGTCTATAGGTCTTTAAGGCCTTATTATTACGGGACACCCTTATAATACCTTATATACATCTACCTATTTCCACTAACTTAGTAATTAGAGACTAACCGCGAAATAGCAATCTAATGGCAATCTGATGGCAATCTAACGGCAATCTACGGCATTCTGCCATATTCTGCTAAGTTCTACCAAATTCTACTAAGTTTTACTAGGACCACGACCTAAACCCTGTTCTGCCCTATATATATATTAATTAAACAACCAAGTTAATAATATATGCCCTTTTTTCCTATTTTCTTACCTTCTTTTCTTATATAACGGCTTAACTTCTTATATAGTTTATATATATAGCTTAATAATATCTACCTTGCTATATATTATCGCCGCTTATACTTACTCCATAACACTACGTTACGTTAACTTTATATACTACATCTAAAATGCAGAACAACCCTAAAGCCCCTATAACAGCCGCCGGTATTATATCCGCACTTTAGAAATAACTAGTAAAAATATAAAAGTCTTTTATAGACGCCCTTATATAAAACTAAGCTACTTTAAATTAATAATAAGCCGAATAAGAAGTATAATACTAGTAATTAATTAAGGACCTCTAAGAAGAAATCCGCATACTTAAGATGCCTATATTAGGGCCCTAAGACTAAATACTATCTTTAAAGATAAACACGTGGAACGTAAGCCCCGAACCTATAGCAACTATCTACCTTAAACCAATTACTATACTAAAATAATCTAAACAACTACTAGATTCCCTAGTATTTACTAGTAAATAATAAAAACTCTAATTATTCCTAAGCTAGCTTAAAAATAAGCTAACTAGTAATACTAATTGTTACCTAACTAAAGCTAACTAACTCTGTTACGCCCTAAGTTAACTAGGAGAAGAGGTAACTAACCTTATTAAACCTCTTTAGCTAACCTTAGTATAAAGCCTAGTTGTACTTCTTAA
This sequence comes from Cenococcum geophilum 1.58, assembly GCF_001692895.1. NCBI lineage: Eukaryota > Fungi > Ascomycota > Dothideomycetes > Gloniales > Gloniaceae > Cenococcum > Cenococcum geophilum. Next base: position 183,842 of record NW_027137640.1, read on the forward strand.
AGCCTTATATAGTAACCTAAACTGCTAAGCTACTACCTAGAGAAAGATAAGCTACATAGCTTAAGGAATAAAAAGTTTCCTAGTATACTTCTCTAAATTTAACCGTTACGTAAGGGAAATAGGCTAAAACGACTCCGTATTAATTAACAGCCTTATTAAATCTCTAAGCCCTAAACTAAAAACCTCCCTAATAGGCGTAGACCTACTAGGAGCCCTTAATGCCTGCGCAAATGTCATTAATAAATAGTATAATAATATACTACGCCTAATACTAAAGCCCGCCCCCTAATATAATACGGCAACCCTATAAACGTCTATTAAGTTATTATCTTAGCCTAAGCACCCTAATGCTATAGATATTAATACTGGAACCCTAAAGTACGCCCTACTAGGGTCCCCTAAATAAGAAAGACGCATTAAGCTAGGCCTCTACTTTAAGTGCGGAAGTAAGAACTATATTTTAAAATACTATCTCGTCCCCTTACCTACGCCCTAAAACAATTTATAAACGGCTAACACTAGCAACTATTTACCGCATCGATCTTCTAGTTACCACCCCTAATCTTTACCTGGTTTTAGCCCTATATCTAATAAGCACTACTTATAAGGGCGAAGCTATAACCGACGTTCTATAGAAACCCCTTCCCGCTCGCTACTAAAAGGCACGTTTTAGGAGTTAAGTCGCTCTCCAGAACAGCTCTACCTTAGGATTTCATTAAATGCTTTAGATGTCACGAACTCTAACTCTTAGGATCGTAGTATAACTATTAACTATCGTCTTTAGTAGAATAATTAATAGGCTAATACTTAAGTCCTAATTAATACAGGAGCTAGTGGCATAGGATTTATTAATAAGATTTTTGTATAAGATAATAGTTTTACCCTAATTCCCCTTGACCGGCATATTAATACATTTAAATTTAATAGTAAACGCACAGTCTTAGGCTAAATTACCTACGTAGTATACCTAAGACTTTAATGTTTAAACCACGAAGAACTAATTAAGCTTTTTATTACTACCTTAGATCACCTAGTAATCTTTAAATAACCTTAGATAAAGCTATATAAGGTAACCATTAATTAAAACAACCTTAAGCTTTTATTTACCGCCTCCTGTTATAAGTAGAAGTGCCTTATAATATACTGTCTTAACCCTAAACTAAAATCTAGAAAATCTACTAAAATCTATTAGCCTAAGATTTCCACTAATGTCTACTCTACGCCTAAAGAATTTACCAGATTCTACTACCCTAGGAATTTTACTAAATTTTACTAACGTAAGATTTCTACTAATATCTATTAAGGATTTAAAAATTCCACTAAACCCCACAAACAGACCCTAAGTACTACACCGCCCCGAACTAAGCAGAAGCTTAAGCTTAGTATATAAAACTACTAGAAAAACTGGTACCCTATAATAAAAAGAATACTTAAAAACCCAAACCTAAATCTAATACTAACTCTATACCTAACACCGAACCTAAAATCGAGTAAGGAACTATATAAGAAACTGCGGACAACTAGAGCTTACTTAACGCCCTAGATATCTATATAATTGGAGCTACCCTATTAGCGCAACTCGCCAAGAAACCCAAATATATAATCTTTACTGTTACTATAGCTGATATTATAAAGGCCTTAACACCGAAAAAGCACACTAACCCTACTATAAAGGTACTAATAGAGTACTATAACCGCCTAGAGGTATTCTTATGGAAGGAAGCCAATAAGCTACTGGAACACCGATTATATAACTATATAATTGTACTTAAAGAAGGAAAGCAGCCTAGATTTAAACCCCTATACGGGATATCCTAAAATAAACTCTAAGTGCTATAAAAGTATTTAGATAAGAACCTAAGTAAAGAATTTATTAGAGTAAGCTCGTCGCCTATAGCCGTACTAGTAATCTTTATTAAAAAACCCGGTAGCAGTTTATACTTTTATATAGACTACTAAGCTCTTAACTATAACGGCGCTGGGGCGCGTCACCTAGTTAGGGGTTCGCTTAGGACTTAGCATGTGTATATGGACGTGGCCTCACCACCTTCTCTTGCTCCTTAGCTTAATATCTTTATAATACAACATTCGTTCGCTTCTTCTTGCAAGCATTTATTTAAGTCTCTATCGAGACATTTGTTTAATAGTTTAAGCCGTTATATTAACGCTGTTACCGTTAAGAACTAATATCTAATCCCGTTAATATAGGAGATACTAAACTAACTAAGTAAGGCTCGCTATTATATAAAGCTTAATATTATCTCTATATTTAACCGCCTCCGTATAATGAAAGGAGACAAATAGCTTACTACATTTCGTACTTAGTATAGATTATTTAAATACTTAGTAATGCTATTTGGCCTAATAAATACTCTAAGCTCGTTTTAATATTATATAAATAACACCCTACGTCCCTACCTAGATATCTTCTATACTGCTTATATTAACGACATCCTAATATATAGTAATAACCTAACTAAATATTGGGAATATGTTAACTTTATTTTATAAGCCCTGCATAAAGCTAGTCTATAATTAAATATAGATAAATACGAGTTTTATAAAACGGAAGTTCTATACCTTAAACTCCTTATTTTTATAAATAGTATATAAATAGACCTAAAGAAAGTTAAAGTAATTATAAACTGGTAAGAACCTAAGAACGTTAAAAATATAAGAGCCTTTATAGGATTTGCCAATTTCTACTAACAGTTTATTAATAACCTTTCCGCCCTAGTTTTACCCTTTATTACTTTAACCTAAAAGAATAAAGCTTTTATCTTTAATAAGGAATATAAAAAGGCCTTTACTTATCTAAAGGTTATATTTACTACTACACCTATACTCTAATACTTTAACCTAGAATAAATAAGTATTGTAGAAGCCGGCTTGTCTAATTACGTTACTAGAGGTATTCTATCTTAATATAATAAAGAAGGAGTATTATACCCCATAGCATACTTTTTTAAAATAACTAAGCCCTGCCGAATATAATTATAAGATCTATAATAAAGAATTTCTAGCTATTATTAGATGCTTTAAGTAATAGCGACCTAAACTAGAAGGCGCCAGATTTCTAATTAAGGTCCTTAGCGACTATAAGAACCTATAGTACTTCACAACTATAAAACAGCTAAGTTATTATTAGGCCTACTAGTTAGAATATCTATTACACTTCTAATTCTTAATTACGTACCGCCTAGGCGTTTAAGGTTAAAAGCCTAATGCCCTAACCTAATACTTATAAGATACGCCAGCCCTAAAAAAAGCGTGCTCTTACTAAAATTAAACCCTACTTCGCCCTAAACTATTTAACCCTCCTACTAAAGGCTTTATAGTACACGTCCTTAAAATAACTAATTAATTAATTAAACAGATTATAGTTAACGAATACCTAAATAACGAGTTTATTTAAGAGACGCTTAAGCTAATCTATAATATTACTTACTAATATCTCTTTACTAGGAGCCTAGTAGGAGTTACCTCCTTCTATAGATCCTGCTGTTATTAGCCACTTTCTAGTAGCTATCCCTATCCTACTTAGAAATAGAAAAAGCGCCTCTCTTCCTTTTTATGTACAAAATAGCTTTTCTAAAGAGAGAGAAGAGCTTAGTTTCTTTTGCATTTCTCTTCTTTCTTCTCTATATAGGTTATAGTCTAGTAGTAAATGCCTAGGGGTTTATAGTACTCTATATACCCTAAAGTATCTACTATCTTTATCCCCCCCTATTACTTTAGAGAAGGATTTAAAATAGCCTTTTAGGATATTTATCCTTAGGGGCTTTAAGAGAAAAGGAATAACTTCCTTTATAGATCCTAGTATAGTATTTTTCTTTATTTTTATTCTGTTGCTAGTTGTTTTTCTACTATTTTAGTATCTTTTCTCTTGCTGCTCTCCTTATATAGGCTAGGGAGGTATAAAAACATTATAGTTTTCTTCTAAAAAGGCCCTTTTTAGCTAGCTTATCTATTATTTCGTTTCTATAGATTCCTAGATAGCTAGGAACCCAGTAAAAGTTAATAGAGATCCCCTTATTAGCTAAATAGGAACAGCTTTGCGTAATTTTAAAGACTAGTTCTTGCCCCCTATAAGAGAATTAAGCTATAATCTCTTAATAGCCGCCTAGCTATCTATAAAGATATAGACTTATTTCTCTTCTAATCTTTATTATTTTAGGTGTTCTAGAGCCCTATAGACTGCATAGATCTCTATATTTATAATTTCTATATAGAGTCCTAAATTCCAGTTCGTTGCATATTTAATCCTATTTCTCTCCCCTATTTTATATACGGCAGCTATATTAAATTTATTGTCTTTAGAGCTATCTATATAGTATATATTTACTAAGTCCCACTCTAGGGATTCTTGTAGATTTTCTACTAGTCTTAGATATTCTTATGCAGCTTCTTCCTTACTACCTTTTAAGATAGAAAAGGATGCAGAAATAGGGGGAGACTACGGTTTTGCCATTTTAGAGAGATTCTCTCTATTTTCCAATTTTAAATTAGCTGCTAAACTCTAGAGGTTAGAGATAGTAGCTATTGTCAATGATAATCTCTGATGTTGCTTATGTAAGCATTACATAAGAACACCCTGGAAGAACCCTACGGCTTTACGCGGTGTATTAGATGGTATCAGCTAGTGTATCAACTAGTGTATTAACTAGTGTATCAACTAGTGTATTAGATAGTATTAGCTAGTGTATTAGCCAGTGTATTAGGTAACGTATTACCTAGTATATCAGGTAACGTATCACCTAGTGTATTAGGTAATGTATCACCTAGTGTGTTAGGTAACGTATTACCTAGTGTATTAGGTAACGTATNAGAATACGAGACGGAACGTAGACGTTCTGGAACTAGGGTCTTCCAGGTATATAGAGACTCGATCCCCCGTAGATAGACATCATCAATTGCATCAAGTTTATCCACTTCACTTACTTCACTACATTGTTCACCCTGTCGTCCTCCGACCTCCGCTTACGCAAATTAACAGCTATATCTTTAGCTATAAAAGGTACTTTATAGTAGAGTTTTTAGGGCTAGAACTAGAGCTAGAACTAGCTGCTAATTCGTTTCTATCTTTATTAATCTCTTCTATACAAACCTTCTTAATTACGTAGTTTTCCTTAAATTTTAGGATTCTTAATACGTAGTTATTGCAAAGCTTTTTTAATCTAATTCTAGGAGGAGGAATAGAGGCTTTAATCTCTATAGCTTAGCTAGGAGATCCTCTAAAAGCTCCTAGAACTAGTCTTAGGGCCTTATTTTATAGAGATTGGTACCTATCTAGTAGGTAGTCTCTAGATTTGCTTTTCCACTAGCATTATACTCCGTAGTCTGCTATAGTAGTAACGTAAGCTATATAGAGCTGTTGTAGGGCTTATAGAAATAGACCTTTTTATATATTACCTAGCCTTCTAATTAAATAGAAAGCTGCTATTGTTTTAGAGATTTGTATTTTTATATATTGTTTAAAAGTAAGCTTAGAGTCTAGGAATACCCCTAACTACCTAACTAGGGGTTTAGGGGATATTTCTACGTCTCCTAGCTTTAGCCCTTCTTCTATAGTAGTACGTTTACTATAGAAGTATATAAGCTCTATTTTGATAACGTTAAAACTAATAGCAGCTTCTTTAGCTTTAGATATTAGCTCTAGCGCTATTCTCTCTAGCTTTTTGCAATTAGACTTAGTAGAATTTAAAGTAACTATAATTGCAAAATTGTCTATATAGCTAAGAGAATAGGCTCCTTCTGTCTGTATACTATAGATATTGCGTATATATAGTAGAAATAAAATAGGGGATATAGGCGATCCCTATAGTATCCCTGTTTCTAATTTAACTTTTTCTTATATTTGCCCATTAAAGGAAAGCTGTAGCTTTCTATTGATAAGGAAAGTGGCTACCTATTATATAATCGCTATAGGTAGTCCTAGTTCCTTATAGATAGATAGAAGCTGGTTTTTAAAGATATAGTTAAAAGCCCCTTTTACGTCTAGGAATAACGTAGTAGCTATCTTTTGTCTAGCTTTTTTCCTACTATTTTTAGATTGGATATTATTTAGAAGTAGTAAGACTGCGTCTATTACGGACTGCTGTCTTCTTCCTCCTAATTAAGAGTCTTAAAGTAAGCTAGTAGTACTAGCTAGATATTCTAATATAGTAGTAAAGATCTTTTCTAGAGTCTTTCCTAGGTAGTTTAGTAAGGAGATAGGTCTATAGGCCTTTAGTAAGGAATAGTCCTCCTTATTTACTTTAGGGAGAATAACTCCTTAAGCTTCTCTCTAGATCTTTAGCTAATAGCCTAGAATAAACAAAATCCTATAGATTCTATATAGAAGATCTTCTATAATAGGGTAGGCTTTATATAAAATTATAAAAGATATCCCATCTAGTCCTGGAGCCTTTTTATTAAAGTTAGAGAAAATTGCTTATTTGACCTCTATTTTCTCTAGTTCTGGCTATTTCTATTTATTGTCTATTATATAGTCCTTCCACTTTATAGAGCTAGTAGAAGGGGGGGGGTTTTTAGGAATAGAGTAGTTATAAAAGCTTTGCACTAGTCCTTAAAGCTTTATACTAGTCTAGTAGTCCTATTCTTACTATACTGTAGACTAGGGATTATTCTCAATGTTCTCTCCTTTGTGTATTTTAGGGCAGTAAAGACCTCCTTCCCTTATGCTTTTTCTAGGAAGCTATTCCAGCAGCTAGTCTTAGCTTCTCTTATTATATAGAAGTATTAATTTTTAGTTTCTTTATAGGCTTCTAGTCTAGAACTTCTAGTAGGCTATTCCTCTTAAAGTCTTCCTAGTTTTGCCATTTTTCTTTTCTTTTCTTTAGAAGCTCCTTATTCTACTATAGTTTAGATAATTTACAAGTTCTAGATCTAGGGATAGCTTTCTCTACTACTAGCTTTATATAGTTAGTAAGATCTATTACTAGATTATCTACTAGTATACTTAAGCTTCTATCCCTAAGTCTATATAAATCTTTTAAAGAGGCTAGGAGACCTTTTTCTCCTATCTCTATCTAGGGGTTTTCTCCTACTAGTTCCTTTAGTACTAAAAGTTTTACTTCTAGTTCTAGCTCTAAAACTTGCTCTTTTAAAGAAGTAGAGAAAATCTCCCAGTTTGCCTTTTTTTATAGAGAAAGGAGTTTCTTAAAGAGGGTTTAGGTATCTTTACGTCTCTCTAGTAAATAGAGAGAATGCTATAGTCTTGTAATCAGATCTTATATCTTCTATTATAGTCTAATTATCCTAGGTATTTTCTTAAAAGTTTCCTAAGTAAAAGGCTAGGTCTATAATAGACTTTTCCCTTATATTAGATCTATAAAAGGTCCCTTCCTATTTATTTAAATTTAGTAGTTAGCTGTAACGGCGCTATTGCATATTACCTGCTAAATTCTGCTAAATTCTGCTAACCTATAATTGGCCCGCCCAAAGCTAGCGCCTTAGCGGCTCACCCTATATATTTGTTTACACCGGCCCTAGCAACCCCTTTTCCTTCTCTTTAGCTTAGTATCTTTGTAATACAGTATTCTATAAGCTTTAGTTTAGAGGCATTTATATAAGCCGTGATATTATACTAAGCTTACCCTACTCTACCTGGGAAGGCCTTAATAATATCCTATCCTAAAAGAAACTTCGTTTATAACAACGCGTTAACGCGCTATACTTAGACACTAAAATAACTCTATATTGCCTGGGAAGGCCTAGATAATATCCCACCTTATAAGCTAGATATGACTAGACCTATACCCCTAGAATTAAAACTAAAGCGTATAATACCGATAAACCTTAGGAAGCTAATAATGGCACCTAAAGCAAGCTTATTTAAGAGAGCTATCTCTACCTAAGAGGAACCTAAGATCTAATTAAGATTAGAAATTAAAGATAATAATAACGTTATAGATGTACGTAAGTAGATTTGCGCCCTTATAGCCAGCTAAGAAGCCGATTATCTTAAAGCAAGAAATATATAAGAGACCCTATAAGAGATCCTAGAAAGCCTTATGGCCCTATAAAATAGCCTAGCTTTCCCTTCTTAAAGCCCTAGCTAACCTATTTACTATACTAAATATAATATACTAGGGAGTATAGATATAATAATAAAGTAATTAAAGTCCGTTAAGNTNNNTAACCCNNNACNACTATNTAATNNGATAGACCCTACCTTTAANAATTANAGGATTTAAGTATAAGGAAAGCTCCGCGTTAACTATAACTATTTCCTTTCTAAAGAAGCTAAAATACTCTACCTCTTTAGTTAAATTACTAGGGATGCCTAACAGCACCTCTAAGCTAAGTTTAAGGATAATTTCTCTATTTAATTTATATCTGTTAATAAGATAATATAGCACCTAGCGGCTATTTATGTTAACCTAAATAAAGTACGGGACGCCTAGTATAACTATAATTGCCTAATAATAAAACCAAACTAACCCTTTACTAAATTTTAAACTTAATTCCTATACCTTATAAGAGAAGGCTAGGTTCCCCTTAAGAACTACTAATTAGACATATATAATAAGCTAATAATTTAGCTATAAGAGAAGATCACTATAACCTTAGATAACCTACTAACTTACGACAGACTTATAGCTTATTGCCTATTATTAGACTTAGAACTAAAGCGGATTAAAGCCTATTTTAATTAGTAGAAGTAACCCTATAGTAATTAGAACTCGCTAGCTATACCTATAGGAGCTAAAGTAGGAAGATAAGTTATAACTACTCTTATACTAAAAGCGGTTATACCTATATACTAGCGAGCGACGCCTAACTAGCTACGTACTACGCTATTAACTAGTATTCGCCGTAATACTCCAATTAACCCTACCTTAGCTATATGCTATAACTATAATAAGTAGGGTTACTTTACCTTATCTTGCCTAGGGCTAAAGGATATAGGCGATATTAAGGAAATAAAGAAAGAAGAAACGTCTAATAAGTTGGGAAAAAGAAGAACCCTAGGGAAAGACTTCCCTCTAGGGTACCCTATTAATCTTAAAGAGATTAATCTTAGTTAGTTAATAGGTGGAAAGTATTTTATAGTTTTATATATAGTATCTTAAAATAGATATAGAGTTAATATAACCGCCCTTATTAACACTAAAGTAAATAGCTTCGCCTTTATAAATACTGCCTATATAAATAATGTTACTAAGTCTCTAAATGCAGAAGCTATTTAACTAGAGAAGCCTATTTAGGTAAAAGGCTATAATAGCTAAGCCGGTCGGCCCATTACCTATGTCTTAAAGTTATATATCGCTTTTAATGGATAACGCTAATATAGTATCCCCTTTTATATCCTAAACCTAGGGTCTTATAATATAATCCTTAGATAAAAATTAATGTCCTATTTTAATATTTGGTTAAATATATAATAAAGACAGTTTATCTAGCCAGAGGATAGACTAAGGTTGCCCTCCTTTATTAGGGAGATCTAAACTAACTATAAGACACTAGCTGTAAGGGCTAACCTTACTTACTGTTACGGGACACCCCCGTAATACCTTGCACACGTCCACTTGTTTCCACCGACTTAGCAATTAGAGACTAACCGTGAAATAGCAATCTAACGGCAATCTGATGGCAATCTAATGGCAATTTACGGCATTCTGCCATATTCTGCCAAGTTCTACTGAATTCTGCCAAGTTCTGCTAGGACTACGACCTAAACCCTATTTTGCCTATGCACGTGTTAACCAAGCAACTAAGTTAACGATATATGCCCTTTCTTCCCATTTCCCTACCTTCTTTCCTTACGCAACGTCTTAACTTTATTACGTAGTTTATGTATATAGCTTAATAATACCTACTTCGCTATATATTATTACCGCTTGTGCTTACTCCGTAACACTACGTTGCGTTAAAAACTTACACTACCCTCCGAAAATGCAGAACGACCCTGAAGCCCCTACAACGGCCGACGCTATTATGGCTGCACTTTAAGAACAATTAGCAGGTATATAGAAGTCCTTTACGGACGCCCTTGCATAGCACTAAGCCACTTTAACTTAATAGTAAGCCGAATAAGAAGCACGATAATAATAATTGATTGAAGCACTTTAAGAAGAAGTCCGTATCCTTAAGATGCCTATATTAAGGCCCTAAGACCGAACGCTATCTCCGGAAATGAATACGCGGAACGCAAGCCCCGAATTAGTAGTAGTTACTTACCCTATAAAGCCGACTACTGCACTGAAACGATCTGAGAAACTACTAGACCCCCTAGTATTTACCGGTAAACAACGAGAGCTTTGGTTATTTTTAAGCCGGCTTAAAAATAAGCTAACCGGTAATACTAACCGCTACCTAACTAAAGCTAACCGACTCTATTACGCCCTAAGTCGACTAGGAGGAGACGCAGCTAACCTTATTAAACCTTTCTAACTAAACTTAGTATAAAGCCTAGTTATACTTCTTGAAGCTATGTACGGTAACCCGAACCGCCAAGCTACCGCTTAAAGAAAGATAAACTAAATAACTTAAGAAAAGAAAAGTTTCCTAGTATACTTCTCCGAATTTAACCGCTACGCAAAGGAAATAGGCTGGAATGACTCCGCACTAATTAACAGCCTCGTTAAGTCCTTAAGCCCTAAACTAAAAACCTCCCTAATAGGCGTAGACCTTCCGGAAACTCTTAACGCCTGTGTAAATGTTATTAATAAACGGTATAATGATATACTACGCCTTATACTGAAGCCCGTTTATTGGTATAATATAATAACCCCGCGAACGTCTACTAAGTTATTGTCTTAACCCAAGCACCCTAACGCCATGGATATTAACACTGGGACCCTAGGATATACCCTATTAGGGTCCTCTAAATAAGAACGATGCATTAAGCTAGGCCTCTACTTTAAATGTGGAAGTAGCTTCTACCTCTTAAACTACTGCTCCGTCCCTATGCCCTAAAACGATTTATAAACGGCTAGCACTGGCAGCCGTTTACTACATTAATCTTCCGGTTACCGTCCCCGATCTTTATCTAGTTCTACCCCTACGTTTAGTAAGCACTACTTATGGGGACGAAGCTCCAACTAATGTCCTATAAGAACCCCGCCCCGATTGCCTCTAAAAGGAAGGTCCCGGAGCTAAGTCGCTCTCCAGGACGGCTCTGCTATAGGATCTTGTTAAACGCATTTAATGTCACAAACTCTAACTCTTGGGACCGTAGTATAACTATTAACTGCCGCCTTTGGCAGAATAGTTAAAAGGCTAACGCTCGAATCCTAATTGATACAGGAGCTAGCGGCATAGGATTTATTAATAAGATCTTTGCGTAAGATAATGGTTTTACCTTAACCCCCCTTAACCGGCATATTAACGTATTTGGATTTAATGGTAAACGTACCGTCTTAGGCCGTATTACCTACGTGGTAGCCCTGAGACTCCGATATCTGAACCACGAAGAACTGATTAAGCTTTTCGTTACTACCCTAGGTTACCTAGTGATCCTTGGATAACCCTGGATGAAGCTATATAAGGTAACTATTAATTGGGACAACCTTAAGCTTCTATTTACCGCCTCCCGTTGTAAGCAGAAGTGTTATATAACGCACTGCCTTGACCCTAAACTGAAATCTAGGGAATCCGCTAAGATCTACTAGCCTAAGATTTCTACTAATGTTTACCCCGCGCCTAAGGAATTTACTAGATTCCACCAACCTAGGAATTCCACCGAATTCCACTAGTGTAAGATTTCCACTGATATCTATTAAGGATCCGGGAATTCCACCGAACTTCACGAATTGGCCCTAAGTACTGTACTGCCTAAAGACAGGCAGAAGCTTAAGCTTACTATATGAAGATATTAGAAGGACTGGTATCCAACTATGAAAAGGATTCTTGAAGAACCCGAACCCGAATCTGATACTAACTCCGTACCTGATACCGAACCTGAACCCGAATAAGAAACTATGGACAATCCGAGCGAGCTCGGTACCCTGGATATCCGCATGATTGGAGCTACTTTGTTAGCGTAACTTGCTAAGAAACCTGAATATACGATCTTTGCTGTCACTATGGCTGATATTGAGAAGGCCTTAGTACCGAAGAAGTACACTGACCCTACTACGAAGGTATTAGTAGAGTACTATAACCGCCTAAAGGCATTTTTATGGAAGGAAGCCGATAAGCTACCGGAACACCGATTGTACGACCATAAGATTGTACTTGAAGAAGGAAAGCAGCCTGGATTTAGACCCTTATACGGGATGTCCTAAAACGAACTTTAAGTACTATAAAAGTATTTAGATGAGAACTTGAGTAAAGGATTTATTAGAGCAAGCTTATCGCCTGTAGCCGCACTAGTGATCTTTGTTAAGAAACCCGGCGGCGGTTTACGCTTCTGTGTAGACTACCGAGCTCTTAACGCCGTTACTATTAAGAACTGATATCCGATCCCGTTAATATAGGAGATACTAAACCGACTAAGTAAGGCTCGCTACTATACGAAGCTTAATATTATCTCTGCATTTAACCGCCTCCGTATAGCAAAAGGAGATAAATGGCTTACTGTATTTTATACTCGGTATGGACTATTTGAATACTTAGTGATGCCATTTGGCCTTGTAAACGCTCCGAGCTCGTTTTAACATTATATAAATAACACCCTGCGCCCCTACCTGGACATCTTCTATATTGCTTATATCAACGATATTTTAATATATAGTAATAACCTGACCGAATATCGGAAATACGTTGACCTTGTTTTATAAGCCCTATACAGAGCTAGTCTATAATTAGATGTAGATAAATGCGAGTTCTATAAAACGGAAGTCCTATACCTTGGACTCCTTATTTTTATAAACGGTATATAAATGGACCCAAAGAAAGTTAAAGTAATTATAAACTGGTAAGAACCCGAGAACGTTAAGGATGTAAGAGCCTTTATAGGATTTGCTAATTTCTACTAACAGTTTATTAATAACTTCTCCGCCCTAGTTTTACCCCTTATAGCTCTAACCTAAAAGGATAAAGTCTTTATCTTTAATAAGGAATGTAAGAAGGCCTTTGCCTATCTAAAGGTTATATTTACTACTGCGCCCGTGCTCTAATACTTTAACCCAAACTGAATGAGTGTTATAAAAGCCGACTTATCTAACTACGTTACTGGAGGTATCCTGTTTTAATATAACGAGGATAGAGTATTACACCCTGTAGTATACTTCTTAAAATAACTAAGCCTAGCCGAATGTAACTACGAGATCTACAATAAGGAATTGTTAGCTATTATTAGATGTTTTAAATAATAGCGACCCAAACTAGAAGGCGCTGGATTTCTAATTAAGGTCCTTAGCGACTATAAGAACCTATAGTACTTTACGACTACGAAACAGCTAAGTTACCATTAGGCCTGCTGGTTAGAATATCTGTCTTGTTTCCAATTCTTAATTATATACCGCCTAGGCGTCTAAGGTTAGAAGCCTAATGCTCTAACCTAATGCTTGCAAGACGCGCCAGCCTTAGAAGAAGCGCGCTCTTACCGAAATTAGACCCTGCTTCGCCCTAAACTATTTAACCCTCCTACTGAAGATCTTATAGTATACGTCCTTGAAATAACTAATTAATTAATTAAATAGATTATAGTTAACAAATACCTAAATAATAAGTTTATCTAAGAGACGCTTAAGCTAATATAAGATGGTATTAGACGCTCTAAAAAGATTTCTTTAAGTAAATGCGAAGCCCGCGGAAACTGCTTATATTACTAGAACCGTCTAGTTATCCCTAATTATAATGAGCTTAAGCTTAAACTCCTTGAACATATACACGATCTACCTGTCACCGGCCACCTAGGCTAAAAAAAGACCCTGGAACTACTCTAACGGGAGTATTATTAGCCGAACATGTATAACACGACACGAAGGTACGTCTCTAGCTGCTATACCTGCCGACGAGCTAAAGCCTCGCATGAGATGTATAACGGTCTTTTGAAGCCGCTGCCTGTTCCGGACCAAAGATGGAGGGATATCTTAATTAACTTTGTTGTTGACCTTCCTAAGAGTAGAGGCTGCACGAATATTATGGTAGTTGTAGACCGACTATCTAAAATAAGATACTTGATTGCCTGCCCCAATATATCAACGCCTGCCGTCGCCCGACTATTCCTAGATTATATATGGAAACTCCACGGACTCCCCGAAACAATTATCTCTGATAGAGGTAGCTAGTTTATCTTAGCATTCTAGAAAGAACTAACTACTCGACTTTATATTAAAGCACTGTTGTCTACTATATATTACCTAGAAACGGATAGCTAAACGGAACGCGTAAATGCTATAATGGAATAGTATATTCGGATATATATATCGTATTTATAGGATGACTAGATTAACTGGCTCGCATTTGCCGAGTTTACTGTAAATAACTCCGTCTCGGAAACTATAAAAGTCTCCCCGTTTTTGGCCAATTACGGCTAGCACCTACGAATGGGTTTTAAACCCTTTAGTAATGTTCCTTACCCCGCTTATTACGCCTTATAAGTCGCAGAAGCAAATAAATTCGTAAAGAAGATAGAGGAACTACAACAGTTTCTTACCAATGAGATAATATGGGCTTAATCTGTCTATAAAGCCGCAGCGAATAAGAAACGAACCCTAGCACCGGCCTACTAAATTGGTGATTTTATCTGGCTAGATATAAGAAATCTAAATATGAAATGACCTACTAAGAAACTTAATTGGAAGAACGCTGGCCCTTATAAGGTTGAAAAGGTTATCTCTCCTTATGCCTACCGATTGAAGCTCCCCGATACGGTTAAAATCCACCCCGTATTCTATACGTCAGTCCTCCGCCCTACTGCCCCCGTATTAGACGCCCTACCTAGACAGATATAAGACCCTCCCCTACCAGTTAAAGTGGATGGTGAGAACGAGTACTTTGTTGAAAGAATTAACGATATTAAGTATAATAAACGGAAACGCCAATATATATATCTTATGAAATGGAGAGGCTTTACTAAGTCCTTATAGGAACCTGTTAACTCTATAGGACTTATATAAGCCGCAGAAGACTTTTACAAACTTTACCTAGAACTACTACAGCCCCATCTCGCAGAAGCTCGAGTTTAAAGGGGGGGTACTGTTATGGGACACCCCCGTAACACCTTATACACGTCTACCTGTTTCCACCGACTTAGTAATTAGAGACTAACCGCGAAATAGTAATTTAACGGCAATCTAATGGCAATCTAACGGCAATCTATGGCATTCTGCTATATTCTGCCAAGTTCTACCGAATTCTGCTAAGTTCTGCCAGGACCACGACCTGAACCCTATTTTGCTTATGTACGTGTTGACCAAGCAACCAAGTCAACGATATATGCCCTTTCTTCCCGTTTCCCTACCTTCTTTCCTTACGCAACGTCTTGACTTTATCACGCAGTTTATGTACATAGCTTAATAATACCTACTTCGCTATATATTATCACCGCTTGTGCTCACTCCGTGACACTTACTAGTAGGATATCCGGGCCCGTGACCTAGCCTTTACCTAAGAAAACGCCTGCCGTAAAGGTGTTATGGCTTATATAAATACCTCTAAACCGAAGCTTGTAGAATGCTATATTACAAAGATACTAAGCTAAAGAGAAGGAAAAAGGGGTTGCTAGAACTGATGTAAATAAATATATAGGGTAAGCTGTTAAGGCGCTAGCTTTAGGCGGGCTAATTATAGATTAGCAGAATTTGGCAGAATTTGGCAGGTAATATACAATAGCGCCGTTATATTACCCCCTTCTTTAAGAGAAAGCCTACCCTTAGGCTTAGTTAAAAATAGGGAAGTACTAGGCTTATAAACATAGGATTATAAAATATAAAATAAGGAGATAAAGGGGATATAAATACGTCTAGACTAAGTATAAAGGGCGATTATAGGCTAAAAAGAGTAGCCGCTAAAAGTTTTGGCGCGGATCTAACTAATTAGATAACTTTAACCGGTGGTTAAAGTTCCTGGATATCTAAAATTTTACGGTACTAGTAGAAAAACGGTAGAATTTGGCAGATAGCTGTATTAGGGCTTTAGGGCGTTTTTATCCCTATATTCTTCTAGTAACCTATTATCTTTATTATATTAGCATTCTATTTATTTGTCTAGGTACTTTAGGGGTCTAGGCATAGTAGGGTATTAGTTATAGAATTCTTTAAACTTTTAGGGGCAGCCTATAAAGTTCTACGTAGGGTACTAGGTTAGGTAAGAATTATAGCCCTTTTATTAGATACGGTATTTTAGCGTGCTCTATACTATCTTATAGGCTAGTATTTTATTAACCTCCCATTTATTATTACCGTTTACTTAAACTAGTAAAAGAGGCTTATTCTTTTATCTAGGCAATAAGTTGTTTATAGCTTTCCGTAACTTATTTAATAAAAAGATAGGGTAAACTCTAATTAAACCTGGGAGCTTTATTTTATATAAGTTGCCTATTTTTTTAAGAACCTTATATGGTCCTACTATCTAATAGTCTAGCTTATGGCTAGGTCGTTTAGTTTTCTAATTCCTTATTATAACCTAGACTATATCGCTAGGGGCAAAATTAGGCTCTTAACGGTATTTGTTTGCCTACTATTTTATTAACCTCTAAGCTTTTTCTAGGTTCTTGCGAGCTACTATCTAAACTTCCTCTAATTGTTTAGCGTACTATTAGGCCTTAGTATAGGATAGTTTCTCTTATATAGTTTAGGGTTCTTATAGCCTTTTCTAGTTAAAGCTTATATAGGGTAAATATCCTATTTCTAGCTAAATTGGAGCCAACCCTATAAAGTTATAGGGTAGGGTTACTTGCGCGTAGTCTATTAAGGGTAGTAGTTTAGACTAATTATCCTAAAAATAGTTAATAAAGGGCCTAAGCCTCTAGTCTAGGTACTAATTTATAATCTCTATCTAACTGTCTGTCTAGGGGTAATAAGCCGTAAAAAGCTTTAGCTTAATACCTAAAATTTAGGTAAACTTATTTTAAAAAGCTAATATAAACTATAGCCTATAATTAGATATAATGGTATCTAGTAGTTTATAGATTTAGTAAACGTAATAAATATATAGCCGGGCTGCCTCTTTAGTATTAATATTTTTATAATAGGGAATTAAAAATGGGCGTTTACTAAAGCGGTTAACTATAACTATAACTATATTATATCCATTATAGTCCTTAAGTAGTTTATAAAAGTCTATAAAAAATATACTACTAAGGGCGCTCTAGTATTAAAAGTAGCTTAAGTAGTCCTAGGGTCTTATCCTATAGAATTATAGCTCTTTAGCAGTTTTCGCAGTTTTATATATATTAATTAATATCTAAAACTATTCTTGGCTAGTAGTAGCGGTAGTTAATAATTTTATAGGTCTTATTCTTGCTAGGGTATATTATAGAGACTTAATAATAAGCTTCACAGATTAGTTTAGTCTACAAATTATTAATATTAGGGACTATAAGCCGCTCCTAATATAAGAGCAATCCTTCCTCTATTTTAAAATTGGGGTTTTCTTTTACAGCTTATTTATAGAGGGCCCTTAAGGCATTAGCTATACGGTTTACAGTTAAGAGGTAGTTAATTAGCCCTATTAGCTTATTTAAGGACTCCTCTATTAATGCTAGCTCGTTTTAATAGGAGTTTAGCTCCTTAAAAATCTATAGGTTAAGCTATTTTTAATAGAGAAAGGCGCGCGTCTAATATTAGGTCTTTAGCTTATTCTAAAGTCCTATATCTTATTCTCTTTAGGTTAGAGTATTAGCCTTAAAGTTTTACTTACTAAAATAATATATAATTATAAAGAAGAATTAAGAGAGTATTTTAGCCTACTAGGCTTATTATTTAGTAAGCTACTTTATAGTTATAAAGTACTCTAGGGCTTTGTAATCTATATATATCTTAATTCGGGAGTTTATACCTTTAAGCTCTACGCACTATTAGGAGAGTAATTAAATAATAGCTAGTATTTCTTTATAATATACTTTATAGTTATACTTAGCTAGGTCTATTATCTTTAAGAAAAAAGCTATAGGGTACTATTTACCGTCTAGATATAACTATAATAGGATTCCCGCTATAACTCTATTAAAGGCATTTATTTTTAGCATTAATTTAAGGTCTAGGTTATAGTAATAAAGGATTAAAAAAGAGATAAGCTAATTCTTTATCTCTTTAAAGGCTTTTATATAGCTATTATTAAAGGTAAAAGGCGTATCCTTCCTGGTTAGTTATATAAGAGGTTTTGCTATAATTCCGTAGTTATAGATAAACTAGTAGTAGAAGTTATAAAAACTAAGGAAAAATTTAATTCCTTTTACTATATAAGGGGGCTTCTAGTTATAAATTGCCTTTACCTTTTTAGGGTTAACCTTAATTTCTTTTATAGTTATAATAAACCTAAGGTATTTTATACGTTTTACCCTAAACTCGTATTTCTTAATATTAACTTATAAGCCTGCGTTTTATAGTCTTTCTAGGACCTTTTAAATATAAACTTAATACTTAAGTTTGTTATTTAAATATATAAGAATATTATCTAGGTATACCATATAGAATTTATTAAGATAATTAAAAAAATATTTATATACCTTTAGTATATAGCCAGTCCGTTTATTAGTCTAAAAAAAACTTTATATTTATAGAAACTATAACGGGTATAAAACGTTATTAAATCTTTAAATATAGGGTTTATCCTAATTTAGTAGAAAGCTTAGCGGATATTAAGTTTAGTAAAAATCTTTACCTAGCTTAGACGTATAAGGGTCTTATTAATTAAAGGAATAAAATACTAGGCCTTTTAAGTAATAGCGTTTAGCTTTTAATAGTTAATATAAAAATAAAGGCCTTTATTAGGTTTTTATTATAAATATGATAGGGAAAGTAAAAGGGGCTTAACTTAGCTCGATAAACCCTTTATCTAGATTATTAATTAAGTACTACTTTATTACTTTTAGCTTATCTATTAATTAATAGTAGAGGGGGTTATAGCCTAGCGAGTTATTGGCTTTTAATTAAATCTTATAATTATATATCTAGTAGGGGGGTAACTTATTTAAGGCCGCTTTTAAGAATATATCCTTATAATTTATATAAATAGTAAAAAGGAGGCGTTTAACTAGTTCCTTATTAGTTTCCTTATCTAGCCTTTCCTCTCTATTATTAATAATTTAGTTAATCTTATATAGGCTCGTTATAAAGACCTTATTATCCTTCTGGTATATATTAAAGTAAAATATTATAGCGCTAATTACAGTAATATCTATAGTAGGGGTTGCCTAATAATAAGGGTATATATAACTTTAGGGACTTCTAGGGTACTAGTATTATTATTACTCCTTTTAGCTCCTGTTGCATTTTTTAGAGGTTATCCCTTATATTCTATTAATATGTTCTTTTCTATACTAGTTAAATCTATACGATTTAGATATCGTCTATATTACTATTTATCCTACTTCTATATATAGAGTCCTCTTTAAACGTAGCGCTTTAGGAGAGTATCTTTATTAGTATAGAGTTCTTTCTAGCTTTGTGGCGGGCGTCTTTTTAGGTAAAGGCTAGGTTATAAGCCCAGACATCCTACTAATAAGTAGGGTTAGCCCTTACGGTTAGTGTCTTGTGGTTAATTTAGATCTTTTTAATAAAGAAGGGTAACCTTAGTCTATCCTCCGGCTAGATAAACCGTCTTTATTATATGTTTAACTAAATATTAAAATAGGATATCTATTTTCGTCTAAGGATTATATTATAGGACCCTAGGTTTATAATGTAAAAGGGGATGCTATATTAGCGTCGTCTATTAAAAGCAATATATAACTTTAAGATGTGGGTAATAGGCCGACTAGCTTAGCCGTTATAGCCTTTTACCTAAATAGGCTTCTCTAGTTAGATAGCTTCTGCATTTAAAAACTTAGCAACATTATTTATATAGGTAGTATTTATAAAGGCAAAGCTATTTACTCTAGTGTTAATAAGGGCGGTTATATTAACTCTATATCCATTTTAAGATACTATATATAAAACTATAAAATACTTTCTACCTATTAACTAAGATTAATCTCTTTAAGATCAATAGGGTACCCTAGGGGGGAGTCTTTCCCTACGGTTCTTCTTTTCCTAACTTATTAGATGTTTCTCCTTCCTTTATTTCCTTAATATTGCCTATATCCTTTAGCTTTAGGCAGGATAAGGTAAAGTAACCCTACTTATTATAGTTATAATATATAGCTAAGGTAGGGTTAATTAGAGTATTATAGCGAATACTAGTTAATAGTATGGTACGTAACTGGTTAGGTAGGCTTACTAGTACGTAGTTATAACTGCCTTTAGAGTAAGAGTAGTTATAACTTATCTTTCTGCTCTAGCTCCTATAGGTATAGCTAGCGAGTTTTAATTATTATAGAGTTACTTCTACTAATTAGGGCGGGCGTTAATCCGCTTTAGTTTTAAGTCTAATAATAGGTAATAAGCTGTAAGTCTTTTATACGTTAGTAGGTTATTTAAGGTTATAGCAATATTTTCTTATAGCTAGATTATTAGCTTATTATATAGGTCTAATTAGTAGTTCTTAAGGGGAACCTAGCCTTCTCCTATAAGGTATAGGAATTAAGTCTAGAATTAATAAAGGGTTAGTTTAGTTTTATTATTAGGCAATTATAGTTAAAACGGGCATCCTATACTTTATTCGGGTTAATATAAATAGCCGCTAGGTGCTATATTATCTTATTAATAGATATAAATTAGATAGAGGAGTTATCCTTAAACTTAGCTTAAAGGTGCCATTAGGCGTCCCTAGTAGTTTAACTAAAGAGGTAGAGCATTTTGGCTTCTTTAGAAAGGAAATAGTTATAGTTAACGCGGAGCTTTCCTCATACTTAAATCCTCTAATTCTTAAAGGTANGGTCTATNCTATTAAATAGTAGTAGGGNGTTAGGGAGCTTAACGGACTTTAATTACTTTATTATTATATCCGTACTCCCTAGTATATCGTATTTCGTAGAGTAAATAGATCGGCTAGGGCTTTAAAAAGGGGAAGCTAGGCTATTTAATAGGGCTATAAGGCTTTCTAGGATCTCTTATAGGGTCTTTTATATATTTCTTACTTTAAAATAATTAGCTTCTTAGCTAGCTATAAGGGCGCGAATCTACTCGCGTACGTCTATAACGTTATTATTATCTTTAATTTCTAATCCTAATTAGATCTTAGGTTCTTCTTAAGTAAAAATAACTCTCTTAAATAAGCTTACTTTAGGTGCCATTATTAGCTTTCTAAGGTTTATTGGTATTATATACTTTAGTTTTAATTCTAGAGGTATAGGTCCAGTTCTATCTAGCTTATAAGGTAGGATATTATTTAGGCCTTCCCAGGTAATATAGAGTTGTTTTAATATTTAAGTATAGCGTATTAATATGCCGTTATAGACAAAGTTTCTTTAGGGTAGGATATTATTAAGGCCTTCCTAGGCAAGGTAGAGTGAGCTTAGTATAATATTACGGCTTATATAAATGCCTCTGAATTAAAGCTTGTAGAATACTATATTATAAAGGTACTAAGCTAAAGAGAAGGAAAAAGGGGTTACTAAAACCGATGTAAATAAATATATAGGGTAAGCCGCTAAGGCGCTAGCTTTGGGCGGGCCAATTATAGGTCAGTAGAATATAGCAAAATTTGGCAGGTAATATGCGATAGCGCCGTTACAAAAGGTAGAAAGAACTCTATACTAATAAAGATACTCTCCTAAAGTACTACGTTTAAAGAGGACTCTACGTATAGAAGCGGGATAGATAATAATATAAATAACGTCTAAATTATATAGATTTAACCAGTATGGAAAAGAACGTATTAATAGGATATAAGGGATAACCTTTAAAAGATATAATAGGAGCTAAAAGGAGTAATAATAACGCTAGTACCCTAGAAGTCCCTAAAGTTATACACGCCCCTATTATTAGGTAACCCCCCCCCCACTATAAATATTACCGCAACCAGCGCTATAATATTTTACTTTAATATATACCAGAAGGATAATAAGGTCTTTATAACGAGCCTATATAAGATTAACTAAATTATTAATAATAGAGAGGAAAGGCTAGATAAGGAAACTAATAAGGAACTAGTTAAACGCCTCCTTTTTACTATTTATATAAATTATAAGGATATATTCTTAAAAGCGGCCTTAAATAAGTTACCCCCTTACTAAATATATAATTATAAGATTTAAAAGGAACACCAAAATCGAGATCCGACCCATACTGTCCTATGGGGGTTCTTTTCCGTCTCATCTTGTCCGTACGGTTAAGCTGAGAGTGAGGATCTCGTCTGTTACTGATGCAGCGGCGTTACGTCGTGGCTACAGGGCGCTTTTAAATGCGTTGCCCTCAACGCCGTCAGAACAGCAGAGTTTTTATAGGTCTTGGCGCTAAGACCTAGTTAACAATACGGGCAAGACAACTCCAAAAAATCGGCCTCTGCACCTCCACGCGGTGGAGCCCAGGAACCTAGTATGCAGCTATTGGCGTTCCATCTAGACCGTGTTAATAGACTACTAGAGCAAACGCAGAGACGTGTATACGGCTGCGCAGCGCCGGCGCTGCGACGTAGTAGTAATGGGAAGAATCTTCTTGCTAGGAGGGTGAGCCCTAGCAGAGGACTATAAATATAACTACTACGACCTTATATACACGTCTAGTACACTTAATCCACGGCAGTATAACCTACGGCGTCCCCCTTCTTCTTATGCGGTATAGCGCGATATACTGTACGGCACCTATATATACACCTTATAGGCGGAAGGCCTGTAACAAGCCTCTTAACTACCTGCCTTACCCTACCCGTTTAGCCTGGGTTTACCAAGTATGCGCGGTTTTCTCTCTACATCTTTTGGCTAGGAGATAGTAGGGACCTAGGTTTGGGCCCTAGGACACCTAGTTTACCCCGCTATTCCGCTAGGAAAGTTATATAGGACTGGATTCATGCTATAAGCAGGAGGACCGCAGGTGGGGGGTATATAGGGCAGTAAGGAGCTAGGGGCAGGTAAGATACAACACCTAATGGCAACCTATAACGATAATATCAGGAAGTATGGTATAAGCGGTAGACAGGGCAAGCAAGGCAATTAGGAGACTAAGTCTTATTAGGAGACTAGTGTCAGAGCAGAGACCAAAGGGTATTTTTCCTCCCGTTGACGTAGTACGGGCGTGCTACCTGGAGGGGTACATGCTGTATTACCTCTCACGTCTCCCTTGGAGGTTTTTTGTACCTACATTACGGCTATAGTCTGCATGGACCTTAATTGGGACCGCATTAAACGTTAATTAAGAATCAATAATAATAATTATAAGATTTAATTAGAAGCTAATAACTCGCTAGGCTATAGCCCCCTTTACTATTAATTAATAGATAAGCTAAAAGTAATAAAGCAGTACTTAATTAATAACCTAGATAAAGGGTTTATTAAGCTAAATTAAGCCCCTTTTACTTCCCCTATTCTATTTATAAAAAAGCCTAATAAAGGCCTTAATTTTTATATTAACTATTAAAAGCTAAACGCTATTACTTAAAAGGACTAGTATTTTATTTCTTTAATTAATAAAACCCTTATATATTTAAGCTAGGTAAAGATCTTTACTAAACTTAATATCTACTAAGCTTTCTACTAAATTAGAAAAGACCCTATATTTAAAATTTTAATAATATTCCGTACCTATTACGGTTCCTATAAATATAAAGTTTTTCCTTTTAGACTAATAAATGGACCGGCTATATACTAAAGGTATATAAATAACATTCTTTTTAATTACCTTAACAAATTCTATATAGTATACCTAGACAACATTTTTATATACTTAGATAATAAACTTAAGTATTAAGTTTATATTAAAAAAGTCCTAAAGAGACTACGGAACGCGGGCTTATAAGTTAATATTAAGAAATATAAGTTTAGGGTAAAATATATAAAATACCTTAGGTTTATTATAACTATAAAAGGAATTAAGNTTAACCCTAAAAAGGTAAAGGCAATCTATAACTAGAAGCCCCCTTATATAGTAAAAGAAATCTAATTCTTCCTTAGCTTTTATAACTTCTACCACTAGTTTATCTATAACTATAAAATTATAGTAAAACCTCTTATATAACTAACTAGGAAGGATACGCCTTTTATCTTTAATAATAGCTATATAGAAGCCTTTAAAGAGATAAAGGATTAGCTTATCTCTTTTTTAATTCTTTATTACTATAATCTAAGACCTTAAATTAATGCTAGAAATAGATGCCTCTAATAGGGTTATAGTAGGAATCCTATTATAGTTATATTTAGACGGTAAATAGTACCCTATTACTTTTTTCTTAAAGATAATAAACCCGGCTAAGTATAACTATAAAGTATATAATAAAGAAATACTAGCTATTATTTAATTACTCTCCTAATAGCGCGTAGAGCTTAAAGGTATAAACTCCTAGATTAAAATATATATAGATTATAAAGCCCTAAAGTACTTTATAACTATAAAGCAGCTTACTAAATAATAAGCCTAATAGGCTAAAATACTCTTCTAATTCTTCTTTATAATTATATATTATTCTAGTAAGTAAAATATTAAGGCTAATACTCTAACCTAAAAAGAATAAGATATAAGACCTTAGGATAAGCTAAAAACCTAATATTAGACGCGCGCCCTTCTTTATCTAGAATAGCTTAACCTACGGATTCTAGAGGATCTAAACTCTTAATAAAACAAGCTAGCACTAATAGAGGAGTCCTTAGATAAGCTAATAGGGCTAATTAATTACCTCTTAACTATAAACCGTATAGTTAATACCTTAAGGGCCCTTTATAAATAAGCTATAAAAGGAAACCCCAATTTTAAGATAGAGGAAGAATTACTCCTATACTAGGAGCGGCTTATAGTCCCTAATATTAATAATCTATAGACTAAACTAATCTGTAAAGCTTATTGCTAAGTCTTTATAGTATATCTTAGTAAAAATAAGACCTGTAAATTATTAGCTGCCACTACTATTAGCTAAGAATAGTTATAGATATTAATTAATATATATAAAACTGCAAAGACTACTAAAGAGCTATAATCCTATAGAATAAGACCCTAGGACTACTTAAGCTACTCCTAATACTAGAGCGCCCTTAGTAATATATCTTTATAGACTTTTATAAACTACTTAGGGACCGTAACAGATATAATATAGTTATAGTTATAGTTAACCGCTTTAGTAAACGCCCGTTCTTAATTCCCTATTATAAGAATATTAATGCTAAAGAGGCAGCCTAATTATATATCTATTACGTCTACCAAATCTATAAACTACTAGATACTATTATATTTAATTATAGGCTATAGTTTATATCGGCCTTTTAGAATAAGTTTACCTAGATCCTAGGCATTAAGCTAAAGCTTTCTACGGCTTACTACCCCTAGATAAATAGTTAGACGGAGATTATAAATTAGTACCTAGACTAGAGGCTTAGGCCCTTTATTAACTATTTCTAGGATAACTAGTCTAAACTACTACCCTTAATAGACTATACGCAAGTAACCCTACCCTATAACTCTATAGGGTTTGCCCTAATTTAGCTAGAAATAGGATACTTACCCTATATAAGCTTTAACTAGAAAAGGCTAGAAGAACCCCAAACTATATAAGAGAAACTATCCTATACTAAGGCCTAATAGTACGCCAAATAATTAGAGGAAGCTTAAATGGTAGCCTATAAGAACCTAAAAAAAGCTTAAAGGTTAATAGAATAGTAGGCGAATAAACACTATTAAGAGCCTAACTTTACCCCTAGTAATATAGTCTGGGTTATAATAAGAAATTAGAAAACCAAACGACTTAGCTATAAGCTAAACTACTAGATAGTAGGACTGTATAAGGTTTTTAAGAAGATAGGCAACTTATATAAGATAAAGCTTTTAGATTTAATTAGGGTTTATTTTATTTTCTTACTAGATAAGTTATAAAAAGCTATAAATAACCTATTACCCGGATAAAAGAACAAGCCTCCCCTACTAGTTTAAGTAAACGGTAATAACGAATAGGAGGTTAATAAAATACTAGCCTATAAGATAGTATGGGAAACGCTAAAATACCGTATCTAATAGAAGGGCTATAATTTTAACCTAACTTAGTACCCTATATGGAACTTTATAGGCTGCCCCTAAAAGCTTAAAAGGTTTTATAACTAATACCCTAATACGCCTAAACCCCTAAAGTACCTAGATAAATAGATGGAATGCTAGTATAATAAAAAGAATAAGTTACCGGAAGAATATAGGGATAAAAACGCCCTAAAGCCCTAATGCAGCTATCTGCCAAATTCTGCTATATACTACCGTTTTCTACCAGTACCATAAAAATTTAGATATCTAGGAACTTTAACCGCTGGTTAAAGTTATCTAATTAGCTAGATCTATGCTAGGACTTTTAATAGCTACTTTTTCTAGCCTAGTGCTTCCACTTAGCCTATAATCGCCCTTTATACTTAGTTTAGACATACTTATATCCCCTTTATCTCCTTATCTTATATTTTGTAATCCTATGTTTATAAGCCTAGTACTACCCTATTTCTAACTAAGTCTAAAGGCAGGCTTTCTTTTAAAGAGGGGGGTGATATAATGGCGCTATCGCATATTACCTGCTAAATTCTGCCATATTTTACTAACCTATAATTGGCCCGCCCAAAGCTAGCGCCTTAGCGGCTCACTCTATATATTTATTTACACCGGCCCTAGCAACCCCTTTTCCTTCTCTTTGGCTTAGTATCTTTATAATATAGTATTCTATAAGCTTCGGTTTAGAGGCATTTATATAAGCCGTGATATTAGCAGTTATATTTGTCTAGCTAGTCTACTAGTTCTTTAGCCTCTCTAGTTAAATTCCTCGCTAGTGCATTCCACTATATATAGTATAGGTTATAGTCTCCTATTAGTATAAAAGGGAGGTCTATTTCTATTTCTAGAATAGCTCTAAAGATAATACTTATACTATTTCTTTAGGTTCTAAAGTTCTTGTTTGGTTATCTCTTGTTATAAATATTAAGCAGTAAAAATCTTTTAAATTAGCTATAGATTTCTAGTGCTATAGTATCTGTATCTTTATAGATATCCTCCCTATTTCTATATTATAGAATATTAGAACCAGTTTTCCTTATATAAATAGCTACCCTAGGATAAATAGCTAGATTACTAGGGAGGATAAGGTTAAATACAGGATATAAAATAAAGTAGGATCCTTTTTGCCTATCTTTCCAGGTACTAGGTTCCTGTACTAGAATAATATCTATTTTTCTCCTAAATCCTATTTCTAGTAGGGTTTGCTATACTTCTTATATTTCCCCTATATTATATTATATAAAGGGGATTTCTCCTCTAGCTTTAGAAGCTAAGGAGATTTCTTCTTCCTCCTATATAGAACCTTTTAAGTATATGTTACGGAGTGAGTATAAGCGGCGATAATATATAGCAAGGTAAATATTATTAAGCTATATATATAAACTGTGTAAGAAGTTAAGACGTTATATAAGGAAAGAAGGTAGGAAAACGGGAAGAAAGGGTACATATTATAGACTTAGTTACTTAGTTAATACGTATACAAAGTAGAATAGGATTTAGGTAGTAGTCCTGGTAAAACTTAGCAGGATTTAGTAGAACTTAGTAGAACTTGGTGGAATATAGTAAAATATAGCAAGTTGCCGTTAAATTACCGCGGATTGCTATTAAATTGCCGTTTTGTGGTTAGTCTTTAGTTACTAAGTTAGTAGAAATAAGTAGATGTGTATAAGGTGTTACGGGGGTATCCTATAATAGTACCCCCCTATTTAAACTTAAGCTTCTACGAAATAGGGCTATAGTAATTCTAAGTAGAGTTTATAAAAGTTTTCTACGGCTTATATAAGTCCTATAGAGTTAACGGGTTCCTATAAGGGCTTAGTATAGTCTCTCCACTTTATAAGATATATATATTGGCGTTTCTGTTTATCGTACTTAATATTATTAATTCTTTTAATAAAGTACTTATCCTTACCGTCCACCTTAACTAGTGGGGGAGGATCCTATATTTGTTTAGGTAGGGCGTCTAATATAGGGGCAGTAGGGCAGAGGACTAACGTATAGAATATAGGGTGGATTTTAACTGTATTAGGGAGCTTTAGTTAGTAGGCATAAGGAGAGATAACCTTTTTAACCTTATAAGGGCCAGTATTCTTTTAATTAAGTTTCTTAGTAGGTCGTTTCGTATTTAGATTTCTTATATCTAGCTAGACGAAATTACTAATTTAGTAAACTAGTGCTAGGGTTTATTTCCTATTCGCTACGGATTTATAGACAGATTAAGCCCATATTATCTTATTAGTAAGGAACTGTTATAGTTCCTCTATCTTTTCTATAAATTTATTTACTTTTATAACTTATAAGGCGTAATAAGCGGGGCAAGGAACATTACTAAAGGGTTTAAAACCTATTTATGGGTATTAGCCGTAATTGGCTAGAAATAGGGAGACTTTCGTAGTTTCCGAGATAGAATTATTTATAGTAAACTTGGTAAATATAAGCCAGTTAATCTAGTTATCTTATAAATATAACGTGTATATCTAAATATACTATTCTATTATAGCATTTACGCGTTCCGTTTAACTATCCGTTTCTAAATAGTACGCGGTAAATAATAGTGCTTTAATACAGAGTTAGGTAGTTGGTTTTTTCTAAAATGCTAAGATAAACTAGCTACCTTTATTAGAGATAATCGTTTTAGAGAGTCTGTGAAGTTTCTATATATAATCTAAGAATAGTTAGGCAATAGTAAGCGTTAATATATCGGGATAGGCGATTAAGTGTCTTATCTTAGATAGTCGGTCTATAATTACTATAATGTTCGTACAGCCTCTACTTTTAGGGAGGTTAATAATAAAGTTAATTAAGATATCCTTCCATCTTTAGTCCGGAATAGGCAGTGGCTTTAAAATACCATTATACGTCTTATATAAGGCTTTAGCTTATTAGTAGGTATAGTAGCTAAAGATATACCTTTATGTCGTATTATACATATTTAGCTAGTAATACTCCTATTAGAGTAGTTTTAGGGTCTTTCCTTAGCCTAGGTAGCCGGTAATAGGTAGATTATATACGTGTTTAAGGAGCTTAAGCTTAAGCTTATTATAATTAGGGATAACTAGATAGTTTTAGTAATATAAGCGGTTTCTATAAGCTTTATATTTACTTAAAGAAATCTTTTTTAAAGCGTTTAACGCTATCTTAAATAAGCTTAAGCGTTTCTTAGATAAACTCGTTATTTAGGTATTTATTAACTATATTCTATTTAATTGGTCGATTAGTTATTTTAAGGACGTATACTATAAGGTCTTTAGTAAGAGGGTTAAATAGTTTAGGGCAAAGCAGAGTCTGGTTTTAGTAAAAGCGCGCTTTTTTTAGGGCTAGTGTGTCTTATAAATATTAGGTTAAGGTATTAGGCTTCTAACCTTAAATACTTAGGCGGTACGTAATTAAGAATTAGAAGCGTAATAGATATTCTAACTAGCGGGCCTAACGATAACTTAGCTGTTTTGTGGTTATAAAATACTATAGGTTCTTATAGTTGCTAAGGACCTTAGTTAGAAATCCGGCGCCTTCTAGTTTAGGTTACTATTACTTAAAGTATCTAATAATAGCTAGCAATTCTTTATTATAGATCTTATAATTATATTTATTAAGGCTTAGTCGTTTTAAGAAGTATACTATAGGGTGCAATACTCCTTCTTTATTATATTAAGACAGAATACCTCTAGTAATGTAATTAGATGAGTTAGCTTTTATAACACTTATTCGTTCTAAGTTAAAGTGTTAGAGTATATGTATAGTAGTAAATATAACCTTTAGATAAGTAAAGGCCTTTTTATATTCTTTATTAAAGATAAAAGCTTTATCCTTTTAGGTTAGAGTAATAAGGGGTAAAACTAAGGCGGAGAAGTTATTAATAAACTATTAGTAGAAATTAGTAAATCTTATAAAGGTTCTTATATCCTTAACGTTCTTAAGTTCTTACTAGTTTATAATTACTTTAACTTTCTTTAGGTCTATTTATATACCATTAATAAAAATAAGGAGTTTAAGGTATAGGACTTCCGTTTTATAGAACTCGTATTTATCTATATCTAATTATAGACTAGCTCCATATAGGGCTTATAGGATAAAGTTAACGTATTTCCAATATTCGGTTAGGTTATTACTATATATTAGGACGTTATTAATATAAGTAGTATAAAAATGTCTAGGTAGGGATATAGGGTATTGTTAAAACAAGCTCGGAGCATTTGCGAGGCTAAATAGCGTTACTAAGTATTTAAATAATCCATACTAAGTACAAAATGAAGTAAGCTATTTATCTCCTTTTACTTGGTTAAATATAGAGATAATATTAAGCTTTATATAGTAGCGAGCCTTACTTAGTCGGTTTAGTGTCTCCTATATTAACGGAATCGGATATTAGTTTTTAACGGTAATAGTATTAAGAGCTTAGTAGTCTATATAGAAGCATAAACTGCCGCTAGGTTTCTTAATAAAGGTTACTAATACGGCTATAGGCGACGAGCTTACTCTAATAAATGCTTTACTTAGGTTCTTATCTAAATACTTTTAAAGCACTTAGAGTTTGTTTTAAGATATCCTATATAAGGGTCTAAATCTAGGCTGCTTTTCTTCTTTAAGTATAATTTTATAGTCGTACGATTGGTGTTTTAGTAGCTTATTAGCTTCCTTCCATAAGAATACCTCTAGGCGGTTATAGTACTCTACTAGTACCTTCGTAGCAGGGTTAGTATACTTCTTCGGTGCTAAGGCCTTTTTAATATTAGCTATAGTAATAATAAAGATTATATATTCGGGTTTCTTAGCAAGTCGCGCTAGCGGGGTAGCTCTAATTATGCGGATATCTAGGGTGCCGAGCTTACTTAGATTATTTATAGTTTCTTATTCAGGTTTAGGTTCGGTATTAGGTATGGAGTTAATATTAGATTTAGGTTCGGGTTCTTTAAGAATCCTTTTTATAGTAAAATACCAGTCCTTCTAGTATTTTCGTATATTAAGCTTAAGCTTTTACTTAGCTTGGGGCGGTATAATGCTTAGTAATAACTTATAGAATTTAGTAGAGTTTTTAGATCCTTAGTAGATGTCAGTAGAATTCTTATACTAGTAGAATCTGGTAAATTCCTTAGGTATAGGGTAAACAGTTATAGAAATTTTAGACTAGTGAATTCTAGTAGATTTTTTAGATTTTAGTTCTAGGTCTAAGTAGTAAGTAGTAAGGCACTTCTGCTTATAATAGGAGGCGGTAAATAGAAGCTTAAGATTTTTCTAATTAATAGTTACCTTATATAGCTTTATTTAGGGCTGTTTAAGGATTAATATATGACCTAGGGTAGTAACGAAAGGCTTAATTAGTTCTTTATAGTTTAGGTATTAGAGTTTTAGGGCTACTACGTAGGTAATACGGCCTAAGATAGTGCGTTTACTATTAAATCCAAATGCGTTAATATGCCGGTTAAGGGAAGTTAGGGTAAAACTATTATCTTACGCAAAGATCTTATTAATAAATCCTATGTCGCTAGCTCCTATATTAATTAGGATTTAAGCGTTAGCCTATTAACTATTCTACTAAAGACAGTAGTTAATGGTTATACTACAGTCCTAAAAGTTAAAGATTGTAATATTAAATGCGTTTAGCGAAATCCTATAGCAGAGCCGTCCTAGAGAGCGACTTAACTTTAAGACCTTTTTTTTTAAAAGGTAATTAGGGCGGGGTTCTTATAGGATATTAGTTAGAGCTTAATTTTTATAAATAGTGCTTACTAAACAATAGGCTAGAGCTAGACGATAAGGGCTATAATTAATGGCTTAAGCTTAGGCGCGATAAATAGTTACTAATATTAGCCGTTTATAAATCGTTTTAGGGCGTAAATAATGGGACGAGATAGTATTTTAAGATGTAGTCCTTACTTCCGCATTTAAAGTAAAGGCCTAGCTTAATGCGTCTTTCTTATTTAGGGGACCCTAGTAGGGCGTACTCTAGGGTTCTAGTGTTAATATCTATGGCGTTAGGGTGCTTAGGCTAAGATAATAACTTAGTAAACGTTTATAGGGTTGCCGTATTATATCGGGGGGCTAGCTTTAGTATTAGGCGTAGTATATTATTATACCGTTTATTAATAACGTTTATATAGGCATTAAGGGCTCCTAGTAGGTCTATATTACGGAACCCCACTATAGGGGCCTCTATAGGAGAGCCCCGTGCTCTTGCGTACACCTTACGTATAGCTTATATCAGCTACGCGTAGGTATATCACCTCCTTACGCCCTCGACCCTTACGATCGATCGCGTAACGTCTTGTAGACTCCTTAAATACATACGCCTATAGTCACTGCCCCCGTCCTATAACATTACATTGCGCCTTTTTACCACTAACGCTTTGTCTATAACTAATTCTACGTCTCTATAATACTATAGGCGCTGCCAGAAGCAGTATATTTATAAGTTACCTTACTTTATACCCCTAAGGAACGAATAATAGTAAGACAATATTCCTTATTAGCTACTATATTAAACCTAAAGAATAACCTAATACCTATACTTAACCTATAACGTCAATCAATTCTAAAAGAATTTAATTTATTAGCTCTAGCCTTAACCCCTAAGGAGACGGACACTAATAATATCTTATCTTTTATTAACTATATAACTACAGATAAGCAAACGGAAGGGCTACTACCTATTAAAATTAAAATACGAGACGCCGAGACGTTTATAAAAATGGTAGCATAAGACCCTAATAAATACTACTACCTTTTATAGAACTACCACCTAAAGCTTATATAAGTTAAGATACGTATTACCTAAGATTGTAATATTATCTAAGACCTATAAGCTTATAAGGCGCTCGCTAATAATATACGTTAAAAAACTAAAGACAACCTCTGCGTATCTAAACGCGACGTCTAATAGTTAAAGAAGGCTAAGATTATACTAATTGCTATAGTTACTAAAAAAGAAGGTATAATTAAATACCTATAATCTTAGCTTAATAAGCACATTTATAACAACGCTAGATACCTCTTTACTATATATAACACCACCTAAGTCTCTATACCCCTGGCAACTTTACCTACTTAATACTTAATAAAGGGCTAGTATTAAGCAGCTTTACCTAATAGGAACCCCTACTAAAGCAGTAATAATAAAAGCTATAATAATCGGACCTAAACTGCTACTATAGGGTCTAATATACGCTACCCTAATCCCCTAGTTTTTTAGGGAGACTATAAGGAATACAGCTACTAAAAGATATAAATCCGTAAGAAACTAACTTAGAACGCCTGCCTTTTTCCTATAAAAGATACTAAGATTAGCTATATTATTGGGTAAATAAAAGGTATACTATTTAATAGACTCTTCGCCTAATAGGAAACTAGTAGCCCCTAAAAGTAGTAGTCCTACTAAGAAGTCCTTAATAATCTTAACCTAATATACCGCGACTATAACCTACTAGCCACCAACTAAGCTAAACTACGTGCCCTAAAGATAAGCCCTACTAAATTATTTAATAAATTCTATATTAAATTCTAGGAATATACTAGAGCCCTTACCTAAGATAATATTAAAGACTAGGAGGACCTCCTTAAAAAGGGTACTTATTGCCTTAATTACGCAGCCGCTAGCTATAACTATAACGACGTTTATAATATAGTAGTAGCTCTATAGAAAATTGAATAATAACTAAATTAGATTGCTACCGCTAACCTTTACCTAAAGACCTCTTTGTAGAAGCCCTCCGGGCCTACTAAATCCATATATATTAGGCTACTAACACCTACTACCTTAAGTACCACGGGAGCCAATATTAACCTCTCTATACTAACCTTTCCGTAAAAACTCCTAGATAGAGAGCGTAAGCTACTCTAGAAACTAGGACGCTGCTATAGATGCCATTAAAAAGGCTATTATTATAATAACCTAAACTACTTAATAGCTAGGTTTAGAAGCCGTTAACTAATACCTAACTTAATACCCTAAACACTAAATATATTACTACGCGCCACTACTATATAAAATAAAGATGTAGTAATAATAGTAAAATTAGATATAGAAGTAGAAAACGCTAAGTCCTTACCCTAAGTTATAGGTTAGGACGCCTTAATAATAGAAGGATTTATATATTAGCCTGCTTAATAGATAACTTAGTAAAAATAAATAAACGGAAATAGATAGTTTTACCTATAATAGGAACTACTGCCAAAAAACAATATAAAAGCCGTTTTATAATTAACTGTGGAGCTACTAATAAATTTATAAATACCTAATTTGTGCGTACTTATAGCCTACCTACCTTACCCCTTACTAAAGCCCGCGCCCTATAACTCGCTAATAGTAGTTCTACTGTATAGAAGATTACCTATATAGTATAACTTTACTTATATATAAACGGACACCAAGAAGAGCTCTAGGCCTATATTATACCACTTACTAACTACCTTATTATCCTTAGAATAAGCTAGCTTAAATAATACAACCCTATTATTAACTAGGAAAAGAGAGAAGCAACCTTTAACTCTAAATACTATAGAGAGACTTACTTAGGACATAGCCTAGCCGCCTCTATTTACTTACTAGGATATTAATTTAAGAAACCCCTTATTACCCTACCTATAACCAACTGCTATTATATAAGTGCCGCGGCCTTCTACTATATAGTATATAGAAAAGGCTAGACCGTTACTATAGCCTCCTAATTACGACTATATAAGCTTAACAAAGAATAAAACTACGTCCTCTATAGTAATAGGATAGACATAGTTGACCTTTTAAAAGACAATACCCCTGCGGAACTCCACGGACTTTTACCTTTAGACTTTAAGAAGTTTATAAAACTTAAAAAAGGACTTACTAAGGAAGAACTCTATAAGCTCCTCCCTAAGAGGTACTACGACTTTATTAACATATACTTATAAAAGAGCGTAGATATACTCCCCCCACATTGACCTAATAACTATACTATTAATATTAAATAAGGAAAAATGCTACCTTATAAAAGACCCTACCTAATATCTAAAGACAAACTTCTAGTTGTAAAAAAGTATATTAACAAATACCTTAATAAAGGATTTATTCGTCCTAGTATATCCCTAATAGCCGCCCCTATTCTTCTTTTTTTAATTCCTTTATTATCTATTATATTATACTACGTATAATACTACGCATGCAGCCTTAGGCTATAGCGCTATAGTTCTATATATATAAATCCTTTCTAGGCAACTTAATATATACTAGTAGCTATGTCCTAGTAGTTTATAAACCCCTAAATTAGGAGTTTATAGTTTCCTAGTAAAATACTAAGATACTATAACTACTAGGGAATAAGAAAATGGTAAGAAAAAATATAAGAAATCCTAACCCCTATCCCTATCCTTTTATAATTTATTTCTATTCTTTTACTCTCTAATATCTCTTTAAGAGCCTAGTAGGAATTACCTCCTTCTAGAATCCTACCTGTTTTATTCTTCTATAGAATCTTCTTCGCGTACTAGTTTAGCAGCTTTAAGAGTCTTACAGTCTTTACTATTAGTAAAGTGTTTTTCTTTATAATTAATACAAAGAGGGGTAGTATGCTAGTAAGGCTTACCTATTATTATATAGGTAGAACAGGAATAGTCTTTAGATAAATATATAGCTGCATAGTATTTATAGGCCCTAGTAGAGCACCTATCTCCTATATAGCCAAATTTTTAGCAGCTTATATACTGCGTAGTAGGAGAGACTTTAAGGTATTTTACTACCTTAGTAGCTATACCTGCAATTAATATCTCTTTTTACTTAAGAATTTCTTATCTTTTTTCTTTATTCTTTATAGTAAAAACTATAAAGCTAAATCTAGTCTATAGATCGTGTCTTCTTACACTAAATAAGATCTATTTAGGTAGTTTTTATATACTTATAGGATTAAAGGTCTTAATTTCTTCTTTTAGAAGCTTAGAGCCTCCTTCTCCTAAAAAAGGTAGGGTAGGAACCCTATAGGCTATAATTTAAACATATAGTTCTAGTTTTTATTCTCTTTAAAAGGTAAAGCAGTTATTCCAGATTTTCTTATATTTAACTAGGAAATCCGCATTATACTCTTTTATAGTTATAAAGAAAATATTTTATTTTTCTTTAGTTCTAGCTATAGATGCTAAAACTAGTTTTTCTACTTATAGTTTTAATATAAATAGTTAATTAACTTTATTTTATATAGAGAAGGTATCTAAAAATTAGTCCTTTTAGTCTGTAATTAAAACTAGCTTTTTTTTATAGCTACTTTTTCTTACTTCTAGTAAAAGTAGAAGGAGTAGGAAATAATAGTAATAAGGAGGGTAGAGAGGACAAAGTAGGGAGGTCCTTCTTTAGCCTCTTTACATAGGTTTTTTTTAGTAGGGGCTACTTTCTTATAGAAAGCTCTTGCTTCTTTAACTAGTCCTTTTAAGATTTTTTTATCTTTTCTTTTCCTTTTATAAAGGGATTTTCTCCTATTAAAATACTATGTATATAGTCCTTTAGCTATTTAACTTATTCCTTTTTATCTTCTTCTTTTTCTTCTTTTAGTCTTTTATAGGCCTAGGTTAAGCTATCTAAAGCCTTTTATAGGTGTTATTTTAGAGAAAGGGGAGAGAAAGATATACTAGGTATACTAGCCATAAAAGTTCTTATTTTAGTTATCTTTTTTTATAGGTTTTTAGTTTTCTTTTTTAGTAGAAGACTTAAAAAAAATTCTCTTATCCTAAATAGGCTAGGAGAAGGAGAAGGGCTAGAAAAAGTAAATGTAGATATAGACTTATTATTACTTATTTTTATAAAAGGTTTATTTTTAAGCCTGCTAGGCCTTAGCATTTTATATCTTATAGGGGGGTTTTCCTAGTTTTTACTATCCTTATACCCTTTCTTCTTACTAATTCTACTAAAAGATTTCTAGGGAGATTAGGCTAAGAAGTAGTAGAGAAACTAGCCCCTATTTTATAGTTTTTAGTATTAGTAGTAGTGGTAGTAGTTTTAGTATTCCTATTTATGCCTTACTTATAAGCTAGGGCCACCCTTAGAGAAATTTTTTCTATTAGGAAAAGGGGGTAAAATAATAAATAAATCCACCTCTGGCTCGCTAGGCAGTAGGAATTAGGTCTTAAAAGTTAGAAAATCAATTGTTTTTAATAGTAAAATAGGTATGCGTAAGTTTTAGAGTGTGGTACTACCTTTTAGTAAGGTTATATATAAAACCTTTACTATATATATAACCTTACCAAAAGGTAGCGCCATACTCTAAAACTTACGTATACTTATCTTACTATTAAAAACAAATAATTTTCTAACTTTTAAGACCTAATTCCTACTGCCTAGCGAGCCAGAGGTGGATTTAT
This sequence comes from Cenococcum geophilum 1.58, assembly GCF_001692895.1. Lineage (NCBI taxonomy): Eukaryota > Fungi > Ascomycota > Dothideomycetes > Gloniales > Gloniaceae > Cenococcum > Cenococcum geophilum. Next base: position 221,257 of record NW_027137640.1, read on the forward strand.
TTATTATTTTACCCCCTTTTCCTAATAGAAAAAATTTCTCTAAGGGTGGCCCTAGCTTTTTATATATATATATATATATATTTTTTTATATCCGATTGTATTATACTACGTATAATACTGCGCATGCAGCCTCTAGGCTATGGCGCTATAGTTCTATATATATGAATTCTTTCTAGGCAGCTTAATATGTACTAGTAGCTATGTCCTAGTAGTTTATAAACTCCTAAACTAGGAGTTTATAGTTCCTTAGTAAACCCTAAGTTCCTACAACTACTAGGGAATAAGAAAACAGTAGGAAAAACTATGAAATCCTAACACCTGTCCCTGTCCTTTTGCAATTTATTCTGTCCTTTTACTCTCTAATATCTTTTTAAGAGCCTAGTAGGAGTTGCCTCCTTTTAGAATCCTATCTGTTTTATTCTTCTATAGAATCTTCTTTACGTACTAGTTTAGCTGCTTTAAGAGTCTTGCAGTCTTTACTATTAGTAAAGTGTTTTTCTTTACAATTAATGTAAAGAGGGGTGGTATGCTGGCAAGGCTTGCCTGTTATTATACAGGTAGAATAGGAATGGTCTTTAGATAAATGTGCAGCTGCATAGTATCTGCAGGCTCTAGTAGAGCACCTGTCTCCTATATGGCCAAATTTTTGGCAGCTTATACACTGCGTAGTAGGAGAGACTTCGAGGTATTTTACTACCTTAGTAGCTGTACCTGCAATTAATATCTCTTTTTACTTGAGGATTTCTTGTCTTTTTTCTTCGTTCTCTATAGTAAAAACTATAGAGCCAAATCTGGTCTATGGATTGTGTCTTTTTTTACTAGATGAGATCTATCTAGGTAGTCCTTGTATCCTTATAGGATTAAAGGTCTCGATTTCTTCTTTTAGAAGCTTAGAGCCTCCCTTTCCTAGAAAAGGTAGGGTGGGAACCCTATAGGCTATAATTTGAACCCAGGGTTCTAGTTTTTGTTCTCTTTAAAAGGTAAAGCAGTTATACCAAATATCCTTATACTTGACTAGGAAATCTGCATTATACTCTTCTGTAATTATAAGGAGAATATTTTGTTTTCCTTTAGTTCTAGCTATAGACGCTAGCACTAGCTTTTCTACCTGCAGTTTTGATACGAATAGTTAATTAACTTTGTTTCGTATAGAGAAGGTATCTAAAGGTTGGTCCTTTTCGTCTATAATTAGGACTAGCTTCCTTTCTTATAGCTGCTTTTTCTTACTTNTAGTAGAAGTAGTACTCCTACTAGAAGGAGAAGGGGTAGGAGATNGTAGTGGTGGGGANGGTAGAGAGGACGAAGTAGGGAGGTCCTTCTTTAGTCTCTCTGCGTAGGTTTCTTTAGTAGAGGCTACCTCCTTACGGAGAGCTNTTACTTCTTCTACTAGTCCTTTTAGGACCTTATTTGCCTTTTCCTTTTCTTTTTCTTCTTCTTCTTCTTCTTCTTGTGTAAAGGGGGTTTCTCCTAATAGGATACTTCGTGTATAGTACACTAGCTATTTAACTTGTTCTTTTTTTTCTTCTCTTTTTTTTTTTTCTTCTTCTAGCCCTTTACAGGCCTAGGTTAGGCTTTCTAGGGCGAAGCTTAGATATTATTCTGGAGAAGGGGAATAGGAAGGGGAATAGGAAGGTATATTAGCCGTACTATCCGTAGTAGTCGTTGGTTTTATTGTCTTTTTTACAGGTTTTTGGTTTTCTTTTTTAGGAGAAGACTAAGGATGTTCTCTTTTTTCTCCTGTCCTAAATGGGCCAGGGGAAGGAGAAGGGGGAGAAAAAGTAGATATAGAATCCTCATCACTTATTTCTATAGGAGGTTTTTTTTTTAGACCTATTAGGCCTTGGCATTTTGTATCTTATAGGGGGGTTTCCTAGTTTTTACTACCCTTATACCCTTTCTCCTTACTAATTCTACTAGAAGATTTCTGGGGAGATTAGGCTAAAAGGTAGTAGAAAATCTAGCCTCTATATTCTGTGGTTTTGGTATTTGGTTTTGGTGTTCCTGTCCGTGCCTCGCTTATAAGCTAGGACCACCCCTAAGAAGAATTTTCTGTTAGGGTAAAGGGGGTAAAATGATAAATAAATCCACCTCTAGCTCGCTAGGCAGTAAGAATTAGGTCTTAAAAGTTGGAAAATCGATTGTTTTTGATGGTAAGATGGGTATGCGTAAGTTTTGAAGTGTGGCGCTACCTTTTGGTAAGGTTGCATGTGTGGTGAAAGGTGTGGCCCTAGCTTATAAGTAAGGCATAAATAGGAATACTAAAACTACTACCACTACTACTAATACTAAAAACTATAAAATAGGGGCTAGTTTCTCTACTACTTCTTAGCCTAATCTCCCTAGAAATCTTTTAGTAGGATTAGTAAGAAGAAAGGGTATAAGGATAGTAAAAACTAAGAAACCCCCCCTATAAGATATAAAATGCTAAAGCCTAGTAGGCTTAAAAAAACTTTCTATAAAAATAAGTAATGATAAGTCTATATCTATATTTACTTTTTCTAGCTCTTCTCCTTCTCCTAGCCTATTTAGGATAGGAGAGAAAAAACATCCTTAGTCTTCTACTAAAAAAAAAAAACTAAAAACCTATAAAAAAGATAACTAAAATAAGAACTTTTACGGCTAGTATACCTAGTATATCTTTCTCTCCCCTTTCTCTAAAATAACACCTATAAAAGGCTTTAGATAGCTTAACCTAGGCCTATAAAGGGCTAAAAGAAGAAAAAGAAAAAGATAAAAAGGAATAAGTTAAATAGCTAAAGGACTATACACATAGTATTTTAATAGGAGAAAATCCCTTTATAAAAGGAAAAAAAAAGATAAAAGATATTTTAAAAGGACTAGTTAAAGAAGCAAGAGCTCTCTATAAGAAGGTAGCCTTTACTAAAGAAACCTATATAAAGAGGCTAAAAAAGGACCTCCCTACTTTATCCTCTTTACCCTCCTTATTACTACTATTTTCTACTCCTTCTACTTCCACTGGAAGTAAGAAAAAGTAGCTATAAAAAAGAAAGCTAGTCCTAATTATAGACTAAAAGGACTAATATTTAGATACCTTCTCTATATAAAATAAAGTTAATTAACTATTTACATTAAAACTATAAGTAGAAAAACTAGTTTTAGCATCTATAGCTAGAACTAAAGGAAAATAAAATATTCTCTTTATAACTATAAAAGAGTATAATATGGATTTCCTAGTTAAATATAAGGAAATCTAGCATAACTGCTTTACCTTTTAAAGAGAACAAAATCTATAACTATATGTTTAAATTATAGCCTATAGGGTTCCTACCCTACCTTTTTTAGGAGAAGGAGGCTTTAAGCTTTTAAAAGAAGAAATTAAGACCTTTAATCCTATAAGGATATAAGGACTACCTAAATAGATCTTATTTAGTATAAAAAGACATAATCTATAGACCAGATTTAGCTTTATAATAATAATTCATTGCTTAATATCTAATTTGGATCCCTATTGGGCCTACGCAAACTACTCCTTATATACATATAGGGAGAAAACCCCGTAATCTATCTCCCTACCTTTTAGAACTTACCTATAAGGCGCCTATAAGGCGCCTATAAGTCACCTATAGTGCTCCTACTACCTTACTTTTTAACCTCCTTAGGAACCACTACTGCCGTAATAAGCCTATAGACGCGCTAGTATTGCAAACTTTACTCTACTACTATAGAGTTATTAGGGGGCGCCCATTACTCGTCCCCTTACCCTCTATTACTATTTCCCTTATAACCCGGAACTAGTTTAGTATATTTTAGCTAATAAGCCACTAGGTAACCGCCTTAAGGCCTTTTTATATTAAGAGCAGTATATTATAGTTTTCTATGCCAGTTACTAAAAGTATTACTTCTTAGTTAGTGCGTAAGGGGTATAATAGTATTATATATTTTGGTGTTTGTCTTAGCTAGCTATATTTACATCTTAGGCTACCTACTAAGATACCCACCTAGTAGAGCTAGTCTTTTAGTCCTATTATTCCTGTTCTTAAGAGTATTGCTATTATATTTTCTGCCTTTATTAGGCCTTCTTAGAGCCCTAAAGTATTTACCCCCTATAGCATTAACTATACCACAGCTTAGGTTCCTCTTGCTTTAGTTAGCCTCTATACCTTTAACTTCTATATACCTCTCTAGCGTTGGTCTAACCAGTATTATATTACGGTAGATAGTTTCCTAGCGTTTTTTTATACTCTACTTTAGCTCCTTTTTTTCTCTTATTATTATTTTTACTAGCCTCTTACGCGTCTCCATTTCTCCTCTATATAGGCCTAGGCCCTAAAGCAGCACTATTTTTCTTCTACTTTCTTTACCTGTTTCTCTAATATATCTTCCCTACTTTAGGGTTATTAGTTTATTCTCCTATATGGCGCCCTAGGGTCCCTCTATAGTTTGTTTAGGCGTATCTTAATATACTTTATAATATTAGAGTTGCGTTTATTTTAGGCCCTTTATATTGCAGCGGCTTTAATATATAGTTGTAGGGGGGGGATATTGGCTTCCTTCTTAAGCAGTACTATGGCCGTTCGCTTATATCCGCCTATTATACTCTAGAGGTAGGCTATTTAGACCTTTTAGAGTGGTTTAAGGAGCGACTTAGGGGGGCCTTTCTTAGATTCTCTAATGGCCCAAATACTGGACCTATATGTTATGGTTAGCCGGACAACTGCTATATATAGTAGGCGTGACCTCTAGAAGCATAGGCCCTATATAAAATTAACGATTCTAGATAATATAATATACTATACTTGGCTCTTATGGGCCGCTTATGCCGTATATGCGCTCTACTAGAGCTTACTATCTACCTATACTCCTAATACCCTTAGGCCCTAAACTAGTTAACCTCTAAAGCCTTAAATGCGGATTATATGCTAAAGATCTATAAATTGTTTGCGTTTTCTTATAAAATGGATTAGCTAGTATTTCTCTAGTAAGAATTAAACTCTATATTGTCTTGCCTATTCTATATAGGTGTTATAAGCTTTCTCTAGCATTCTGTAATTCTCTACGGCTAATAGCCTGTATATAATTAGGTTTGTGTTATTAATAAAGCCTATTCCCTAGGTTGCCCCTTTTTTAAAGGAATTAAGCAGGTTGCTTATAAAGAAAAGGAAAAGTATAGGCGAGAGGGGTAATCCTTATAGTATTCCTATTGTAACTACAATAGGGGGGCTTTAGTATCCGCTAAAGACTAGTAATATTTCTTTTTAACCTATAAACCCTTAGATAAATTATATAATCTATTTTAAAAAGCCTTTTACCCTAAGGATATATAGGAGACGCTTGTAGGGTACGTTGTTATAGGCGCCACTAATATTTAGGCTAAGCATTAATACTATAAAATCCCTTCGCATCGCCTATATAGATTTAATGGTGGCAGCGAGTAGTATAAGTGCTAATAGTATTAAGCAGTTCTTTCTTACCCCTATTTAGCTCTATAGTAATAGGGCGTATTCCTTAGCCGTGTCTGCTATATAGTCCGCTATTACCTTTTCTAAGATCTTACTAAGGGTGTTTTCTAAGGTAATAGGGCGGTAGCTTCCTAGGATTAAGTAGTTTGCTTTACCTTCTTTTTATAGAATAACCGTTATTATAAATCTTCTAAGTTATAGGTAGTAGCCTATAGTAAAGTATGCTCTAGCTATATTTATAAGCTAGGGTGCTATAAGTGGTCTATAGGTCTTTAAGGCCTTATTTAGAATCTTATCTAGACCTAGTACTATATTATTTAAAAGGCGGCTAATAGTTCTAGCCATTTCCTCTATTATTATATCGCTGTTAACCTATAGGTAAGTCACTAGTGCTTTACCCGTAATATTACTAAGGTCTGCTAAAGCTAGTTAGGGAAAGAACCTTTTTATAAGGATCTTTACCTTCTTATTATTATTATTATTAGTGGCCTATAATTCCCCTACTCTTTATAAGGGTAGTAGGTATAAGTCTTCTACTAATCGCCCTACCTTTTTTTTTTTACCTATTTTGCTATAGCCTACAGGCCCTTATTATAGGGGAGGCTTAGATTAAAAGTATACTTATTTATAAATCGTCTCTAGTTATTCCTTACTTTTTTTTTAGGGTATTCTTTAACTGGTTTCTTATATCTTTATATTATCTCTTATCTTTAGGGTTATAGCTACTTAAGTATTTCCTTCTTACTTATTATTGGCTAGCTATAAGAACCGCGCATTATACGGACTATATATATTATGTATAGGGGCACGGCCTTAAGACCAGGCAGTGCTCTTTTAGCCTATTTTTAATTACTGCCTAGATCCTTTCTAGTCCCTAGTTAATTTCCTTAGGGGTAGCTAATAAGCCTTACTTATTTAGTATCGAGTGGATTTCTTTTAGGTCTTAGAGTTATTATTTAACTATATTAAGGAAACTGTCTGCCTTAAGCATCCTTATTGCATATCTTTTACTATTTAGTTACGCCTTAATGTCTAAATCTAGCTATATTTAGATGGGGATATAGTTTAAGGTAAGTGCCTATTCTTCTTTAGGGTTATACCTTTTAAGTCTCTAGTATAGGCCTTCGTCTATAAATATAAGGTTAATTATACTTTTGGCGGATCTTTATTACCATATAATTACTTAGGGGGGGTAGCCAACTTAAGGCCCCAGCTGTTTATAGCTTTTAGTAGGTACTTTACCTATTATTTAGTAGCGATATAGATACCCCCCTACCGCGGGTGGTAGAGGTTTATATCTCCTAATAGGATAAACTCTATACCTTTAGTTTTAAGTAAGCTTATTACTAATATAATGTTCTCTGTTTATAGGACCCCTTTAACCCTAGGGTTATATATATTAATAATTTATACCGGTCCTCTATATATCTAGATTATTATAACTATAATATCTAGATTAACTGCCTGTTATAACTATAAGGATAGGCTAATAGTCTTACTAATTATAAAGTATATATATATAGCTGCTTTTAGTTCGTATAGGAGCTAGAATCCTTAAAGGCAGTATATTAATTATATATAGGTATTGTAGTATAGCTCTTATATAATAAGGATATAGTATTTCTTTAGGTCTAAACTGTCTAGTAAGGGCCTTATAAGACGGTGGTTTGTATTACTATAGTTATATTATATAATGGATAGGATAGGCTAGGAGAACGTATTGGTATAAAAGTACTCTGTAAAGATTACCCAGTCGAAGTCCTAGCGGTTCCCCTAAGCCTTAGGGTAGAAAAGGGACGCTAGGCGGACAATACAGTAACTATATATAAGATAGTAAAATAAACGGAACGCCTTATACTAGGACTCGAGATTACCTAAATCTAATGGCTTTAATAGGAAAATGTAAACTAAGTATATGATAAAAACAATAAAAGAATATAAGGGTCGCTAGAGACTTGCTAGGGAGACGCCGGTTAAACGCATAGCTCCCTTATTATTAGCACATATATACTAGGAATGTAAAAACTCCTTATCTAAAAAGGTATTATTATAAATGGCCTTATATATAACGTAAGGCTCTATAACTATAAACTCCGCCTAGAATAATGCTACCGCTGTATATAATAGGGATACACCTAATCTATATACGCAGTATAGGTGTGCTGCGGCCATTGTGTAGGCCCCTATAATATAAGAAACTGCTTAAATTAAGACTAAATAAAATGCGTAAACTGCCACTAAAGCATACATAAGGCGTGGGAGAGAGGAAACTGCATTAGATATAGGAGATGGAAGATAAGGGCTTAATAGCTGCGGGAATAACTGCATGCTAGGTTATATAAATGGAAATAATAGGCGATAAGCTAGGGGGGCGTAGGTGCCTTTTTAGCATTTCCTACCTTTAATACTAGGGGGCTAGGCTAGCTATCCCAAGCCTTAACGGGCTAAAAGTGACGCCGCGCGATATTACTAGACCGTATAGGGATATAAGGGTTACAGGGGATATAAGGGAGAGGATGCCCTGTAGGAAGACTATTATGGACAGCTATAGTAAGCTTAAGACTAGGATAATTAAGAATTAGACTTAACGTAGCAAATATAACATTTATAGCCGACTTTTAAAGGGTATATAATAATAATTCATTGCTTAACGTCCGATTTGGATCCCTACTAGGCCCACGCGGACTACTCCTTATTTACATATAGGGAGAAAACTCTATTTAAGAAAATGAGAAAACCCTGTAATCCATCTCCCCGCCTTTTAAAACTCGCCTACTTAGCGCCTATAAGTCGCCTGTGGTGCTCTACTACCTTACTATTTAACCTCCTTGGGAACCACTGCTGCCGTAACAAGCCTACGGACGCGCTAGTATTACAAACTTTTACTCTACTACTGTAGAGTTACTAGGGGGCACCTACTGCTCGCCCCCTTGCCTTCTATTACTATTTCCCTTGCAACCTAGAACTGATTTAGTATATTTTAACTAATAAGCTACTAGGTGACCGCCTTGAGGCCTTTTTGTATTAAGAGCAGTGTATTATAGTTTTCTATGCTAGCTACTAAGAGCATTGTTTCTTAATTGGTGCGTAGGGGGTATAGCAGTATTACGTGTTTTAGTGTCTATTTTAGCCAGCTACATTCGTATTTTGGGCTACCTACTAGGACACCCACCCAGTAAAGCTAATCTTTTAGTCCTATTATTCCTATTCTTAAGAGTATTGCTATTATATTTTCTACCTTTATTAGGCCTTCTCGGAGCCCTTAGGTATTTACCCCCTATAGCGTTAACCATACTATAGCTTAGGTTTATCTTGCCTAAGTTAGCCTCTATACCTTTAACTTCTATTTACCTTTCTAGCGTTGGTCTAACTAGTATTATATTATAGTAGATGGTTTCCCGGCGTTCTTATATATTCTACTTTAGCTCCTTTCTCTATCTTACTGTTGTCTTTACTAACCTCTTATACGTCTCCCTTCCTCCTCTATATGGGCCTAGGCCCTAAAGCGGCACTATTCTTCTTCTGCTTTCTTTACCTATTTCTCTAATATCTCTTTCCTACTTTAGGGTTGTTAGTTTGTTCTCCTATAGAGTACACTAGGGTCCCTTTATAGTTTACTTAGGCGTGTCTTAATATACTTTATAACATTAGAGTTACGTTTATTTTACGTTCTTTATATTGCAGCGGCTTTAATATATAACTATAGGGGGGGAATATTGGATTCCTTCTTAAGTAGTGCTGTGGCCGTTCACTTATACCCGCCTATAATACTCTAGAGGCAGGCTATTTAGACCTTTTAAAGTGGTTTAAGGAGTGATTTTAGGGGGCCCTTCTTAATTTCTCTAATGGCCTAGATACTGGATCTATATATTATAGTTGGCCAGATAACTGCTATATATAGTAGGTGTGACCTCTAGAAGTATAGACCCTATATAGAATTAATAATCCTNGATAAAGCGATAAACTNTNCTTAGCCTTTANGGGCCGCTTNNGCNGTATATACGCTCTACTAGAGCTTGCTGTCTACCTATACTCCTAATACCCTTAGGCCCTAAACTAGTTAACCCCTAAAGCCTTAGATATGAATTATATACTAGAGATCTATAGATTAGTTGCGTTTTCTTATAAAATGGATTAGCTGGTATTTCTCTAGTAAGAATTAGACTCTATAACATTTTACCTACTCTATATAAGTATTATAGGCTTTCTCTAGTGTTCTGCAGTTCTCTGCGGCTGTTAGCCCGTATATAATTAGGTTTATATTATTAATAAAGCCTATCCCCTAGGTTACCCCTTCCTTAAAGGAGTTAAGTAGGTTGCTTATAAAGAAAAGGAAGAGTATAGGCGAGAGGGGTAATCCTTATGGTATTTCTATTATAACTGCAATAGGGGGGCTCTAGTATCCGCTAAAGACTAGTAATATTTCTTTCTGGCCTATAAACCCTTAGATAAATTATATAATCCATTTTAGGAAGCCCTTTACCCTAAGGATATATAGGAGACGCTTATAGGGTATATTGTTATAGGCACCACTAATATCTAGGCTAAGTATTAATACTATAAAGTCCTTTCGCATCGCCTATATAGATTTAATAGTAGTAGCGAGTAGCGTAAGTACTAATAGTGTTAAGCGGTTCTTTCTTGCCCCTATTTAGCTTTATAGTAGTAAAGTATATTCCTCTACCGTGTCTGCTATGTATTCCGCTATTACCCTTTCTAAGATCTTGCTAAGGGTGTTTTTTAAGGTAATAGGGCGGTAGCTTCCTAGGATTAAGTAATCTACTTTACCTTCTTTTTATAGAATAACCGTTGTTATAGATCTTTTAAGTCGCGGGTAGTAGCCTATAGCAAAGTATGCTCTAGCTATATCTGTAAGCTAAGGTGCTATAAGTAGCCTATAGGTTTTTAGGGCCTTATTTAGAATCCTATCTGGTCCTAGTACTATATTATTTAAAAGGCGGCTAATGATTCTAGCTATTTCCTCTATTATTATATTGCTGTTAACCCGTAGGCAAGTTACTGGTATTTCGCCTATAATATTACTAAGGTCTACTAGAGCTAGTTAGGGGAAAAACCTTTCTGTAAGGATCTTTGCCTTCTTATTATTGTTATTTATAGCCTATAATTCTCCTACTCTTTATAAGGGTGGTAGGTATAGGTCTTCTGCTAAGCGCCCTACCTTTTTCTTTACCCATTTCGCTATATCCTAAAGGCCCTTATTATAGGGGAGGCTCGGGTTAGAAGTATACTTATTTATAAACCGTCTCCAGTTATTCCTTACTTCTTTTTTTAGGGTATTCTTTAGCTGGTTTCTTATGTCTTTATATCATCTCTCGTCTTTAGGGTTGTGGCTACTTATATATTTCCTTCTTACTTATTATTAGCTGGTAACTAGAACTGCGTATTATATAGACCATATATATCGCGTATAGGGGCCCAGTTTTAAGATTAGGTAGTGCTCTTTTAGCCTATTTTTAATTGCTGCCTGGATCCTTTCTAGTCTTTAGTTGATTTCCTTAGGGGTAGTTAATAGGCCTCGCTTATTTAGTATTGGGTGGATTTCTTCTAGGTCTTAGAGTTGTTGTTTAACTATATTAAGGAAACTGTCTATCTTAAGCTTCCTTATTACGTATCTTTTTCTATTTAATTGCGCTTTAGTATCTAGGTTTAGCTATATCTAAATAGGGATATAGTCTAGGGTAAGTGCCCATTCTTCTTTAGGGTTATACCTTTTAAGTCTCTAGTATAGGCCTTTGTCTATAAATGTGAGGTTAATTATACTTTTGGCGGTGCCTCGTTGCCATATAATTGCTCCTAGGGGGGTAGCTAGCTTAAGGCCCCAGATATCTATAGCTCTTAGTAGGCACTCTAACTGTTAGTCTGCAGCAATATAGATACCCCCCTACCGCGGGTAGTGGAGGTTTATATCTCCTAATAGGATAAACTTTATACCTTCGGTTTTTAGTAAGCTTATTACCGATATAATATTCTCTGTTTATAGGACCCCTTTAACCCTAGGGTTATATACATTAATAATTTGTACCAGTCCCCTATATATTTAGATTGTTATAACTACAATATTTGGGTTAACTGCCTACTATAACTATAAGGATAGGCTAATAGCCTTACTAATTATAAAGCACACACGTATAGCTACTTTTGGTTTATATAGGAGCTAGAATCCTCGGGGGCAGTATATTAATTATGTGAAGGTATTATAATACGGCTCTTATATAGCAAGGATATAGTATTTCTCTAGGTCTAGACTGTCTAGTAGGGGCCTTATAAGGCGGTAGTTTGTGTTGCTGTAGTTATACTGTATAATAGATAGGTAGCGGACCCCCGGCGAGGGTCCTTTAACTCTCCTTTATTCCTTACTTCTTCTATTTCTACTTTCTCTAGGATATTTAGAGCTTCTATCTCTTATATCTACACCCTAGTTACTACTTATTTTATATAGAGCTTTCTATTCCTATGTCTTATATTTCTATTAGCGCTTCTATATCTAAATCTGTTATTATTACTAGTTCTTCCCCTGTTCTTACTAGTCGGCTATATGCCCTTTATAGGTCGGCTGCGAATGTTATATTTGCCGCATTAAGTCTAATTCTTAATTATCCTGGTTTTAAGCCTGCTGTTACTATCTATAGGGGTCTTCCTACAGGGCGTTCTCTCCCTTATGTCCCCTATAACTCTTATATCCCTAATTGGTCTGGTAATATCGCGCGGCGTTGCTTCTGGCCCGTTAAGGCTTAGGATGGCTAGCCTAGCCCTCTAGTATTAAAGGTAGGAAACGCTAGGAAGGCACCTGCGTCCCCCTAGCTTATCGCCTATTATTTCCATTTATATAACCTACCGTGCAGTTATTTCCGTAGCTGTTAAGCCCTTACCTTCTATCTCCTATATTTAATACAGTCTTCTCTCTCCTACGCCTTATATGTGCTTTGGTGGCAGTTCGCGCATTTTATTTAGTCTTAATTTAAGTAATATCTCGTATCGTGGGGGCCTGCATAGTGGCCGCAGCACACCTATACTGCGCATATAGATTAGGTGTGTCCCTATTATATATAGCGATAGTATTATTCTAGGCGTAGTCTATAGTTATAGAGCCTTATATTGTATATAAGGCTATTTATAATTATTCCTTTTTGGATAAGGAGTTTTTGCATTCCTGGTGTATATATACTAACAATAAGGGAGCTATATATTCGTCCGGCGTCTCCCTAGCAAGTCTCTAGCGACCCTTATATTCTCTTATTATTCTTATTATATGCTTAGTTTACATTTTCCTATTAAAGCTATTAGATTCGGGTGATTTTAAGTTCTGGTATAAGGCGTTCCGTTTATCTTACTATCTCCTATATAATTGCTGTGTTGTCCGCCTAGCGTCCCTTTTCTACCCTAAGGCTTATAGGAACCGCTAGAACTTTAACTAGGTAATCCTTACGGAGTACTTTTATGCTAATACGTTCTCCTAGCCTATCCCCTACCCTTACGGCTCGTTCCTTTGCCTGTTAGTCCTTTAGGGTAACTCTAATGTCTCCGCTCTTAAGGTATTGGACTATAACAGCGTTGTAAACTTCTTTGCGTATCTCTATAAGGACTTTTATTTCTAATTATCCCCTAAGCCCCTCTGCTTGTTCTATGTTTGGTTATATTATAATTATATGCCCGGTTATTAACTTAAGGGGGGTAGGTTCCCTATACTATAAAAGCGTAGCTATAGCGGCCTAGGTGCGGTTCGCCGGTAAGGGGGGGTTATACTTATTTTTAATTTTGCTTAGCCGTTAGAGGATTTAATTAAGGGTTTACTAGACTAGCGGAGCTATTCTGCTAGCTATATTAGTTTATTATAGCTAACAGTTACTCCCCTATAATTCTAGATACTAGACGCGTCTAATAGGCTTTATATTTTATTAGATGCCTTCTTAATAGAGGTATTTCCGCTTTATGGTGTAGTATTCGCCCGTCTTTGTTATGGAGGGCTATTGCTAGGCGTAGTTCTAGCGGTCGTACGCGAGTGCGAGCCACCGTCGTTTAACGTGTGCCTCCCCTACGATGCATACATCTCAGGGGGATTCTCTAGGTGTTTTTTAGGGTTCTTTTGGTTGGTTTTGGTCTTTTTAAGCCGGGTGTAGTAAGAGCTCCAGTTTTTATTAAAGGGTATATAGCTAACTAGTAAGAATAGGGGAGGAACTAAAGACAATAATAGATTTAGATATAGAAGCGCTACTAAAAATATAAGACATGGGAATAGAAAGCTCTATATAAAATAAGTAGTAACTAAGATGTAGATATAAGAGATAGAAGCTCTAAATGTCCTAAAGAAAGTGGAAATAGAGGAAGCGAGGAATAAAAAAGAGGCAAAGGACCCCTGCCGGGGGTCCGCCACCTATCTATTATATAGTATAACTACGGCAATACAAACCACCATCTTGTAAGGCCCTTGCTAGATAGCTTAGACCTAAAGAAATACTATATCCTTACTATATAAGAGCCGTATTATAATGCCTATATATAATTAATATACTGCCCTTAAGGATTCTAGCTCCTATATAAACCAAAAGCAGCTATATACGTGTGCTTTATAATTAGTAAGGCTATCAGCCTATCCTTATAGTTATAGCAGGCAGTTAACCTAGATATTATAGTTATAATAATCTAGATATATAGGGGACCGGTATAGATTATTAATATGTATTATTATTAATTCTATTTATCGCCCGATTTGGTCCCTTTTTAGGTCTATACAGGCTTCTACCTTCTATATATAGGAAAAACCCCCTAAGGGGGAAAACCTAGGTATATCCTTTTAGCTAGTCTTACGCGCTCCGCCTTCGCCTCGCCTGTGTACCTTTATATAATGTCTGCCTTACGTACTATGCTTCTAAGGTGTCTTGGAAGATCTAGGGGGTAGTAGGAGGGTTTGGTGATTCGCCGGCGTGCCGCCTTTAACTAGGTAGGGGGTGTCCAGTCTCTAAGGGACTGGAAGGGGGCGTATCCTTTAGTGTCCTCCTGCTGGATCTTATTTGCTGTTTGGAACTGCTAAAGGACTCCTTGGCTTATAAGCTATTATACTGCTACGTATAGACCCCTACTTGTAGAGAGTATTTAGGTAATATTATTTGTGCCTGCTCTAGCGAATAACTGGTCTTTTGTAGTGCGTTAGTTGCAGAAAAGTAGTACGTGGCGTACTAACTGTGTAGGCTATCCGCACGTATAGTGTGGCGTAATGTTTGGGATATAGATGCTTACTAGCTATACATTTAGCCCTAGAACCTCTGTCCTTAGTAGGAAGGCGGCTATAGATTCTGCCTTCGTCTGTCCTTTATATAGGGGGAGAGTTAGTATCGTCTATGGGGTGATCTATATGGCTACCCTCTGTGTTTTTGCCGCCTTCTTCCATTATTGGTTCTACTTAATATCTGCCCATCTTGCGATGCATATAGTGGATCTCCACTTATGCTGGTGGCCTCCTATCCTCTACTGCCATAGTGGCGCTCCGCCGGCGTGGCGCTGGGTCTCCGCTTAGTATTATAGTAGCTCCCGTATTTTCTATTCTTTCTCTACCGCACGTAGGCGAAGGGCTTCCTAGCTTATAAGCTTAGGCATATTACCCCTCCGGGGGGCCCTTACTCCTTATATACGATTAAGTGTTTAGCGTATATCCTTCTTTACTAAGTGGTCTTGTACTGTAGCTGCTCTCTATATAGTAATTGTGTCTATATATATGTCTAGTGGAGGTATTACTGCTTCGCGTTTTAGTGCGGTACGTAGTGTCCTCTTATAGGCCCCTGTGATTTTACGTAGGCATTAGTTTTGTAGTTTAACTAGTGGCTCTAGGGAGCTTTTTGCTAGTGGCTTGCCTTTTAGGTCTACGCCCCAGATCTAGGCGCCGTATAGCATTATTAGCCTTACTATAGCTGTGTATAGTAGTTGTGTGCGTCTAAATAAGGGTCCCTAGGTTGAGGCTATGATACGCGATATCGCTGCGAATGCTGCTGCTCCCCTATAAGTCGCCTGTGTGATATACGCATTCTAGTTTAGTTTAGCGTTTACCTATACCCCTAGGACCTTAAGGGTGGCTTCTGGTTTTACTTTGTAGCCCTAGATGCTTACTATTAACGCTAGGTTGTTATTCGCCCTCCTTTTCCTTGTAAAATAGATAAGCTGGTATTTATCTGGTGCAAATTTAGCGCTATACCGTTTTGCCTATGTGACGCACCTATTGTGCGCCTAGTTTAGTCTAGTGTAGTTTTCTGCTGCTATGTTTCCCTACGTAATTAGGTTTATATTGTCTATAAATCCTAAGGCTACTGTTTTCTAGTTGCTCTTAAATGTCTTTAGTAGCTTAGATATAAAGAATAAGAATAGGATTAGCGATAGGGGCGACCCCTGTGGGATGCCTGTAGGTGTTAGTATTAATTCACTTTTATAGCCCTTAAATACTATCTTAGTGGTACGCCCTATTAGAAAGGCTTATATAAACTTAACTATTTAGTTTAGTAGACCCTTCTTTTTTAGGATCTATAGGAGTCTCTTATACAATACGTTGTTGAAGGCTCCACTTAGGTCTAAGCTAAGTATAGATACTACGTATCCTGGGCGGGCTTGCTACGCCGCCTGGACGCTAGAGGTAATTAGGGAGAGGGCTAAAAGGGTTAATCGCTTCTTTCTTGCGCCTATTTGTGTCTACGGTAGTAGTCCTTGCTCCTCTGCGGCGTCTTATATGCGCTCTATAACTATCTTTTCTAGAAGCTTTCCTAGCGTATTTTTAAGGGCGATTGGTTAGTAGCTTCCTAGGCAGGTAGTTATATAGTAGAGTTCGACATGCCTGCTTATTTAGGCCTCTACCCTAGTTTTCTAGTAGCTTTCTTATTTATCTAGGCCCGAGGGCCTAGGGCTTTCTATAAGCAGTTAGCTGCTACTACCTATAATATAGGGAATTTTACCAGTTCTCTCGGATATCTTATAATAGGCTATTAGCCTAAGTACTAGCCTACCCCCTAGCAGTCTATATAAGAGTCTCCTCCTAAAGTTAGTATGCTTTTATATAGCTTGGGAGCCTTCTATAGCCTCTAGTTTTACGCCTCTTTTTATTATTTCCGCCGGTATGGGTATAAGCTGCCATTTACAGGGGTTATAACTCCTGTCTTATGCGCCTACTGACGTAATCCTATAAGGGCGTCGTAGCTGCATCCTACAATGTGGTTGAAGCCTTAGGTACTATCTACAGTTAAGGCCTAGCCAAAAGCCTCCCCTGCCTAAGTAACTCCTGTTTACTCCTTAAGCGTACCTTACTAGTGTACTACCCTAGCGAGCAGTCGTACTGCCCTAGCGAATAGTCCTATCTATTAGTACACCAACACGCGTATCCGTTCTCTTAAGCTACGTAGTAGTCTCTCCGGCCAGGATATAATCCTGCCTGCCTATTAGGTGCACTAGGGGTTAGAGCCCAGCTAAGGGGTAAGGTCCCTAGAGCTAGTAGTGGCTACTACGCACTACGCCCCGCGGGAGGTTTTAATTCCCATTTCGCGTTGCCTGTAAAAGTCTTCTTATAATAGGCCGACTGTATCTTGCAGAATAGGTTATAGACTAGGTCCCGTGCCAGGCGACCTACCCTACTCTATTCTACTAACCAAGCTTATGTCCCCCCTTTATATAAGCTAGCCTGTGTCTCTAACTGTTAAGTCCTTATATAACTAGCCTGTGTTTTCTTAGAGCCTCCCCCATATATATGTGCAGGTTGCGTGCACTACGCCTATTAAGACCCTCCTGTGAGTCACCTGTAGGTCAACCGTAGGTTGAACGCCATGGGGCCGTCGAAGCTGGCCTGTGTTTCCGCTGCCTAGAGCTTTACCCGTGTTTCCACCTCGTTGAGCCGTCTGGTTGCCGTCGCGTCGCCATTGCGTCGCTGTCGCGTCCTGTCGTCCAGGTCGCGCGCACCACGCCTATTAAGACCCTCTTCTGAGTTACCTGGGTGTACCGGATACCAGATAGGCCTTCGTAGAGGGGCCTTAATAAGTTCTCTAGGCAGGGCCTTAACAAGTTCTTTGCGGTGGCCTTGGGGCCTTAACAAGTTTCGTATAATTTTGCGACGCGTTAACCTTAACAAGTTCTTATAAGCAGAGGCCAGGATACATTTGCATTGCAGAGCTACGAGAGTTACATACAAAGTAGAGTTGCGGAGGCCCTCCTGCTAGGGCCCTCTACCATAGTTTTCCACTTCGGACGCCCCATTATTAATATGTATAACCCTAGGGTTAAAGGGGTCCTATAAATAGAGAATATTATATTAGTAATAAGCTTACTAGAAACTAAAGGTATAGAGTTTATTCTATTAGGAGATATAAACCTCTACTACCCGCGGTAGGGGGGTATCTATATTGCTGCTAAACAATAGGTAAAATGCCTACTAAAAGCTATAGACACCTAGGGCCTTAAGCTAGCCACCCTTTTAGGAGCAATTATATAGTAATAAGGCACCGCTAGAAGCATAATTAACCTTATATTTATGGACAAAGGCCTATACTAGAGACTTAAAAGGTATAACCCTAAAGAAGAATAGGCACTCGCTTTAGACTATATCCCTATTTAGATACAGCTAGATCTAGATATTAAGGCATAATTAAATAGCAAAAGATATGTAATAAGAAAGCTTAAGATAGATAGCTTCCTTAATATAGTTAAATAATAACTTTAAGACCTAGAAGAAATCCACCTAATACTAAATAAGTGAGGCTTAGTGGCTACCCCTAAGAAAATTAACTAAAGACTAGAAAGGATCTAGGCAGCAATTAAAAATAGGTTAAAACAGCACTGCCTAATTTTAAAAGCGGGCCCCTACGCGTAATACGCATAGTCCGTATAATGCGCGGTTTTTATTACCAGCTAATAATGAGTAAGAAGAAAATATATAAGTAGCTATAATCCTAAAGATAAGAGATATTATAAAGATATAAGAAACTAGCTAAAGAATACCCTAAAAAAAGAAGTAAGGAATAGCTAGAGACGGTTTATAAATAAGTATACTATTAACCCAAGCCTCCCCTATAATAAAGGTCTTTAGAGGATAGCAAAATAGGTAAAAAGAAAGGTAGGATATCTAGTAGAAGACCCACACCTTCCGCCCCTATAAAAACTAGGTAAATTACTAGCTATAAGCAATAATAATAAGAAGGCAAAAATCCTTATAGAAAGATTCTTCCCTTAACCAGCTTTAGTAGACCTTAGTAATATTACGGGTAAAGCACCGGTGACTCGCCTAAGGGTTAATAGTAATATAACAACTAAAGAAATGGCCAGAACTATTAGCCGCCTTTTAAATAATATAGTACTAGGACTAGATAGGATCCTAAATAAAGCCCTAAAAACCTACGGACCACTAATAGCACCTTAGCTTGTGGATATAGCTAGAGCATACTTTATAATAGGCTACTACCCAAGACTTAAAAGAGCTATAACAATATTTATCCTATATAAAGAAGGTAAAGCAAACTACTTATTTCCAGGGAGCTACTGCCCTATTGCCTTAGAGAATACCCTTAGCAAGATTTTAGAAAGGGTAATAGCGGACTATATAGCAGACATAGTAAAGGAATACGCCCTACTACTATAAAGCTAAATAGGGGCAAGAAAGAACCGCTTAACACTATCAGCACTTACGTTACTTGCTACCACTATTAAATCAGTATAGGCGATGCAAAGAGACTTTGTAGTATTAATACTTAGCCTAGATATTAGTAGCGCCTATAATAACGTACCCTATAAGCGTCTCTTATATATCCTTAAAGCAAAAGGCTTCCTAGAATAGATTATATAATTTATTTAAGGGTTTATAGGCCAAAAAGAAATATTGCTAGTCTTTAGCGGATACCAAAGCCCCCCTATCGCAGTTATAACAGGAATACTATAAGAATTACCCCTCTCGCCTATACTCTTCCTTTTCTTTATAAGCAACCTACTTAACTCCTTTAAAAAAGGGGCGACCTAGGGGATAGGCTTTGTTAATAATACAAACCTAATNATATACGGGCTAATAGCCGTAGAGAATTGCAGAACGCTAGAGAAAGCTTATAATACCTATATAGATGGACATGTCTATATGGCTAAGCGAGTACTATAGCAGCACCCCTGCATCTTAGCAACACTAATATTATTAATATTTACAAAATTGAGCCTTGCTTGCTTGCTTTCTATATTAGTCTTATTTAAGAGCTAATACCTTATTTACTTAATTTCTAATAATTGATTATTGCTATTAATAACTTAACGACCTATACGCTCATCTAAACCTTCGCGAATTATCTATAAAAACCTTAAAAACTTAACTAATGACGATACACTTAACGAGTTAAACTCCTCAGAGGTTACCTACCAGTCTCCCTTACCTTCCCCTATACCTTTAGGCGATACACTAGCGTTACAGTCTCTATCCTCTATAATGGCGCCTCTCTCTACGGCTTAACGCGAGACTTTAGCCGCTAAAAAAGCTAAAGAACGGCTTTAGTAACTACATGAGGAGGACCTAAGGATTAGAAGAGCTTAGGTAAAGGAGGTTAAGGACTAGGCAACTAACTAGAAAATAAGACTTCTTTAGGAATAGAAGGACTATACTAAAATGCTACGCGTTTAAAAAGAATAGGAAAATTAGGCGACTAAACTCTATATATTAAGCCTCGCTATAGTAACAGCGAGATTAGCTATAGTAGTGTTATCCTTAACCCTAATTAATAAACTGGGTAAGTTGCTCCTATCTATAGCCAATATTCTAAATACCCTTCTCCCTGGCGTCCTAAATAAAGAGATACTTAAGGTATTTTAGGGTACTTTCTTACTTAATAACCTCTCTTGCCTCTAGATATACTAGCTCTGGTTTAAGCCTTAGAATAATATCCTTATTATTAATAGCGTCCTTTTTATAAGACCGAAAGAAGGGATAATAAAGAACTACTCGTCCATTAAAGTGTGGGTAGAGGGCTTCCTTAACTATATAATGATTTTAATCGTTATATATAAGAATCTTTTAGTAGATCTTATTCCCTAAATGCTTATCTTTTATAATTAAGTTATCTGGCTATCTGCTACCTACTAAATTGCTCCTTTAATAACTATAGCCTTAGAGTACTACTCTATGGTTATTTAAAAGAACTAGTTAGAGCTAGCTAACTAAAAGATCTCTAGTAACTTCCTAGATATCTATTATAATCCTAGTACTTATAAATCCGCATCTATTTTAAAACGCGCGTAAGTAAGCACTAATATCTTAAGGACCTATTATAGCTTTAATAGAGGGAAGTATGACCTAGGTAAGGATTGCAAGTTTCTATATACCTATAGTAAGTATAGTAGCCTATATGCTATAAGGAATTACAAGTAGTAATTACTAGAGGAAAGTGTTAATAAGGAAAAGGAAGAGGAGGAAGAGGATTTTATTAAGCTATACCTATACTTTGCTAAAACTATGCTCTACCCTTATAGTACGGGTAGGCTAAATACTATACTATTATTTCTAGTCTTCCTGCCCTCCTCTTCTCTACAGGACTCTCCCTCCCCCTTAATTATTTAAGCGTGGGGGCGTTATCTATTCCTATACCCTAGTAACCTCTAACGTAATATTATTAGTATTTTAAAGTTCGGATGCCAGATTAGGGCAGACCTAGAAATTAAGCTCCTTTTTTAAAAAAAACTAAGCCTTAATAGCTGTAAATACGGTCCTAATCTTAGAGAAGATTAGCGCCGATCTAGATATAGGTAGGATTATAATAGTAACGTCTCCTATTATGTCCTTGCCGCTAGGTTTAATACCTAAAGCAGATAAGGAATGGCGCCGTATTTATAACTTATCCTTACTATTTAGCCGATCTATTAACGACTTAATCCCTATAGCATTCGCCACACTATAATATTTAACAGTTAATTAGGTTTTCTAATACGTTATATATATAGGCTATAGTTGCATAATTGTTAAGAGGGACATTAAGGACGCCTTTTAGAATATCCTACTTTCTATTAAAGCTTAACGCCTTATAGGGTTCTCCTAGAAGGGTATAGTGTATTTCGAACGTTGCCTCTTATTTAGCCTTTAAACTGCACCCTTTTTATTTAATCTTTTTGCGGAGGGATTTTACTGGATACTTATCTAATATATCCTAAACGCCGCCTTAGAGCACTATCTAGATAACTTTATCTTTATACTCTCTAACGCTTCTATTCTTCCTTAATTGCTTAGTATATATAACTAATTAAGCAATAAATTAGGCATCCTATAAAACAAATTAAAGAATATTAAAGGCACTATGGCTAAAGTTCTAGGTTATATTATAGATACTCTAAAGTCTAAGCTGCGTCTTTCTCCTTTAAAACAGGCTACTGTGATTAAGGAGATTAATAAAGCGTTAAGTGGTAGATTCCTAACGCTGGTTTAGAGTTAAAAACTAGCTAGTAGACTTGCTTGGAGCGCCCAGGTAATTAGGCTTAGGCGTTTATATAACCGCTCTATCTAGGAGTTTATCTCTACTTTTATAAAGGTAGGTGGTTATCCTCGCTAACGGCTAATAGCTGAACTTCGCTAAGACTTATTATAGTAGAGGGATGCTTTTACCCTTTTAAATGGTATCCTCTTCTTTAACGATATGGATTAAAAATAATTCTATCTCTTCTTAAACGTATCCGGGATTCTTAGTTATAGGGCCTTCTTCTTCCTTAAGGATTCTTAAGGGATAACATAGCCGCCCTATTTGGTATCTCTACCCTAAGATAATTCTTTAAGCTGCTACCCTAATGTAGAACACCGCCTTACCCTAATTAATAAGCGGGAGGTCTAAGCGATTACGACCTTGTTCTAGCTTTGGGTAATGCGGTAAAAGTATAGCTTAGTTTATATCTATACGGATAATATAGTAGCACTTTTAGGATTCTAGAATACGGTGGTAAAAGGACTGGGTAATTACCCGCTCCGTAAGATCCTCTAACTAGCCGCAGCCTATAATATTACGCTCTATATAAAGTGGGTTTCCTCTATAGAAAACGGGCTAGCTAATGCTCTATCTCGTTTTAATTATAATAGGGTGTTATTACTATGCCCGTATTAGGATACTTCTAATTTACTATTACTATACACTTCTTTATTATATTTAATCTAACGCTAAAATAGGAGACCTAGTCCCTCTTAAAGACCCCCTACCTAATTTCTGGATTAAGGTAAAAGCCCCCTTAGAATACTTCGGCTAACTATTATAGCACGGCCTCTCTAATAGAACAAGAGATTTATACTATCCCGTAATCAAGAGTTAGGAGGGCTACTACGACTTTTACGGAGCGGTGAAGTACCTAGCGCCCCTTTACTACCTAGGAGAATGGATTACCTAACGGATTTTTGGTAATACTAGTCTAGAAATAAGCCGTATTAAGCCTACTATAGTTAGAGCCTATGTCTCCGCAATTTAATCCTACTATATTAACGCTAATTATAACACCTCTATCTTTAATAATCCTATTATTAAGAGGATCCTAGACGGTGCAATATCTATAAATCCCTCTACTACGGCTAAAAGATTGCTAATTACTAAAGACATCCTTACCTAATTAGTTACCCTAAATGCCTAATCCGTTAAGGATCTTAACTTTAACGCCGCCGTTACTATAGCCTTTATAGGATTCCTTTATTTAGGCAAGATTACCTATACTAAGGCTTAGAAAGATAGCTATGCCTTTTCTGCTATAAAATATACCAGAAATAATATAATACTAATAGAGGACTATATAACATTACGTCTAAAGCGTAGTAAAACGGACGTTAATTACTAAGGAGTCTTAATCACGATTGCCGCTTTAGGGCAACCTAAATACGCAGTTTGAGCTATAAAATACCTATTTAAAAATAACCCCTAACCTAGAAACGCCCCTCTCTTTTACTTTAAGAGATCGGCCTTTATAAGCTACGCGGTTAGAAATAAGCTAAAGTATAGAGTTGCCGCTTTCGGCCTTTACTCTAAGCTTTATAACGGACACTTGTTTCGGAAAGGTGCTGCTTAATACGCTTAAGATAACGATTTTACGGACGGCTAAATATAGCAATTAGGCCGGTGGTCCTTATAAGCGTTCCAGCTTTACTATTTATCATCCCTAAAAGACCTATTTTAGCTAAGTATAAACTTCTAATATAAAACGCTAATACCGTTCTTATTATTACTTGCCCTAGATATAATGGGCAAAGGTATTTAGGCACAATGGCGTGTAGGAGTGCCTATTTTAGCACTCTAATACATTAACTTAAATCTCTCCTTTCCCCCCCCCTTTTTTATTTTTTATTTTTTTTCCCCCTACTCTACCTTGTGTGGTACGGGCGCTGCGCTTCTAGGTCTATAGGTATCACGTTTAGTTAAGGCAGGGCAATCCCCTGTAAATAGCCTTGCAAATATACCCATTCTCAATTAATGCCTTTAAGCCCGTACCCACTAATTAGATTAATTAATCCTCTTCTCCGCAAGCATGTAAATAATAGATAGATATATCTATGTGGCTAAGCGAGCACTACAGCAGCACCCCTGCATCTTAGTAACACTAACATCATTAACATTTATAAAATTAAGCCTTGCTTGCTTACTTTCCCTCCCACTTATACCTTTTTCTTTAGTTGCATATTTTGGGCTTTATAAATAGATACTATAGCGATATGCTTGCGTACGGGTCTATAGGTATCACGTTTAGTTAAGGCAGGGCAATCCTCTATAAATGGCCTTGCGAATATACCCATTCTTAATTAATACCTTTGAGCCCGTACCCACTAATTAGATTAATTAATCCTCTTCTCCGCAAGCGTGTAAATAATAGATGGATATATCTATGTGGCTAAGCGAGCACTACAGCAGCACCCCTGCATCTTAGCAACACTAATATTATCAACATTTACAAAATTAAGCCTTGCTTGCTTGCTTTCCCTCCCACCTATACCTTTTTCTTTAGTTGCATATTTTAGGCTTTATAAATAGATACTATAGCGATATGCTTGCGTACGGGTCTATAGGTATCACATTTAGTTAAGGCAGGGCAATCCCTTATAAATAGCCTTGCGAATATACCCATTCTTAATTAATGCCTTTAAGCCCATACCCACCAATTAGATTAATTAATAATAATTCATTACTTAACGTCCGATTCGGATCCCTATTGGGCCTACGCGGACTACTCCTTATGTACATATGGGGAGAAAACTCTATTTAAGAAAACCCCGTGATCTATCTCCCTGCCTTTTGGGACTCGCCTACGAGGCGCCTACGAGGTGCCTGCGAGTCACCTGTGGTGCTCCTACTACCTTACTTTTTAACCTTCTTAGGAACTACTGCTGCCGTAACAAGCCTACAGACGCGTTAGTATCGCAAACTTTATTCTACTACTGTAGAGTCATTAGGGGGCACCCGTTACTCACCCCCTTACCCTCTATTACCATTTCCCTTATAACCCGGAACTGGTTTAGTACATTTTAGCTAATAAGCCACTAGGTAACCGCCTTAAGGCCTTTTTATATTAAGAGCAGTGTATTATAGTTCTCTATGCCCGCTACTAAAAGTATTACTTCTTAGTTGGTGCGTAAGGGGCATAACAGTATTACGTGTTTTGGTGTCTGTCTTAGCCAGCTATATTTATATCTTAGGTTACCTACTAGGACACCCACCCGGTAGAGCCAGTCTTTTAGTCCTATTATTCCTGTTCTTAAGAGTGTCGCTATTATATTTTCTACCTTTATTAGGCCTTTTCGGAGCCCTAGAGTATTTACCCCCCATAGCGTTAACTATGCTACGGCTTAGGTTCCTCTTGCCTTAGTTAGCCTCTATACCTTTAACTCCTATATACCTCTCCAGCGTTGGTCTAACCAGTATTATATTGCGGTAGATGGTTTCCTAGCGTTCTTTTATGCTCTGCTTTAGCTCCTTTCTCTCTCTTACTATTATCTTTACTAGCCTCTTACGCGTCTCCCTTCCTCCTCTATATGGGCCTAGGCCCTAAAGCAGCACCATTTTTCTTCTACTTTCTTTACCTATTTCTCTAATATATCTTCCCTACTTTAGGGTTGTTAGTTTATTCTCCTATAGGGCGCCCTAGGGTCCCTCCATAGTTTGTTTAGGCGTGTCTTAATATACTTTATAATATTAAAGTTACGTTTATTTTAGGCCCTTTATATTGCAGCGGCTTTAATATATAGTTATAGGGGGGGAATATTGGCTTCCTTCTTAAGCAGTACTGTGATCGTTCGCTTATATCCACCTATTATACTCCAAAGGTAGGCTATTTGGACCTTTTAGAGTGGTTTAAGGAGCAACTTAGGGGGGCCTTTCTTAGATTCTCTAATAGCCCAAATACTAGACCTATACGTCATGGTTAGCCAGACGACTGCTGTGTATAGTAGGCGTGACCTCTAGAAGCATGGGCCCTATATAAAGTTGACGATCCTAGATAATGCGATATACTATACTTAGCCCTTGCGAGCCGCTTGCGCCGTATATACGCTCCACTAGAGCTTGCTGTCTACCCATACTCCTAATACCCTTAGGCCCTAAACTAGATAACCCCCAAAGCCTTAGATATAGATTATGTGCTAGAGATCTACAAATTAGTTACATTTTCTTATAAAATGGATTAGCTGGTATTTCTCTAGTAAGAATTAGACTCTATATCGTCTTGCCTATTCTATATAGGTGTTATAGGCTTTTTCTAGCATTCTGCAATTCTTTGCGGCTGATGGCCCGTATATAATTAGGTTTGTGTCGTTAACGAAGCCTATCCCCTAGGTCGCCCCTTCCTTAAAGGAGTTAAGTAGGTTACTTACGAAGAAAAGGAAGAGTATAGGCGAGAGGGGTAATTCTTATAGTATTCCTGTTATAACTACAATAGGGGGGCTCTAGTATCCGCTAAAGACTAGTAATGTTTCTTTTTAACCTATAAACCCTTAGATAAATTATACAATCTATTCTAGGAAGCCTTTTGCCCTAAGGATATATAGGAGACGCTCGTAGGGCACGTTATTGTAGGCGCCGCTAATATCTAGGCTAAGCATTAATACTACGAAGTCCCTTCGCATCGCCTATGCAGATTTAATAGTAGTAGCGAGTAGCGTAAGTGCTGATAGTATTAAGCGGTTCTTTCTTGCCCCTATTTAGCTTTGTGGTAGTAGGGCGTGTTCCTTAGCCGTATCTGCTATGCGGTCCGCTATTACCTTTTCTAAGATCTTGCTAAGGGTGTTTTTTAGGGCAATAAGGCGGTAGCTTTCTGGGATTAAGTAATCTACTTTACCTTCTTTTTATAGAACAACCGTCGTTATAAATCTTCCGAGTCGTGGGTAGTAGCCTATAGCAAAGTATGCTTTAGCTATATCCGTAAGCTAGGGTGCTATAAGTGGTCTATAGGTCTTTAAGGCCTTATTTAGAATCCTATCTGGACCTAGTGCTATATTATTTAAAAGGCGGCTAATAGTTCTGGCCATTTCCTCTGTTATTATGTCGCTGTCGACCCACAGGCGAGTCACCGGTGCTTCGCCCGTAATGTCACTAAGGTCTACTAGAGCTAGTTAGGGGAAGAACCTTTTTATAAGGATCTTTGCCTTCTTATCGTTATTATTAGTGGCCTATAACTCCCTTGCTCTTCGTAGGGGTGGTAGATATAAGTCTTCTACTAGTCGCCCTGCCTTTTTCTTTACCTATTTCGCTATAGCCCATAAGCCCTTATTATAAGGGAGGCTCGGGTTAAAAGTATGCTCGTTTATAAATCGTCTCCAGTTGTTCCTTACTTCTTTTTTTAGAGTATTCTTTAACTGGTTTCTTGTGTCTTTATATTATCTCTTATCTTTAGGGTTATAGCTACTTAAGTATTTCCTTCTTGCTTATCGTTAGCTAGCTATAAGAACCGCGCATTATACGGACTATATATGTCGCGTATAGGGGCCCGGTCTTAAGACCGGGTAGTACTCTTCTAGCCTATTCTTAATCGCTGCCTAAATCCTTTCTAGTCTTCGGTCGATTTCCTTAGGGGTGGCTAATAAGCCTCGCTCGTTTAGTATTAGGTGGATTTCTTCTAGGTCTTAGAGTTGTTATTTAACTATATTAAGGAAACTGTCTGCCTTAAGTATCCTTATTACATATCTTTTACTATTTAGTTGCGCCTTAATATCCAAATCTAGCTGTATCTAGATGGGGATATGGTTTAAGGTAAGTGCCTATTCTTCTTTAGGGTTACACCTTTTAAGTCTCTGGTATAGGCCTTCGTCTATAAATATAAGGTCAATTATACTTCTAGCGGATCCTCATTACCATATAATTGCTCTAGGGGGGGTAGCCAGCTTAAGGCCCCAGGTATTTATAGCTTTTAGTAGGCACTCTACCTATCATTTAGCAGCGACGTAGATACCCCCCCACCGCGGGTAGTAGAGGTTTATATCTCCTAATAGGATAGACTCTATACCTTCGGTTTTAAGTAAGCTTATTACTAATATAATATTCTTTATTTGTGGGACCCCTTCGACCCTAGGGTTATACACATTAATAATTTGTACCGGTCCTCTATATATCTAAATTATTATAACTACAATATCTGGATTAACTGCCTACTATAACTATAAGGATAGGCTAATAGCCTTACTAATTATAAAGCATACGCGTATAGCTGCTTTTAGTTTATATAGGAGCTAGAATTCTTAAGGGCAGTATGTTAATTATATATAGGTATTATAGTACGGCTTTTATATAGCAAGGATATAGTATTTCTCTAGGTCTAGACTATCTAGTAAGGGCCTTACAAGACGGTGATTTATATTGCTATAGTTATACTATATAATAGATAGGTGGCGGACCCCCGGCAAGGGTCCTTCGCCTCTCTATCGTTCCTCGCTTCTTCTGTTTCTACTTTCTCTAGGATATTTAAAACTTCTATCTCTTATGTCTGCACTCTAGTTACTACTTATTTTATATAAAGCTTTCTATTTCCGTGTCTTATGTTCCTACTAGCGCTTCTATATCTAAATCTGTTATTATCTCCAGTTCTTCCCCTATTTTTACTAGTTGGCTATATACCCTTTAAGAGTCGGCTGCGAATGCTATATTTACCGCGTTAAGTCTAATTCTTAATTATCCCAGTCTTAAGCTTACTATAGCTGTCCATAAGGGTCTTCCTATAAGGCGTCCTCTCCCTTATATCCCCTATAACCCTTATATCCCTATACAGTCTAGTAATATCACGCGGCGTCGCTTCTAGCCCGTTAAGGCTTAGGATAGCTAGCCTGGCCCCCTAGTGTTAAAGGTAGGAAACGCTAGAAAGGCACCTGCGCCCCCCTAGCTTATTGCCTATTGTTTCCATTTATATAACCTAGCGTGTAGTTATTCCCGTAGCTGTTAAGCCCTTACCTTCCGTCTCCTGTATTTAATACAGTCTTCTCTTTTCTACGCCTTATATATACTTTAGTAGCAGTTTACACATTTTATTTAGTTTTAGTTTAAGCAGTGTCTTATATTATAGGGGCCTGCATAGTGGCCATAGTATACCTATACTGCGCATATAGATTAGGTATGCCCCTATTATACGCAGCAATAGTATTATTCTAGGTGGAGTCTATAGTTATAGAGCCTTGCGTTATATATAAGGCCATTTATAATAATACCTTTTTAAATAAGGAGTTTTTACATTCCTAGTATATATATGCTAACAATAAGGGAGCCATATATTCGACCGGTGTTTCCCTAGCGAGTCTCTGGCGACCCTTATGTTCTTTTATTATTCTTATTATATACTTAGTTTGCATTTTCCTATTAAAGCTATTAGATTTAGGTAATTTTAAGTCCTAGTATAAGGCATTCCGTTTGTTTTACTATCTTATATATAGTTGCTATATTATCCACCTGGCGTCCCTTTTCTACCCTAAGGCTTAGGGGAACCGCTAGGACTTTAACTGGGTAATCTTCGCGGAGCACTTTTATGCCAATACGTTCTCCTAGCCTATCCCCTACCCTAACGGCTTATTCCTTTGCCTATTAGTCCCTTAGGGTAACTCTAATATCTCCGCTCTTAAGGTGTTGGACTATAACAGCGTTATAGACCTCTTTATAAATCTTTATAAGGACTTCTATTTCTAATTATCCCCTAAGCCCCTCTGCTTTTTCTATATTTGGTCGTATTATAATTATATACCCGGATATTATTTTTAGGGGAGTAGGTTCCCTATACTATAGACACACAGCTACGGCGGCCCAGGTGCGGTTCACCAGTAAGGAGGGATTTTATTTATTTTTAATTTTGCTTAGCCGTTGGAGGATTTAATTAAGGGTTTGCTGGAGGGGCGCCTAAGGTTTACTGGACTGGCGGAGCCATTCTGCTAGCTGCATTAGTTCGTTATAGCTAACGGTTACTCCCCTATAACTACGGATACTAGACGCGTCTAATAGGCTTTATATTTTATTAGATGCCTTTTTAATAGAGGTCTTTCCGCTTTATAGTATAGTATTCGCCCATTCTTATTATGGAGGGCTATTACTAGGCGTGGTTCTGGTGGACGCGCGCGAGTGCGAACCACCGTCGTTTAACGTGTGCCTCCCCTGCGATATATGCATCTTAGGGGGATTCTCTAGGTGTTTTTCAGGGTTCTTTTGGTTAGTTTTAGTCTTTTTGGGCCGGGTGCAGCAAGAGCTCCAAAAGGTTCTTAGAAAATATCAACAGCAGTAATATTGATCTGGTAATACTGCCAATTCTCCCTATATTAATTAGATTAATTAATCCTCTTCTCTGCAAGCGTGTAAATAATAAAATGGGCAAGACGATATAAAGTCCAATTCTTACTAGAGAAGTACCAGCTAATCTATTTTATAAGAAAACGCAACCAATCTGCAGATCTTTAGCATATAATTCGCATCTAAGGCTTTAGGGGTTAGCCAGTTTAGAGCCTAAGAGTATTAGGAGTATAGGTAGACAGTAAGCTCCGGTGGAGCGCACATGCGGCTTAAGCGGCCCGTAAGGGCTAAGTATAGTATATTATATTATCTAGGATCGTTAATTCTATATAGGGTCTATACTTCTAGAGGTCACGCCTACTATATATAGTAGTTATTTAGCTAACCATAATATATAGGTCCAGTATTTGGGCCATTAGAGAATCTAAGAAAGGCTCCCCTAAATCGCTCCTTAAACCACTCTAAAAGGTCTAAATAGCCTACCTTTAGAGTATAACAGGCGGATATAAGCAAATAGCTACAGTACTACTTAAGAAGGAAGCTAATATTCCCCCCCTATAACTATATATTAAAGCCGCTGTAATATAAAGGGCGTAAAAGGAACGCAACTCTAATATTATAAAGTATATTAAGACACGCCTAAATAAACTATAAAGGGACCCTAGGGCGCCTTATAGGAGAATAAACCAATAACCCTAAAGTAGGGAAGATATATTAGAGAAACAGGTAAAGAAAGTAGAAGAAGAATAGTGCTGCTTTAGGGCCTAGGCCTATATAGAGGAGAAAGGGAAACGCGTAAGAGGCTAGCAAGGACAACAGTAAAAGAGAGAAAAGAGCTAAAGTAAAGTATAAAAGAACGCCGGGAAACCAACTACCGTAATATAATACTGGCTGGATTAACGCTAGAGAGGCGTATAGGAGTTAAAGGTATAGAGATTAACTAAGGCAAGAAGAACCTAAGCTGTAGCATAGTTAACGCTATAGGGGGTAAACACTCTAGGGCTCTAAGAAGGCCTAATAAAGGCAGAAAATATAATGGCAACACTTTTAAGAATAGGAGTAATAGGACTAAAAGACTGGCTCTACTAGGTAGGTGTCCTAGTAGGTAACCCAAGATATAAATATAGCTGGCTAAAACAGACACTAAAGTATATAATACTGCTATGCCCCTTATATACTAACCAAGAAGTAATGCTCTTAGTAGCTAGCATAAAGAACTATAAGATACTACTCTTAATATAAAAAGGCCTTAAGGCGGTTACCTAGTAGCTTATTAGCCAAAATATACTAAACCAGTTCTGGGTTGTAAAGGAAATAGCAATAAAAGGCAGGGGGGCGAGTAACAGGTGCCCCCTGTTAACTCTATAGTAGTAAAGTAAAGTTTATAATACTAGCGCGTCCGTAGGCTTATTACGGCAGCAGTGGTTCCCAAGGAGGTCAAAAAGTAAGGTAGTAGGAGCACTATAGGTAACTTATAGGCGAGTCCTAAAAGGCGGGGAGATAGATTACGGGGTTTTCTCAAATAGAGTTTTCTCCCTATATGTATATAAGGAGTAGTCCGCGTGGGCCTAATAGGGATCCGAATCGGACGTTAAGCAAGGAATTATTATATTATTAATATTATTTATTTTATATAGAGCTTTCCATTCCTATATCTTATATTCCTACTAGCGCTTCTATATCTAAATCTATTATTATCTCCGGTTCTTTCACTATTCTTACTAGTTAGCTATATACCCTTTAAGAGTTAGCTATAAATATTATATTTGCCGCGTTAAGTCTAATTCTTAATTATCCTAGTCTTAAGCTTACTATAGCTGTCTATAAGGGTCTTCCTATAGGGCGTCCTCTCCCTTATGTCCCCTATAACCCTTATATCCCTATATAGTCTAATAATATCGCGCGGCGTCGCTTCTAGCCCGTTAAGGCTTAGGATAGCTAGCCTAGCCCCCTAGTATTAAAGGTAGAAAACGCTAGAAAGGCACTTACGCCCCCCTAACTTATTGCCTATTATTTTTATTTATATAACCTAGCGTGCAGTTATTCCCGTAGCTGTTAAGCCCTTACCTTCCGTCTCCTATATTTAATATAGTCTTTTCTCTCCCACGCCTTATATATACTTTAGTAGCAGTTTACGTATTTTATTTAGTCTTAATTTAAGCAGTGTCTTATATTGTAGGGGCCTATATAGTGGCCGTAGCATACCTATACTGCGCATATAGATTAGGTATGCCCCCATTATACATAGCGATAGCATTATTTTAGGCGGAGTCTATAGTTATAGAGCCTTACGTTATTTATAAGGCTATTTATAATAATACCTTTTTAAATAAGGAGTTTTTGTATTCCTAGTATATATATACTAATAATAAAGGAGCTATATGTTTAACCGGCGTTTCCCTAGCAAGTCTCTAACGACCCTTATATTCTTTTATTATTCTTATTATATACTTAATTTATATTTTTCTGTTAAAGCCATTAGATTTAGGTAATCTTATATCCTAATATAAGGCGTTCCGTTTGTTTTACTATCTTATATATAATTGCTATATTGTCCGCCTGGCGTCCCTTTTCTACCCTAAGGCTTAGGGAAACTACTAGGACTTTAACTGGGTAATCTTTATAAAGCACTTTTATGCCAGTACGTTCTCCTAGCCTATCCCCTGCCCTAATAGCTCGTTTCTTTACCTATTGGTCCCTTAAGGTAACTCTAATATCTCCGCTCCTAAGGTGTTAGACTGCAATAGTATTATAAACCTCTTTATAGATCTCTGTAAGAACTTCTATTTCTAATTATCCCCTAAACCCCTCTACTTTTTCTATATTTAGTTATATTATAATTATATACCTAAATATTGTCTTTAGGGGGGTAGGTTCCCTATACTATAAACGCATAGCTACGGCGGCCTAGGTACGGTTCGCCGGTAAGGAGGGATTTTATTTATTTTTAATTTTGCTTAACCATTAAAGGATTTAATTAAGGGTTTGCTAGAGGGGCGCCTAAGGTTCGCTAGACTAGCGGAGCTATTCTACTAGCTATATTAGTTCATTATAGCTAACAGTTACTCCCCCGTAACTGCGGATACTAGATACGTCTAATAGGCTTTATATTTTATTATATGCCTTCTTAATAGAGGTCTTTCCGCTTTATAGTGTGGTATTCGCCCGTTCTTATTATAGAGGGCCATTGCTAGGCGTGGTTCTAGTAGACGCGCGCAAGTGCAAACCACCGTCATTCGACGTGTGCCTCCCCTGCGATGCATACATCTTAGGGGGATTCTCTAGGTGTTTTTTTAGGGTTCTTTTAATTGGTTTTAGTCTTTTTGGGCCGGGTTCAGCAAGAGCTCCGGCGCTATGTATATTAACAATTCTAGAAGAGTCTTATAAATATTACAATACTCGATTTAGCTTTATAGTTTTTACTATAAAGAACAAAGAAAAAAGATAAGAAATTCTTAAGTAAAAAGAGATATTAATTGCAGGTATAGCTACTAAGGTAGTAAAATACCTTAAAGTCTCTCCTACTACGCAGTATATAAGCTACTAAAAATTTAGCCATATAGGAGATAGGTGCTCTACTAGGGCCTATAAATACTATACAGCTATATATTTATCTAAAGACTATTCCTATTCTACCTATATAATAATAGGTAAGCCTTACTAGCATACCACCCCTCTTTGCATTAATTATAAAGAAAAACACTTTACTAATAGTAAAGACTATAAGACTCTTAAAGCTGTTAAACTAGTACGTGAAGAAGATTCTATAGAAGAATAAAATAGATAGGATTCTAGAAGAAGGCAATTCCTACTAGGCTCTTAAAAGGATATTAGAAAGTAAAAAAGGATAGGGACAGGGGTTAGGATTTCTTATGGTTTTTCTTACCATTTTCTTATTCCCTAGTAGTTGTTAATTTGGGTAAGTAGAGGTCGGAGGACGACAGGGTGAACGATGTAGTGAAGTAAGTAAAGTGGATGAACTTAATGCAATTAATAATGTCTATCTATAGGGGATCGAGTCTCTATATACCTAGAAGACCCTAGTTCTAGAACGTTTACGTTCCGTTTTATATTTTAATACGTTACCTAATATACTAGGTAATACGTTACCTAATATACTAGCTAATACGTTACCTAATATACTAGCTAATACACTAGCTAATACCATCTAATACACCGCGTAAAGCCGTAGGGTTCTTCTAGAGTATTCTTATGTAACGCTTACATAAGCAACATTAGAGCTTATTATTAATAGTAGTTATATATTATATTATGTTATAATATTCAATTACGCTATTGCGGCTCCCGTTAGGGTCCATATAGCGGGTTTATATGGGTACATATATATATATAAGAAGGGAACCGTACCGCTAGGGCTAGATAAAATCTCTCCTTCTCTTGTTATACGGCCTATATAGCCTCTCTTCTAATTAGTAACTGCCAAGTATAAGTAGATATCTCTTTAAGGCGCTATAGAAAAGCTATCTTAATGCGTACTCCTAGGTCTATCCGGTAGGGTATATAGTTAGGGCCTAGGTTCTGTTTCTAGCTACTCCGGTTATCTAGGTAGGGCGTAGGCCGGTAGCCTATAAGGCTAGTAGTGGTATAAAATGTTCCATTATTTACATCTGCGTTAATATATACAGCTCTATATCTTACTAAGTTTTATTAAGTTCTATTAGGATATTAACCTCTACTAAATTCTACTAGGTTACTAAATTCTGTTAAATTCTACTAGGTTGCTAAAGTTCTGCTAACTTCTATTAAGTTATTAGGTTCTACTAGGTTACTAAGATTCTACTAGATTTTATTAGGTTGCTAAAACTCTACTAAATTCTATTAGGTTGCCAAAACTCTGCCAATTTCTATTAGGTTGCCTAAACTCTGCTAAATTCTATTAGGTTGCTAAAATTCTGCTAACTTCTATTAGGTTACTAAATTCTACCAAATTCTGCTAGGTTAATAAGTTCTACTGAATTTTACTAGATTGCTAGAGTTCTGCTAACTTCTACTAGGTTACTATCTATAAAATTCTGCTATATTCTACTATCCCTATAGTATTTATCCTTTGCCTCTTAAAGTACTTCCTAGCCTCCTCTCTTTACTCTAGCCAGCTCTCTAGCAAATAAAAGGTATGGTAAGAGGTTTATCTATATAAACCAGTCCGCAACTACCTTAGTAGCCTTTAGCTTAGTTAGGAGCTCTTTATATAAGAATATTCTAGTATAGTAATATATTTCCGCCTAGCCTATAGCGTGCCTAGGGTAGAACACCACTACGTATATTATTAATTATTGGCTATAGCCGTATAGGTAGGCCGGAGTTAGGTACCCTAGTACTTTTTAGTAGTAGAGGTATCTATTAAGCCCTATATACTTAGTTCTAAGCAGTATATTAATTGTGCTCTCTACCTTTATAAGCCTTATATAGCGTTTAAAGACTTCCTTATTTTATGGCTCGGCCTAAGCCGTTGTATAGTGGGTAAGCATGCTCTAATACTTTTCCTATTCCCTTTTCCACCGCTCCTTAAACGCCTCTTATACCCCAGCCCTTCTACTTCTCTTATACTACGCTTTAGATAAGTCTATTAGCCGTATATTTATCCCTAAAATAGCAGCCGCCATTCTCTTAAGCTTATCCCGTCTAGTAGGCCGTATTAGTAGCTTTATTCTAGGCCGGAGTTAGTAGGCTATTATAGCCCGTATAGTATTACACTCCCTTTTAATATACTCTCTTACTAGTCCTTTTAGCGTCCTCTTTGCGTAGGCTATAGCTAGCTCTTTAAGGTGTATTTAAAGCGGCGGAAACCTTATCTTGTGCTTTAGTATTACTATTAGCGTTAATTTATACGCCCTCATAATAGTGCGGAGGTATAGGTTTTATACTACGCCTAGCTAGCGCAGCTTAGTTTTACTTATCTCCTTAGGCTTCGTCCACTCTAGTAGCGAGTATTAGGTATTATATTTGTATAAGATTGCCAGCCGGACTACGGTAAAGTATACTATCCGCGCCTTCTAAAAAAAGGCGCCCTATATAGAGGCCGTAAGCCAGGTTAGTACGGCTATTTAGGTAATTGCCTTCGTCTTAATAATATTAACGTATGGTCCCTATTTAAGCTTTAAGTTAACCTATACCCCTAATATACATAGGTTACTAACTAGGCCTTCCGTAAAGCTATATATATTAGCTATAGCCTTTATATTAAACTTCTTATAGCTCCTTATAAAATAGATAAGGTAGTACTTTTTAGGGGTAAATACTACCCTATACCGGCGTGCCCACGCTATGTATACCTTATGCGCCCTTTCTATAGTTCTATAGTTTTCCTCTATAGTCTTACTATACGTTAGTATATTAGAGTTATTAATAAATCTAAATACCGTAGTAGTTCCCCCTTATAGCTCTAGTAGGAGTGTATAAACAAAAAAGAGGAATAGGATTGGCGATAGCGCTGAGCCTTAGGGTATACTAGTATTTATTTATATTATTTATGCTATATATCCTCTAATTAAGAGCCTTATTATTTAATCCTTAAGAAAGGACTTTATAAACTATACTATCTAGTAGGGTATAGCTTAGGCCTTTATATTATAGATTATTCTTTTATAAAAGACTTAGTTAAAGGCCCTAGAAATATTAAGGCTAAGTAATAAGGCTACTAGGTTTAGGTTACTCCTCTACACTATATATACCTGTTAAGTTAGTAGCTCCAGTACTATCTACATTAAGCGCCCCGGCCTTGCTCCTATTTAACTAGCCAGTAGTATACCTATCTCCTCTATAATTTTAGATAGTTAGCTAGCTACTATTCTCTTAAGTAGCTTCCTAATGGTATTAAGCAGCGCGATTAGCTAGTAGGCCTTTGCTATAGTATAAGATGGCTTCTATAGTTTTTAGAGGACTACTATAGTAGAGTTTTTAAATAGTTTTAGGTAATGTCTAATTGCTATATAGCTGCTAAAGAGTTTAGCTAGCACTAGGGCTAGCTACTCTCTATATATCTTAAGGAATTAATTAGTAATCTTTTTTAGACCTAGGGCCTTATTAGGGGCAAGCCCCTTTAGGGCCGTAATAATATCCTCCTCCTTAACTACTTTCTTTACTGTTTATAGCTCCGGGTATATAAACCCTAGTATATTACTAAGGTCCGCCTCTACTGGCAGCAGAAAGAACTGCTCTATAAGGATAGTGGCCTTCTCCTTATTATTATAGTGTAGGGTTTCCTCTCCTAGTCTACTAATAGGAGGAAACTATAGTAGGGCCTTTAGCTTCCCATCCGCTATACGCGCCCATTTTGCTATCCTCCATATCCCTTTAGGGTTATTTATTAACTTTTTAACGGTCTTTCTCTATAGCTTATTAGCCTTTTATTAGATTACCCTTTTCTTCTTATTCTATATAACTCTATAGTTAATCTAGTCGGGTATTAACTAAGAGACCTTCTACGCCTAGAAGGCCTATTGGGTTTCCTTTACTACTTCTATATATTCCTCTAACTATCCTTTAAAGGCTTACGGTAAGGGCCGTGCGTTAGGTACTGTTTTTACTATAGTGTTTTTAATCGCCTAATATATAGCCTCCGCTAGCGCGTTTAATTTATCTCTTATATCGCACGGGAGTCTATATAGGGGCTAAAGTCAGCCCTTTAGCTTACTCTACACCACCTTCTAATTAGCCTTCTTCTATAGCGGTCTCCTAGATAAAGGGGGCCCCTCTAGCATCTCTACGTCCACCTCCATAATAATAGGAAAGTAGTTAGACCCTATATACTAGCGGTCTTATCTTTAACTCTATAATAGCCTATTAGTAATTTAGGGGGAGGTAAATACTAGGTCTAGCGTGCTTTTTAATATACCCTTTACCTATATCTCTATACCCACCTTAATAGCTAAGCTTAGGCTGGCTGCCTCTATAACGCGGATAAGGTTATCTACTACGTTATCCATATATATTACTATTATACCCCCCTAAAAGGGGTAATGTAGATTAAAATTACCTAATAGTATATATTCTCCTTTAGCCCTTAGCAGCTCCGGTAGTACACGGATACTACTATTTATCTATTAGGGGTTATAAATATTGTAAATTTAAATAGTCCTCTTGCAGCCCTTTAGCTTAATTATATATACGTCCGCTAAGTAGTATATAGGCGCCTACTTATTTATATTAATAGCCTTATTTATATAAAAGTAGACCCTTATATTACCTGCTCCCATATATACTAGGTAGTAGGATTTTATAGTATATATTATATTTCCTTAGTCCCTTCGCCACGGCTCCTAGATAGCTAATATATCCAGCTAGGGATCCGCCTACTTCACCTCTTATAGGAAGTAGAGCAGTACGCCGTTTCTACTATTATTAGTATTATACTATATAATTATAAGTGTTTTCCAGTGTCTAAATATAAGAGATCTATGCTAGCCTTTAAGTTAGCTAAGTCGGTGCCCTTTAGCGTCTGTTTACTTCCTTATAACGTAGTTTTGAAGCCTCTAAATATCTCTCTCTAAATCTAGGCTTCTGCTTCTACCTCTATATTAAACTCCATATTTAGTAGGGGCTCCTAGGTTATTAGGATTTAAATTAGGGCATATATACTACTATATAGTGCTATTTAGAGTATTAATTAGAGGGTCCTCTAGCCTATTTCCTTCCTAAAATAATTAAAAGTCTATAACCGGCCGACCTTCTAGGGGGCTTCCTCTGCCTATATAGAGCTCTCTTACGTAACTGTCTTCTTTAGCTTCCTTTTCTTAGCTCGTTATAAGGCCTCCTTAGTAGTGATCTTATACTATAATTATAATTGCTATCCGCTCGTAGGTGCCTTATAGGTGCCTACGTAGTGTATTAGCGTATAGGCCCTAATTACTACAGCCTTCTCCTACTATATCCGCTTAATACTATACGCCCTATTCCATACCTTATAGTCTGCTTTATAGTTAATACACTTTTTAAGTAGGTCTCCTATACATTCGCTAGTATTATATTACTTAGCGCAGCATCCGCATCTAGCTTCTCTTCTATAACTCTTAGCTATATAGTTAAAGCCTTAATATTTAAAGTACTGCGTTACTAGAAATGTTATCTCATGCCTTATAACTAGGTAGTAGTCTCCTCCTAGGAAGAAGCCCCAATTAAATAGCGTATTTACTAACTCTTTTAACTATATACCTATAATAAGTAACAATTTAACCTTTTATCCCGTTCGGACTCTTCCTAGCCTTTTCTACACTAGCCTTTCTACTATAAGCCCCGCTATAGTACAGTTCTGCTTTATTATATCTTCTATTATCTACTTAGCCTCTAGGCCTTAGATGGCGAGGCTTGTAGATACCGCGTAGACCTCTACTAGTACTAGCGGAACAGCTAGTATAGTAGAGCGTCTAAGGACCTTTATCCACTCTATTTCTTATAGCAACCTATTTTTTACGTCTTTATCCGTAACATACGCCCTAACGTTACCGCTTTATAACTTCTTTACGGCCTATATCCTATGGGTATCTAGGGGTCCTATAGCCTAGAGTTTATATACCAGGGCTTAGCTATTCTACTTTAAGGTTTCCTTATAGTTAGCAGCATCGCCTATATAGATTATAATCTTATATACTTCTATAGGTTTATAGGCAACTTATCTTATAGCTTAGGGCATTATAGGTATAGTGGTAGTAACGTATACGTACGATAGCGGGCCTATAGACGTTGGTCCGTTCTTTATAACCATTATTATGGCCTTCCTAAGGGCGCTAATATCTATCCGGATTGCCTTTATATCTTAGGCATATTACTCCTAGGTTCCTTAGGTCTAGATAAGCTCCGCTAATATAGTAAAGGCTGTCCGGAGGGTTATAATCGCAGTAATAAGGAAGGAGAGCATAGTAGAGCGCTCCTTATCTATATTAAGAGATCGTTTCTATAGTGCCTACTAGGTTTATTCTGCGGTTTATATAGTCTATAAAACGCGTTCTTAAAAGGCGCGCTATTTAATTAGGGTGGTTAGGGTAGTTAGGGTTAGAGGTTTATTTGTTTGTTATAATTCGGTTTTAGGGGCTATATATTGGAAAACACCATATATACCTCCACTAACGCCGAATTAGGGTGTGTGGTTTTGATAGAAAGGGTTTCTATAGTCCTCTGGAGCTCGTGGGAGCTCTATTAGGCTTATTTCGCAGGTTTCTTTAGCGGGCGATTGCATTATGTCGTTGTAAATCTGTTTTTAATAGTAGTTATAGTAACGTTTTACACAAGCGAGTGAGCCATACAAGCGAGTGAGCCACCCCACTAAGAAATCACGACGCGTTAACTATTAACTACTATAAAACAACAACACAACCCTTAATTGAGCTATCAAGAAGGCAGGATAGCCCTAGCTATCTTAGCTATTAAGCAGAACCAATTCCATAGCGTGCGATACGCTACAGTAACTTACGATGTCTCTCGAGCGACCCTTCAACGACGACGCGGTGGAACTCTCTTACGACGCGATTGTAAGGCCAATTTAAAGAAGCTCACTAAGCTAAAAGAGGAGGCTATTACTAAGCATATTCTCGACCTAGATTTATAAGGATTTGCGCCTTGGGTTATCTATATAAGAGAAATAGCTAATTAACTACTCGCTGCGCGCTCTACTAGCTCTACTAGTAAGGTCGGCATTAACTAGCTATATAACTATATACGGAGGACGCTTAAGATTAAATTACGATATAATCGAAAGTATAACTATTAGCAAGCTCTATACGAGGATCCTAAGATTATTAAGCCCTAGTTTAACCTTATATGTAATTTTAAGGCGGAGCATAGCATATCTAACGGAGATATATATAATTTTAATGAAGCTAGATTTTAGATGGGTGTTATAATAACTACTAAAGTTATTACAGGCTCTGAGCGACGTATCTAGCCTAAAACTGTATAGCCAGGTAATTAAGAATGGGTTACAGTAATCTAGAGTGTAAATGCTCTAGGTGTGACGGCGCTGGGTGTTGAATTGAGGTTATGTAGCTAAAAACTCTGTGTATTGCTTATTTTCTATATAGGTGGTTGAAGAGATTTCAAGGAACTTCGACCGCCGGTCGAAGTTGTCTGATTGGTTAGATTCCTGCCAAGAGCTTTCTCCCACAAGTCTCATTACGTGATATCGTTGCGGGCTTGTTTTCCAATACCCTCCCTTAAGCTTAGTTAACGATACCGCTATATACACTGTATATAGGGGTATAAGATTGCTTAATGAGGGTTGCTGAAGCTCCTCTAAGGTAGAAAAGGTGTCTAATAAGGAGTTACGCCCTCCCTAGCGTCTAGAGACAGCGCCTACTCTGTAAAACGTCTCTTGAAATTTTGGTAGCACCTCCCTATAGGTGTTTTACATTGCCTATAGAGCTCTAGAGGCCCTGTAGCCTTACCCTGCATCTCTCCTAAAGTATGTCTATCCTTTCTACCGGTATGAGCCCTCCCTGATGTCGTGGCCGTTGGATTCGGGTGGTAGGTTCGGGTGGTAGGTTCGGGTAGTAGGTTAAGTTCTGTCGCTTGTCTTGAGGCCTTAAGGCGTCGTTTAGCGCACTTTCCGAGGATCTACCGGTCGTGTACTGATTTCCTA
The DNA here is from genome assembly GCF_001692895.1 of Cenococcum geophilum 1.58. Taxonomy (NCBI): domain Eukaryota; kingdom Fungi; phylum Ascomycota; class Dothideomycetes; order Gloniales; family Gloniaceae; genus Cenococcum; species Cenococcum geophilum. The sequence continues at coordinate 262,977 of NW_027137640.1, forward strand.
TTAAGGTCTAGTGTAGTTAATTAAGTTTCTGCACCATCCGAAGGTGTTTAAGGAAGGCATAGAATTGAGGACCCGCGAGAGGCTTAGTAAGGCCGTCGGCCGCCATATTAATTGAAGCGACGTGTACAAGGTCAATCCTGCCACTGTTTATCTTATCTCTCACGTAGTGAAACTGGATATCGATGTGCTTCGTTCGATCGTGTTGAACTGGATTTTCGGCTAACGCTTTTGCAGCTTGGTTATCGGTTTTGATTAGGATCCTAGCGAACTATTCGCTCTGGTCCAGTACGCCTAGTTTAGTGAGTAAAAGTTGAAGCTACGTAGCCTCTTTTACTGCAGCCGTTAGAGCTGTGTACTCTGATTAACATGTTAATAGCGAAATGGTGGCTTGTAGCTTTAATTTCCATGAAATTGGTCCTCCGTTTAATATAAATACAAAGCCCGATATAGAGCGTCTTGTGGTTTTGTCTCGTCCCTAGTCGGCGTTGCTAAAGCTAATTAGTGTAAGGTCTAGGTTCTTATCACCTCTATAGGTAATTCCTCTATTAAGCGAGCCGGCCAGGTATTAAAGGATAAGCCTTACGGCCGTTATATGGGTGGAGGTAGGATTGTAAGCAAAACGGCTTACCGTTGATACTGTAAAGGCGATATCTGGCCTTATTTCTATTATAGGAAACATAACTAAACCGACTATGCTCTGGTATCTTCTGATGTCATCCTCGCTGGTAGTTTCTTGATTGGCTATAAGCTTAATTGAGTGCTTTATGGGTACTGGTGAGGTGTTAGCTTTTCGTAATCCAAAGCGTTTAAGAGCTTTGATGAGGTAGGCTCGCTGTAAGAGTGTGATCTTCTTCTTCGTTCGATCTTTTGTAACTATTATACCTAAGTAAAAGCTTATTGGCCTAAGATCTATTATTTGGAAGGCTGCCTTGAGCTCTGCTTTCGCCCGATTAACTACCGCTATATCCCTATGGATAATTTTAGTATCGTTAACGTAGGTAGAAATGATTAAACCTTTTTATCCTTTACTGGTGGCGAATATACTATAATCCGTGTGTAGATGGTAAAGTCTAAGCTTTTCTAGTAGAGACTTTAAGAGCGTCTTGTACCAGATTTAAGGTGACTATTTTAGTCCGTAGAGGGCCTTTTTAAGGCGGCAGACTTTGCCAGCTTCTTCGTAGCCTTTTAGCATAACGATGTAGAGTTCTTGGTCGATCGGTCTATAGAGAAAGGCGGTTTTAACGTCTATCTGTTTAATTTTAAGATTGTGGTAGGCAGCGATCGCGAATAGAGCTCTAAAAGCTATAGGTTTTACTACCGCGGTAAAGGTCTGGTCGTAGTTGACACTGTACTGCTGTAGATTTCCCTTAATAACCTATCTTGCCTTGTAGCGGAGGACCTCGCCGTTACGTCCCCTTTTAACTTTGAATACCTATTTACCAGCAAGAGGCTTATGAGGAGGCTTAAGGGAGGTAGAGTTAATAAGTTCCTACGTTTGGTTCTTAACTAGAGATCCTATTTCCTCTATTATTGCTTTTATCCATTCTTCGCTGTTTGGGCCGTTGATTGCTCGGTCGTAAGTATGAGGCTTATCTTCGTCGATTGAGGTAGTGGATGTGTATGTTTTGAGATCGGGTGAGCCAGTATATTGAATATGGCCCGCTAGTAGAGCCATAGGATTGACCGCGTCGCGGTCGTTTGAGTGAGGATCTTGAGGTATAGATTGTGAGGGAAAGGTAGATAGAAGGGCTATTAGTTTGTCGCCTACTTCGTCGTCCCAGTTGCTTAGTAGCTTATTAATATTGTTGGCCCATTGGTTAAGGCTTTGGTCTATACCTATGAGGCTTGTAAGGAAGGCAGTGGGGTTACTTAGTAGGTCAATTCTTGACGTCTGGCGGCCTGATCGAGTAGTGGTAGTGAGGTTTTTGGGCAGAGACTTAAGCCTGTGGGGTAAGCTGTCGCGGCCTTCCTTCCAATTAATTCTTCGTTGTCTTTTTCTTGATAGAGGCTTCGGCTAAGGAGTAGTAGTGTCTTTGTCTTTCCTCCCTTGCTTATTAAATAAGTCGACGAGTTCTTCTATAAATGTAGTAGTAGTCTTTAAATTGATGTCACCTTCGTAGATCTCGACGTCCTTAAGGCGCTCGATCTTCTGTTTATCTGGTAGCCAAACGCAATAGATTGTCTTGCTATTATAGCCAATTAAAACGCCCTTCTTTGCTTGTGGAGCGAACCTAGCTGATTTTAGGCGATCTTTTTTGGCTATAAGGGAGTAGACAGTAGATCCTAGAGCCCGCAGGTGGTGTACTAAGGGACGTTTACCCTTAAGTTTTTCGTAAGGTGATATGCCACCAAGAGCTCTTGTAGGGCGTCTGTTTTTAATGTATATAGCTACAAGGAGTACGTCGGGCTACAGAAAGTCTGGTATATTGCCGGCGAGAATTATTGAGCGAGTAATTTCGGTGGAGGTTCGCTGTGAGCGCTCCGCTACTCCGTTCTCTTCCTGAGCGTGTGAGGCGGCAGGTTCGAATTCTATACCTAGATTGTCTATCTAGGTTGTTACTTTCTTGCTACGAAGCTCTGCTCCATAGTCGGTACGAATTTTAGCGATTTTAAGGTTGAATTTAGTGTGGATCCAGTTATAGTACCTCTGTAGAGTACTAAGCCACTCGTCCTTTATACGGACAGTATAAACCGTGGTAAACCTCGTATAGTCGTCGGTAAAAGATACGTAGTATCTTTCGCCTTTAAAGCCAACGGGGGTAATATGTCCCACTAGATCCGTGTGGATGAATTAAAATGGCCGTGTAGCTCGTTCCTGAGGTGTTCTGTTATACTTCTTTTTGGCTTTAGATTGAGCGTAGGGCTTACAGTGTTTATTGCTAACGTTATTAAACTTAATACCGAGTTTATTTAGGTAGCGTTTAAGGTTATTATAGTTAAGGTGGCTAAATCGGTGATGCTAAATGGGTAGGCTTTTGTCGTCTTTGATTGTGTAGAGGACCGATTTTAACGGATAATTATACTATCGAATCGGGTAGAGTCGTTAAACTTTAGGCGCGTATCCTATTACCTCGCTGTTGTATTCAAGTTCGTGAGTCTTATTGTCTATTATTCACACGCTTGCGGAGAAGAGGATTAATTAATCTGATTGGTGGGTACGGGCTCAAAGGCATTAATTGAGAATGGGTATATTCGCAAGGCTATTTGCAGAGGATTGCCCTGCCTTGACTAAACGTGATGCCCATGGACCCGTGCGCAAGTATATCGCTGCAGTATCTATTTATAAAGCCCAAAATATGCAACTAAAGAAAAAGGTGTAGGTGGGAGGGAAAGCAAGCAAGCAAGGCTCAATTTTGTGAATGTTGATGATGTTAGTGTTGCTGAGATGTAGGGGTGCTGCTGCAGTGCTCGCTTAGCCATATAGATATGTCCATTAAAGAAGACGCCTATTTCCTTAAGTCGGCCTCCAGATAGAAGGTTTACTGGTGAATGTGGTATGTAAAAAACATTGTGTATAGTAAGCGTGCTTCCATAGCTTCTATTAGGTAGTGCGGTTTGTATAGAGACGGACCCTTTGCCTACTAAACGAGCCCTATAGGGACTAACTGTCCCTAACGAGGTGTCGTTATTAATGTAGTTGAAAAGAAGTTCGCGATCTTTATAGTAGTGGACGGTAGCGGCAGTATTGAGGATGAAGTTGTACCTACTTAGTTAAGCTTGTACTACCGCTACTGCAAGCTTTTGTTATAGATTTGCGTTAAGCTTAGCTTAACTAGAATATTCGTTAAGCTGGACAGACGCTTAAGTCCTAGGCCTCTTCCTTGCGCGGATTTTATCGCCAATCTCCTTTAGAGCGTTGTCTGGCTTCCTCTCCCAATAGTCTTCTTCGTAGTGCGTAATTCTGTTAAATCTTACGCAGTTAGGGTGCTTGCATGTCCCAACTGGTACTATTTTTCTCTTTATAGACCCTCTGTCGTTTAATTATGCTACTAGTGTAGAGACTTCTTAATTAAGTTCGCTATTAAAAACAATAAGTTCCTTACCTAAAGCTTACGGGTCAGTGTTTTCCCATGTCCAATTTGTTCGTTTTATTATTTTAAACTAAGCGTATTTAGTAGAGTTAACCCTATATAGAAGGGCCGCTTAGGTAAGGAGTTCGTAGTTAATAGGTTAGTTTATTTCAATAAGACGATTAAGGTTTAATATAATATAGGAGATAAACTTCTCTACGTTCTTAAAGTCTTGTACACGTTTAGTAAAGAGGGTAGCCACAATGTTAGTAACAGCTGCTGGATTAAGATCCTTAAAACGTTCTTTTAAGGCCTTCCATTTTTTAAGCGCCCGTCCGGCGTTTAATATAAACGGCTTATAAATATCACTAACGCTTTGGTTAATAAAACCGGCTGCATAGGCTAGCTGTTCCTCGTGTTTCTCCCGTTCCTTTACTAGCTTAGCTAGTTTAATTTTTAGCTGTTTACTAGTAAAGCCTAAGTCCGCCTATTTCTCCTTAATCGACTCTAGTGTAGGAAGAGGCCGCGGTAGATCGTTAAGGACCTACTCGATGTTCTTGGATCGGAGGTGGTTTTGTACGTTGATACTAAACATCGGCCAGTCTTCCTGTTTAACGAGCTTTCGAACAGAAGCTTGGGCGGTACGTTCGTCGCTTATATTAGCGGGGCTTTAATTATAGGTAGTTTGTAGTAGGCAGTCTGTAGGCTTAATATGTTCCTTAGCTAGTGTAGGCAGTTCTAATAAGCTTTTTTTGATCCCCTACTGATGCGGATATTATAAAGCTTTGTTCTTGAAACTCTATCGTTCTGTGATAATAATAGTAAGGTTGTCTACCGAATGAGAGGTCCTCCTAAGCCTCCGGTGCCGCTATTTAGTTACGGACTGTGTTAGGCTCATCCTCGGTAGGATCCTCTTATGCATTTAGCGTAGAGTCCGTCAGCAGCTACGTAGCTGCTCGTTATAGGTTTTTGGCGTTATAAGTTGGTAAACGTTCACCGACTTCTGTTAACGCCTATGTGGTAATATTACGACAGCAATTATCGTAACAATAATAAAGCAATTAGATTTAGCTCATCAGGCGCGAACCCGGGCTCATAACCTGTTAAATTAAGGTTATGTAGCTAAAAACTCTGTGTATTGCTTATTTTCTATATAGGTGGTTGAAGAGATTTTAAGGAACTTCGACCGCCGGTCGAAGTTGTCTGATTGGTCAGATTCCTGCCAAGAGCTTTCTCCCACAAGTCTCATCACGTGATATCGTTGCGGGCTTGTTTTCCAACACTGGGGTACCGCCCCTATGACGTCTATATGCAGCCTAGTTAGGGGCTCGCTTGGAGGCTTGGCTCGTGTATATAGACCTGTCCTTTCCTCGACCTCCTTCTACTCCTTAGCTTAGTATCTTCGTAATACAGCATTCTACAAGCTTCGGTTCAGAGGTATTTGTACGAGCCGTAATACTAGGCTGGCTAATTCCACTATTTATTATATTTGCTAGAAAGCACCACTATACTACTTAGTTCTATAATATACTATAAAAATAGGCTATCGCGTTAAGCGAGAATAGCTAGATAACTAATTAGCTGGGTATTAAATGGCTAAAGCACTTTAATAGGTATACGCAGCATCGTACAGTAGGCATATATCGCCTACTAGTAATCAACGGTTATAAGAGCCATTAATTTCTTGAATTTCAACAGCTTTATAAGCAGAAGAATATTCTTACGCTCTATATGCTAGCACACGCGTTATATCTACTACAATCACTAGATATAGGCTGCTTTGCGCCTCTAAAGCGCGCGTATAGACAATAGGTTAATAACCTAGTTCGCAACTACATCTTCCATATTATAAAGCTTAAATTTCTACCAGCATTTAAAGCAGCCTATAGTAACTCTATTACTAAGAGTAATATCCGTGTAGGATTTTAAGGTGTAGGCCTAGTCCCATTTAATCTAGAGGCTGTACTCTTAAAGCTAGATATTAAGCTTTAAACGCCTATACCTCCTATAGAGGTTACTCTATAGGAACCTAAAACACCTAGCAACGTTACTGAACTAGGTAGTTAAACAGCTTTACTGCGTAGCCGAATTTAAAATCACCAGAATAGTTTACCTAGCTCGATGGTAGACCAGCTAGACTAGCTGTCTAAGGGTGCTGAGAAGATTATATATAAAGCCACCCTAATGCGCGCATAGATAGCTAGCCTACAAAAAGCTAATGAGGCTCTATCGCAGCGTAAAAAGCGTAAAAAAAAGCGCTTATAAAAATAAGAGGTTCTTATAGTGGCAGAGGGTCTAGATCTAGTAGCTTAGGCTGATAAGCAGGTAGAGGGGGAGACGCGTGAGGGCAAGCGGCGTAAAAGTGGGAACGCTTCGCAGCAGAGGCGCTGTAGGCGCTGTAGGGAGACTGGATATAATTTAAGAACGTGTAAACAGGCTGATAGTTAGTCTATCTAGCTGCTAGTAATTTATTATAGCGATAGATAGTAGTGGGTAGCTATTAGCTTTTAAGGTGGTTGAGTCTTAGTAGGGTGGCTCACTCGCTTGTGTGGCTCACTTGCTTGTGTAAAACGTTATTACTACTACTACTAATACCAAAACTACGGTATAAAATGCTAAGGCCTAATAGGTTAAAAAAACCTCCTATAGAAATAAGTGACAAGGAGTCTTTATTTACTTTTTCTCCCCCTTCTCCCTCTCCTGGCCTATTTAGGACAGGAGAAAAAAGAGGATATCCTTAGTCTTCTCCTAAAAAGAAAACTAAAAACCTATAAAAAAAGATAATAAAACTAATAACTACTACGGATAGTATACTTAGTATACTTTCCTTTTCCCTTTCTCTATAATAACATCTATATAAGGCTTTAGAAAGCCTAATCTAGGCCTATAAAATGCTTAAAGAAGAAAAAGAAAAATAGAAAGAAAAATAAGAATAAGTTAAATAGCTAGTAGACTATACATAAAGTATACTAGAAGGAAGGAATCCCTTTATAACCGAAGAAAAAGAAGAGATAAAAGATACCTTAAAAGGACTTATAGAAGAAATAAGAGCTCTCTATAAGGAGGTAGCTTCTATTAAAAAAATTTACGCAGAAAGGCTAAAGAAGGACCTCTCTTCTTTATCCTCCCTACCTTTCTGTTAATTTGCGTAAGCGAAGGTCGGAGGACGACAGGGTGAACGATGTAGTGAAGTAAGTGAAGTGGATGAACTTAATGCAATTGATGATGTCTATCTACGGGGGATCGAGTCTCTATATACCTGGAAGACCCTAGTTCCGGAACGTCTACGTTCCGTCTTGTATTCTGATACGTTACCTAATACACTAGGTGATACGTTACCTAATACACTGGCTAATACACTGGCTGATACCATCTGATACACTAGTTAATACACTAGTTGATACACTAGTTGATACACTAGCTGATACCATCTAATATACCGCGTAAAGCCGTAGGGTTCTTCTAGGGTGTTCTTATGTAATGCTTACATAAGCAACATTAGAGATCATCATTGACACTTTCTTATTACCTACCCCTTCTTTTTTTAGTAGGGTAACTAGTAGCACGCCTAGCTCTACCTCTACCTCTACTAGAAGTAAGAAAAAGTAGCTATAAGAAAGAAAGCTAGTTCTAATTATAGACGAAAAGAACTAATTCTTAGATACATTCTCTATATAAAACAAAGTTAATTAACTATTTGCATTAAAACCATAAGTTAAAAAGCCAGTACTAGCGTATATAGCTAGAACTAAAGGAAAATAAAATATCCTCCTTATAACTATAGAAGAGTATAATATAGATTTCCTAGTTAAATATAAGGAGATCTAGTATAACTGCTTTACTTTTTAAAGAGAATAAAAACTAGAACTATGGGTTTAAATTTTAGCCTATAGGGTTCCTACCCTACCTTTTCTAGGAGAAGAAGGCTCTAAGCTTCTAAAAGAAGAAATTAAGACCTTTAATCCTATATGGATATAAGGACTACCTAGATAGATATTATTTAGTAAAAAAAAATATAATCCACAGACTAGATTTAGCTCTATAGTTTTTACTATAAAGAATAAAGAAAGAAAAAACAAGAAATCCTTAAGTAAAAAGAGATATTAATTGCAAGTATAGCTACTAAGGTAGTAAAGTACCTTAAAGTCTCTCCTACTACGCAGTACACTAGCTACTAAAAATTTGGCTATATTGGAGATAGATGCTCTAATAGGGCCTGCAGATTCTATACGGCTGCACATTTATCTAAAAACCACTACTGTCCTACCTAATAGTAATTGGCAACCCTATAAACACACTACCCCTCTTTATATTAATTATAAGGAAAAACACTTTACTAATAGTAAAGACTATAAGATTCTTAAAGCAGCTAAGCTAGTAGATAGTACCAGCATAGAAGATTCTATAGAAGAATAAAATTAATAGGATTTTAGAAGGAGGTAACTCCTATTAGGCTTTTAAAAGGATAGTAGAGAGCAAAAGAATAGAAATAAATTGCAAAAGGATAGGAATAGGGATTAGGATTTCTTATAGGTTTTCCTACCATTTTCTTATTCCCTAATAGTTATAGTAACTTAGTGTCTTACTAAGGAACTATAAACTCCTAGTTTAGGGGTTTATAAACTACTAGGATATAGCTACTAGTATATATTAAGCTGCTTAGAAAGGATTTATATATCTAAAACTATAGCGCTATAGCTAAAGGCTATATACGTAGTATTGTATATAGTATAATATAATGGATATAAAAATAAAAATAAATAAAAATATAGAGGAGAGAGAAAGGAGATATAAAGGCAATTAGGATCTTCTCTCTCCCTAAAAAAACTATTTTATATAAAGAAAGGAAGAAAGGTTATTAGTTTAGGTAAGCGGAGGTTAAAGGACGACAGGGTAAACAATATAGTGAAGTAAGTGAAGTAGGTGAACTTAATACGATTAATAATGTCTATTTATAGGGGATCGAGTCTTTATATACCTAGAAGACCCTAGTTTTAGAACATCTACGTTCTAGCTTATATTCTAATACGTTACCTAATACACTAGCCAATATACTGGCTAATACTATCTAATATACTAGTTAATATACTAGCTAATACCATCTAATACACTGCGTAAAGCCGTAGGGTTCTTCTAGGGTGTTCTTATATAACGCTTATATAAGTAATATTATAGCTTATTATTAATAGAGGCGCTCTTTTTATTTCTAAATAGGACAGGAATAGTTACTAAAAAGTGGCTAATAACAGTAGGATTCTTAGGAGGTAACTCCTACTAGAATTTTAGTAGATAAATATTAAAGAGCAAAAGGATAGAATAAACTACAAATAGGATATAGATAGGCGTTAGGGTTTCTTAATTTCTTATATTCTTTTCTATTTTTTCTAAACCACCTATTAGTTATTAGTAACCTAGTATTTTACTAAGGACTAGTAAACCCCTAGTCTAAAGGTTTATAAACTATTATAGTCGTTTAAGAAATATCGGGAACTCGCTTAGGACGCGAAAGAGCCGCATCGCCCCCCACCAAAATTTGTATGAGGGGCAATTCTTTCGATTTTAACCACCACAATTAAAGTTATTGTAACCGACTACGGGTGCTGCCGAGACAGCCTCAACGCCACCCTATATATTGATTGCAGATCAATATTGCTTACAGATCACTGTTCCCATTTCAGCTACCATTTCATGTATATATTCCACTTGATACCCATAGATTTACAATCAAGTCGCTCGTTCAATTCCCACACACTGCAAAGCTTATAGTTATTATGGGCCGCCGCCTTCCAGATAAAGTTGTTCATAGAATTAGGATTTGTATTAAAGCTGGCAAGGCGGTACTAGCTATTGTAGAGGCTGTAAAGGTGGGCAAGAAGACGATTTATAAGATATAATTAAACCTTAATATTTGGGGCGAACCGTACGCTCCTCCTACTGTTGTCCTTAGGTAACTAAGAGCTCTACTCCCTTACCAAGAAATGGTAATATATTACGTTATAGTGTTAAGCTTTTTACTAACTAGTTTTATAGAGGCTTCTTAACTTCCTTAAAGACCAGCCAACCGCGTATTTAGATAAGATGCAGACCTTCCTATTTAACGAGTTTGACGCCCAAGTCTCTACTATAACTATTCACAATATCCTTAAGAGGAATTACTGGTCGCGGAAGATAGTTAGAGCTTAGGCAGCTAAGAGGAGTAGCCTCCTCCATAACACCTAAATTGGTATCTAAAAAAGCTAGACAGTAGAGTAGCTTATATTTCTTAATAAGTTAGCGGCAAACGAGAGGACTAGTAATAGGAAGTACGGCTAGTTACTAAAAGGGACTAAATGCGGTGTATCACGCCCGCTTAAGAGGTTAAAGAGGTAGAGCATCCTACCAGCATTAGCGGTCGACGGATATCCTAGCTATAACATCTTTTAAGGCTCTATTACCTCCGCGATATTTAAAGCCTTTATAGAGGAGCAGGTACTACTTTATTGTTTATCTTATCTAGGGCCAAGATTAGTCCTTATTTTTAACAACGCGGAAATCCACAAATCGACACGGCTTTAAGAGCTTTGTAAGCAGCATAGCGTCTTATTAAAATTCCTACTACTATACCCGCCAGATTACAATCCTATTAAGGCTACATTTAATGATATTAAGGCTTGGATCAGAAGGAACCAGCGGCTAGTTAAGGACTTTAAGAGCTTCAAGAGCTTCTTACATTTTGCTATTAGTTAAGTATATAGTACGCACGCAGAAGCCCACTTTAAAGAAGCAGGATATATTGTAGATAAATAGATAAATACTATCTCAATTGCTTAAAGCTTGAACTTTGAGATTAGAGACCTAATTCTACCAGCGTACCAATCTTGAAGCTATAGTTCTGCTATAGATCTAGCGCTACAAGTTGCAACACCAAAATTTCTATATAATTAACTTAACCAGGTAACGCGCCAGCTTCAATATTTGGGCACTTATAGTAGGCAGTTTGATGAACTGAATGATATTGAATGAATGAATGAAGCTATAGAATCTAACTACGAGGAATATAGGCCTTGATATAGGCCTATATCTACGGGGTCCGGGGTGACTACTACGGATACCGAAGTAGTTGCTGCGGAGACCGAACAAGAAGGGACTCTGCCTATGTAAGCAGGAAACGCGTGTAGACGTATGTGGAGGACTCTTCCAGAGCCATCGTCACAGTTAATGCATTATGGGTGGTTAAAATTAAAAGAATAGCCCCTCTTACAAATTTTGGTGGGGGGCGATGCGGCTCTTTCGCGTCCTAAGCGAGTTCCCGACATTTCTTAAACGACTGTAGGACATTTTTATATTTTATTTTATATCCGTTATATTATACTACGTACAATACTACGCATGCAGCCTCTAGGCTATGGCGCTATAGTCCTATATACATAAATCCTTCTAAGGCAGCTTAACATGCACTAGTAACTAAGTGGACACTCCAGCCCGGTTTTAAAATGCTAGGGGAGCTCTAGCTACTAGTGTTTTTTCATTTTGGTATTTTGCTTACTAATATCCAGTTTCGCACCAAGGAAATCCTAGCTCTTTTATCTATTTCTGCCATATTCTGCCGTTCCTAGAGTAGAAAAAGCGCTCTAAAAGATAGATTTTAATTTTAATAAAATAGGTTTATATATAAGAATAAGAGAAACCTAATAGCTTGCTAGCTTGGAAGCAGCTACCAATTACCCCTATACGACTTTTTTTTGGAATTCTGTACCCTATTTCTTCTCCTTGCTTAAAAAAAGGGTAGGGAATTAGGAATTAGTAGGTACTCTCCCCAAAAGTAACCTACTAATGGTATTTTATAAGGGCGAACCTCGTTACATAAACCCACTCCCATTGGAAATTTTTCACGAGGTTGTCTGTATAGGGTATAAATACCAATTCGCCCATACACCTTATATTTTACGTGCTAAAGTAACACGGGCCGGCCCCTTTCCCCCTACTATAGCTACCCTTGGTGCATCTGCGGTACGCCTACAGTGCGGTGCTGTGTGGTATATTGTGGTGGTAGTAGTAGTAGTAGTAGTAGTAGTAGTAGTAGTGGTTGTGGTAGTGGTGGTTGTGGTAGAGGTCGTCTGTAGCGCGGGCTGCAGACTGGTTGTGGTAGAGGTCGTCTACAGCGCGATGGCTGCAGACTAGTTGTGGTAGAGGTCGTCTACAGCGCGATGGCTGTAGACTGGTAGAGGTCGTCTGCGGTGGCGTCTGCGGTGCGTCTGCGGCGCCCTTGCCGTGCGGCAGATTGGCTGTCTGCAGTAGACTAGCTGTAGGGAGGGCTATCTGTAGTAGACTAGTTGCAGAGAAGGCTGTCTATAGTAGACTGGTTGTAGGGAAGGCTGTCTGCAGCAGACTGGTTGTAGTAGAATGGTTGGTTGCGGTGGTAACGCGTCGCGGTGACGCGTCTTCAGGGGCTATATAGCCAGCGACGCCCTAGCGACGACGGCGGAGGACGAAAGGTAGACGACGGCGGAGACGAAAGGTAGACGACGGCCCTATTAGGACATGCTACTAGTACATGTTAAGCTGCCTAAAAGGATTTATATATATAGAACTATAGCGCCATAGCCTAGAGGCTGCATGCGCAGTATTGTACGTAGTATAATACAACGGATATTAAATAAAATAAAATAAAAACGCTTAGCGCATAGTAGACGCGTTTCAAGGTATCAGATTTGCGATATCCACCAGGACGATTTGGTGCACGCCGCTGTCCTCCGTTCCCAAACGCCGTCGGCTTCGATGTGGGCGCTGTCGGCGTAGCTTCCGTAGGAGTGTAGTGGTACGTAATGCATCGGGGGTCGGTCCCCAAAGCGAGCTTACCGTTCGTCGAGAACCCAGTGAAGTCGTATCTTCTTCAAATGTAAAGAACAAACATCAGGCGATACAGGAAATATTCTCGCTATACATATCCTTAGGATAATACTCATGTCACATCTTAATCGTCGGTGTTTCATTTTGTCTCGTTAATATTATACGATGGTCGACCAAACACTTGCCGCAAAGGTTGCAATAGTATCTGGGTCCAATTCTGGTATGTAAATAAGGTTCTTGAATTATTGGCTCAATTATATTTTTATTAACCAACCCTTAGGGATTGGGGCAGCTATTGCGAGAGAATTATCTAGTCGCGGGGCTTACGTAGTTATCAATTATCCCTTCCCGCCTCTCCAATCAGAAGCACAAACGCTAGCTTCAACCTTGCCGGCGCGCAGCATTGCTGTCGAAGCGGACCTATCTACAACAACAGGCCCACAAATGCTTGTCGACAAAACAATCGCAGAATATGGACGCCTTGACATTGTCGTCAACAATGCAGCTCTTGCTATCAACCTTCCTTTCGAAGAACAGACCCTCGATCATTGGGATCAACTCGTGAATCTCAACGGTAGAGGAGTATTTCTCCTCACCCAAGCGGCCCTGAAGCATTTCACTCATGGATCAGGCCGCATAGTAAATATCGTGAGCATCTCGTCCCGTAGTCCGCCAGTGATGCAAACTTTGTATGCTGGGACGAAGGGGATGGTGGATTCCTTCACAAAATGCTGGGCCAAGGAGCTGCCGCCGAAGTACGGTTGTACTGTCAATGCAGTTTCGCCAGGTCCTACAATGACTGAGGGATTTCAGAAAGCTGGCGACGAGATGATGAAGATCCTGCAGCCGACCATCGACGCTACTCCTGTCGCCCAAAGAATGGCTGATCCAAGTGAAATTGCATTTGCAGTTGGATTTCTGTGTGAAGAACGAGCGAGGTGGATCAATGGAGAGCACTTGTTTGCCAACGGAGGTCTCTTCGTAGACTGACCCTAAATAAGACGGATTAGGAATAATTTACCAATAAGAGGACGGTTCGGTTCTCATGAATGGAAGGCATTTTAATGACATGAGTCTTCCTATGTCTGCGACTCAACGCTGAACTGCCCCAGCTGCCTTTCCAAGATCCCGCATCAATTGCACCAAATTCTCTATAAGTGATGGGAGTGCTTCTTCTTGCATGTCGCGCATAAAGTTTGTTGTCAAGGTTTCTAACATAATGTTCATCACCGCTTCAGGATCGCTCAGAGTTGCAATTTTAGGTGTGTCCGTATCCCCAATGTTCGCATGCCCACGGCCAAAGGCAATGAAGCGTTGAACATCCGCTGTCTCATTACCATCTAATCTTACTTCTTGTGCAATAGGACTGTTCATTTCCACTGTCGGGCCAGCTGAATGGTTCCGGATAGAGTTGGCTTGCGAAATTACCCCGAAGGCCCAGAACGCCAGACTAGCGTGATATACAGCAATTCCATAGAAATCGCGGAGGTGACTAGGGGGGAAAGCCTTTGCTACTCGCAAAACTTGGCCTGCATGCCACACGGCTTGACGAGAACATTCAGAGCCAATCCATTGTACGAGTGACGGGAAGACACGGCGAGCCTCATCCTTCTCCTCTTTTCCTGCAAATAGTTGTATGTCTTCTAAAGACATGTGAAGATACAGGAAAAGGAGCTCAAGGATGAGGACAGCCTCAGAAGAAGGTTTGCATTTCCATTCTTCCATGCTCATACGGAAATGTTGCAGGTTTTGTAAGAGGTCCTTATGTCTTGATGTCATAATTAAGGATCCGGTGTTTTTCTCCGCTCTGGCTTTCATAATAGAATTCATTTGGATGTACTCCCAGATCATCCCCCAAAAGCCGTGTAAAATGATAAGACTGGAGAACTGAAGATCACAAAATTCCTGAACGGAGGGAAGAACTGTGGAGTCCTGGATACATTCTACTGGGGAGGGTAACCTATCAGGTATTCCTTTTAAGCTCGCAACATACAGAGCTTTCCATTTCTCTGCATTCTCTGCAGCCCATAACTCGCGTTGCTCTGGTAACGATAAGGATAACTCTGCGTAAGATACCAACGGATTCATAAGGAGCGACATGGAGGCATGGGCATCGTGGAGCATCGCATGGAAGACTAGTCGCTTATATGACTCTTGCTCGACCCACTCAAGCCATTTGGCATGAAGTACTTCCCCGGTATCTTCGGGGAGGGGTCTAACAGAGACAGTTCTTGACCGTTGGAATTTCCCTGCTCGTCGTAGCATCTGAGCAGCCAAATTAGTATTCCTCAGGTCAACATAAAGCAAGTTTCAAGGTACTGACCGTTAAGAGTACCTGGTTGTGACTTTCCGCAATCTCCATCTTTCGCCTGTTACCACTCCAAAGCCCAACTTCAAGCTCAAGCATCAGAGCCTGAAGGATAGATAGGTCTCTCGTAATAGAGTTCGCCATATCACATCGTTTCGGAATCGCCAACCGTACAGACTCGCGAATTGCGAACCCAAGTTTCTGTAAAGCTTTTATACCAGTATAAACCGCACCTGTGGCCACCATCGCAGCTAATAGCTCTGGCCTCTGAGAGTTCGGGGAAAAGCTTGCCAAGTGAATCCATGAGTCGACTTGAGAACAATGTTGATTAAAAAAGCTTTGCATCAAATCGTCGAGAAGCTCAACGGTAGGGAAAGCCGTGACTGCTTGAGAAACATTTGTGGGACCACAGAACTCTAAAACCATAGCAAGGATCTGGTCCCTAGCAGCCTGATCTAGACTTGCGGATAGTGTGCGTCTGTCGAGCTTAAGTTTTTTGTCAGGAGACTCTGCATCGTTCGTGCAAATTGAAAGGTTGTGTTGCTCCGCGAAGGCATTGTCTTGTTCAGCTGGTAGCCAACGTGACAGTGGGGACCTTTGGAAAGCTTCAGTTCCCAAAGCCATGCGTTTCCGGGCATCTGTAGATTCTGGGCCAGGTAGTTCATTAAGTTCTCGCTCCATGATAGGCTCAAAATCAAGTCCGGGCATTGGTTTGCCATTGAATTCATCAAGCATTGTGAAGTCTTCTGAATTGAAGTCCAGGTTTCCCTCAACTGCAAAGTCAAGGACATCACGGGCTCCAAATTCTTGATTACTTGTCCAACCATTTGAGTCACTATTCGGGAAAGGTTCTATGTTCCCCGGCATCAAGATATCTCTAAGAAAGTCGGAAAAGTAATTTTCGTCAATATCAAGTGGTCGCACAACCACTAGGTCCTCTCGAACAGTCCTCGGCGTATGTCCATCTGCCTTAAATTTAGAATACGGACATATAGAATAGGCCCAGCTACAGACCTTGCATGGCAGTTGGCTCTGGTGTGGGTATCTGCTCGTTGCCTAGAGTAATAAAACAGCTATGACCAGTTGAGCCCGTGTTGCTTTGAATAACTTGAGAAGGCTGTCGGCTGGCGGGCTGGTTGTTTCCAGTGCGACTCTCGACATTTTCGCACACAATCTTCTTTTGCTGACATCTTTTACAAGGCTTTTCATCTTCGCATCTATAAAGCAAATCATGATTTTAATATATGTAGAGCTGTGCAACCACAAATAGATCCGGAAAAGGGAGGGGGTTGTCGCACTTTAATTTTGCGTTTGCGCAGGCTTTACAAGCTTGAGCAACTCTAGAAGACAGCCCAACTTGACGCTTCTGCCGCTTCTGATCTCTATGTGTTTCGTGGCATGAAGCATGCCTTTTCAAAAGATCCCTGTGCTGTAATTAACAAAAATCTCTTTTCGCGATTTAAACACTTCACTTACGGTCTCCCAAAGCCTTTGTTACAGACCGTACATTCGAAAGGTTTCTCTTGCATATCTGAAATGAGCATGTCAATATGAGCATAATAGCCAAAACTGAAAACACTGACGTGAGCGGACATGACGCGCAAGATGGTCGATTCGACTATAACTTCGATGACACTCTCCACACTGATAAAACCCCTTGGAGGCATCTGTATGTGGAGTCAATGGTTCCATTGTGGCTGATATTCCATCACTGCTCGAACCTCACTGACTGGACTGGGCGTTGAAGTTCAAAGAAGCGGGGAAGAAGAGGTACAGCGCAGGGAAGAACAGGGGACGTCAAAGCCGCAGCTCCGCTTCCGGCGTTAGCCTACATACTGACACAAGTAACGCACTGACACGCTGCAGCCTGCAATAACAAACCCCTAAAGTTCCATGGAGACGGCATTTTCTAGGGAAGCCTACGTTTCTGGCTTGATTATTTGACGTGTTTGATGTTGCAAGCATTACGCTGAAGTTCTTCGTAGCTATTCTGCAACCAGTATAGTTAAAAACGAGGAGTTTCCAATAATAGACCATCGAGTATTTGGTGACTGTACACTCCAACGATGCAAACTACCCGAAAGTCCTCTATGTGTACAAAACCTTTCGGTTTTGCTCTCATATCTAGCATGACTATACAAGCAGCAACGGTTTTTAGGTTGTAACGGTAACGGTAACGGGCTCTCGCGCGTGAGATTACTGAGAGATGTAGGATCGGGTGCCCACATGCCGAGGTGGATTGCGCGGTTGAAGCACATTTCCTGCTTCCATCAAAACAGCTGTATTTGTAGTCTCCATATTCTAAATTCTATTGACGAAAGCGCAGTTTACTTGGATGCTTTTACCCCAGGAATTGTTGATGTATCCTCCTCGAGAGTCTGTCCTCCGATGACAAGTGGCTCTGATCCCAGCAATACGTAGAGCATTCTCGCCCATTTCGTATCGCTTGTATTCTTCCAGGCGTGGTTTGTCCCCCTTTGCACCGATATATCTCCTCTCTTCATCAGCCTTTTCTCCCCAGAATCCAGGATAAGTTCGACCTCCCCTTCCAATACCACACCGTAGTCCAAGCTGACAGTTCTATGCATTGGCGAAAGTGCACCGGGCATCATGTCTACGACTCGCAAGATAGAACCAGTCGAGATGGTGATTCCTGGCAGGTCGGTCATGAAATTTTTGTATGTTGAGATATCGGTATCGTCCTGCATCTGCACGGGAAATCGGTTGGTCGCATAGCAAAGAGCGAACTCGGCGCCGTCTGGCAGTGCTTTAAACGGAGCCTCTGGTGCAATTGTGGATGAGAATATCGTTTTACCCTCGGGTGTGTGGCTGGTAATGAAACGGTTGATATTTCGCAAGTCTTTTGACTGAGACATAATTTTTAATAATCACCCTAGAACGGGATTCGTCTGGTGTGAATTTCTACAAAGGTGTACCAGAGACAAGCAGCTTAATATAAGATTCAGGCGAATTTTGCCAATCCGGATCACACTACAATTTCTCTGTCCCGATGTGGGCCGGTTGAGTGCCTAGAGCAGATCAGACCTGAAACACTATCAACCCACTCCTCGGCCTATTAGCTGGGGCCTATGGGGTTGACGAATATGCTCGATATCTCTACATTGCTCGCTATTTGGTGATTCACAAAAGTTATATCTTGAAGACATGCTGGTTAGTAGATACATGATAAGTAGACCTGGCGGATTACGATAAGTGCAACTGCGGATATGAAAGTGTATGTACTTCACCGAAGAAGCTCAGGGGATTTTTTAATAATATACCAAATTATTGCAACAAGTCCCACTGCATGTTGACAGTGTAAGTGGTAAAAAGAGGCCACTTATGTATTGCGAATAAGATATCTAAGTAATATCCGAATTAATCAATCCGCCTTGCTGCCGACACATCAGGGACACCCTCTCCTTCTACTACTTTGCCGCCAATCACCTCGTAAATGGGTATCTCAGCGAGCCGAGATACAACATGGTGTAAGGTTGGTAATGCCTCCCAGTCCATTGGATCAAACATTATGCTAGCTTTACTAGCTTTCTGCATGTGCTTTACTGTGGAAGGGACAATCTTTGCATCCTCGGCGTGGGGCACAAAAGTAGCATGCTCGACATCTGCTTGCCCTCTGTCTGCGCTTCCAATACGTCCAACGCGTGGAATATATTTATAGGCAAATATTCCATCATCTGATTCGCCACCAATTGTTCCACTCTCGTCTTGTGCGTCGACTGTTTCCAGATTTTCCAAGGTAAAATTAGCGAAGGTCGCCCCTTGCCATCCTGCTTGTACCCGATACGACGTGGTCCGTCGGTGAATATCCAAGCTGCAGTAGAGCTTGGGCATACCCAGCTCCTCCCTCCCACTCACAATAGGATCGGTTAAACTCTCAAAAAGGATTGGCAGGAAAGATCCGTTCAGAATCTCACCATTATTTTTAGTATATTGAACTCCATGAATATAGAGTCCAAAATGTCTGTAGCCAGCTCCGCCTAGCCACTCCATCTTGTTCAATGTGGTTTGAGAGAAGCTTGCATATGCGACTGTTCCCGGGGATTTGAAGCTGAATGACGGAGAAGGAAACAAGTTCTGTAGTAAGGTTCGAGACGTCTTGAACTTGAAAGAAGCTGATGTAAATGTCGAGTGAAGGGCTTCACGAGGTTGACCGTTAAATCGTTGCCGAGGACCTGGCATAGGTCCAAAAGAGATTGGCATACGCCAATACAGATGAGGTTTCCTTGACCAGTCCCATCGCCGAAACAAGTTCATGGAGTGATCCTACTCTGAGGGTTAGAAATATGCACGGAATTATTTGTTATCCACGTATAGCAGGCGGCTGTTCTAGTTGCGGCTGTCAAGGGACATAGAATGCGGCTTACCCATTCATCGTGCCCAAAGTTATAATTGGTGTACTCCATTACTATAGCTAGTCAGGGCTATAGTGTAAAAAGACAGGAAAGTCAGGGGAACTCACTATCCAGCCCGACCTCGCCCAGATCTCGACCTGCAATGCGAGAATACTCCTGGATTTGATGTGCACGCTTGTATCTGAAGCTTTCATATAAGCACAGGCGTTCTGATATCTCACTCACCTGCGTCCCAGCAGGTAGAACCACAGACAAAGACGCCGCATCTTCGATGGCTTGACCAGCACCTTGTCCTTGGTCTTAGGGACACGTAAGTACAAATGGAACGCTTGATTGGGAGTAATAGTGACACATACGGGGAGTGAAGGGATGGGCAGCATCTCCCATCAAAGCGAGCCGGTCGTGAACCCACGTTGGAAGAGTGTCCATATCGAGAAGCTCCCATACTTTCAATGTCTCTGAGTCCGCTTTAGCTAGAAGTGCTAGCAAAGCAGGGTCGAATGTCTTGTAAACATCAAGAAGTGTGCTTTTGTGGCCTTCCTTATTCCAGCCCTTCTCAGTGCTGACTGGCTCTGATTCTCCTGTAGGGTGAATGCAAACAAAATTGAGGAGCTCATTATGCTGACAAGGATACATGACCACTCTTCGATCTTTCCCATACCACATGATCAGTTCGCCGTGTCTTTTAGCAAATTTCCGAGTAACAGGGTCATCCAAGGCCACCTTCCGTGGGATTAGAAACCTAAAGGCGCTCTTTCCCGAGCTCTTCGTTTTCAGACCGCCTCCTGACACCTTTGACCTGGTTTTGGACTACGCATGATTTAGGCTTTCTGCAAGAGGTGCCAGGCTGGACTTAACGTACATGTACTCCATCTGCTCCGATTACGAAGTCGCCCTGGAATACCCTGCCGTCATCTAGAGTTGTTATCGCAGTACATGGGTCGACGTCAACGACTCTGCAGGACGTTTTTAGTTCCACGGGAGGACCCTGACCAGAGCTAGAGGTTGCGATTTGCTTCAAGGCTTCATGAAGGCTAACTCTATGGGACAGGAGCCATGGCTAGGTTAAACATCAGAACAGGGAGTCCAAAGGAGTATGTACGGTTGCATACATGCTGCCAGATTTTATTTGGTTCATCGAGATCGACCGCCCTGGTTTGCTTGCCGATAGAATCATACTCCGTGAGCTATCGAAAATTTTTAGTGGGTTTGCTGTACGTCGATTGCTTTTAGCTTACCCTTTGCATCGGGTTGGCCCCATAATCCTCAGCATAGAGGCCAATACGTCTCAGGAGACCATTTGAGTTAGGTGCCAAATGAACCGCAGCACCGAGTTCATTCGCAAGCCGAGATTGCTCCAAGACCTGCTGGAAAGTCAGAACGGATATCCAGACTCTCGTAGGCTCTCATGAACGACGCACAGTGACCCTGTGTCCTTGGCGGCGTAAGAATATGGCGGCCGTTAATCCACCAATACCTGCACCAACTATGGTGATATAGAGTGGGACATCACAAGCTGCGGCACTGCTTGTACCATTGGTTTGGCTGTTTCTCACAGCAGCTTGATCGCGGTTCATTTCCGCACTGGTCATGTTAAATTGGGTGATGTGAATTATGCAACGCTCAAAGGCTAGCGGAGACAGCGAACTTCATGCACGAAGCGGAGGGCAGTGGAAACATATAGGGTCACTGCATCAGCATATACCGATCGTTTTATTCCGATAATGGCACTGTTGATGCACGATTCCAGACCCGCCTTGGATTCCGGGTTCAGGATACGTTCGATAACTTTTTTTGGCCAGGTGGACTCCACCAGGTGGGCGCTCTAAAAAAGCCACCTGGGTCCACCTGGGCCGACCTGGTCGCGAACGGGCCACCGATACGATATCCACCTGGTAGATGGTGTCCGTTCGACGCCCCAGGTGGATTTTGGGCAGATTGGTCGTCTTAGCAGCTAAAAAAGAGGTCTGACCTGGCCAAGTGGAGGCGTTCGCGTTAACCGCGACTGGGCTCCCAAATGTAGTATAGCAGCGAGTTTTGTTAGCAATTTAAGCCACCTAGGCAGTCCACCTGGGTGAATTCCACCAGTACCTACCGTTTTGAAGGGGGGGTACTTGTGGAGCCCCGACATGACTAGGTCGATCAATTCTACCTTCCTTTACAATAATTTTGACCCATTCTCACTATTACGTGATCTAAGAAACGTTAACTATAAAGCCTTATATATTGGCTATAGTATTAACAGGCGTTCTAGCTTATCTCAGTAAGCGACTCAGACGGCAAGGGCAAACTAAAGGCGCACTCACTAGTACTAAAGTATCACTAGTCTTCGTCCTAAAAAACGCCACTTTTTTTAACCAATCAGCTATCTACCGACCTTTAGTTTGCCCTGCCGTCTGAGGGCGTTTAGTGCTGAACTCTATGGCGCTTAACTTCAATTTTCGCGATTTTGTATGGGAGACACTCTCTCCCGTATATTTAACACCCTAACAACACCTATTTAACCTAATAAGCTAACGAGTCGAGTTAGACTAGTCTCCTTTACAATCGATTACTTTTTTACGATGGGAACACCACTTCCTTACGAGTTACGCGCTTCTAGTATTTGGGTAGANACNGANGCGTCCCCAGCACTAATATACTAGGAAGCTTATAATCGTCTCTATAAACGTCTACACGAACGTCTCCATCGTCTCCATAAACGTCTGCACGAACGTCTGCATAAACGCTTGCACAAAGCTCTACTCAAAGCCCTACACAAGGCTCTGCTCGAGCTCTATTGAGGCTCTGCTCGAAGCTCTATCGAAGCTCTACTCGAAGCTCTATCGAAGCTCTACTCAAAGCTCTGCTCGAGACTGCTGAGACTCTGCTCGAGACTCTGCTCGAGACTCTGCTCGAGACTCTGCTCGAAGCTCTGCTCGAGGCTCTGCTCGAGGCTCTGCTCGAGACTCTGCTTGAAGCTCTGCTCAAAGCTCTGCTCGAGGCTCTGCTCGAAGCTCTGCTCGAAGCTTTATCGAAGCTCTGCTCGAAGCTTTATCGAAGCTCTGCTCGAAGCTCTATCCGAAGCTCTGCTCGAAGCCCTATCCGAAGCTCTGCTCGAAGCTCTATCGAAGCTCTGCTCGAAGCTCTGCTAGAAACTCTATCGAAGCTCTATTGAAGCTCTGCTTGAAGCTTAGCTCGAAGCTCTATCGAAGCTCTTGGGGGGGTGGGGGGTTGAAGAGGCTGGGGGGGTNGTGGGGCATNGGGAGGGGATTCGCGAGTCGTCGCAAAATATCGCGTCGAGAAATTTCGACCTGTAATTTTAGAACTTTATATTGGCTAAAATGTATAAATAAGTACATAGATAAATAAAGCGGCCCTTAGAATATAATCGATTACCTTTTATAGTAGTTAACTAGTTAACTAGTGGAGATATATTACTCTTTAGCAGTGTCGCGTTNGGTTAACGAGTNGACCCTCTTANACTTTCGCACCAAAGGCCCTCAGACGGNAAANGAGACAGCGCTTNNAAGTACAGGGGTTATATAACGCTAGCAGGGGTTTAATAAAGCTAGTAGGGGTTGTATATAAAGCTATACTAGTTAAGTACTAGCGAGATTTATCTCGTTTGCCGCCTGAGTCGCTTACTGAGATAAGTTCTAGCGATGATTGACCCGAGGTACGAGTGGTCTATTACTTTCAGGTGTATGGGTGTCCAAATTTTCAAACCCTCGCCAAGCCAGCCTTTGATTGGTTAGAAAAAAAACTTGCGCGCGGTAAGTTATGGTAGAATCCACGTGACGAACATTAAAATATTATGAACATCAAAATATCGCCTTCCTTTTTATTGACACCTTTATTAATACCACAATATATATTATAAATATGGCAGATCCTACTGTAATTGAGTGCAGCAAGTGCCATATCCATAAGCCCCGCCTTAACTTTGTCAAAGACGGCCCTTCAAATAAGATTTTAAAGCTGTGCCAGTTATGTCGGTTAAAGGCGCGTCTTCCCTATATATTACTTCTACTTTTACTTACTTTTCTAGGCCTCTAAATATAATTTAAATAAGCGGAGAGCTCTTGTAGAGTTAGGTTCTACTACTAGGAATTATCCTGCAAGGCGCCAGCGAACTGCTCTACCTAAAAACGATACCGAGAACGCCTTCCTGCCTCGCGGCCAGAACAGTTAAGATACCCCTGAAATGGCTTAACGGCGGAAGATAACTAGGGCAATATAACGGGAGCACCGCATTCTTAATTGACGGGGTGAAGCTTACTCGCCTACTCCTCCGCTATATACTATAGATAAAGCTCTATATAGTAAAAGAGGCACTCCAGATAGCCTAAATGCGTCCTTGCCGGAACTAGCTCCTATGCCTGCTCTACCGCCAATACCTACCCTACTACTAATACCACCTTCCTTGCGGCAAGCTCCCTCGCGGCAAGCTCCCTCACGGCAAGCTCCCTCGCGGTAAGCTCCAACTACGGCCATACTACTACCCGTTTCGGCTATTAATTAGGAGCGAATTAAGAAGTTTAGGAGTATACTACAGGCTAAATGTATAGAGACGTGTAGTTGATGCAAGGAGTAGTGGTTCTAAATGGGCCTAGCTACGGAGGGTGATAATATAGGTATATATAAAGCCTATATTAAGGACGCTAATAGCCTTAAATATCTAACCCTTTTTTCCCTATTTGGTAAAAGCAACGGGCTCAATCTAGGGCCTATTCCTAGCTTCCTACCTATACTTACCGCGGTAGAGGGGCTTCTAATTGCGCGCGTATACGTTTATCTGCAAGTCGTGCGTATACGCGGCTAGTAACATCGCTATACTGGCTACGTCTGCTACTTTGGCTAGAACACACTAAAGACTTAGAGGCAGCTACCACGGCTACCTACTAAACTTAATATACTGGTCGTAAGGCCTATAGTAATAGAGGGTAGCAAATACTTAAGTCGGCGGTTTACCAAGTGGTATACTGTAAGGCGCTCTACTATAGTATAATAGCTTTACTTTCTAAAGGTTAATCATCCTAATTATTATAATATTAAAATATATAGCACCCGGCTTACTAGCTTACCTAAAAATAGCTCTATATTAGATTAGCTACCTTATATTAATAAGTTAGAGTCTAATTCTAGTGGCCTAACAGCTTACCCTACTGCTCCTATACAACGTCCTCTTATTATTAATCCTCTGCCTACTAAGCTTAGCAGTAATATACTAGACAGCGAATTTAATAACGACGTACTGGATACTTTAGTTCCTAATCTAATACCTAACCTTAATAAATTAGAACTTTTAGGGTGTAAGGTTTAATACTAATAAGACCTATAAACGGGCCTAAAGGTTCCTACTATGTGGTAAACACCTCTTTCCGAGCGATTAGCTAGTTTTATTATACGCGGCGCCTTTCCTACTCTATTTCCTTATAGTAAAGCCGACTTTAATATACCACAAAGCCGTATAATTACCCTGGCTGCGTACGCTAAGCATATACTTAAGTATCAGGACGGTCGGTTTAGCCACCACCCCTTATTTCGCTACTATGTATTTAATTAGATTATAAAAGAGTAAGCCCTTAATGCCACCTGCTTCCTTTACAGCCGATTAAATAAGAATAGTCTATCTTTAAATAAGCTTAGTAAATATTACGGCTTGTATAAATGCCTCTAAACTAAAGCTTATAGAATGCTATATTATAAAGATACTAAACTAAGAAGCAGAAAAGGTTAAGGAAAGGACCCGTTTATATATAGGCGCCAAGTCTCTAAGCGAGCCCCTAACTAGGGTCTGTAACGGTACCGTAACATTATCCCCTCCTTTAAGAAAGCCTGCCCTTAGGCTTTATATAAGCCCCTTATTAAAAAAGAAAGAGAAAGAAAAAAAAAGAAATTTGGCATCTAGGCGCTTAATCGCGATGCTGGTTAACCTAGGACTTACAGTAGTCCTGCAGCTCCTGCTACTATAAGGGTATATCACTATACCTAGTTGACGTAGGGCAGGCAGCTGTCCTATAGCTCCTATAAGGGGTATATTGCTATACCCAGTTGACGTAGGCAGGCAGCCGTCCTATAGCTCCTGTGAGGGGTATATTGCTATACCCAGTTAACGTAGGGCAGGTAGCCGTCCTGCAGCTCCTGCTGCTGCGAGAGGTATATCGCTAGGAGCCCTCTGTTAGTCGTTGTTCCTCCTCTAGAACTCTAGTACCTCCTAGCTCTACTATCCCCCCTTTTATTATAGCGCGCCCCAAGCTATAAAAAAAAGCCCCCCTAGTTATAAAAAAGCCCCCCTAGTCCCCCTCTTAAAAAAAGTTGACGTAAAGGTTTAATAAGGGTGGGAGGGTTAGGGAGTTACTCGCATGTATATCGGCACGAGTTCTTATCTATTTAGTAGCAGTACGGTGCTAGTAATAGGTCATTTTCTAGGGAGCAAAGCTCTACCTAGTATATAGTTGATACTACAGGCGAAGCAGTAGAAGTTGTTTATAGTGCTGCAGGTAGAGTAGCAGAAGTCGATTATAGTGCTGCAGGCGAGGCAGCAGAGGTCCAGTGGCAGTACGGTGCTAGCGTCAGATGGTAGATAGTAGGCGTATTGGCGCTATCGTTGGTCAATTAATCGCAGGCGTATTGGCACGATTATTTGGTCAATTAGACTGTAGGCGTATCAGCACAGCCGTTGTTTATTTGGGGGTAGTAGTATGGTGCAAGCGGTAGGGTCGTATAAGGGGCAAAGGTCCTCCTTATATACGGTTGTTACTGCAAGCAGGGCAGTAGAAGTTGGTTAGCTGCAGGCAGAGCAGTAGGGGTCTATTGTAATAGCAGGCATATCGGCGCTATCATTGTCTAGTTCGTGGTTCGTGATCGCAGGCGTATCGGCGCGATTGTTTGGTTGGTGGATCATAGGCATAACGGCACGATTGGTTGGTCGGTTTGTATTTGAAGCACGTTTGGGCCGCATTCAAATTGCAGGCGTATCGCAGGCGTATCGGCGCGACGGTAATTAAGATCGTAGGTATATTAGCACGATTAGTTGATTGGTTTGCAGTCGAATTGTGTCCGAATTGCATTCAGATTGCAGGTGTAACGGCACGATTGGTATCTAGTTTGTCTAAATCAATTCCGTTATCAAAGCTTGTATAACTCAGTATCAACCATGGTCGTTCCTCAGTATGCGTAGCTTAGTGTTAGTTGAAAAGGATTACCGTAGGTGGAGAAGAAGACGATTAAATTAGTAAGGGAGGCAGTTAATCGTTGACGAACTTATACGGTCGTTTTCAGAGAGGTATTAAAAGAGGTATCAAGAAGGTACGTGTTGATATTTCGATTCTTGTTAACGACTGGCAAGACATGCTTTTGTAATGGTAGGCTGTCTCGTTTATGGAAGGTTGTATAAATAGCTATTAAGAGAAATGCGTTAATAGTTTATAAAAGGTTGTAGATATAAATAGGCTTATCTGTAGAGCTATTAAAGAGTACCATAAATCAGAATGATTCTCCTAATCTATTCTCCTAATTAAGAGTGCTATAAATCACTTAAATTTCTCCCCAGATTCCTAGTACCCCTATACATAGAATTATAATACTTATAGATGTATTCGGCCGTAAGATTAAGGGACTATCTAGGTTAATAGTAAGGTTCGGGTTAATTAGGTATAGTAGTAATTAATAAAAACTTAACGGGTGTCTATAAGGCGTTTATAGATAGGTTAGAGAGTTATATTGTAGGTATATTAGCGTGACAGGTTATCTGGTTCGATTATAGGCATATTAGCGCGATCGTATGGTCGGTTTAGGGTTAGGGTAGTAGTACGGTGTAAGCGTTAGGTCCTTCCTAATCGATTTCGTTTCTCCTTATACAGCTTAGTATTAATTAGGGTGGTTATCGCAGCATAGTAGCCAGACAATAGGTAGGATTCGTTCTAGAGGACTTCGCAGACAATATACACCTACCGCCTAATGGCACGGCGCGGGTTATAAGTTAGCTTATTTTAGCCATCGGCCTAAACCTAATACATACCAGAGGACTTCGCGGATAATATACACCTACCGCCTAATAGCACGGCGCGGGTTATATCTCGGCTTGTCTTAACTAACACTATGGGATTAATGCTAGGCTTAGTAACAGGATTACTATGTTATTCTCCGCAGTACTAGGCTGAGTCTCAACCGAGGTCGTCTCTATAACTTGTACAACTCCGTATTAGTCAAAAAGGTTAGGGGTAAGATATTATTGCCTTTTTAAGCAGTTGTCCTTATCCATAGAAGACCTTTTAGCTACTTAAATACCGGCTCTTAGTTCAATGATAGCGACTTAACGCGTTAACGACGCGCAGCTAGGGGTGTTTAACGCGTATTCTCCGCAAGAATATGTAGGATAGGGGTGGGAGATTATCTAGGCCTTCCTAGGCGAGGTAAAGAGGGAGCTTTAAAACGAATGAAGTCCCCCCTAGGTGGGTGAGCTTAGTATAATGTTACGGCTCGTATAAATGCCTCTGAACCAAAGCTTATAGAATGCTGTATTACGAAGATACTAAGCTAAGGAGCAGAGAAGGTTAAGGAAAGGACCCGTCTATATATAGGCGCCAAGTTTCCAAGCAAGCCCCTAACTAGGGTCTGTAACGGTGCCGTGACAGTAATCTTATAAATGGTAGTAGGGGTAGTTAGGTTTTAAATAAGATTGTACGGTATGCATAGAAGCTTAAAGGCACTAGGCCCTACTAGAAGTAGAAGAGAAATAAGCTTACGGCTTATACTAAAAATATTAAAAGCGGGTCTCTATTCTTTACACTTAGCGCGGCTAATCTATATTAGTATAATCTATACTCTTATATACCTCTATTTAACAAATATAAGGCTGCTAATAAGGCTTAACGCTACCGGATTGCTTCTCGGAATCTTAATAATAATCCGTATATTACTGCTTACTAGCTACATTGCCGCTTTAATCTATTTAGGAAGCATGTGCTTATAGGTCTGTTTAATAGCACTAACTTTTAGTCCCGATATAAGTAGTAGGTGTAAGGTAGCGGCTATATATATAGCTTTTTATAGAGTTTAATAGCCCTAAGGCTAGATCCGTCAACTAGTAAATTAAGGGCGGCTTTTACTAAACACTAGGCTGCTTTTATATCTGTAATAAATCCTAATTAATCTAGGCCTTCTAATCTTTAATATTCTTCTACTCTTAGCTATAAGGAACAGCTTAATACTAGTAAGCTTCTTACCGCCTGCCTTAATTGATTTTAACGGCACTATAATTGCACTAAATCTTACTGCTTAAGACTGAAGAAAGGCTCCGCTGGAGTAAAGGAGTGCCGCTTTTACTTTCTACGCTCTCTCCGCGATAAGGCCGCTGTATTAAAGGATTAAAATCTATATTACTGGACGTTCTGTCTATAGCGTAATAATAAGCTTCTTAATAGCTATAATATAGCTATAATACTAGCGTAGATAGTAAATATTGATACGTCGCCTGCTATAAGTATATTAGTAATAGTTAACTATATAGGCAAATATTGCAGTAAGGAGGAGAAGAAGTTAACTTCCTACTAGGAGTTACTCTAATTAGTATAGTCGCACGCCAATAGTCTTTATGCCTTTAGTTTAATAGTAGCTAAGTTTATAAATAAGCTTATTGCTAAACGCGATTGGTTAGCGTAGGAGGTATACCATCTGCTTCTTAATATTCCCCTTTCTAAAGGCTTAAGGAATGTAGTAACTTTAGACTGCTACTAGGAGGATAATTAAAGCGCTATATATATGCTTAAGGATAGGTAACTAAGAGGGTACGGACTGTCTAACTATAAGAAATATAAGCGCCGCTTAGATAGGGTAGAGGACATTACTTTCCTTAATTTTCTACTCTATTTCAATCACTCTACTTATAAGCGTTGACTAAGAGTAAGGCCTTAAGTTATATTGTACTTT
The DNA here is from genome assembly GCF_001692895.1 of Cenococcum geophilum 1.58. Taxonomy (NCBI): domain Eukaryota; kingdom Fungi; phylum Ascomycota; class Dothideomycetes; order Gloniales; family Gloniaceae; genus Cenococcum; species Cenococcum geophilum. The sequence goes on from NW_027137640.1 coordinate 292,412, forward strand.
CCGCGATATAAAGGCGATCCTTCTTATCTGTAGTATCCTAAGTTCTACCGTATAAAGCTTATTCTTTATTATCCATAGAGGGAGTATAAGGAAGTAGCTACTTATACTAATGGATTTGGGGCCCCTAATTATATGGCTTTCTATTAGGCTTATATTAACTCTTATTAGTACCCGCCTAACTACTTCTATAATTAGAAACTAGAGGAAGGTCGCGAAACTACTAATAATATTGATGAGTTTAAGGGCGATTTCGTAGACGACTTGGAGCTATACTAGTCCTTTAAGGCCCTACATACCCGCGTTTAAAATACTAACAGAGTTAAAATTAAGGATCCTGACAGGCTTAGTAATAGGGAGCTTAATTATAACTACGACTAGAGTATATATTGGGGTACATACCCACAGCTTAATAAGAGGACTTATTGGCAGGAAGTATGGCTATAGCCTCTACTATAGAGCCGCCTATCCCAAATAGTAACTCCGTCCTCCTTATAACTAGGCCAGCGTTATATTTATAACGTTATAGTTAATTACTATAGGTAGATCTAAGTGGGCCTTAGTCCCTCCCTACTGTGGATTAATATTGATGGAGAGGTAGGAACCGGTAAATTATATTTTATTGCTGTCCTCTCTACTACGCTTTATGATATGGTAAGGGCTAATAGTAAGCCGATGCCATTGGCTCGAGCGGCCCCTACTAGGGTAGCTGCTTTTAATATTAACGGCAGAACTATATACGATCTATTAAGGTTGCCAGTAAATTACCTATTTAAGGAATTGCCTGCTGCTAGTCTTACGCCTCTACAGTAAGCTTTTAAGGATATTTACTATCTCGTCCTTAACGAGAAATCTATAATCGGGTAAGTATATCTGGCCTAGATTGATCGCCGCCTCCATTAGATCTACCCTACGTGTAATAATAACCACTTTAAAGGCTTAAATATCTTGCTAGTAGGCGATTTCCATTAGCTTCCCCTTGTGAATTAGGCGGCCTTATATAGCAATTTACCCGCTAGGCCGTTAGAGCTTGCTAGCTACGGAAAAGAAGCCTATAAGGTAATTAACCGAACTGCTATCCTAAATTAAGTTATATAGTAGGGCGGTAATAACGCTAAGAGCTCTATATTTAGGACCGCCCTTATAAAGCTACGTAGTAATTCTATAAGTAATTTAACCTAGAAGCTTCTTTTAACTAGGTATAAGTAGGGCCTATCTACTAATAAGGTTGCGGGCTTTAATAACGCAATTTGGCTATATGGCACACGCGCTACTATAGGTAAGTATAATACTACTTAGCTTCGCAACCTTTTACAGCTAGTGGTGGCTATTAAGTTAGTTAATACTGGTATAGGTATACGGAAAGTTACTCTTAATTAGTGCGATACTATAGATAATCTAGCCCTATTTATTAGCGTAAAAGTAATACTAATATAGAATATCTAGGTTAAACTAGGCTTAGTAAACGGTACTACTAGTATAGTTGAAGATATTATATAGAAGGGATATATAGATATTAAAAAGGATTAGCCTTAGTTACTACTAATTATAGTAAATAGGTATAACGGACCTGCCCTATTCACTCGGCAGGATAGTAAGAAAGTTATCCCTATATTTTCTATGCTTTATAAATAGGAGGGTATAAAAGGCTCTTACTTACAGCGTTAATTTCTAATTTCTCTAGCTTTTGCTCTTACTATATATAAAAGCTAGGGCCTAATACTTAACTAGGTAGTTTTAAATGTTAAGGAAAAGGATAAGATAGCTAGGCTAACCTATATAGCAATCTTACGAGTTAAGAAGCTTTTAGGGCTTATATTTAAACGTAGGTTTAATATAGAACGATTTTAGTTATCTATAAGTAAGACTAAAGAGGTATAATAAGAAGATTTTGTACAGAGGCAGCAGTAACTACTTATAAATGACTTTTCCTAATTAGGAAATTATATACTGGCTTAGAGGTAAGCGGAGAATACGGCATTTGTCTTGGTTTCCTAACTTTTAAACAGCTTAACCACAAAATCCAATTTTCTAAATTTTAACCCCCCTATCCGTTTTACCTTCTTACCGCTTCTGGAGCTATTAGATATATATACAATGGTATATAGGGAGAATTAGCAGTATTGCCGGATTAATATTGCTGCTGTCTATAGCGTTAATTGATTTTTGAAATTTTTGAAATTTCTTAAAGGGCGGAAATGTCGCTTATATAAGAAGTTATATAACCTCTAAGAATACTTAGGACCGTATATTAGCAGCTATAACTTCTTTATACTACAGTTAATATTTTATATATAATAATAATAATTCATTGCTTAACGTCCAATTCGGATCCCTATTAGGCCTACGCGGACTACTCCTTATTTACATATAGGGAGAAAACTCTATTTAAGAAAAATGAGAAAACCCCGTGATCCATCTCCCCGCCTTTTAGGACTCGCCTACTTAACGCCTACGAGTCGCCTATAGTGCTCTACTACCTTACTATTTAACCTCCTTAGGAACTACTGCTGCCGTAATAAGCCTATGGACGCGCTAGTATCACAAACTATTACTCTACTACTGTAGAGTTACTAGGGGGCACCTACTGCTCGCCCCCTTACCTTTTATTACCATTTCCCTTATAACCCGGAACTAATTTAGCATATTTTAACTAATAAGCCACTGGGTAACCGCCTTGAGGCCTTTTTATATTAAAAGCAGTGTATTATAGTTCTCTATACCAGCTACTAAGAGCATTGTTTCTTAATTAGTGCGTAGGGGGCATAGCAGTATTACGTGTTTTGGTGTCTGTTTTGGCTAGCTATATTCACATCTCGGGCTACCTACTAGGACACCTACCCAGTAAAGCCAATCTTTTAGTCCTATTATTCCTGTTCTTAAGAGTGTTGCTATTATATTTTCTGCCTTTATTAGGCCTTCTTAGAGCCCTTAGGTATTTACCCCCTATNGCGTTAACNATNCTATNGCTTAGGTTTGTCTTNCCTAAGTCAGCCTCTNTACCTTTAACTCCTATTTACCTCTCCAGCGTTAGTCTAACCAGTATTGCATTGCGGTAGATGGTTTCCCGGCATTCTTATATGTTCTACTTTAGCTCCTTTCTCTATCTTACTATTATCTTTACTAACCTCTTACGCGTCTCCCTTCCTCCTCTATATGGGCCTGGGCCCTAAAGCGGCACTATTCTTCTTCTACTTTCTTTACCTGTTTCTCTAATATCTCTTCCCTACTTTAGAGTTATTGGTTTATTCTCCTACAGGGCACCCTAGGGTCCCTCTATAGTTTACTTAGGCGTGTCTTAATATACTTTATAACATTTAAGTTGCGTTTATTTTGCGTCCTTTGCATTATAGCGGCTTTCTAGAATACATATACATTGTAAAACTACTATATATAGCAAGTTTGCCTAAACTGCTTGCCCAGTTCCTTGCCACGGTTAACGCAGCAGCTAGTAGACAAAGCCAGCTCCTACCCGTGTGCACCTAATTTGCTCTATAAGCCTATCCTTACAGCCTGCCCCTACCTAGATAAACCGACACGTGTATCCGTCCTTTCGGGCTATACAGATAGTGTCGTCGACAAGGTGTTGATCCTTCCTCTAAGATAGGTCCACCAGGGGTCAGAGCCTAGTGAAGGGGTGAGGTCCCTGGAGTCGTCCGTCGCTGCCATTGTATACCACGCCCCACAGCCGTTATCTAGCTGCTTCGCGTTACCTATGACGCTCTCGCGACAACAGGCCGACCGTGTCTTGCAGGCGCGGGCCTAGATAACTCGACGCCGCGCAGCTATCGTCCCTCAGCCGCCTACTAACCAAACTTGTAATATTTTATATATACTGCACCTAGAGCTACTTATAATATTTTATATATACTGCACCTAGAGCTACTTATAATAACTATTACCTATAGATCTGCCGATTTATAAATTAAAAATTAGACGTGGTTAGAGCTATTAGTAGGGGTTATTAATCGCGCTCCCCGTGATAAAATTTTGGATTTTGGTAATCTAAACTAATAAATTAAATTAAAAGTTCGGAACGTCTAAATAAGGTTCTATTAAGACGCTAGCTGGACCCTAACCTGGACCCTTCCTAACCTATTAAATTTTAAAAATAATGACCTCTACTAAATTAAAAATCAACCTTATCCTTAACAAGCCATCTAATTGGATTTAATAGTTCTTTATTATCTAAGATATAGCTAAAACTAACGAGGTATAGCAGTATATTAACCTATCTAAGAAGAAAGACGATCTTCTAAAGCTAGAACTACTAAGTTGGCCTATACTAAGGGATATACTACCCAGGGCTACATTAATAGCAAAGCTAGACCTAAATTAGCTTACTACCTATAACTAGCTCTACGCCAAATATAAGGACGATTTACGCGTATACTAGAAGCAAAAACAGGCTATAAACAATATTAACAACTACATCGTTCGCACTATATCGGTAGCCTACCTTTTACTTATTAACAGCCTTAGTAGTCGGTTATATTAAATATTTAAGGCGTCTTTACTACTATAGTAGCCACTACAGTGACAGAGATACCCTGTATTTTGGTAAGCAATTAAGCCCATCTTATACGAGAATCTTATACTATTAGTACTTACCAAATCACGTACTTGTAGGGCCTCCTCCCATCTATAAATACTCCCTCCTATATACCTTCCTCTCTTTTTCTTTCTTCTTCCTTATAAGAGCTAGAGGTGCTCTAATACCCCTCCCTAGTCCCCACTAAGGGATCTATTAGTTAATATAGCGATATAGATAGCATCGGACGAGGAGACGGGTAAGAGAGGAGATAGGAAGGACGGAGGAACCTGTTATGCCTAAGCCCAACCCACTCGACCATACAAACCACCAAAAAGGTAGCAGCAGTGTCTCGCGACTGGACGGGCTGCCGGTTGGAATGCCTTATAAGCTCTACAGCCCATACCGCCGTATGGGTAGCGTAAGGTCTGACAGAACCTCTAGTAGGTATCAGTTAAGTAACGTTAACGGCGGTTTTCGTCGCCCAAAAATTGCGTCACGTGACGATATTTAGGAACGTAAATATGTACCTACTATATCAGATCCTATATAGAGGGCTCTATATTAAAGCTCTGCAGTCTAAATATATACTAGATTTGTGACTAATATAATCCTTAAGCCTAGCTTAAGTAGGGCGCCTTAGTCACTATAGTAGATCCTTACCTAGCAGTAACTAAGGCGCCTTAATCACTATAGTAGATCCTTACCTAGCAGTAACTAAGGCGCCTTAATCTTACTACTACTTCTAAATTAAGCAAAAGCTCTATATAGGGGGGTCCTAGGGGGTCTCCCCCTAAAAAACCTTATCTCTATATATATTAATTAAAGTATATATAATAAAGCTCTAAAATTAATTAGCTTATTACTTATAAACTCGGGTTAAAATTTACATTGGGGGATTAACGTTCCGTATGTTATCCCTACTTTATATACTTGTTAAGTATACAAGGAACCTTCTAGTGTTAAATAGTAGGCGAAACCTTTACCGCACATGCAACCTTACTAAAAGGTAGCGCCACACTCCAAAACTTACGCATACCCATCTTACTATTAAAAACAATCGATTTTCCAACTTTTAAGACCTAATTCCTACTGCCTAGCGAGCTAGAGGTGGATTTATTTGTCGTTTTATCCCCTTTTCTTAACAGAAAAAATTTATTTAAGGGTGGCCCTAGCTTATAAGCGAGGCACGGATAGGAACACTAAAACTACTACCACTACCACTAATACCAAAAATATAAAATAGGAGCTAGTTTTTCTACTACCTTTTAGCCTAATCTCCCCAGAAATCTTCTAGTATAATTAGTAAGGAGAAAGGGTATAAGGATAGTAAAAACTAGGAAACCTCCCTATAAGATATAAAATGCCAAAGACTTATAAGTCTATAAAAAAACCTCCTATAGAAATAAGTGATAAAGAGTCTATATCTACTTTTTCTCCCCCTTCTCCTTCTCCTAGCCTATTTAGGATAGGAGAAAAAAGAGGACATTCTTAGTCTTCTCCTAAAAACGAAAACTAAAAACCTATAAAAAAAGACAATAAAACCAACGCCTACTACGACTAGTACGTCCCTTTCTCTAGAACAATATTTAAATAAAGCCTTAGAGAACCTAACTAAGGCCTATAAAGGGATATAAGACGAAGAAAAAGAAAAAGAAGTTGGGCGTCTAATAGACTATATAGAAAGTATTCTAATACGTTAGGAAAAAATTTACCAGCATCTGATTTTACTTTTCTGCCATTTTAGCATTTTTAGCATTTTCTAGCATTTAGCCGCCAAATGCCGCATTTATAATTAAGTATTAGCATTTAGCAGCTAAATGCAGCATTTATTACTAAGTACTAGCATTTAGCCGCCTAAATGCCGCATTTATAATTAAGTGTTAGCATTTAGCTGCTAAATGCTAGAAAATGCTAAAATGGCAGAAAAGTAAAATTAGATGCTAGTAATTTTTTCCTAAAGTTCTATATAAAGTTTGAAGTTCTGCACAAAGTTTCGCACGAAGCTTTGCGCGAAGCTCTACACGAAGCTCTGCACGAAGTTCTACAGGCTCTGCACGAAGCTCTACACGAGGCTCTGCACGAAGTTCTACACGAGGCTCTGCACGAAGCTCTACACGAGGCTCTACACGAAGTTCTACACGAGGCCCTGCACGAAGCTCTACACGAAGCTCTGCACGAAGTTCTACACGAAGCTCTGCACGAAGCTCTGCACGAAGCTCTATACGAAGCTTTGCACGAGGCTCTACACGAGGCTCTACACGAAGCTTTGCGTACAGAGGCTTTGCACGAGGCTCTACACGAAGCTCTGCACGAAGCTCTGCACGAAGCTCTGCACGAAGCTCTGCACGAAGCTCTGCACGAAGCTCTGCACGAAGCTCTTATACAAAGCTCTGCACGAGGCTCTACATAAGGCTCTACATAAAGCTCTACGTACAGAGGCTCTGCGTACGGAGGCTCTACACGAAGCTCCGCATCGGGTCCCCGCTATATTCCCAATAGCCTCTACACGTGCCTCTGCCAAGTATACCCCCTATATACACCTAGGTAGCCACCTCATTTTTTACCCTTCCTTACTGTTAAAATAGGTATAGTTTAATGATTATTTTTATTGAGCATACATATCTAAAAGGGTAGGGAAGCGACAATTATATAGAAGAGTGTCAGAGGTTCTACCCAATAAGAAGCAATACACGCTAACTAAAACCCACTTTAATAGCCCCCCTTAAGCTAAATATAGGTAACAATATAAAGGTCACAAGAGACGTTAATATCTCTCTAAACCTAATGCATCTCTAAATGCATAGAATGCATCTTTCGGCAGCGCCTTAGTAAAACCATCAGCCATTTATTAACTTATTTATATATATTCCAGCTTAATATCTCCGTCCACAACCTTCTCCCGAATAAAGTAATGTCGGAGAGCAATATGCTTAGTTTAAGCGTAAAACTTAGGGTCTTTTGCAAAAGCAATAGCACCTTAATTATTAGCGTAAATAATCGTTACGTAAGGGGATTCGTTAGTCAGAGATAGTTTTTAAAGGAGTTATTATAACCAAATGGCTTCTTTTGCTGCAACTGTCTGTGCTATATACTCTACTTCGCAGGTTAAAAGTACTACTATAGGTTAGCGCTTCAAGGACCAGCTAATCGCACCGCTTCCAATATTAAACACAAATCCTAACATTAATCTTCGAGTTTCCAAGTTATCTACCCAGCTAGAGTCTATAAACCCCCGAAGCGCTTATATCTCTCCTTAAAGGATAAGTTAGAGGTTAAGTATACTGTATAAGTAGGAAAGTATTTAAAGAACAGCTTATATATAAGACTTATCGGGATTAAAAGCAAAGCAACTAATAAGGGAGACGGCGAAGGCGATATTAGGTTAAGTACTAAGTATAGCGTATATTAGGGTGCCAACTAGCGATTAGTATTGAGTCTTAAACGCAGAGTCAGCTTAATAATCTGCCGCCGCTAGTTAAAGACAAGAGGTTCTTATTAGCGTAAGGTAAGGGGAACAGTTTTGTTAAAATAGGTATAGTTTAATAATTATTTTTATTGAGCATATATATCTAAGAGGGTAGGGAAGCGACAATTATATAGAAGAGTGTCAGAGGTTCCACCCGATAAAAAGTAATACACGCTAACTAGAACCTACTTTAACAGCCCCCCTTAAGCTAAATATAGGTAACAATATAAAGGTCACAAGAGACGTTAATATCTCTCTAAACCTAAAGCATCTCTAAATACATAGAATACATCTTTCGGCAGCGCCTTAGTGAAACTATCAGCCATTTGTCAACTTATTTATATATATTCCAGCTTAATATCTCCGTCTACAACCTTCTCCCGAATAAAGTAATATTAGAGAGTAATATGCTTAGTTCAAGCGTAAAACTTAGGGTCTTTTGTAAGAGCAATAGCACTTTAATTATCGGCGTAAATAATTGTTATATAAGGGGATTTGTTAGTTAGAGATAGTTCTTAAAGGAGTTGTTATAACTAAATAGCTTCTTTTACTGCAACTATCTATACTATATACTCTACTTCGCAGGTTAAGAGTACTACTATAGGTTAGCGCTTTAAGGACTAGCTAATTATACCGCTTCTAATATTAAACACAAATCCTAATGTTAATCTTTAAGTTTCCAAGTTATCTGCCTAGCTAGAGTCTATAAACCCCTAAAGTGCTTATATCTCTCCTTAGAGGACGAGTTAGAGGTTAAGTATACCACGTAAGTAGGAAAGTATTTAAAGAACAGCTTATATATAAGACTTATCGGAATTAAAAGTAAAGTAACTAATAAGGGAGACGGCGAAGGCGATATTAGGTTAAGTACCGAGTATAGTATATATTAGGGTGCCAACTAGCGATTGGTATTAAGTCTTAAACGCAAAGTCAGCCTAATAATCTACCGCCACCGGTTAAAGACAAGAGGTTCCCATTAGCGTAAGGTAAGGGGAATAGTTCCAAAAACCAGCGCTACAAATAGCCTCTTTAAGGTAAGAGAATTGGCTAAGCCGTAGTTTACGGAGTTATTAATCTTAAGTTACTTTTATACTAAGGTAATAAGCAATAGGGCCTAGATTGGTTATGCTAAAGCGTCCGCTAAGTTAAGCTTTAATAATCTTAATATTAATAATATCTGGTTTAATAAGTAGGAGGTCGTTAACGTAGACTACAATATATATAGAACCTTTAGCGAAGACTAAAGAGTTAGAGTTAAGGGGTTTAAAACTAGCATCTATAAGGAACTCTAAGAGCGTTTAATACTAAACTTAAGGCAACTATTTAAGACTATAAAGTGCTTTATTTAGATAACAAACCCGTCTAGTTCTATTATTAAAACCTTTAGGTTAATTAACGTAGATCTCCTCCTTAACGCTTCCATAAAGGAAAGCGGTCTTAACGTCTATTTATTTAATCTTAAGGTCTTATACAGCTATAATAGCAAAGAGCACTTTATAGCTTATAGGTTTTATAACAGACGCGAAGGTCTTATTAAAGTCAACCCTAGCTTATTATTTATAACCCTTTACTACCTACCTTACCTTATATCGTATAATCCTTTCTTTACTATCCTACTTATACTTAAAAACCCATTAAGCGTTAAGAACTTTATAATTAAGAGGTTAATTAATAAGTATCTAGGTATTATTTGCTTTATAAAAGCTAATTTCGTCTTTACTAGCGGAGTACCATTTATTATTATTAATGTTAAGGGTAGATTATTTCTATAACCTTAGCTTATAAGGTTTAGCTATAGGGGAGTTGCTAAGTATAGCGTAGAGGTATTTAAAGGAAGGGGTTAAGAAGTAGGCAAGCGCTAAAAATACTATAATAGGCGGGTTTTCTCTAATATTAACAGAATTGCGATACTTAAGAGGTAGTTAAGGCCCATTAGTAGCTGCTAAACGTTTTAACTTCCGTAGGGGTGTCTTATTAGTAGTAAGGCGCTTTAATTTTCAAGTTTTCTTAAGAAGCTATTTCTCTTCTTAATGCTATTTGCGTTAGGTAGCGTAATTAGGTAAAGCTTCTTCTCCCTTAAACTAAGCGTTAATATCTAGAGTATTGGAGTTATATTTAATATATTATTCTTAAATTTAACGCTTATTACTACTAGGAACTATTAAAACAGTCTCTTAGAAGTAGATAGCTAAGGTATATACAAGCCGTCCTATCTCTTTATCTTAAATTTAAATAATATATTTACCCTTAAAGCCGATAAGGTTCCCTAATTTTGCCTTTTTATCTATATAAGAGCTAAACTTCTTCTAACTGCCGGCCCTATACCAGATATTATACCTAAAGGTGCAAATCTAGGAGTAATTAAAGACTTCGCCTTACTCTATTTTATAGGGGGTCTATATTTCTAACGATTTAATAGGGAGGATATTTTATATAAAGTTAGCGTGCTTAACTGCTTCTGGCTAGAAGTTCTTAAGAAATAAGTAATTATTTATAAAGGTAAAGGCTCGGTTATATATCGTGCAATTAAGTTATTCTAAGGCTCTATTTTATTATTAACTCTCTAGGGTTAAGTATAAAAACTAAATTCCCTTATTTATAAGTTCTAGCTAAAAAGCATATCCAAGATATTCTTCTCCGCCATTACTATATAGCCGTAAGATAAGACTTCCTTATTATTTAACCTTCGCTTAATATTATTAAAAATAGAACGGGACTTCAGCCTTATACTTTATTAGGTAGACTTCACTTATTTTATTAACTCTATCTTAGAAAGTAATAAAATATCTTAATCTATTATAGCCAGCTACTTTTATAGGTCCTTTAATATTAGAGAATATAACTTTATAAGGCTTAGTATTATAGTTAATAAGAGAATCCTAATATTATATATTATATATTCTGCCACATAGGCAGGCTTCGTAGGTATAGTCGTAAAGGTCTAGTAAGTAAGTAAGGTCTATCCCTTTTAATATTCTTTAGAGCTTTTATAAGTTCTAAGGGCTAATATAACTAAGCCTTTTGTACTACAACCTCTCGGCTGGGTTTTGTGAGCTACTATATAATATATAGCTGGTTTAATAGCCAACTGCAAAGGCTATAAGCCCTTCTTAATAGTCGGCCTAAGTATAGGGAAAGAAAAGGCTGGACTTGTAAAATATATAAGCTATAAGCTCTAAGTTATAGAGAAAATCGTATCTAAGGTTAGATAGATAAAGATAAACTTAATTATCGATAAGCTGTAAACTAGATACTAGGTTAGCTTATAAATTAGGGACGTAAAGGACGTTAGTAAGAATAAGCTCTCTCTTAACTCCTAGAACTATAAGTCTTAGGTATATATCTCCCTTTCCTATTAACTAAAGATACGTTTCTCTAATTCCGGAGATAATAATCTTCTTATTAGCTTAAAGATCTTAATAGGTAATAAACAGCTCTCTTAACCGAAATATATACTAAGTATACCTAGTATTAATAATAATTACAGAGGAAAAGTTAATATTTAGTTTAGCTATAAAATAAAATTGTCTAGTAAGCTTAGAGGCGTAGGAGTAAGAAAGAATATAAATAATATAGGGAACCCGCCACTAATAGGTAATAAGGTATAGTTGGCGAAGTAGGTTACGTATAAAGTAGCGTAAGTTCTTCTATAGGTTATATACATAGGCTAATAGTTTCTATACTAATAGTAAAGGTTAAAGGGTAATCTATATAAGCAGTAAAAGACTATAAAAGAAGAATAGTATACCGGCTATAAAGAGTCCAAAGGGAACAAATAAAAGATAATATAAGAGTGGATGGATTTATAGTAAAGAATATCTAATATAATCGGAAATACAGGAGTTTCGGCCATAATTATTAAGGTGCAATTATAGCCTAGTTAGCTTACTATAGAGTTAAAGCTTTTATAGCCACCTTATTTGTTACTAAACTGTAGTTAATTAAATAGCCATTCCTATATATTGCCTTAACTTAGTAAGAGGCTTACTATTTATTATTATTGCTAATAGTGCTATAGGTAATAATATAAATCCTAATAAGGAGTTGCTCTAATAGGCTCTTTATTATTTTCTAAAGTCCCTTCTATAAGTAGAGCGCGTATCCATCTCTACGGCTTTCTTTAGGGTTTTCTTTCGCCAGATCTCCTTTAAATAGGGTTAAAGGATCTAGTAATCTATCTTTCTAGTGGCCAGCGCGCGTTTATATGGCCTGCAATACAGTCTATTATATTATTATTAGCCTTACTAATCATAATACTGCTAGTGGTAGAAGGCTTAATTTATGTATACTTAGAAAGCTACTAGTTAACTTTAGAGTATAAGTTGCTCTTATATAATAGGCAAGGCCCTAAACTTTTAAAGAGTAAGGGTCTTATTAGTAAGGGAGTATATAAGGTAGAATAATTCTTACTAGCCGTTAAAAGTAGGACCAAGACCATTAATAAACTTAGAGAGTAGGTCTATTCGGTTATAGTATGTTTTAGGTCTTAAGGTCCAAGTATATTTCCTTAAATTTAATAATATATTCTTTAACGTTCTTACAGTTTCCAAGAGTAAGTTTCGCCATTTAGCGTATATTTTAGCGTATATCCGCGTCTCCTTTTAGCTTAAATTCCGCGTATAAGATTTCTATTATATCCTTAATTTCAATATAGTCTTTAATAAGGTTCTATCCGCGAGTGCTATAGGTTATAAAAATATAGTTTACTCCCTTAAGTTACTTTCTTTTTTAAGCTTTAAAATCCGCCTAATAAGTTTTAACAAGTTCATTATAAGCGTCTCTCTTAACCTAAGGTTAGTTTATAGCTAGTCGGCTCCTAGGTTAACTAAAGCGTCTAAATTAAAGTTATTTTTATTAGCTACTACCCGGTACCTTTCTTCCACTTCTTATAGTCTGTAGGGCTTTTAAGTGTCTAAATATTAGAGAGATTAATATTAGACTTAAAGTATTTAATTACTATAATAACTTATAGAGAGAAGTAAGTGTTTTAGTAAAAAGGTAGGAAACATATTCTTTGCTTATATACTATTACCTTTTAGTATTTAGTATAGTGCTAAGGATTTAACGACTAATAATAATAATAATAATATAACAATGGCACTAGGAATAGTAATAGTAATAGGCAACTAAAATATTAATAGAAAACCTAATTTAAGGTTAATAGATAGTAATAGGCAACTAAGATATAATAAGAAAAGCTAATTTTAATTAATAGGATGTTTGAAATTTCTAGAGTATATATATCTAAGTTAGAGTGCGTATATCTAAATGTCTGAAATATCTAGAGTGTATATATCTAAGGTGTCTAGAGTGCGTATATCTAAAATATCTAGAGTATAAAGTGTCTAGAGTGCGCATGTCTAAAATATCTAGAGTGCGTATATCTAAAGTATCTAAAGTATAAAGTATCTAGAGTGCGTATGTCTAAAAAGTCTAGAGTGCGTATATTTAAAGTATCTAGAGTATAAAGTATCTAAAGTGCGTATGTCTAAAATATCTAGAGTGCGTATATCTAAGGTATATCTTAAGACGTAATATATAGGTCGCTACGCGATAGAAGCGTCTCCGGGCTTATAACCTATTAAAATAGGTATAGTTTAATAATTATTTTTATTAAGTATATATATCTAAAAGGGTAGGGAAGCGACAATTATATAGAAGAGTGTTAGAGGTTCTACCTAATAAGAAGCAATATACGCTAACTGGAACCTACTTTAACAAGTTCCAAAAACCAGCGCTACAAATAGCCTCTTTAAGGTAAGAGAATTGGCTGAGCCGTAGTTTACGAAGTTATTGATCTTAAGTTACTTTTATACTAAGGTAATAAGTAATAGGGCCTAGATCGGTTATACTAAAGCGTCCGCTAAGTTAAGCTTTAATAATCTTAATGTTAATAATATCTGGTCTAATAAGTAGGAGGTTATTAACGTAGACTGCGATATACATGGAACCTTTAGCGAAGACTAAAGAGTTAAAGTTAAGGGGTTTAAAACTAGCATCTATAAGGAACTCCAAGAGCGTTTAATGATAAACTTAAGGCAACTGTTTAAGACCGTAAAGTGTTTTATTTAGATAACAAACCCGTTTAGTTCCATTATTAAAACCTTTAGGTTAATTAACGTAGATTTTCTCCTTAACGCTTCCGTAAAGGAAAGCGGTCTTAATATCTATTTATTTAATCTTAAGGTCTTATATAGCTGCGATAGCAAAGAGCGCTTTATAGCTTATGGGTTTTATAACGGACGCAAAGGTCTTATTAAAGTTAACCCTAGCTTATTATTTATAACCCTTTACCACCCACCTTGCCTTATATTATATAATCCTTTCTTTACTATCCTACTTATGCTTAAAAACCTATTGGGCGTTAAGAACTTTATAATTAAGAGGTTAGTTAATAAGTGTTTAGGTATTATTTACTTTATAAAAGCTAATTTTATCTTTACTAGCGGAGTACCATTTATTATTATTAACGTTAAGGGTAGATTGTTTTTATAACCTTAGCTTATAAGGTTCAGCTATAGAGGAGTTACTAAGTATAGCGTAGAGGTATTTAAAGAAAGGGGTCAAGAAGTAGGCAAGCGCTAAAAATGCTGCAATAGGTAGGTTTTCTCTAATGTTAACAGAATTGCGATACTTAAGAGGTAGTTAAGGCCCATTAGTAGCTACTAGACGTTTTAACTTCCGTAGGGGTGTCTTATTAGTAGTAAGGCGCTTTAATTTTTAAGCTTTTTTAAGGAGCTATTTCTCTTCTCGATGCTGTTTACATTAGGTAGTATAATTAGGTGGAGCTTCTTTTCCCTTAAACTAAGCGTTAATATCTAGAGTATTGGAGTTATATTTAACATATTGTTCTTAAATTTAACACTTATTGCTACCGGGAACTATTAAAACAGTTTCTTAAAAGTGGATAGCTAAGGCACGTATAAGCCGTCCTATCTCTTTATTTTAAATTCAAATAATATATTTACCCTTAAAGCTAATAAGGTTCCCTAATCTTGCCTTCTTATCTATATAAGAGCTAAACTTCTTCTAACTGCCGGCCCTGTACTAGATATTGCACTTAAAGGTATAAATCTAAAAGTAATTAAAGACTTCGCCTTGCTTTATTTCGTAAGGGGTTTATATTTCTAATGATTTAATAGGGAGAATATTTTGTATAAAGTTAGTGTGCTTAACTGCTTCTAGCTAGAAGTTCTTAGAAAGTAAGCAATTATTTATAAAGGTAAAGGCTTAGTTATATATTGTGCGATTAAGTCATTCTAAGGCTCTATTTTGTTATTAACTCTCTAGGGTCGAGTATAAGAACTAAATTCCCTTATTTGTAAGTTCTAGCTAAAAAGCATATCTAAGATATTCTCCTCCGCCATCACTATATAGCCGTAAGATAAGACTTCCTTATTATTTAACCTTCGCTTAATATTGTTAAAAATAGAACGGGACTTTAGCCTTATACTTTATTAGGTAGACTTCGCTTATTTTATTAACTCTATCTTAAAAAGTAACAAAATATCTTAATCCATTATAGCCAGCTACTTTTATAGGTCCTTTAATATTAGAGAATATAACTTTATAAGGCTTAGTATTATAGTTAATAAGAGAATCCTAATATATAACATTATGTATTCTACCACGTAGGTAGGCTTTGCAGGTATAGTTATAAAGGTCTAGTAAGTAAGTAAGGTCTATCCCTTTTAATATTCTTTAGAGCTTTTATAAGTTCTAGGGGCTAATATAACCGAACCTTTTGTACTATAACCTCTTAGCTAGGTTTTGTAAGCTGCTATATAATATATAGCTGGTTTAATAGCTAACTGTAAAGGCTATAAGCCCTTTTTAATAGTCGGCCTAAGTATAGAGAAAGAAGAGGCCGGACTTATAAAACGCGTAAGCTATAAGCTTTAAGTTATAGAGAAAATCGTATCTAAGGTTAAATAGATAAAGATAAACTTAATTATTAATAAGCTGTGAACTAGATACTAGGTTAGCTTATAAATTAGGGATATAAAGGACGTTAGTGAGAATAAGCTTTCTCTTAACTCCTAGAATTATAAGTCTTAGGTATATATCTCCCTTTCCTATTAACTAGAGACACGTTTCTCTAATTCCGGAGATAATAATCTTCTTATTAGCTTAAAGATCTTAATAGGTAATAAATAGCTCTCTTAACTAAAATATATGCTAAATATACCTAGTATTAATAATAATTGCAAAGGAGAGGTTAATATTTAGTTTAGCTATAAAATAAAGTTGTCTAGTAAGCTTAGAGGCGTAGGAGTAAGTGTAACGGAACCTTGTAGCAAGAACTACGATAGGCTCGTTAATGGGCTAGGTGTGTAGGAAATGCAAGTATAAAAGTCAACAACGTAATAATAACTGATGGAGTGGTTGCCCAATAGATTAACTCTAATTGTATTTTAAGAATTACTATAAGGAAGGAACTATCTAGGTAGGGACTAAGGGTCCTTAAATACACAACCGTACTCCTATAAAATCCTTCTTATACGTAATGTATGTGTGCTCTATCTGCTCTGTCACAGATTATATAGATTATATAGATTACACAGATCATATTATGTGACCTTGGTTACTATTCTTTGTTATATAGTTCTATCGGCTCTATCCTAAACCGTGCCTATATTAACTAACTAGCTTCTTCCGTCTCTTTTCTAAGTAGTTATAATATCGTACTTAAAGCGTCCGTAATACTATCTCCCTCCTCTTTATCTTCGTCCTTGAAGATTTAAAATATCTCTAGGTCGTTTACTAGAGGTATAATATCCGTCTGATTAATTTGGTTGATATTATTGCTTATTATACCTAAAGCAATTTCTTCTTCCTTAACTGCTCGTTGTGCTCGCACTATTACTGCAATATTGTCTCTTAGTGAGATTATACCGTTTCTGTGTTCTTGCTGTTTGAAAGAGGGGTTAGTTTATATTATATTGGCGAACCCATCTTTGTAATAACCGTCCTCTTACTTAGAGTGTACTAAAGCGAATATTTATTTGTTCTGTGACGTTTGCTTTACTTTTAATGCTAAATATGCGCGATCTATTACCCTTAATAGTCGTCTAGTTCCCTAATTGATTTGTCTTAGGGTCTTGTGTTTAATCTGCTGCTACGCAGCTAGATGATGAACTGTCTGTTGCTCTTACTAAATTGCGCCAATCTTGGGACGCTAAATAGGAGGCTGCTAATACTTAGTAACGGGCTCTTAAGTCTTGTTTGGTGGCGTCTGCTTAACTAATCCGTCTTAAAAAGGTGCGTGAGAAGGTTTATTCTAAGAAGTGGAAACTTGTGGAATAAGGTTTATAGGAACTAGGTAATAAAAGAACGGATTCTCCTCTAATAGAGAAGGAAATAGATCTAAGTAGTTCGGCAACTGCTCTTTTTGGGTCCCCCTTAGGTAACTTGTTCTTTAGCGATCCTTTTTTATTAATGCTGCCTGACCTAATTTCTTCTAATACTCCTGTACCTTTCCTATAGCGTTTCTTAAATTCTCTAGTGGCTCCTAGGTAGTCTTAGTGTAGCCTATCTACTTAACTTTGTACTATATTTTATCGTTAATGTCCTTATAATTAATGATCTTTAAAACTTACCATTTGTTTTTTTCTTATCCTCTATACGTGTCTACTTTATAGACCAGTGGCTTAATATTCCCATATACTGGCTCTAGTATTGCGATATACTGTATAGGGTAAATCTTTATTTTAGCTGGTAGGTTTAACTTAAACGTAACCGATAAAATCCTCTGCGTAATTTTAAAAGGTCCTAGTCTAATATAGTCTAACTTCTTACTTAGTCGTTAACTCTTAAAAATTTTGTGTAGTAGCCACACTTTATCTCCCTCCTTAAGATCTGGTTCCTTAGATCTTTTAGTATTATAGTACTTTTTTATTCTTTCTTATACTTTCTTTACTGATTCTATAAGGTCTGTATGAAGATTTATTAATGTCTTTATTCTTTCTTTAGCTGTACTACTTATTTTCTTTACTTACTATAGTAATAACGATGTTCTTAGCTTATATCCGTAATTTGCCTTAAATAGTAATGTGTCTATTCCTTTTTAAGGTATTGCATTATATACAAACTATGTAATTGGTAATAGCGATACCCAATTATTCTATGCATGATTGATATAATACCTTAGATACTATTTTAGTATCTAATTTAATCTTTCTATTTAACCGTCTGTCTGTAGATAATATGCGGTAAAAGTTACTGCTCGAACTTCTTGCTCTGCTAAGAATACTTCCTAGAATGCTGCTATAAATCTTAGATCTCTATCCGATATAATCTTGCTTAGTACTCTATGTTTTATAAACACTTTTTTTATATAGATTCTAGCGACATCTTCTGCTAAGATTTCTTCTGTATATGCTATAAAGTATTCCTACTTTATAAGCTTATCCACTATTACTAAGATCGCGTTATAATCTTATCCGGTGATAGGGTTTTTTAATTTTAGTAACTTAATAATAAAGTCCTATAATATAACCTCCTATGGTCTCTCTAGTATTTTGATAGGTTATAGCCCTCTATATAGCTTATGCCTCGTCGGTTTATTCCTTTAGCAATCTAGATATTCCTTTATAACTTTTCTAGCTATCCTCCAGATTCTATTAATGATGTACTCCTCCTAGAGTCTCGATACTAAGCTCGTAGCTCTATTATGTCCTTAAGTTAGTCCCTTATAGAAGTCTTCCACGAACTGTTCTGCTATACTTCTTAGGATATACTTTGCTTTTTGATTTTTATATATATCCGTCTGTGGATCTTTTAGCTATACTTTTAGAATTCTTTATGCCTAAAAGCTTTCCGGTGTCTTGTAGACTTTCTCTGGTTTATTATCTTCTTAAGTTACTATAATTTTCGGATAATTGTACCTAATTAATCCGTCTATATCTTTTTGTAATAAAGCCCCTAATGGCTTCTCCTTATTTTATAGTTTAGCTTTACGGCTTAGAGCATCTGCCCGCGTATTATCTATACCTTTGGTATACTAAATCTTGAAATAGTATTCCGCAAGCATCTCTGCCTATCTAACCTGTCTTTAGTTAAGTTCCTTTATTATTAGGAATCCTATTAGGTTCTTATAATCCGTTTTAACTACAAATAGTTTCTCTATACCTTGTAAGAATGCTCTCTATTCCTTTAATGCTGTAACTATACCTAATAACTCCTTGTTGTAGATGTTATAGTTTAACTCTAGTAGTGTTATCTTCCGACTATAGTATACCACTAGGTGCTATCTATCTTAATGCCTTTGTATAAAGCATGCCCCTAGTATATAGTCTGATGCATCTATTTCTATAACCGTCTCTAGTTCTAGTTAATAGATCTTAAGAACTGGCTCTTAGGTAAATAATTTTTTGGTTTTTTTAAAAAGTTCTCTTTGCTCCTCTCCCTATACCTATGGTTTTTTTTTCTTTATTAACCGTATAAATGGCTTAATGTCCTTTAACCACTGCGCTATAAACCTTCTACAGTAATTATAAAACCCTAGAAACGATCTTAACTATATAACATTCTTTAGTTCCTACCAATTTACTATAGCCTTAATTTTCTTTAGATCTATACTAAGTTGGCCTAGTTTAATAATAAATCTAATAAAGTTGGTCTTTCTGGTGAAGAATTTATATTTCTTAATTACTACTGGCATCTGTTCTTCTTGTAGTTTTTTTAAGACCTATTTAACATATTCCCCGTGTTCTTCCTTAGTTATTAAGTAGATAATAATATTGTTAAGATATACTATAATAAATTTATTTAAGTGTTCTCCTAATATACTGTTAATACGCTTCTAGAACGTTGCTAATACGTTTATAAGCCCGAATTGCATAACTAATGGTTTATATAGTCCTTCCTTTAACCTAAAGGCTGCCTTTTATTTGTTGCCTTCCTTAATCCTAATCTAATGGTACGCCTATCTTAGATTTATCTTCGTGAAGATTTACACATTACCTATTCTGTTTTAGATTTCGCTAATTAAGGGTAAAGGATACCTATCCTTTCTAGTAATACTGTTTAACTGTCTATAGTTAATATACAGTCTTAGTTTACCATTTTTCTTTAGTATAAATAATATTGGATAACCCGCTAATGACTATAATGGTCTAATATATCCCTTTTATAAATTTTCCTGGATAAACTCTTTTAATGCTCTACCTTCTTCTTTAGTAAGCTTATAGATTAGAAAGAACTTTAGACTTATTCCTGGTTCTAACTCTATCTTATAGTCCTATGCTATATATTCTAACAGCTTTTTACTTTCTGGTGACTATAGTTTTTTGCCGTATTTATGGTATCTCTTTAGTATATAACTTAGTCCTTTTTCTGTTTCTTTGTAGGTTGCTCCTACTTAGTACTATACTAACTTAACTTATTGTCGCATCTTACGGCGTTAAGTATCTCTAATATTGACCTAACCTATAATCCAATTGATCCTTGGATTATAATCCTATAACTAAGGCATGCCTAATACTGCCTCGTCCCGTCCCAATGGTAGGATATTAAAAGACATCTTAATTTATCTTTCTTTAATAGTTATCTAAATAGGTTCTATTTTAAGATTAATAATCCCTCCTCTATAGGTTATTAGGTCTCCTGAAATCGTAACTAATAGATAAGGTTACTCCTTTTATCTATAAGGTAGTCCTATTCTCTTAACTGCTATTAGTAAGATATAGTTTCGCGTTACTCTACTATCTATTAGCGCTTTAAACTGCTGATCTTGCCACTTAATTTATAAATTTAGGTGTCGTTTTTAAATTCCTTTAAGGGTCTGAGGCTCTACCACTGGCTCCCTTTAGTCCTATAGGCCTCTACTTTTCCTAACTATTAGCTGCTTAATCCTGGTGTATTTAGCTTGCTCTTTAGCTAATACCTAGTTCGCTTTTTATTTTTAATATACTATAGATACATGTTTTCTGGGCATTCCCACCACTATTATCCGTCTAAGTATTCTTCCGTAAGGAATCTTTCTGGTTAAAGTACTAAACTTCCTTCCTCTTAGACCTCTACTAGATGCCATCTATATATATATTTGGTATTCTTATACTATTATTTATCCGTTATCTAGTATATCCTTATAGGGTATTTCCGATTATTTTCCTTTGGATTCTTATATATTTTGTATATATCGTCTACGCACGCAATCTATAATAACGTATAGTGTACTAGGTGCTTTAGGTTAACTCTTAGCTCGTCTTTATTCCTAAGTTTAAACCTTTATCGTGCTAATCTAAACGTTATAACTTTATTTGTAGGTATTAAAATACGTTTCTTGCTTCTCTAGTCCTCTAAACGTTCCTTTAGATCCTTTAACGTTATAATTAAGGCTTCTTTAATATACGTTATGGCCTTCTCTATAATTGGGTGGTCCTAGATAACTTTTTTATCCAACTATATATAGAAATCTTCCCACTCGTTATTGTGCCTTTGCCTATACCACTTTTAGTATAGCTGCTAGAGTATATACAGTCTATCCGTAAGGAAGTATCTTCTTATTACTACGTCATAATAGCCCTTTATGTGTTATTTTTCGAACCTAGTTGAAATCCCTAAATCCTCTTTATTTTTCAGTTTGGTAAGCCACTTGGCTCTTAGTATGCCTGCTCTTAGCCTATTAATAATTCTTCGTACTAGTACTCTGTCCTTTATACGTCCTAATATACTAGATCTCTTATCTAGTTTCTGTTTTTGCTATACGATAATTCTTTGTCTAAACTCTTCTATGGTTTCTTTTAGTTTGCGCCTTATACTTTAATTTTTGAAGTCGTCTTGCTTCTTAATCCTAGTATTAACTTTTTAATCTTTAGGCTAAACACTGTGTTCCCCTAGTAAGTCTTCTAGGTTTATATATCTATCTCCTAGTCTAATTACTGTTTGTACTACAGATTCTCTAATCTATAAAGAAGCTCCTTGCCTCTTATTTATAGGTGTCCTGATTTATACTCCGAATTCTTAACCCCTTAGATTACTTAATCCTAAGCTTGCTTTTAACTTAAGCTTAGCTCCTGCCTTAGTTTAACTAGGCTTACTTGGTGTTCTTATCTTATCTTAAGAGTCTTAAATCTCACTTATCTCGTCTTAAGAATCTTGTATCTGTGGGAACTTCCGTCCCGAGCTTATTCGTATATCTTTAAACTAAGCTGCTACTCTACTCCATCGGTTATCGTCTGTTGTGGGTCCTTAAGCTTACCTTATCTTATCTTAAGAATCTTGGTTGTCTCTTATCTCGTTTTAAGAATCTTAAGCCTTTGGCCTTTTGCCTTTATTAAGTGCCAAAGTGGTTTACTGTCCTACTTCTCTTACGTCTCATGAAGTGATAGATATTATATCTAGTGGGGTTTCGATCCCTACTAATGTTCCCTATTCTATAGTGGAATCATCCTCTACCTTTGGTATAATATCTCCGAGGTTTGCTTGCTCCCAGTAAGCGGCCCTTATTGCCTTATCGTTATAAAATATTTCGCCTACGTTAAATTTATTATCCTTAATATCCGATCTACGAACTAGTTTATTAGTTCCTCTGTATCCTATAGGTGCTAGCTCTTATAGCTAATAGCTTGCGCCGTACTTAGCGTCCTTATAAATTTGGTATACGTTATTGTAACAAAACGTAAAACTTTTAATTAAATATTCTTTTGTTCCTTATAGCACATTATCATCCCTCTATACGTATATATCGTCTGCTGGTCTTATGCCTTTTACTATATAGTAACTCTGCCCACTTCTACAGTCTCTAACGTAATAACCCTATTTTCCGCAATTCATATAAGCTCCTTCTTTAAACTATTTCTCTTACTATAGAGTCCGCCTAAATGTCTTCTGCTATTAAGATCCCTGATTTAGCCTCTGCTCCTTAGACCTTTAATTACTTAATCCTTATCCTCTAGGTTTCTATAGTTTGCTCTATCTCTTATAGGCTTCTTTAGTACCACTTAGGTCTATTAGCTCTGCGCCATACCATATTTTCTAACTTGGCTTTTATTGTTGCGTACTCTACGCCTTATATAACTATAGAACTCTATCCTGGCCTCTCTTAGCCTGTTCCCTTTAGAAGATCCTATTGTTAATCTTAATTACTTAATCTATTAATTCCCTTAGGGTGTCCGCATCTTCTATTAGGATAATTGCGTCCTAGACTTTAGCCTTAAGTCCCTGTTTATACTGTGCTATAAGCGCCCTATTATTCTACTTTACTTATATTGCTAGTGTCTAGAACTATATTATATACTTAATTACTAAAGTTCGTTACACAAGGTTCTGGAGTTTTCTTTCCGCTGTAGTTATTTCTTCCGGGTCTCTAAATATCTGCGTAAGTCGTTCTACAAATCCTTCCTAACTTAAGAATATAAATCGCACGTTTTGGTTAGTGGTTATCATTCTATTTGCCTATATCTCCATGAGGTAAGGTTTAAACCACTTAAGTGCTTTTCCTAATAAGAATAGTCCTGCGTAGGCTATCTAATCTACGGGTATAGGTAACTTTGCTCCCTCTTATAAGACCTTAAAGTGCATCTACGTAAGAAATCCTTTAAGCTTTAACCTCTCTCCTATAAATCTCTTAATTAATAGTAGCTTAATTTTTGCTGCTCCTATCCTATTAAGTTTTTCTTCTAATACTACATTGTTAGCTGTTAGCTGGTTAACTATTTCCTATAGCTGTCCGACCGTCACAGGTTGCTGTAAGTTAGTATCTGCTATACTGGTATCACCTCCTGTCCTTAAAGTAGTTGCTGCCGTTAATGGCGTTATAGTGGCTGCTTTTGGTGGCATGTTATTTAACTTCTTATATTAATACCGTAACCGTAGTAGTGATTGTGTAACGGAACCTTGTAGTAAGAACTACAATAGGCTCGTTAATAGGCTAGGTATATAGAAAATGCAAGTATAAAAGTCAACAACGTAATAATAACTGGTGGAGTAGTTGCCTAATAGATTAACTCTAATTGTATTCTGAGAATTACTATAAGGAAGGAACTATCTAGGTAGGGACTAAGGGTCCTTAAATACACAACCGTACTCCTATGAAATCCTTCTTATACGTAATGTACGTGTGCTCTGTCTACTCTGTCATAGATTACACAGATTACACAGATTACATAGATTACATTATGTGACCTTAGTTACCATTCCTCGTCACATAGTTTTATCGGCTCTATCTTAGACCGTGCCTATATTAACTAACTAGCTTCTTCCGTCTCTTTTCTAAGTAGTCGTAACATCGTACTTAAAGCGTCCGTAACAGTAAGGAGGAATGCGAATAATACAGGAAACCCGCCACCGATAGGCAATAAGGTATAGTTGGCGAAGTAGGTTACGTGTAAAGTAGCGTAAGTTCTTTTATAGGTTGTGTATATAGGCTAATAGTTTCCATGCTAATAGTAAAGGTTAAAGGGCGATCTATATAAGCAGCAAAAGACTATAAAAGAAGAATAGCATGCCAGCTGTAAAGAGTCCGAAGGGAATAAATAAAAGATAATACAAGAGTAAATGGATCTGTAGTAAAGAACGTCTAATATAATCGGAAATACGGGAGTTTTGGCCATAATTATTAAGGTACAATTATGGCCTAGTTAGCTTGCTATAGAGTTAAAGCTTTTATAGCCACCTTATTTGTTACTAGACTGTAGTTAATTAAATAGCCATTCCTATATATTACCTTAACTTAGTAAAAGGCTTGCTATTTATTGTTATTGCTAATAGTGCTATAGGTAATAATACAGATCCTAATAAGGAGTTGCTCTAATAGGCTCTTTATTATTTTCTAAAGTCCCTTCTATAAGTAGAGCGCGTATCCATCTCTACGGCTTTTTTAGGGTTATTCCTTTAGCCAGATCTCCGTTAAATAGGCTTAAACGATCTAGTATCTATCTTTCTAGTGGCCAGCGCGTTTATATGGCCTGCAAGACAGTCTATTATACTTATTATTAGCCTTACTAATCGTAATACTGCTAGTCGTAAGAGGCTTAATTGATGTATACTTAGAAAGATACTAGTTGACTTTAAAGTATAAGTTGCTCTTAATGATATAGGCAAAGCCTAAAAATTATAAGTAGTACTAAAGTGGTCTTATTACTAAGGGAGTATATAAGGTAGAATAATTAGCTTACTAGCCCTTAAAAGTAGCACCGAGACCATTAATAAACTTAGAGAGCAGGTCTATTCGGTCCAATAGTATAGTTAATAAGGAACGATGAAGGTCTGAAGTACATCTTCCATTAAATTTAATAATATTATTCTTTAACGTTCTTACAGTTTACAAGAGTAAGGTTTTCGCCTATATATAGAGTATATTAATAGGCGTATATCGCGAGTCTCCTTATTAGCTTAAATTCCGCGTATAAGATTTCTCATTTAATATGAATCCTTAATTTAAATATAAGATCTTTAAATAAGGTTCTATCCGCGAGTGCTATAGGTTATATAAAATATAGTTTACTCCCTTAAGTTGCTTTCTTCTTTTTTAAGCTTTAAAATCCCCCTAATAAGTTTTAACAAGTTTATTATAAGCGTCTCTCTTAACTAAAGGTTAGTTTATAGCTAGTCCGGCTTTCTAGGTTAACTAAGCGTCTAATTAAAGTTATTTTTAATTAGCTACTACCCGGTACCTTTCTTCTACTTCTTATATAGTCTGTAGGGCTTTTAAGTGTCTAAATATTAGAGAGATTAATATTAGACTTAAAGTATTTAATTACTATAATAAACTTATAAGAGAGAAGTAAGTGTTTTAGTAAAAAGGTAGGAAACAATATTCTTTGGCCTTGTATACTATTACCTTTTTAGTATTTAGTATAGTGCTAAGGATTTAACAACTAATAACGATGATAATAATAAATAACAATGGCACTAGGAATAGTAATAGTGATAGGCAACTAAGACATAATAGAAAACCTAATTTAAGGTTAATAGATAGTAAAAGGCAACTAAGATATAATAAGAAAAGCGATTTTAATTAATAGGAATATCTAAAATTTCTAGAGTGCGCATGTTTTAAATATCCAAAATATTTAGAGTGTATATATTCTAAGGTGTCTAGAGTGGCGCATATCCGAAATATTTAGAGTGTAAAGTGTCTGGAGTGCGTATGTCTAAAATGTCTAGAGTGCGTATATCTAAAGTGTCTAGAGTATAAGTATCTAGAGTGCGTATATCTAAAATAAGTCTAGAGTGCGTATATCCAAAGTATCTAAAGTATAAAGTATCTAGAGTACGTATATCCAAGGTATATCTTAAGACGTAGTATATATAGGTCACTACGTGATAGAAGTATCTCCGGGCTCATAACCTGTTAAAATAGGTATAGTTTAATAATTATTTTTATTAAGCATATATATCTAAGAGGGTGGAAGCAACAATTATATAGAAGAGTATCAGAGGTTCCACCCAATAAGAAGCAATACACGCTAAACTGGAACCCACTTCAACACTTACATCCTCCCCTACGTAGGAAGACACCAGAACGACAGCCAGCAGAGACGACCGTCGCCGAAGCTAGACGACCGTTAGAGCCAGACGACCGTCGTTAGAGCTAGACGACCGTCGCCGGAGCCAGACGACCGTCGTCAGAGCTGGACGACCGTCGCCGGAGCCAGATGACCGTCGCTAGAGCTAGACGACCGTCAGAGCCAGACGACCGTCGTCAGAGCTAGACGACCGTCGCCGGAGCCAGATGACCGTCGCCAGAGCCACACGACAACCGTTCGAACGACCAGCCAGCGAACACGATAAACGATTCGATCGATCGATTGAATCAAGGTGACATAGACAGGTAGGCACAGATAGGTAGGCATAGACGGGTAGGTATAGACAGATAGACAGATAGATAGACAGATAGATAGACAGATAGATAGATAGACAGACAGGTAGGCAGGTAGGTAGGTAGGCAGGCAGGTAGGTAGGTAGGCAGGCAGGTAGGCAGGCAGGTAGGCAGGTAGGTAGGCAGGCAGGCAGGTAGGCAGGCAGGTAGGTCAGTAGGTAGGTAAGTAAGGGAGAACCATCGCTATATTATATTAAATTATCTAAAATAATATAATTTATTTTGCACTAACCGCGTAGAAAGAGCAATACTTATTTATTGCTTAAAGTAAGCAAGATATATAGAATATGCGAGAAGGGCATTATATACAGAATACGCGAGAAGGGCATTATGTACAGAATGTACGAGGAGGGCATTATATGCAAAATGTGTAATTAGCTGCACTGTATTGTTAAATATAGTAGTATACCGCACTACATTATTAAATATAGCAGTATGCCGCACTATATTGTTAAATAATAATAATAATAATTTATTGCTTAACGTCCGATTTAGATCCCTATTAGGCCTACGCGGACTACTCCTTATTTACATATAGGGAGAAAACTCTATTTAAGAAAAATAAGAAAAACCCGTAATCCATCTCCCTACCTTTTAGGACTTGCCTACTTAGCGCCTACAAGTCGCCTATGGTGCTCTACTACTTTACTATTTAACTTTTTTAGGAACTACTACTGCCGTAATAAGCCTACGGACGCGCTAGTATTATAAACTATTACTCTACTACTATAGAGTTACTAGGGGGCACCTACTACTTGCCCCCTTACCTTTTATTACTATTTCCCTTACAACCCGGAACTAATTTAGCACATTTTAACTAATAAGCTACTAGGTAACCGCCTTAAGGCCTTTTTATATTAAGAGTAGTATATTATAGTTCTCTATGCCAGCTACTAAGAGCATTATTTCTTAATTAGTGCGTAGGGGGCATAGCAGTATTACATGTTTTGGTGTCTATCTTAGCTAGCTATATTTATATCTCGGGCTACCTACTAGAATATCCACCCAGTAAAGCCAATCTTTTAGTCCTATTATTCCTGTTCTTAAAAGTGTTGCTATTATATTTTCTGCCTTTATTAGGCCTTCTCGGAGCCCTTAGGTATTTACCCCCTATAGCGTTAACTATACTATAGCTTAGGTTTATCTTACCTAAGTTAACCTCTATACCTTTAACTCCCATTTACCTCTCTAGCATTAGTCCAACCAGTATTATATTACGGTAGATAGTTTCCTAGCGTTCTTACGTATTCTACTTTAGCTCCTTTCTCTATTTTACTATTATCTTTACTAACCTCTTATACGTCTCCCTTCCTCCTCTATATAGGCCTAGGCCCTAAAGCGGCACCATTCTTCTTCTGCTTTCTTTACCTATTTCTCTAATATCTCTTCCCTACTTTAGGGTTATTGGTTTATTCTCCTACGGGGCACCCTAGGGTCCCTCTATAGTTTACTTAGGTATGTCTTAATGTACTTTATAATATTAGAGTTGCGTTTATTTTACGTCCTTTATATTACAGCGGCTTTAATATATAACTATTATTATTATTATTAATTCTATTTATCGCCCGATTCGGTTCCTTTTTAGGTCTATATAGGCTTCTACCTTCTATATATAGGAAAAACCCCCTAGGGGGGAAAACCTAGGTATATCCTTTCAGCTAGTCTTACGCGCTCCGCCTTCGCCTCGCCTATATACCTTTATATAATATCTGCCTTACGTACCATGCTTCTAAGGTGTCTTAGAAGATCTAGGGGGTAGTAGAAGGGTTTGGTGATTCGCCGGCGTGCCGCCTTTAACTAGGCAGGGGGTATCCAGTCTCTAAGGGACTAGAAGGGGGCGTATCCTTTAGTGTCCTCCTGCTAGATCTCATTTGCTGTCTAGAACTGCTGAAGGACTCTTTAGCTTATAAGCTATTGTACTGCTACGTATAGACCCCTACTTATAAAGAGCATTCGGGTAATATTATTTATGCCTACTCTAGCGAACAACTGGTCTTTTACAGTGCGTTAGTTACAGAAAAGTAGTACGTGGCGTACTAACTATGTAGGCCATCCGCACGTATAGTGTGGCGTAATATTTGGGACATAGATACTTACTAGCCATACATTTAGCCCTAGGACCTCTGTCCTTAGTAGGAAGGCGGCTATAAATTCTACCTTTATCTGTCCTTCGTATAGGGGGAGAGTTAGTATTATTTATAGGGTGATCTATGTGGCTGCCCTTTGTGTTTTTACCGCCTTCTTCCATTGTTGGTTCCACTTAATATCTACCCATCTTACGATGCATATAGTAGATCTCCACTTATACTAGTGGCCTCCTATCCTCTACTGCCGTGGTAGCGCTCCGCCGGCGTAGCGCTGGGTCTCCGCTTAGTGTTATAGTAGCTCTCATATTTCCTGTTCTTTCTCTACCGCACGTAGGCGGAGGGCTTTCTGGCTTGTGAGCTTGGGCGCGTTGCCCCTCCGGGGGGCCCTTACTCCTCATATACGATTAAATATTTAGCGTATATCCTTCTCCACTGGGTGGTCTTATACTGTAGCTGCTCTCTATATGGCAATTGTGTCTATGTATATATCTAGTGAAGGTACTGCTACTTCGCGTTCTAGTACGGCACGTGGTATCCTCTTATAAGGCCCTGTGATTCTACGTAGGTATTAGTTTTATAGTTTAACTAGTGGCTCTAGGGAGCTTTTTGCTAGTGGCTTACCTTTTAGGTCTACGCCCCAGATCTGGGCGCCGTATAGCATTATTGGCCTTACTACAGCTATGTATAGTAGTCGTGTGCGTCTAAATAAGGGTCCCTAGGTTGAGGCTGCGATACGCAATATCGCTACAAATGCTGCTGCTCCTCTATAAGTCGCCTGTATAATATACGCATTCCAGTTTAGTCTAGCATCCACCCATACCCCTAAGACCTTAAGGGTGGCTTCTGGTTTTGCTTCGCAGCCCTAGATGCTTACTATTAACGCTAGGTTGTTATTCGCCCTCCTTTTCCTTATAAAATGGATAAGCTGGTATTTATCTGGTGCAAATTTAGCGCCATGCCGTTTTACCCATACGACACACCTATCGTACGCCTGGTTTAGTCTAGTGCAGTTTTCTACTGCTATGTTTCCCTACGTGATTAGGTTTGTATCGTCTACAAATCCTAAGGCTACTGTTTCCTGGTTACTCTTAAATGTCTCTAGTAGCTTAGATATAAAGAATAAGAATAGGATTAGCGACAGGGGCGACCCCTATGGGATGCCTGTAGGTGTTAGTATTAATTCGCTTTCGTAGCCCTCAAACACTATCTTAGTGGTGCGCCCTATTAGAATAATATATAACTATAGGGGGGGAATATTAGATTCCTTCTTAAGCAGTACTGTGGCCGTTTACTTATACCCGCCTATAATACTCTAAAGGTAGGCTATTTAGACCTTTTAAAGTAGTTTAAGGAGTAATTTAGGGGGGCCCTTCTTAGTTTCTCTAATGGCCCAAATACTAGATCTATATATTATGGTTAGCCGGACAACTGCTATATATAGTAGGCGTAACCTCTAAAAGCATAGACCCTATATAGAATTGACAATTCTGGATAAAGCGATAAACTATACTTAGCCTTTATAGGCCGCTTACGCCGTATATACGCTCCACTAGAGCTTACTATCTACCCATACTCCTAATACCCTTAGGCCCTAAACTAGTTAACCCCTAAAACCTTAAATATGAATTATATACTAGAGATCTGCAAATTAGTTACGTTTTCTTATAAAATAGATTAGCTAGTATTTCTCTAGTAAGAATTAGACTCTATAACGTTTTGCCTATTCTATATAAGTGTTATAGGCTTTCTCTAGTGTTCTATAATTTTCTACGGCTATTAGCCCGTATATAATTAGGTTTATATTATTAACAAAGCCTATCCCCTAGGTCGCCCCTTTCTTAAAGGAGTTAAGTAGGTTGCTTATAAAGAAAAGGAAGAGTATAGGCAAGAGGGGTAATCCTTATGGTATTCCTATTGTAACTACAATAGGGGGGCTCTAGTATCCATTAAAGACTAGTAATATTTCTTTCTAGCTTATAAACCCTTAGATAAATTATATAATCCATTCTAAAAAGCCCTTTGCCTTAAGGATATATAGGAGACGCTTATAGGGTATATTATTATAGGCACTACTAATATCTAGGCTAAGCATTAATACTATAAAGTCCTTTCGCATCGCCTATGCAGATTTAATAGTGGTAGCGAGTAGCGTAAGTGCTAATAGTGTTAAGCGGTTCTTTCTTACCCCTATTTAGCTTTGTAGTAGTAGGGCGTATTCCTCTACTATGTCTGCTATATATTCCGCTATTACCCTTTCTAAGATCTTATTAAGGGTATTTTCTAAGGTAATAGGGCGGTAGCTTCCTAGGATTAAGTAATCTACTTTACCTTCTTTTTATAGGACAACCGTCGTTATAGATCTTCCGAGTTGTGGGTAGTAGCCTATAGCAAAGTATGCTCTGGCTATATCTGCAAGCTAAGGTGCTATAAGTGGCCCATAGGTTTTTAGGGCCTTATTTAGAATCCTATCTAGTCCTAGTACTATATTATTTAAAAGGCGGCTAATAGTTCTAGCCATTTCCTCTATTATTATATCGCTGTCGACCTATAGGCGAGTCACTAGTGTTTCGCCTGTAATATTACTAAGGTCTACTAAAGCCGGTTAGGGGAAGAACCTTTCTATAAGGATCTTTACCTTCTTATTATTGTTGTTTATGGCCTATAATTCTCCTGCTCTTCATAGGGGTAGTAAGTATAAGTCTTCTGCTAGGCGCCCTGCCTTTTTCTTTACCTATTTTATTATAGCCTAAAGGCCCTTATTATAGGGGAGGCTTAGGTTAGAAGTATACTTATTTATAAACTATCTCTAGTTATTCCTTGCTTCTTTTTTTAGGGTATTCTTTAGCTGGTTTCTTATATCTTTATATCGTCTCTCGTCTTTAGGGTTATGGCTACTTATATATTTCCTTCTTACTTGTCATTAGCTGGCAACTAGAACTGCGTATTATGTAGACCATGTATGTTGCGCGTAGGGGCCTAGTTTTAAGATCGGGCAGTGCTCTTTTAGCCTATTTTTAATTACTGCCTAGATCCTTTCTAGTCTTCGGTTAATTTCCTTAGGGGTGGCCAATAAGCCTTACTTATTTAGTATTAGGTGGATTTCTTCTAGGTCTTAAAGTTGTTATTTAACTGCATTAAGGAAACTATTTATCTTAAGCTTCCTTATTGCGTATCTTTTTCTATTTAGTTACGCTTTAGTATCTAGGTTTAGCTATATCTAAATAGGGATATAGTCTAAGGTAAGTGCCTATTTTTCTTTAGGGTTACACCTTTTAAGTCTCTAGTATAGGCCTTTGTCTATAAATGTGAGGTTAATTATACTTCTAGCGGTGCCTTATTGCTATATAATTACTCCTAGGGGGGTAGCTAGCTTAAGGCCCCAGATATCTATAGCTCTTAATAGGCACTTTAACTGTTAATCTGCAGTAATATAGATACCCTCCTACATAGGTGGTGGAGGTTTATATCTCCTAGTAGGATAAACTCTATACCTTTAGTTTCCAGTAAGCTTATTACTAATATAATATTCTCTATTTATAGGACCCCTTTAACCCTAGGGTTATATACATTAATAATTTATACCAGTCCCCTATATGTTTAGATTGTTATAACTATAATATCTAGGTTAACTACCTGCTATAACTATAAGGATAGGCTAATAGCCTTACTAATTATAAAGCACACGCGTATAGCTACTTTTAGTTTATATAGGAGCTGGAATCCTTAGGGGCAGTATATTAATTATATAAAGGTATTATAATACGGTTCTTATATAGTAAGGATATAGTGTTTCTCTAGGTCTAGACTGTCTAGTAGGGGCCTTATAAGGTGGTGGTTTGTATTGCCGTAGTTATACTATATAATGGATAGGTGGCGGACCCCTAGCGAGGGTCCTTCAACTCTCCTTTATTCCTTACTTCTTCTGTTTTTACTTTCTTTAGGATATTTAGAGCTTCTATCTCTTATATCTACACCCTAGTTACTACTTATTTTATATAAAGCTTTCTATTTTTATATCTTATGTTTCTATTAGCGCTTCTATATCTAAATCTATTATTATTACCGGTTCTTCCCCTATTTTTACTGGTTGGCTATATACCCTTTATAGGTTGGCTGCGAATATTATATTTGCTATATTAAGTCTAATTCTTAATTATCCTAGTCTTAAGCCTACTATTACTGTCTATAGGGGTCTTCCTATAGGGCGTCCTCTTCCTTATATCCCCTATAACCCTTATATCCCTAATTAGTCTAGTAATATTACGCGGCATCGCTTCTAGCCTATTAAGGCTTAGGATAGCTAGCCTAGCCCTCTAGTATTAAAGGTAGGAAATGCTAGGAAGGCGCCTACGTCCCCCTAGCTTATTACCTATTATTTCTATTTATATAACCTAGCGTGCAGTTATTCCCGTAGCTGTTAAGCCCTTACTTTTTATCTCCTGTATTTAATATAGTTTTCTCTCTCCTACGCCTTATATATGCTTTAGTGGCAGTTTATGTATTTTATTTAGTCTTAATTTAAGTAATGTCTTATATTATAGGGGCCTGCACAGTAGCCGTAGCATACCTATACTGCGCATATAGATTAGGTGTGTCCCTATTATATATAGCAATAGCATTATTCTAGGCATAGTCTGTGGTTATAGAGCCTTATATTATATATAAGGCCATTTATAATTATTCCTTTTTAGATAAGGAGTTTTTACATTCCTAGTATATATATGCTAATAATAAGGGAGCCATATATTTGTCTAGCGTCTCCCTAGTAAGTTTTTAGCGACCCTTATATCCTCTTATTATTCTTATTATATACTTAATTTACATTTTCCTATTAAAGCTATTAGATTTAGGTAATTTTAAGTCCTAGTATAAGGCGTTCCGTTTATCTTACTATCTTCTATATAATTACTGTATTGTCTACCTAGCGTCCCTTTTCTACCCTAAGGCTTATAGGAACTACTAGGACTTTAACTAGGTAATTCTTACAGAGTACTTTTATACTAATACGTTCTCCTAGCCTATCCTTTACCCTTATAGCTTATTCCTTTGCCTATTAGTCCTTTAGGGTAACTCTAATATCTCCGCTCTTAAGGTGTTAGACTATAACAGCGTTATAGACCTCTTTACGTATCTCTATAAGGACTTCTATTTCTAATTATCCCCTAAGCCCCTCTACTTATTCTATATTTAGTTATATTATAATTATATACCCAGTTATTAACTTAAGGGGGGTAGGTTCCCTATACTGTAAAAGCGCAGCTACGGCAGCCTAGGTGCGGTTTGCCGGTAAGGGGGGGTTATACTTATTTTTAATTTTACTTAGCCGTTAGAGGATTTAATTAAGGGTTTACTAGAGGGGCGCCTAAGGTTTACTAGACTAGCGGAGCCATTCTACTAGCTATATTAGTTCGTTATAGCTAACGGTTACTCCCCTATAATTCTGGATACTAGATGCGTCCAATAGGCTTTATATTTTATTAGATGCCTTCTTAATAGAGGTATTTCCGCTTTATAGTGTGGTATTCGCCCGTTTTTATTATGGAGGGCTATTGCTAGGCGTAGTTCTAGCGGTCGCGCGCAAGTGCGAGCTACCGTCGTTTGACGTGTGCCTCCCATGCGATGCATGCATCTTAGGGGGATTCTCTGGGTGTTTTTTAGAGTTCTTTTGGTTAGTTTTGGTCTTTTTGGGCCGGGTGTAGCAAGAGCTCCTGTTTTGCGGATTATATTGTTAAATACAGCAGTACGCAGCAGTATGCCGCACTGTATTGTTAAATACAGCAGTATGCCGTACCTTAGTCGATACCATACGCTACACGTTATAGTGCGCGGAATGCGTATTTGGCCGCCAAATGCTGCCAAATGCTGCAAAAATGCTGGTAAATTTTTTCCTGACGTAGGAGAAAACCCCTTTATAAAGGAAGAAGAAAAAAAGGCAAAAGATATCCTAAAAGGACTAGTTAAAGAAGTAAGAGCTCTCCGTAATGAGGTGGCCCCTACTAAAAAAAACCTACGCAGAGAGGCTAAAAAAGGACCTCCCTACTTTGTCCTCTTTACCCTTATTACTACCGTCTCCTACTACTTCTACTTCTACTAGAAGTAAGAAAAAGCAGCTATAAGAAAGGAAACTAGTTTTAATTGTAGACGAAAAGGACCAAATTCTAAATACCTTCTCTATACGAAACAAAGTTAATTAACTATTTGTATTAAAACTGCAAGTAAAAAAGCTAGTACTAGCGTCTATAGCTAGAACTAAAGGAAAATAAAATATTCTCCCTATAACTATAAAAGAGTATAATGTAGATTTCCTAGTTAAATATGAGGATATCTAGTATAATTGCTTTACCTTTTAAAGAGAATAAAAACTAAAACTATAGGTTTAAATTATAGCCCACGGGGTTCCTACTATACCGTTNCTAGGAGAAGGAGGCTCTAAGCTTCTAAAAGAAGAAATTAAGACTTTTAACCCAATAAGGATATAAGGACTACCTAGGTGGATCTTATTTAGTATAAAAAAACACAATCTACAGACTAGATTTAGCTCTATAGTTTTTACTATAGAGAATAAGGAAAAAAGACAAGAAATCCTTAAGTAAAAGAAGATATCAATTGTAGGTATAGCTACTAAGGTAGTAAAATACCTTAAAGTCTCTCCTACTACGCAGTGTACTAGCTGTTAAAATTTTAGCTATATAGGAGACAGATGCTCTACTAGGGCCTATAGATATTATGTGGCTATATACTTATTTAAAGACCACGGCTGCCCTACCTATATAGCAATAGGCAAGCCTTATAAGCACACTACCCCTCTTTATATTAATTGTAAAGAAAAACACTTTGCTAATAGTAAAGACTGCGAGACTCTTAAAGCAGCTAAATTAGTACGTAAAGAAGAGTTTATAGAAGAATAAAAACAATACAATCCTAGAAGCCTATTAGGCTTTTAATAAAACGATATTAGAGAGTAAAGGAATAGAAATAAATTGCAAAAGGATAGGATAGGTATTAGGATTTCGTAGTTTTTCCTACTGTTTTCTTATTCCCTAGTAGTTGTAGTAACTTAGTGTTCTACTAAGGAACTATAAACTACTAGGATATAGCTACTAGTATATATTAAGCTGCCTAGAAAGGATTTATATATATAGAACTATAGCGCTATAGCCTAGAGGCTGTATGCGCAGTATTATACGTAGTATAATACAATGGATTAAAAATATATAGTAGGCGTTAGTAACTTATTAACCCTTTACGCGGTAAAGCAAAAATAGTAGAGCTATTATATAGTCCTCCGTAGGCGCTTAAAATAGTAACACGCCTTAATTAATAGATGTTTAAATTGCTCCTTAATCGGCTTATTAGCGACTATAAATTATATACGCAGGAAGGTATATTAGCGGAGCAGAAGCTAATGATATTTATGGCTAGATATAGGTGGGTTAACTAGAAAGTTTGTAGTGTGGGAGTTTTAGCACCTAACGCCTATAACAAGCCTATTAGTAGGTAACATCTAGTAGGTAATAAGACGCTATAACTAACCTCTATTAGCTCCCTCTATAAAGTTCTTAATGCTTTATATAAGCTATATAAGGATATTATTAAGCTACCGCCTAATTAAACGCCTAAATGAGTAGAATCTGATAATAAGATATGGCCCTTTTTTGCAGATTGTATTAGCGCGTTTAACGGCTCGTATATACCAATATTAGTTCCTAAAGCTTAGTAAGCAGTATGGCGTAATAGGAAAGGCTAGATCTCGCAGAATGTATTTACGGCGTGCGATTTTGATATAAACTTTGTGTTAATTATACCTAGATAGGAAGGCTCTGCATATAACGGCCGCGTGTTTGCTTTTATAAAGGATAGTGGCTTTTATACGCCTTTAGGTCGCTATTATCTAGTAGACGCTAGCTATGCTACGGATAATCCTATATAGTGCTTATTCTATATTAGAAGGTGCAATATTATTTAAAGAAATAGGTAAATGTAAACAAAAGGCTAAAGAATAAGAAAGAACTGTTAATTTGCGTAAGCGGAGGTCGGAGGACGACAGGGTGAACGATGTAGTGAAGTAAGTGAAGTGGATGAACTTGATGCAATTGATAATGTCTATCTGCGGGGGATCGAGTCTATATACCTAGAAGACCCTAGTTCCAGAACGTCTACGTTCCGTCTTATATTCTAATACGTTACCTAATACACTAGGTAATACGTTACCTGATATACTAGGTAATACGTTACCTAATACACGAGGTAATACGTTACCTAATACACTGGCTGATACACTGGCTGATACTATCTAATATATTAGTTAATACACTAGCTGATACTATCTAATACACCGCGTAAAGCCGTAGGGTTCTTCTAGGGTGTTCTTATGTAACGCTTATATAAGTATATTAAAGATCATCATTGACAAGAACTGTTTAACTTACGCTACGCTTTCTTAAGGAATGTAATTAAACGAGCATAAAACTAGGAAAAGGCTTTTTTAAATCCTTCTCTAAAACAATAGGGAAGAATAAAGAAGGTAGATGCTTTAAGGACTATACCGCGGTACAAACCCCTACGCACCTCTTACTAGAATGCAGACTACATTGGGAAGACAGAAAGGAAATGCAAAGACAAATAGGCTCTTCTCTCTCCTTAGAGAAGCTTTTTTGTACAAAGAAAGGAAGAAGGGCGCTTTTTCTATTCTTAAGTAGGACAAAAATAGCNANTGGGAAGTGGCTAAGAGCAGAAGGATCTCTAGAAGGAGGCAACTCCTATTAAAAGTCCTAGTAGATAGACCATAGAAAGCAAAAGAATAGAAATGAACTATAAAAAGGACAGGGACAGGCGTTAGGATTTTTTATAATTTTATTCCAATTTTTTCTACTATTTTCCTATCATTTTCTTACTACCTAATAGTTGTTAGCAACCTAGTATCTTACTAGGAAGCTGTAAATCCCTAGCCTAGGGATTTATAAACTACTAGAACATAGCTACTAGTATATATTAAGCTGCCTAGAAAGGATTTATGTATATAGAACTATAGCGCTATAGCCTAGAGGCTGCATGCGCAGTATTGTATATAGTATAATACAACAGATATAAAAAAAATATGAAAAAATGAAAAAATAAACGAGCATTTAGCGTCTTAATGTTAATTTAGGTAAGCGGAGGTCGGAGGACGACAGGGTAAACGATGTAGTAAAGTAAGTGAAGTGGATAAACTTAATGCAATTAATAATGTCTATCTGCACCTTTACCGCACATACGACCTTACTAAAAGGTGGCGCCGTACTTCCAAACTTACGTATACCCATCTTACTATTAAAAACTATCGTTTTTTCTACTCCTAAGACCCAACTCCGCCTACTTAGCAAGCTAGAGGTAGATTTATTCTCCTAATTACCCCCTTTTGCCTACAATAAAAGACTTGGTAAAAGGGGCCCTAGCTTATAAGCGAGGCACGGATAGGAATACTAAAACTACCAAATATAGACTTTTCCTAGGTTTTTCTTGTTAATGATAAGCTCTAATGTGTTAATTTGCGTAAGCGAAGGTCGGGGGACAACAGGGTAAACGATGTAGTGAAGTAAGTAAAGTGGATGAACTTGATGCAATTGATAATATCTATCTACGGGGGATCGAGTCTCTATATACCTAGAAGACCCTAGTTCCGGAACGTCTACGTTCCGTCTTATATTCTAATACGTTACCTAATACACTAGGTAATACGTTACCTAATATACTAGGTAATACATTACCTAATACACTAGGTGATACGTTACCTGATATACTAGGTAATAAACTAGATCTAAGGATAAAGAATGAATATAAATCTATCAAATCTATCTACGACGAATATAGGCCTTTATATAGGCCTATACCTACAAAGTCATAAGTGGTTGCTTACGGACGTCGTCCAAAAAGGAACCAAAGGGAATCTGCTTATGTAAGCAGGCAACGAATGTAGAGGACTCTTCTAGAACTATTGTCACTAGGTAATACGTTACCTAATATACTAGCTAATACACTGGCTAATACCATCTAATACACTAGTTAATATACTAGTTGATATACTAGTTAATACACTAGCTAATACCATCTAATACAAACCCTTTACCGCACATGCAACCTTACTAAAAGGTAGCGCCACACTCCAAAACTTACGCATACCTATCTTACCATCAAGAACAATTAATTTTCCAACTTTTAAGACCTAATTCCTACCGCCTAGCGAGCTAGAGGTGGATTTAGTCGTCGTCTTACCCCCTTTCCCTTAATAGAAAATTTTCCTAAGGGTGGCCCTAGCTTGTAAGCGAGGCACAGACAGGAACACTAAAACTATTACTACTACCACTAATACCAAAACTATAAAATAGGGGCTAGCTTTTCTACTACCTTTTAGCCTAATTTTCCCCAGAAATCTTCTAGTAAGATTAGTAAGGAGAAAGGGTATAAGGATAGTATAAACTAGGAAACCCCCCTATAAAATGCCAAAGTTAAATAGGCAAAAAAAAAAGCCTCCTTTAGAAATAAGTAATCATCAGTCTAATATATTCACTTTTTCTTTCCCCTCTTCTTCTTCTTCTGGCCTATTTAAGGCAGGAGAAAAAAGAGGACATCCTTAGTCTTCTCCTGAAAATGAAAACCAAAACTAAAAACCTGCAAAAAAGATAATAAAACCAATGATTACTACGGATAGTATACCTAGCATACCTTTCCCTCCCCTTTCTCTAAAACAACACCTATAAAAAGCTCTAGAAAGCCTAACTCAGGCCTATAAAGGGCTAGAAGAAGAAGAAAAAGAAGAAAAAGAATAAGTTAAACAGCTAGAGAACTATATATGGAGTATTTTAGTAGGAGAAACCCCCTTTATACAAGGAAAAGAAAAGGCAAAAGATGTCCTAAGGGGACTAGTAGAAGAAGTAAGAGCTCTCNGTAAGGAGGTAGCTCCTACTAAGAAAACTTACGCAGAGAGGCTAAAGAAGGACCTCCCTTTTTCGTCCTCCCTACCCTCCTTATTATTATCACCACCACCACCTTCTACCCCTTCTCCTTCTAGTAGGAGTTCTACTTCTACTAGAAGTAAGAAAAAGCAGCTATAAGAAAGAAAGCTAGTCCTAATTATAGACAAAAAGGACTAACCGCTAAATACCTTCTCTATACGAAACAAAGTCAATCAACTATTTGCATCAAAACTATAAGTAGAAAAGCTAGTACTAGCGTCTATAGCTAGAACCAAAGGAAAATAAAATATTCTCCTTATAACTACAGAAGAGTATAATACGGATTTCCTAGTTAAATATAAGGATATCTGGCGTAACTGCTTTACCTTTTAAAGAGAACAAAAACTGGAGCCCTAGGTTCAAATTATAGCCTATAGGGTTCCTACCCTACCTTTTCTAGAAGAGGGAGGCTCTAAGCTTCTAAAAGAAGAAATTAAGATCTTTAATCCTATAAAGATATAAGGGCTACCTAGATGGATCTTATCTAGTGTAAAAAGACATGATCCGCAGACTAGATTTGGCTCTATAGTTTTTACTATAAAGAATGAGGAAAAAAGACAAGAAATCCTTAAGTAAAAAGAGATCTCAATTGCAGGTACAGCTACTAAGGTAGTAAAATACCTTGAAGTCTCTCCTACTACGCAGTGCACTAGCTGCCAAAAATTTGGCCATATAGGAGACAGATGCTCTACTAGAGCCTGTAGATTCTGTGCGGCTGCACATTTATCTAAAGACCACTGCTGTCCTANCTGTTTAATATNAGGCAGGCCTTNNAAGCACACTACCCCTCTTTNCATTAATTGTAAGNAANAACACTTTGCTAATAGTAAAGACTGCGAGAATCTTAGAGCAGCTAAACTAGTACATGAATAAAACAGATAGGATTCTAGAAGGGGGTAACNCCTACTAGGCTCTTGGAAAAGATAATAGAGAGCAAAAGAAAAGAAATAAATTATAAAAGGACAGGGATAGGCGTTAGGATTTCCTATAGTTTTTTCCTACAGTTTTCTNATTCCCTAGTAGTTGTAGCAACTTAGTATCTTACTAAGGAGCTATAAACCCTTAGGGGTTTATAAACTATTAGGACATAGCTACTAGTACATGTTAAGCTGCCTAGAAAGGATTCATATATATAGAACTATAGCGCCATAGCCCAGAGGCTGCATGCGCAGTATTGTACGTAGTATAATACAACGGATATAAAAAAAAAAAAAAAAAACCATCTAATACACCGCGTAAAGCCGTAGGGTTCTTCCAGGGTGTTCTTATATAATGCTTATATAAGCAATATTAGAGATCATCATTGATATAATGTGTTAATTTAGGTAAGCGGAGGTCGGAGGACGACAGGGTGAACGATGTAGTGAAGTAAGTGAAGTGGATGAACTTGATGCAATTGATAATGTCTATCTGCGGAGGATTAAGTCTCTATATATCTAGAAGACCCTAGTTCCAGAACGTCTACGTTCCGTCTTATATTCTAATACGTTATCTAATACACTAGGTAATACGTTACCTAACATACTAGGTAATACATTACCTAATACACGAGGTGATACGTTACCTAATATACTAGCTAATATACTGGCTAATACTATCTAATATACTAGTTAATATACTAGCTAATATACTAGTTAATACACTAACTAATACCATTTAATACACCGCGTAAAGCCGTAGGGTTCTTCCAGGGTGTTCTTATGTAATGCTTACATAAGCAACATTAGAGATTATCATTAACACTTCTTTTATAAAGGGATTTTTTCCTACTAGGATTCTCCGTATATAGTTCCCTATCCGCTTAACGTATTCTTCTTCTTCTTCTTCTTCTTCTTTTAGCCCTTTATGGGCCTAGACTAGGCTATCTAAAGCCTTTTATAGGTGTTGTTTTAGAGAAGGGAGAGGGAGAGGTACACTTGGTGTACTAGTAGGTATATTATCCGCGATAGTAGTTGGTTTTATTGTCTTTTTTGCAGGTTTTTGGTTTTCTTTTTCAGGAGAAGACTGAGGATATCTTTTTTTCTCCTGTTTTAAACAGGCCAGGAGTAAGAGAGGGGGGAGAAAAAGTAAATATAGACTCTTTATCACTTATTTCTATAGGAGGGTTTTTTAAGACTTATTAGTGTCAATGATGATCTCTAATGTTGCTTATATAAGCGTTATATAAGAACACCCTGGAAGAACCCTACGGCTTTACGCGGTGTATTAGATGGTATTAGCTAGTGTATTAACTAGTGTATTAGATGGTATCAGCTAGTGTATTAACTAGTATATTAGATGGTATTAGCTAGTATATTAACTAGTGTATTAGGTAACGTATCACCTTGTGTATTAGGTAATATATTACATAGTGTGTTAGGTAACGTATTACCTAGTGTATTAGGTAACGT
This sequence comes from Cenococcum geophilum 1.58, assembly GCF_001692895.1. Lineage (NCBI taxonomy): Eukaryota > Fungi > Ascomycota > Dothideomycetes > Gloniales > Gloniaceae > Cenococcum > Cenococcum geophilum. Next base: position 334,703 of record NW_027137640.1, read on the forward strand.
ATTAGAATACGAGACGGAATGTAGACGTTCCGGAACTAGGGTCTTCCAGGTATATAGAGACTCGATCCTCCGCAGATAGACATCATCAATTGCATCAAGTTCATCTACTTTACTTACTTTACTACATCGTTCACCCTGTCGTCCTCCGACCTCCGCTTACGCAAATTAACAGGTTATAAGCCTGGCTGCTCTAACCTTAACTAAATCTCAATTAATTTTTAACTAAAACGACAAAATCTGACCTTAATCAAATATTAATTAATTGTTGACTAATTTTTTGATTAAATCTGAACTAGATCTTAAGTCAATTTCATCTCTATTTTACTTTCACTTAAATTTTACTTTAAGTTAAATCTTGTTTGAATCCTATTTGAATCTTAATTAAATCTTAATCAAATCTGAAGTATATATTATTTAATCTATCTATTTATTTAATTTTATTTACTTATCTAAATCCTATTATTTGATTCTACTTATCTAAATTCTATTATTTGATTCTACTTATCTAAATCCTATTATTTGATTCTACTTATCTAAATCCTATTATTTGATTCTACTTATCTAAATCCTATTATTTAATTTTATCTGTTTAATCCTATTGTTTAAATTCTATTTATCTATTTGTAGATAAAATGTTAGATAAGGTCTTAATGGAAAGGCTTATTGGGCAATCTAACTATGAAGTCTGGAGCCTTTGGGTCCAATCACTTCTTATAAAAGGTTCGCTTAATAATGCTATAGAAGGAGTTACCCTAAAAAGGGAAATTGACTAAAAAGCCTTAGCTAATATAAGGCTGATAATTAAGGATGGACCTCTCTTGCAAATACGGTATTCCAAAACAGCTCTGGAAGTATGGAAACTATTAAAAAATCTCTATAGCCTAAAAGGGTTTAGCTCGGAATTCTTAATTTATAAAGAGCTTTTTGAGACTACCTTATCTAAATACTCTTCTATAGAGGAGTATTTAAATAAAGTAAAGCAACTTACCGACCAATTGAAAGCTAAAGGCATAGAATTGCCAAATTAGGTAATTATTGCTTGGGTTTTAAATAACCTAACTAGTCCTTATGAGGGATTTATTATAATGGTTACCTAATCTTACAGAACCAATTCTAGTACTATTAACTTAGAAAACCTGTTTTCTAACTTACTGGATGAATCTAGAAGATAGGTATCTAAAGATTAGAAAATAGCCTTGGTTATAGGGTCTTAACGACCTGGGATTAATCGGACAAATTAAATATATAAAAACAAGTACTGTAAGAAGTGTAGAATAACTACGTATTCTATAAAGGACTGTTTTTATCTATTTCCTAAAAAGGCCCTAAAAGGCTTTAAAACTAAGCACCAATATAAGCTAAAACCTTAAGAAGCTCTTATGTCTATAAATACTAGTAATAACTATCCTAGTAATATAGAAGAAGACGATTTTGAAATCAATTTTAATCTAATAGATACCGATTAGGTACTTATTACCAATAAAAACCCCTAACTAAATTAAAAAGGAGCTAATTTTATATTAGACTTAGGAGCTACTAAGCATCTAATAACTAAAAAGGTATACTTTATAAGCTTTAAAGATTCCTATAGGAAAATTGGTTGGGGAACTAATGCATTAATTGATTATATTGGAATCGGAAATATTAAATTGGTAAATAAAGGAAATAAAATTATAATAATAATAATTCATTGCTTAACGTCCGATTTGGATCCCTACTAGGCCCACACGGACTACTCCTTATTTACATGTGGGGAGAAAACTCTATTTAAGAAAAATAAGAAAACCCCGTAATCTATCTCCCCGCCTTTTAGGACTCGCCTGCTTAGCGCCTGTGAGTCGCCTATGGTGCTCTACTACCTTACTATTTAACCTCCTTGGGAACTACTGCTGCCGTAATAAGCCTACGGACGCGCTAGTATTATAAACTTTTACTCTACTACTATAGAGTTACTAGGGGGCACCTACTGCTCGCCCCCTTGCCTTTTATTACTATTTCCCTTGCAACCTAGAACTAATTTAGTATATTTTAACTAATAAGCCACTGGGTGACCGCCTTGAGGCCTTTTTATATTAAGAGTAGTGTATTATAGTTCTCTGTGCCAGCTACTAAGAGTATTATTTCTTAATTAGTGTGTAGGGGGCATAGTAGTATTACGTGTTTTGGTGTCTGTTTTAGCCAGCTATATTCGCATTTTAGGCTACCTACTAGGATACCTACCTAGTAAAGCCAATCTTTTAGTCCTATTATTCCTGTTCTTAAGAGTGTTACTATTATATTTTCTACCTTTGTTAGGCCTTCTTGGAGCCCTTAGGTATTTACCCCCTATGGCGTTAACTATGCTATAGCTTAGGTTTGTCTTGCCTAAGTTAGCCTCTGTATCTTTGACTCCTATTTACCTCTTTAGCGTTAGTCTAACTAGTATTACATTACGGTAGATAATTTCCTAGCGTTCTTGTATGTTCTACTTTAGCTCCTTTCTCTATTTTACTATTATCTTTACTAACCTCTTACGCGTCTCCCTTCCTCCTTTATATGGGCCTAGGCCCTAAAGCGGTACTATTTTTCTTCTACTTTTTTTTACCTATTTCTCTAATATCTCTTCCCTACTTTAGGGTTATTGGTTTGTTCTCCTATAGGGCACCCTAGGGTCTCTCTATAGTTTACTTAGGCGTGTCTTAATATACTTTATAATATTAAAGTTGCGTTTATTTTATGTTCTTTATATTATAGCGGCTTTAATATATAACTATAGGGGGGGAATATTGGATTCCTTCTTAAGCAGTGCTGTGGCCGTTCGCTTGTACCCGCCTGTGATACTCTAAAGGTAGGCTATTTAGACCTTTTAAAGTGGTTTAAGGAGTGATTTTAGGGGGCCCTTCTCAGTTTCTCTAATGGCCTAGATACTGGATCTATATGTTATAGTTAGCCGGACAACTGCTGTATATAGTAGGCGTAACCTTTAGAAGTATAGACCCTATATGGAATTAATAATTCTGGATAAAGCGATAAACTATACTTGGCCTTTACGGGCCGCTTATACCGCATATACGCTTCACTAGAGCTTACTATCTACCTATACTCCTAATACCCTTAGGCCCTAAACTGGTTAACCCCTAAAGCCTTAAATATAAATTATATGCTAGAGATCTGTAGATTAGTTGCGTTTTCTTATAAAATAGATTAGCTAGTATTTCTCTGGTAAGAATTAGACTCTATAACGTTTTACCTACTCTATATAAGTATTATAGGCTTTCTCTAGTGTTTTATAGTTCTCTGCGGCTGTTAGCCCGTATATAATTAGGTTTATATCATTAACAAAGCCTATCCCCTAGGTTACCCCTTTCTTAAAGGAGTTAAGCAGGTTGCTTATAAAGAAAAGAAAGAGTATAGGCGAGAGGGGTAATCCTTATGGTATTCCTATTGCAACTGTAATAGGGGGGCTCTGGTATCCGCTAAAGACCAGTAATATTTCTTTTTAGCCTATAAACCCTTAGACAAATTATATAATCTATTCTAGAAAGCCCTTTACCTTAAGGATATACAGGAGACGCTTATAGAGTATATTATTATAGGCACTACTAATGTCTAGGCTAAGCATTAATACTATAAAGTCCTTTCGCATCGCCTATACAGATTTAATAGTAGTAGCAAGTAGCATAAGTACTAATAGTGTTAAGCGGTTCTTTCTTGCCCCTATTTAGCTTTATAGTAGTAGGGCGTATTTCTCTACCGTATCTACTATGCGTTCCGCTATTACCCTTTCTAAGATCTTACTAAGGGTGTTTTCTAAGGTAATAGGGCGGTAGCTTCCTAAGATTAAGTAATCTACTTTACCTTCTTTTTATAGGATAACTGTCGTTATAGATCTTCTAAGTTGCGGGTAGTAGCCTATAGCAAAGTATGCTCTAGCTATATCTATAAGCCAAGGTGCTATAAATAGCCTATAGGTTTTTAGGGCCTTATTTAGAATCCCATCTAGTCCTAGTACTATATTATTTAAAAGGCGGCTAATAGTTCTAGCTATTTCCTCTATTGTTATATTACTATTAACCTATAGGCGAGTTACCGGTATTTCGCCCGTAATATTACTAAGGTCTACTAGAGCCAGTTAGGGGAAGAACCTTTCTATAAGGATTTTTACCTTCTTATTATTATTATTTATAGCCTATAATTCTCCTACTCTTTATAGGGGTGGTAGGTATAAGTCTTCTACTAAGCGCCCTACCTTTTTCTTTATCTATTTTACTATATCCCAAAGGCCCTTATTATAGGGGAGGCTTAGGTTAAAAGTATACTCATTTATAAACCGTCTCCAGTTATTCCTTACTTCTTTTTTTAGGGTATTCTTTAGCTAGTTTCTTATATCTTTATATTATCTCTCGTCTTTAGGGTTATAGCTACTTATATATTTCCTTCTTACTTATTATTGGCTGGTAACTAGAACTACGCATTATATAGACTATACATATCGCGTATAGGGGCCCGGTTTTAAGATTAGGCAGTACTTTTCTAGCCTATTTTTAATTACTGCCTAAATCCTTTCTAGTCTTTAGTTAATTTCCTTAGGGGTAGTTAATAGGCCTCGCTTATTTGGTATTAGGTAGATTTCTTCTAAATCTTAGAGTTATTATTTAACTATATTAAGGAAACTGTCTATCTTAAGCTTCCTTATTNCNTATCTTTTNCTANTTAGTTNCGCNTTANTATNNANNTCTAGCTNTATNTANATAGGGATATAGTCTANGGNAAGTGCCTATTCTTCTTTAGGGTTATACCTTTTAAGTCTCTAGTATAGGCCTTTGTCCATAAATATAAGGTTAATTATACTTTTAGCGGTGCCTTATTGCCATATAATTGCTCCTAGGGGGGTAGCTAGCTTAAGGCCCCAAATATCTATAGCTCTTAGTAGGTACTCTAACTATTAGTCTATAGCAATATAAATACCCCCTTACCACGGGTGGTGGAGGTTTATATCTCCTAATAGGATAAACTTTATACCTTCGGTTTCTAGTAAGCTTATTACCGATATAATATTCTCTATTTATGGGACCCCTTTAACCCTAGGGTTATATACATTAATAATTTATACCGGTCCCCTATATATTTAGATTGTTATAACTATAATATCTAGGTTAACTACCTACTATAACTATAAGGACAGGCTAATAGCCTTGTTAATTATAAAGCATATATATATGGCTGCTTTTAGTTTATATAAGAGCTGGAATCCTTAGGGGCAGTATATTAATTATATAAAGGTATTATAATACGGCTCTTATATAGCAAGGATATAGTATTTCTCTAGGTCTAAACTATCTAGTAGGGGCCTTATAAGGCGGTAGTTTGTGTTATTATAGTTATACTATATAATGGATAGGTGGCGGACCCCCAGTAAGGGTTCTTTAACTCTCCTTTATTCCTTACTTCTTTTATTTCTACTTTCTTTAGGATATTTAGAGCTTTTATCTCTTATATCTATACCCTAGTTACTACTTATTTTATATAGAGCTTTTTATTCCTATACCTTATATTCCTATTAGCGCTTCTATATNTAAATCTATTATTATTACCGGTTCTTCCCCTGTTCTTACTGGTCGGCTATATACCCTTTATAGGTCGGCTACGAATATTATATTTACCGCATTAAGTCTAATTCTTAATTGTCCTAGTCTTAAGCCTATTATTACTGTCTATAGGGGTCTTCCTACGGGGCGTCCTCTTCCTTATATCCCCTGTAACTCTTATATCCCTAATTAGTCTAGTAATATCGCGCGGCGTCGCTTCTAGCCTATTAAGGCTTAGGATAGCTGGCCTAGCCCTCTAGTGTTAAAGGTAGGAAACGCTAGAAAAGCACCTGCGTCCCTCTAGCTTATCGCCTATTATTTCCATTTATATAACCTAGCGTGCAGTTATTCCTATAGCTATTAAGCCCTTACCTTCCGTCTCCTGTATTTAATATAGTCTTCTCTCTCCCACGCCTTATATATGCTTTAATAGCAGTTCGCGCATTTTATTTAGTCTTAATTTAAGTAATGTCTTGTATTATAGGGGCCTATACAGTAGCCGTAGCACACCTATGCTGCGCATATAGATTAGGTGTGTCCCTATTATATATAGCAATAGCATTATTCTAGGCGTAGTCTATAGTTATAGAGCCTTATATTATATATAAGGCCATTTATAATTATTCCTTTTTAGATAAAAAGTTTTTATATTTCTAGTGTATGTGTGCTAATAATAAGGGAGCTATACATTTGTCTAGCGTCTCCCTAGTAAGTCTCCGGCGACCCTTATGTTCTCTTATTATTCTTATTATATACTTAGTTTGCATTTTCCTGTTAAAGCTATTAGATTTGGGTAATTTTAAGTCCTGGTATAAGGCGTTCCGTTTATCTTACTATTTCCTATATAATTGCTATATTATCTACCTAGCGTCCCTTTTTTACCCTAAGGCTTATAGAAACCGCTAGGACTTTAACTAAGTAATTTTTATAGAGTACTTTTATGCCAATACATTTTCCTAGCCTATCCCCTGCCCTTACGGCTTATTCCTTTGCCTATTAGTCCTTTAGGGTAACTCTAATATCTCCGCTCTTAAGGTGTTGGACTATAACAGCGTTATAGACCTCTTTGCGTATTTTTATAAGGACTTCTGTTTCTAATTATCCCCTAAGCCCCTCTGCTTATTCTATATTTAGTTATATTATAATTATATACCCGGTTATTAACTTAAGGGGGGTAGGTTCCCTATACTATAAAAGCGCAGCTACGGCGGCCTAGGTGCGGTTCGCTGGTAAGGGGGGGTTATACTTATTTTTAATTTTGCTTAGCCGTTAGAGGATTTAATTAAGGGTTTGCTAGAAGGGCGCTTAAGGTTCGCTAGACTGGCGGAGCCATTCTACTAGCTGTATTAGTTCGTTATAGCTAACGGTTACTCCCCCGTAATTCTGGATACTAGACACGTCCAATAGGCTTTATATTTTGTTAGATGCCTTCTTAATAGAGGTATTTCCGCTTTGTGGTGTGGTATTAGCCTATCTTTATTATGGAGGGCCATTGCTAGGCGTAGTTCTAGCGGTCGCGCGCGAGTGCGAGCCACCGTCGTTCGACGTGTGCCTCCCCTGCGATGCATGCATCTCAGGGGGATTCTCTAGGTGTTTTTCAGGGTTCTTTTGGTTGGTTTTGGTCTTTTTGGGCCGGGTGCAGCAAGAGCTCTAGTTCGTTCTGTCAGAATATATAGCATAGGATCAGGAAATAAAATTATATTAGAAAACTGCAGATATACACCTAATTTTTAATATAATCTTATCTCTATTAGTAAGCTAGATTAACTTGGCTATAAAATTATAGTTAAGGGCGGTTAAGCCTATATATACAAAAATAAACAACTGCTTATCTTAGCCATGGGAAGAAACTCCCTATACTATATAGATATAGTACAAAATAGAATAAGGGAAAACACTATACTAGAATCTGTAAAGGAAGCTATTCTTTTTCTCTTAAAGCCCCTAAGGATAAATATCCTAAAAGGCTATAATTAGCTTTCTTCCAGCTAAAGCTAAGAAAAGGCTATTTTAAATCCTTCTCTAAAGTAATAGGGGGGGGAATGAAGACGATAGATGCTTTAGGGAATGTAGAGCACTACAAACCCCTAGGCACCTACTACTAGACTGCAACCTATATATAGAGAAGAAAGAAGAGAAATGCAAAAGAAACTAAGCTCTTCTCTCTCTCTAAAGAAGCTATTTTGTACACTAAAAGGAAGAGAGGCGCTTTTCCTTTTTTAAGTAGGACAGGGATAGCTACTAGAAAGTGGCTAATAACACAGCAGGATCTATAGAAGGAGGTAACTCCTACTAGGCTTCTAGTAAAGAGATATTAGTAAGCAAAAGGATAGAATCAAATTACAAAAGGACAGGGAAAGGCGTTAGGATTTCTTATTTCTTATAGTTTTCTACCGTTTTCTCATTACCTAGTAGTTGCTTGTAACTTAGTATTTTACTAAGGAACTATAAACCCCTAGTTTAGGGGCTTATAAACTACTAGGACATAGTTACTAGTACATGTTAAGCTGCCCTAAGGGATTCATGTATATAGGACTATANCGCCATAGCCTAGAGGCTNCATGCGCAGTATTNTACGTAGTATAATACAACGGATATAAAAAAAAATAGTACAAAATAATTTGGCTAGTAAAAAGACTAAGAAGGTTAAAAGTAAGTAAATAAATAAAATTAAGCTAACAAATAAAATTAATTTGCTTGAACAAGTAGATAAAATCAAACTTTGGCACTAAAGAATGGGCTATATAAATCCTATTTCACTACAAAAGACTCTAGGTCTATAATTAAATATTCTATTAGATGAATGCGAAATTTGTATAGAATTAAAGCTGACAAGTTAGCAAAATAAAGAAATTATACTAAAAGCAAAAGTTCACCTAGAAAAGGTAGTAACTGACTTATATGGACCAATATCCCCTAAAACTATAAATGGTGAAAGATATATCATTTTCTTCCTAGATTTAGCTACTAGATATTTAGAATTTAAATTACTAAAATCTAAATTAGAAGCCTATGAAGCTTTCATAGAATTTAAAAATCGAGCTGAAAATCTATTAAAAAGAAAAAATATAATACCTAAAATTAGATTAGGGGGGTAAATTTGTAAATAAAAGGTTTAAAAGAGCCTGCTTTACATACGGTATTGTTTAGCAATATTTTTACTGCTTATACTTACGAACAAAATGGGTTAATAGAACGAATAAATTGAATAATACTAGAAAAGGTATGCTGTATTTTATTTACTGCAAAACTACCAAAGAACCTTTGGGGGGAAGTAGTAAGTATAGTAGTTTACCTATACAATAGGACTCCACATAGTTAATTGCAATTCAAGACGCCTTATGAAGCACTTTATAATATAAAACCAGATATTACAAATATTAAAGTATTTGGATTAATTGCGTATTATGAAAATAAAGCTAAAGGACTTAAAAAACTAGAGCCTAGAGCTAAAAAGGTGATATTACTTGGATTTGGAAGTAATCTTTATAGATTATATGATATAGATTTAAAAAGGCTTACTTGGGCTAGAGATGTTAAAATACAGGAAAACTAGTTTTATAATTTTAATACTAGCAAAAAAGAAGCCGACCTAGAAGTTAACGAAGAAAGTCTATTTGATTTGAACGAAAGAGAATAAAATTAAGCTATTGAATAAAATTGAGCTATTGAACAAAATCAATCTGTTGAACAAAATTAATCTATTAGACAAAATTAAACTAGACAAAATTAATCCAGTGAATCAGAGGATGATGATATAGACGAACTAGCTCTCCTAGGAACCAATTAAAATGAACCAAGGTCCTATAGAGAAGCTATAAAATCGACTGATTGGCTAAATTGGCAAACAGCGATGGGTGTAGAAATTGATTAACTTGAAAAACAAAAGACCTGGAATATTGTTAATCTATTACCCAATAGAAAGGCTCTAAAAACTTGATGGGTGTATAATATTAAAACAGATTAAAATAACTAAATAATTAAATATAAAGCTAGATGGGTAGTAAAAGGCTTTAGTTAGCAATATGGTATAGATTACGAAGAAACCTTCGCAAATACTTGCCGCCTAGAAGTGTATAAAATGCTACTATATTTAGCAGCTTACTATAATTGGGAAATAGTATAATGGGACTTTAAAAATGCGTTTACGCATGCTGATATAGATAAAGAACTATATATAGAATAACTAGAAGGTGTTACTGTAATACTAAATAAGGTATATAAATTGAATAAAGCTCTATATAGCCTAAAACAATTACTAAGAATATGGTATAACCACCTAGCAAATAACCTTGAAAAAGAAGGATTTTATCCTATCTTTGCAGATCAGGTAGTATTCAAAAATGATATACTAGGTATTATAATAATCTGCCATGTAGATGATCTACTAGTATTTGGCCTAAATATTAAATAAATAAATAAAATTCAAACAAAACTAGGCAAAGACCTAGAATTGATAAATTTGGGACCAGTTTCCTATTTCCTAGGTATGGGAATTACTAGAGATTGTAAAAATAAGGTTATAAAATTAAACCAAAAGAAATACACCTAAAATATCTTATAAAGGTTTAATAAACAAAATCTAAATCCAGTATCTACCCCTGGAATTATTGGCTTAAAAATGGAAAAGAATATAGAATAGGCCTCTCCTAAAGATATAAAACAGTATTAATAAGAAGTAGGAAGCCTAATATACTTGTCTACAAAGACTAGGCCTGATATAGCCTATAACGTAAATACCTGCGCTAGATTTATGTTAAATCTAAAAAATATATATTACCAGGCACTAAATTAAAATTGGAAATACCTAAATTATACCCCTATACAAGTAGGGCAGTAGTGGTCTTTAGATAAATGTACAGCCGCATAAAATCTACAGGCCCTAATAGAGCATCTATCTCCTATATGGCCGAATTTTTGGTAGCTAGTGCACTGCGTAGTAGGAGAGACTTCAAGGTATTTTACTACCTTAGTAGCTGTACCTGCAAATAATATCTCTTTTTACTTGAGGATTTCTTGTCTTTTTTCCTTATTCTCCATAGTAAAAACTATAGAGCCAAATCTAGTCTGTAGATCGTGTCTTTTTACACTAGATAAGATCTATCTAGGTAGTCCTTGTATCCTTATAGGATTAAAAGTCTCAATTTCTTCTTTTAGAAGCTTAGAGCCTCCTTCTCCTAGAAACGGTATTATAGGAACCCCATAGGCTATAATTTGAACCTATAGTTCTAGTTTTTGTTCTCTTTAGAAAGTAAAGCAATTATGCCAGATATCCTTATATTTAACTAGGAAATCCGCATTATACTCTTCTGTAGTTATAAGGAGAATATTTTGTTTTCCTTTAGTTCTAGCTATGGACGCTAGTACTAGCTTTTTTACTTGCAGTTTTAATACAAATAGTTAATTAACTTTATTTCGTATATAGAAGGTATCTAGAATTTAGTCCTCTTCGTCTGTAATTAAGACTAGTTTCCTTTCTTATAGCTGTTTTTTCTTACTTCTAGTAGAAGTAGAAGGGGTAGGAGACGGTAGTGACGAGGGTAGAGAGGACGAAGTAGGGAGGCTCTTATTTAGCCTCTCTGCGTATATTTCCTTAGTAGGGGCTGTCAATGATAATCTCTGATGTTGCTTATGTAAGCATTACATAAGAACACCCTGGAAGAACCCTACGGCTTTACGCGGTGTATTAGATGGTATCAGCTAGTGTATTAGCTAGTATATCAAGTAACGTATTACCTAGTGTATTAGGTAATGTATTACCTAGTATATTAGGTAACGTATTACCTAGTATATCAGGTAACGTATTAGAATATAAGACGGAACGTAGACGTTCTGGAATTAGGGTCTTCCAGGTATATAGAGACTTAATCCCCCGTAGATAGACATTATCAATTACATCAAGTTTATCCACTTCACTTACTTCACTATATTATTCACCCTGTCGTCCTCCGACCTCTGCTTACGCAAATTTACAGGTTATAAGCCTGGCTGCTCTAACCTTAACCAAATCTTAATTAATTTTTAACTAAAACGACAAAATCTGACCTTAATTAAATATTAATTAATTATTAACTAATTTTTTGATTAAATCTGAACTAGATCTTAAGTTAATTTTATCTCTATTTTACTTTTACTTAAATTTTACTTTAAGTTAAATTTTGTTTAAATCCTATTTAAATCTTAATTGAATTTTGATCGAATCTAAAGTATATATTATTTAATCTATCTGTTTATTTAATTTTATTTAATTGTCTAAATCCTATTATTTAATTCTACTTGTCCAAATCCTATTATTTAATTCTACTTATTTAAATCCTATTATTCGATTATACTTGTTTAAATCCTATTATTCAATTCTACTTGTCCAAATCCTATTATTTAATTTTATCTGTTTAATCCTATTGTTTAAATTCTATTTATCTATTTGCAGATAAAATATTAGACAAAATCTTAATTAAAAAGCTTATTGGGCAATCTAACTACAAAGTCTAGAGCCTTTAGGTCCAATCACTTCTTATAAAAGGATTGCTTAGTAATGCTATAGAAGAAGGAGTTACCCCAAAAGGGGAAATTAACTAAAAAGCCTTACCTAATATAAGGCTAACAATTAAGGATAAACCTCTCTTGCAAATACGGTATTCTAAAACAGCTCTAGAAGTATAGAAACTGTTAAAAAATCTTTATAGCCTAAAAGGGTTTAGCTCGGAATTCTTAATCTATAAAGAGCTTTTTAAGACCACCTTATCTAAATACTCTTTTATGAAGGAGTATTTAAATAAAGTGAAGTAATTTACCGACTAATTGAAAGCTAAAGGCATAGAATTGCCAAATTAGGTGATTATTGCTTGGGTTTTAAATAACCTAACTAGTCCTTATGAGGGATTTATTATAATGCTTACCTAATCTTATAGAACCAATTCTAGTACTATTAACTTAGAAAACCTATTTTCTAACTTGCTGGATAAATCTAGAAGACAGGTATCTAAAGATTAGGAAATAGCTTTGGTTATAGGGTCTAGACAACCTAGGAATAATTAGACAAATTAAATATATAAAAATAAGTACTATAAGAAGTGTAGAATAACTACGTATTCTATAAAGGACTGTTTTTATCTATTTTCTAAAAAGGCCCTAAAGGCTTTAAAACTAAGCACTAATATAAGCTAAAACCTTAAGAAGCTCTTATGTCTATAAATACTAGTAATAACTATCCTAGTAATATAGAAGAAGATAATTTTGAAATTAATCTTAATCTAATGGATACTAATTAGGTACTTATTACTAATAAAAACCCCTAACTAAATTAAAAAGGAGCTAATTTTGTATTAGACTTAGGAGCTACTAAGTATCTAATGACTAAAAAGGAATACTTTATAAGCTTTAAAGATTTCTATGGGAAAATTGGTTGGGGAACTGATGTATTAATTAATTATATTAAAATCGGACATATTATTATTATTATTAATTCTATTTATCGCCCGATTCGGTCCCCTTTTTTTTTTAGGTCCATGCAGGCTTCTACCTTCTATATATAGGAAAAACCCCCTAGGGGGGAAAACCTAGGTATATCCTTTTAGCTAGTCTTACGCGCTCCGCCTTCGCCTAGCCTATATACCTTTATATAATGTCTACCTTACGTACCATGCTTCTAAGGTGTCTTAGAAGATCTAGGGGGTAGTAGAAGGGTTTGGTAATTCGCCGGCGTGCCACCTTCAACTAGGTAGGGGGTGTCCAGTCTCTAAGGGACTAGAAGGGGGCGTATCCTTTAGTGTCCTCCTACTGGATCTCATTTGCTGTCTGGAACTGCTGAAGGACTCCTTAGCTTATAAGCCATTGTGCTACTTTATGTAGACCCCTGCTTATAGAGAGCATTCGGGTAATATCATTTGTGCCTGCTCTAGCGAACAACTGGTTTCTTGCAGTGCGTTAGTTGTAGAATAGTAGTACGTGGCGTACTAACTATATAGGCCATCCGCACGTACAGTATGGCGTAATATTTGGGACATAGATGCTTGCTAGCCATACATTTAGCCCTAAAACCTCTGTCCTTAATAGGAAGGCGGCTGTAGATTCTACCTTCGTCTGTCCTTCATATAGGGGGAGAGTTAGTATTATCCATAGGGTAATCCATATGGCTGCCCTCTATGTTTTTGCCGCCTTCTTCCATTATTAGTTCCACTTAATATCTACCCATCTTGCGATACATGTAGTAGATCTCCACTTATGCTAGTGGCCTCCTATCCTCTGCTGCCGTGGTAGCACTCCGCCGGCGTAGCGCCGGGTCTCCGCTTAGTGTTATAGTAGCTCCCATATTTCCTATTCTTTCTCTACCGCATATAGGCGGAGGGCTTTCTAGCTTATAAGCTTAGGCGCGTTACCCCTCTAGGGGGCCCTTACTCCTTATATACGATTAAGTATTTGGCGTATATCCTTCTCTACTAGGTGGTCTTATACTGTAGCTACTCTCTACATAGCAATTGTGTCTGTATATATGTCTAGTAGAGGTACTACTACTTTACGTTCTAGTGCGGCACGTGGTGTCCTCTTATAGGCCCCTATAATTCTACGTAGGCATTAGTTTTGTAGTTTAACTAGTGGCTTTAGGGAGCTTTTTGCTAGTGGCTTGCCTTTTAGGTCTACGCCCCAGATCTAGGCGCCGTATAGCATTGTTGGCCTTACTACAGCTGTGTATAGTAGTCGTATACATCTAAATAAGGGTCCCTAGGTCGAGGCTACGATACGCAATATCGCTGCGAATGCTACTGCTCCCCTATAAGTCGCCTATATAATATACGCATTCCAGTTTAGTCTAGCGTCTACCTATACCCCTAGGACCTTAAGGGTGGCTTCTGGTTTTGCTTCGCAGCCCTAAATGCTTACTATTAACGCTAGGTTATTATTCACCCTCCTTTTCCTTATAAAATAGATAAGCTGGTATTTATCTAGTATAAATTTAGCACTATGCCGTTTTACCTATACGACGCACCTATTATACGCCTAGTTTAGTCTAGTACAGTTTTCTGCTACTATGTTTCCCTATATAATTAGGTTTGTATTATCTATAAATCCTAAAGCTACTATTTCCTAGTTGCTCTTAAATGTCTCTAGTAGCTTAGATATAAAGAATAAGAACAGGATTAGCGATAGGGGCGACCCCTGTAGGATGCCTGTAGGTGTTGGTATTAATTCACTTTTGTAGCCCTCGAATACTATCTTAATAGTGCGCCCTATTAGAAAGGCTTATATAAACTTAACTATTTATTCTAGTAGACCCTTCTTTCTTAGGATCTATAGGAGTCTCTTATATAATACGTTGTCGAAGGCTTTACTTAGGTCTAAGCTAAGTATAGATACTACGCATTTTAGGCGGGCTTGCTACGCCGCCTAGACGCTAGAGGTAATTAGGGAGAGGGCTAAAAGGGTTGATTGCTTCTTTCTTACGCCTATTTATATCTATAGTAGTAGTCCTTGCTCCTCTACGGCGTCTTATATATGCTCTGTAACTATCTTTTCTAGAAGCTTTTCTAGCGTATTTTTAAGGGTAATTGGTTAGTAACTTCCTGGGAGAGAGTAGTCCTTTTTATTTAGCTTTCTTAAGATGACTATAGTTATTACTTTATAGCAGTCTGGTAGATTGCCTTCGTATAGGTAGGTAGATACAGCGTTTACTAGTAGTATTGCTAGGGCTTCTAACGCAGCCTTAATTGCCTTATTTAGGATCCTGTCTAGTCCTACTACTTTGCCTATAGGGAGCTTCCAAATAGCTTCTTTTATGTCCTTTATTAAGACTATCTAGCTTATCTCTAGGGGTAGGGGGTAGTCTTAGTTGCTAATGTCCTATAAGTCTACTTGGCCTACGCCTAGAAAGAACCTCTTTACTAGTATTCTTATTTTTTCCCCATTGTTATTTATATACTAGTTATATACTGTCTAACATAGTGCGGGTAAGTAGGGGTCCCCTAACATTTCCCCTGCGGCTCGCCTACTCCACTTTAATATTTGCCAGAGTCCCTAGTTATATAGCTTAGTGGGGTTTAAAATAATTTCCTTAAGGAATTAGCGCTAGCTGTTTCTGCTCTCCTTCCATATTATCTTCTTAAGCCTATTCTTTAGGGCTTTATAACTCTATTAGTGGTGGACCTCGCCCGTCTCACTGTACTATCGCCTTGCCCTCCTTAAGCCTATGAGTATCTGCACTGCCTTTAGTGACCATTCGCGCCGGGCATGTTTGCTAGGCTAGGCTATTAGGTAGTACTTATCTAGGTAGTTGCTTATAGTCTTCTAGATATCCTCTAGCATTACCTAAGGTATTATTACTAGCCTATTAGTGATTTCCTAGGTATATTTTTCCTAATTAAGTTTCTAGATGGCGTATCTCTGGCGGGTTTATTACGCTAGTGCGTTAACATTAAGGGTTATCTGTATAGGTATATAGTCTGCAGTTATTGCCTATATATTCTCTAGCCCATAGAAAGCTAGCCGGTTTACTAGTGCTTTATGCATAAATATAAGGTCAATTATACTCTCTTAGGTTCCTCTTTTCTAGGTAGGTTCACCTATTAGGGTAGTTAGGGCAAGGCCTCGCGTTTCTAGTTCGTTAAGTAGGTAAGTCGCCTATACTTTTACTATGGCCTGCTGTCCTCCCTATGCTGTATAGTGTGTATTAAAGTCCCCTAGGACTATTATCTCGCCTTCTGCTATATTAATTGTTTATTAGAGTAGCCCCCACGTGGTTATCTAGGGCCTGTTGTCGCTTAGGTTATAGACATTAATTATACTAATTTAGCCCCTATTTGTAGCTATTTATAGTTTAGCTATATTAGGGCTAATAGTGTGATAGCTCTAGGCCTATATATTAATGCGTTGGCTAATTAGGAAGTATATGCGGGTAAATGGGTTTGGTTTATATAGGAGGTAATATCCTTTTAGTTAGTATATTTTACGGGTTTGTTTATTATACGCTAGCTCCTATAGGGCTATTATTTAGTGTTCTTTTAGGTCTAGGCTGTTAAATAGAGGGCGTGTTGCTCTGTAGTTTAAGTGTCCATAGTTATATTATATTGTTGTTAATCCTTTTATAGTTTGTCTAGTGACTTATAGGCGTCTTCTATTTATATCTAGGGCGTTTTACTTAGGGCCGCTATAATTAGGATTCTTTATTAGGATAGGTTTCTAGCGGCGTTAGTGCTACCTTACGGGCGTCCTACGGCTTATTTTGCTGCTAGTTAGGCAGAGGCTGCTCCTATTAGGGTAGGTATCCTAGTTCTCTTCCGCTGTTTAATTATCTAGCCACCATTATTTACCCTACTTGTCTCCTTCTCCTTATATGCGTTTCCCTAGAGCGTGGCTGTAATTTAGTGTAGTTAGGCTTGTCTTATCCTAGTGGCTTCTAGGTATACCTAGTAGGTTTTATATTCCGCCTTCTGCCTTACTTTATATTCTTTTCCGTAATTCACGTATCTAACTCCCTTATCCTTAGGGTAGTCCCTAGTATTATAGTTATCGGCGTACTCTCCGCACCTTACTTACTTCCCGCATGCGTTCTAGGTATATCCCTATTATTAGTATCTAAAGCATTATCGGACTTAGACTCCGTAGTGGTATAGCCGGGCTTTATACTAAAGGCTGTCTATAACTACTCCTTTATGGGCTACTATTGCCTATATCTCTTAAGTTAGTAGGTTAATTATTAAAATACCGCGCGTTTTAACCTTTTGGAACCTTAGTAATTCTCCTATATACGTTATACGTTCTTTATAGAGCCATGCGACTCTAGTTATAGTAATTCCGGAAGCTAGTTTTTTGGTAGCCTCTGTAATCCTCTAAATAAGCTGTGTATTTATAGCGCCTCGTCCGCTTTCTACTTATGTACTAAGTGGTACTCCCATTACTTCAACTAGGTAGTCCTAGCGGAGGATCTTATACTTAGGGGTATCTCCCTAGGTAATAGTCTGGTCCTTTACCTGCTAGTTAGGGAGCGTAACCTCTATATTACCGCTGCGTAGGACCCTTACTGCCACTACCTTTGGTATATATATTTTAATCGATATAAGAATCTGTTCTAGGTCCGCCCCTAATACTTCTAGTATTTAGACCCTAACCGTGGCTCTGACTAGTGCTACGCTAGGTATACGCTAGGGAGTCACCAGTTAGGTGCTTGCGGTAATATTAGCCTATATTAGCTTTGCTACTTATACTATTAGTGTTCTCTATAATTTTATAGCATCCTTAATGCGCCTAAGCCTATCCTCTACCGCGTTCTAGTTCCTATTATGCTTTGTCTAGAGCTCTTATATAATAAGGCCTGCTTATTATACCACACGCGCTACCCCTACGCGTGGGCGTTCGTCCTCTCCCTTCCCTAAATCGTCCTTAATGTTCTTTAGAAGGTCCACAAGTTTCTGCCAATTCTAGTCATTGTCCTTTAGTTGTTATGGTTAAGTCGCCCCCTATTGGGTTTGTTGTGGTGTCGCGATTTTCTGTACAGCGCCCACCCTTTGAGTCTGCTACGACCCTCCTATGTCGCGTAGGCTTTCCGGCTGTGCTGCATGTATTGGTTCTAGGGCATAAAATGCCGTAGATTTAATTGGAGGTGGTTATTTCTCTATTAGGTAATTGGTGGGCGTGTTCTGCTACTATAGCGGCTTTTTCTATTGCACCAGACAAAATTAAATATTAAGAATAAATTAATCTAGTGAATTAGAGGATAATAATATAGATAAACTAGCTCTCCTAGGAACTAATTAAAATAAACCAAGGTCCTATAGAGAAGCTATAAAATTGCATAATTGGCTAAATTGGCAAATAGCAATGGGTGTAGAAATTGATTAACTTAAAAAATAAAAGACCTAGAATATTGTTGATCTACTACCTAATAGAAAGGCTTTAAAAACTTAATAGGTGTATAAGATTAAAATAGATTAAAATAACTAAATAATCAAATATAAAGCCAGATAGGTAGTAAAAGGCTTTAGTTAGTAATATGGCATAGATTATAAAGAAACCTTCGCAAATACTTACCGCCCAGAAGTGTATAAAATGCTACTATATTTAGCAGCTTACCATAATTGGGAAATAGTATAATAGGACTTTAAAAATGCGTTTACGCACGCTAATATAGATAAAGAGCTATATATAGAACAACCAGAAGGTGTTACTATAATACTAAATAAGGTATATAAATTAAATAAAGCTCTATATAGCCTAAAATAATTACTAAGAATATAGTAT
This sequence comes from Cenococcum geophilum 1.58, assembly GCF_001692895.1. Classification (NCBI taxonomy): domain Eukaryota; kingdom Fungi; phylum Ascomycota; class Dothideomycetes; order Gloniales; family Gloniaceae; genus Cenococcum; species Cenococcum geophilum. Next base: position 353,500 of record NW_027137640.1, read on the forward strand.
AACCACCTAGCAAATAACCTTGAAAAAGAAGGATTTTATCCTATCTTTACAGATTAGGCAGTATTTAAAAATGATATACTAGGTATTATAATAATCTGCCATGTAGACGATCTACTAGTATTTGGCCTAAATATTAAATAAATAAATAAAATTTAAACAAAACTAGGCAAAGACCTAGAATTAACAAATTTAGGACTAGTTTCCTATTTCCTAGGTATAGGAATTACTAGAGATCGCAAAAATAAGGTTATAAAATTAAACTAAAAGAAATATACCTAAAATATCTTATAAAGGTTTAATAAACAAAATCTAAATCCAGTATCTACCCCTAGAATTATTAACTTAAAAATGGAAAAGAATATAGAATAGGCCTCTCCTAAAGATATAAAATAGTATTAATAAGAAGTAGGAAGCCTAATATACTTATCTATAAAGACTAGGCCTAATATAATAATAATAATAATAATTCATTGCTTAACGTCCGATTTGGATCCCTACTGGGCCCACGCGGACTACTCCTTATTTACATATAGGGAGAAAACTCTATTTAAGAAAAATGAGAAAACCCTGTGATCCATCTCCCCGCCTTTTAGAACTCGCCTACTTAGCGCCTATAAGTCGCCTGTAGTGCTCTACTACCTTACTATTTAACCTCCTTAGGAACCACTACTGCCGTAACAAGCCTATAGACGCGCTAGTATCACAAACTTTTACTCTACTACTGTAGAGTTACTAGGGGGCACCTACTACTCGCCCCCTTGCCTTTTATTACTATTTCCCTTACAACCCGGAACTAATTTAGCATATTTTAACTAATAAGCCACTAGGTAACCGCCTTAAGGCCTTTTTATATTAAGAGCAGTGTATTATAGTTCTCTATACTAGCTACTAAGAGCATTATTTCTTAATTAGTGCGTAGGGGGCATAGCAGTATTACGTGTTTTNGTNTCTNTCTTAGCNAGCNANATTNNNATCTTAGGNTACNTACTAGGANACCCACCCAGTAAAGCCAATCTTTTAGTCCTATTATTCCTATTCTTAAGAGTATTGCTATTATATTTTCTGCCTTTATTAGGCCTTCTCGGAGCCCTTAGGTATTTACCCTCTATAGCGTTAACCATACTATAGCTTAGGTTTGTCTTACCTAAGTTAACCTCTATACCTTTAACTTTTATTCACCTCTCTAGCGTTAGTCTAACTAGTATTATATTGTAATAGATAGTTTCCTGGCGTTCTTACGTATTTTACTTTAGCTCCTTTCTCTATCTTACTATTGTTTTTACTAACCTCTTACGTATCTTCCTTCCTCCTCTATATAGGCCTAGGCCCTAAAGCGGTACCATTCTTCTTCTGCTTTCTTTACCTATTTCTCTAATATCTCTTTCCTACTTTAGGGTTGTTGGTTTATTCTCCTATAGGGCACCCTAAGGTCCCTCTATAGTTTACTTAGGCGTATTTTAATATACTTTATAACATTAGAGTTGCGTTTATTTTGCGTTCTTTATATTATAGCGGCTTTAATATATAACTATAGGGGGGGAATATTGGATTCCTTCTTAAGCAGTGCTATGGCCGTTCGCTTATACCCGCCTGTAATACTCTAAAGGTAGGCTATTTAGACCTTTTAAAGTAGTTTAAGGAGTAATTTTAGGGGGCCCTTCTTAGTTTCTCTAATGGCCCAGATACTAAATCTATATATTATAGTTGGCCGGACGACTGCTGTATATAGTAGGCATAACCTCTAGCAGCATGGACCCTATATAAAATTAATAATCCTAAATAAAGCGATAAACTATACTTAGCCTTTATAGGCCGCTTACGCCGCGTATACGCTCTACTAGAGCTTACTGTCTACCCATACTCCTAATACCCTTAGGCCCTAAACTAGTTAACCCCTAAAGCCTTAAATATAAATTATATGCTAGAGATCTACAGATTAGTTGCGTTTTCTTATAAAATAGATTAGCTAGTATTTCTCTAGTAAGAATTAGACTCTATAACATTTTACCTACTCTATATAAGTATTATAGGCTTTCTTTAGTATTCTGTAGTTCTCTATGGCTATTAGCCCATATATAATTAGGTTTATATTATTAACAAAGCCTATCCCCTAGGTCGCCCCTTCCTTAAAAGAGTTAAGTAGGTTGCTTATAAAGAAAAGGAAGAGTATAGGCGAGAGGGGTAATTTTTGTGGTATTCCTATTGTAACTGCAATAGGGGGGCTCTAGTATCCGCTAAAGACTAGTAATATTTCTTTTTAGCCTATAAACCCTTAGACAAATTATATAATCTATTCTAGGAAGCCCTTTACCCTAAGGATATACAGGAGACGCTCGTGGGGTATATTATTATAGGTACTACTAATATCTAGGCTAATTATTAATACTATAAAGTCCTTTCGCATCGCCTATACAGATTTAATAGTGGTAGCGAGTAGCGTAAGTGCTAATAGTGTTAAGCGGTTCTTTCTTGCCCCTATTTAGCTTTATAGTAGTAAGGCGTATTTCTCTACCGTGTCTACTATGCGTTCCGCTATTACCCTTTCTAAGATCTTACTAAGGGTGTTTTTTAAGGCAATAGGGCGGTAGCTTCCTAAGATTAAGTAATCTACTTTACCTTCTTTTTATAGAACAACCGTCGTTATAGATCTTCCGAGTTATGGGTAGTAGCCTATAGTAAAGTATGCTCTAGCTATATTTATAAGCTAAGGTGCTATAAGTGGCCCATAGGTTTTTAGGGCCTTATTTGGAATCCTATCTAGTCCTAGTGCTATATTATTTAAAAGGCGGCTAATAGTTCTAGCTATTTCCTCTATTATTATGTCGCTGTTAACCTATAGGCAAGTCACCGGTGTTTCGCCTATAATATTACTAAGGTCTGCTAGAGCTAGTTAGGGGAAGAACCTTTCTATAAGGATCTTTGCCTTTTTATTATTATTATTTGTAGCCTATAATTCTCCTGCTCTTCGTAGGGGTGGTAGGTATAGGTCTTCTACTAGGCGCTCTACCTTTTTCTTTACCCATTTTGCTATATCCCAAAGGCCCTTGTTATAGGGGAGGCTTAGGTTAGAAGTATGCTTATTTATAAACCGTCTCCAGTTATTCCTTACTTCTTTTTTTAGGGTATTCTTTAGCTGGTTTCTTATATCTTTATATCGTCTCTCGTCTTTAGGGTCGTGGCTACTTATATATTTCCTTCTTACTTATCATTAGCTGGCAACCAGAACTGCGCATTATATAGACTATACGTGTTACGTATAGGGGCCCAGTTTTAAGATTGGGCAGTGCTTTTCTAGCCCATTTTTAATTGCTGCCTAAATCCTTTCTAGTCTTCAATCAATTTCCTCGGGGGTAGTTAATAGGCCTCGCTTGTTTAGTATTAAGTGGATTTCTTCTAGGTCTTAGAGTTGTTATTTAACTATATTAAGGAAACTGTCTATCTTAAGCTTCCTTATTACGTATCTTTTTCTATTTAGTTGCCTAGAATATATATGCATTGTAGAACTACTATATATAGCAAGTTTACCTAAACTGCTTGCCTAGTTCCTTGCCACGGTTAACGCAGCAGCTGGTGGACAAAGCCAGCTCCTACCCATATGCACCTGATTTGCTCCATAAGCCTATCCTTATAGCCTGCCCCTGCCTAAATAGACCGACACGCGCATCCGTCCTTTCGGGCTATATAGACAGTGTCGTCGACAAGGTATTGATCCTTCCTCCGAGACAGGTCCACTAGGAGTTAGAGCCCAGTAAAGGGGTAAGGTTCCTAGAGTCGTCCGTCGCTGCCATTATATACCACGCCCCACAGCCGTTGGCTGCTTCGCGTTACCTGTGACGCTCTCACGACGACAGGCCGACCGTGTCTTGCAGGCGTGGGCCCATGATAACTCGACGCCGCGCAGCTACTGTCCCTCAGCCGCCTACTAACCAAACTTGTTGTCCTCCCATCTTAACCAATACCTATATCTAAGTCCGTTCCAGCCTGCCTATACAGGTTCGTCCTAGCTCTTTCTTAGTCCGTTCCGGATTAACGTCGCCGCCTAGAGAAGGGTGCCCCTAGCTCTTTCTTAGTCCGTTCTAGATTAACGTCGCCGCCTAAAGAAAGGTTAACGCCGCTGCGTAGAAAGGCCCTCGCTATAGTATAGTCTTAGAGCGGAACAAGTATATAGAGGTGCCCTGTCGTCTCCTTAGATTCCTATCGCTTCCACCAGCAAATGCAAGCGCTGGCTTGTGGCCCTAGGTCCGGCGCTAGGTAGAGAGACGTCGGGTAAGTTTAAGACCATTCCTCTATTCTTATAAGTTGCCTTATGTTGTTAACGAGCGCCAAGACCCCGCGAAAACTCTGCTGTTCTAACGGCGTCAAGGACGACGCATTCAAAGCGCCCTCTAGCCACGACGTAAACGCCGCTGCATTAGTAACAGACCGAGATCCTTACTCCTTAGCTTGACCGTAACAGACAAGATAAGACGGAAAGGAACCCCCATAGGACAGTATGGGTCGGATCTCGCTTTTAGTGTTCCTTCACTAGGCCTGATATAGCCTATAACGTAAATACCTGTGCTAGATTTATATTAAATCTAAATAAAATACATTACCAGGCACTAAATCAAATTTGGGAAATACCTAAATTACACCCCTACCTTAGGAATTACCTATTCTGGACAAATCAGAACCTTATATTTTAGGTTACTGCGATTTAGATTGGGGGGGTGATATAATAGGTCGAAAATTAACTAGCGCATACTACTTCTTATTTGGTAGAAGCCCTATAAGCTAGGCAAGTTAATTATAAAAAACAGTTGCTTTATTTAGCTGTGAAGCTGAATATATGGCCCTAAAAGAGGCTGTAAAGAATATCTATATTTAATAAGCGTTATTAAACAGCTTAATATAGAAAATAAAGAAAAATTCTATTTGTTCACAGACAGCCTATTAGCAATTGAATTGGCGAATAATCTAGAACATTATGCTAAGACCAAGCATATTAATATATAATACCACTTTGTGCCGAGAACACGTAACAAATAATACAATACAGCTAAGCCATATAAGTACGAAAGAATAGCAGCTAATATGCTTACCAAAGCCTAAGTAGACCTACTTTTAAGAATTTGGTCAGGCAGATAAACTTGCGCTACCATGGATAAATAAAATCGATAAAACAAAATTGATAAACAAAATCAATTAGCAGACACTCTTTCCTTCCTAATTGGACCCTTTTATTCCCACTAGGTTTTGGCCATAGGCTAAGGTTTTTTATTAGGCTGCTTGACTTACTTTTTTTTTTTTTTTTTTTTTTTTTATTTTTATTTTTTATTTTTTTTTATATCCGTTGTATTATACTACGTACAATACTGCGCATGCAGCCTCTGGGCTATGGCGCTATAGTTCTATATACATGAATCCTTTCTAGGAGCTTAAACCTGTACTAGTTAGCTATGTCCTAATATATAAACTAGGTTTATAGCTCCTAAGGGTTTATAGCTCCCTTAGTAAGATACTAAGGTTGCTACAAACTACTAGGGAATAAGAAAACTGTAGAAAAAACTATAGGAAATCCTAACGCCTGTCCCTGTCCTTTTGTAATTTATTTCTTTTCTTTTGCTCTCTATTAATCTTTTCCAAGAGCCCTAGTAGGGTTACCCCCTTCTAGAATCCTATCTGTTTTATTCATGTACTAGTTTAGCTGCTCTAAGATTCTCGCAGTCTTTACTATTAGCAAAGTGTTCTTCCTTACAATTAATGCAAAGAGGGGTAGTGTGCTTGCAAGGCTGCCTAATATTTAAACAGGTTAGGACAGCAGTGGTCTTTAAGATAAATGTGCAGCCGCACAGAATCTACAGGCCTCTAGTAGAGCATCTGTCTCCTATATGGCCAAATTTTTGGCAGCTAGTGCATCTGCGGTAGTAGGAGAGACTTTGAGGTATTTTACTACCTTAGTAGCTGTACCTGCAATTGAGATCTCTTTTTACTTAAGGATTTCTTGTCTTTTTTCCTCGTTCTCTATAGTAAAAACTATAGAGCCAAATCTAGTCTGCGGATCATGTCTTTTTACACTAGATGAGATCCATCTAGGTAGCCCTTGTATCTTTATAGGATTAAAGGTCTCAATTTCTTCTTTTAGAAGCTTAGAGCCTCCCTCTCCTAGAAAAGGTAGGGTGGGAACCCCATGGGCTATAATTTGAACCCAGGGCTCCAGTTTTTGTTCTCTTTGAAAGGTAAAGCAGTTACGCCAGATATCCTTATATTTNACTAGGAAATCCNCATTATACTCTTCTGTAGTTNTAAGGAGAATATTTTGTTTTCCTTTGGTTCTAGCTATAGACGCTAGTACTNGCTTTTCTACTTGCAGTTTTNATNCAAATAGTTNATTGACTTTGTTTCGTATAGAGAAGGTATTTAGNGGTTNGTCCTTTTCGTCTGTAATTAGGACTAGCTTCCTTTCTTNTAGCTGCTTTTTCTTACTTCTAGTAGAAGTAGAACTCCTACTAGAAGGAGAAGGGGTAGAAGGTNGTGGTGGTNATGATNATGAGGAGGGTAGGGAGGACGAAGAAGGGAGGTCCTTCTTTAGCCTCTCTGCGTAAGTTTCCTTAGTAGGAGCTACCTCCTTACAGAGAGCTCTTACTTCTTCTACTAGTCCCCTTAGGATATCTTTTGCCTTTTCTTTTCCTTGTATAAAGGGGGTTTCTCCTGCTAGGATACTCCGTGTGTAGTCCTCTAGCTNTTTAACTTGTTCTTTTTCTTCTTTTTCTTCTTCTTCTAGCCCTTTATAGGCCTAAGTTAGGCTTTCTAGAGCTTTTTATAGGTGTTGTTTTGGAGAAAGGGGAGGGAAAGGTATGCTAGGTATACTATCCGTAGTAATTATTGGTTTTGTTATCTTTTTTGCAGGTTTTTGGTTTTGGTTTTCATTTTCAGGAGAAGACTGAGGATGTCCTCTTTTTTCTCCTGCCTTAAATAGGCCAGAAGAAGAAGAAGAGGGGAGAGAAAAAGTGAATATATTAGACTGATGATCACTTATTTCTAAAGGAGGCTTTTTTTTTTACCTATTTGACTTTGGCATTTTATAGGGGGGTTTCCTAGTTTATACTATCCTTGTACCCTTTCTCCTTACTAATCTTACTAGAAGATTTCTGGGGAAAATTAGGCTAAAAGGTAGTAGAAAAGCTAGCCCCTATTTTGTAGTTTTGGTATTNGTGGTAGTAGTAGTAGTTTTGGTGTTCCTGTCTGTGCCTCGCTTANAAGCTAGGGCCACCCTTAGGAAAATTTTCTGTTGAGGGAAAGGGGGTAAGACGACGACTAAATCCACCTCTAGCTCGCTAGGCGGTAGGAATTAGGTCTTGAAAGTTGGAAAATTGATTGTTCTTGATGGTAAGATGGGTATGCGTAAGTTTTGGAGTGTGGCGCTACCTTTTGGTAAGGTTGCATGTGCGGTGAAGGGTTTTGTGGAAATATTTCTATATATAGCTGGACGAAAAAGTTATCCAAGACTACCTAATTATAGAAAAGGCCATAAACCATATTAAAGGAGCCTTAATCATAACATTAAAGGATTTAGAGGAGCGTTTAGAGGACTAGAAAAGCGGGAGACGTATCTTAGTACCTGCGAACAAAGTTATAACGCTTAGATTAATATAGCAAAGGTTTAAACTTAAGGACAAAAATAAGCTAAGAGTTAACCTAAGACATTAAGCATATCACACACTATTATAGATCGCATGTGTGGATAATATGTTTTTTTTTAAAATATCCGATCGTATTATACTACGTACAATACTGCGCATGCAGCCTCTAGGCTATGGCGCTATAGTTCTATATACATGAATCCTTTTTAGGCAGCTTAACATGTACTAGTAGCTAAGTGGACACTCTGGCCCGTTTTAAATACTAGGGGGAGCTCCTAGCCTATTGGTGTTTTGTCCTAATATTTTGCTTACTATGGTCTAGTTTATACCAAGAAAATCGCACTAAGGAAATCCTGGCTCTTTTATATATTTCTGCCATATTCTGCCGTTTCTAGAGTAGAAAAAGCGCTCTAAAAGATAGATTTTTGACGTAGTTTTGCATATAAAAAATAAGAGAAACCATATAGCTTACTAGCTTAAAAGTAGCTACTAATTACCTCTATATAACTGTTTTATTCTATACCCTATTCCTCCTCCTTGCTAAAGAAATGGGTAGGGAATTAGTAATTAGTAGGTACTCTCCCTAAAAGTAACCTACTAATGGTATTTTATAAGGGCGAACCTTGTTACGTAAACCCACTCCCATAGGAAAATTTTTATGAGGTTGTCTGTATAGGGTATAAACACCAATTCGCCTATATACCTTATATTTAACGTGCTAATGGTAACACAGGCCAGTCCCCTTCCCCTATCCCCTACTATAGCTACCCTAGCAGTGCATCGTCTGCGGTACGCCTANGGTGCGCCTACGGTACGCCTGCGGTCCTCTATAGTCTGATTGCCTATAGCGCGACAGCCGTAGACCGGTTGCAGTAGAGGTCGTCTATAGTATAACGGCTGTAGACTGATTGTAGGAGGTTGTCTGCTCTGCAGCAGACTGGTTATAAAGGTCGTCTGCCCTATAGCAGACAGTTATAGAGGAGGTCGTCTGCCCTGCGGCAGACGGTTGTAGAAGAGGTCGTCTGCCCTGCGGCAGACTGGTTATAGAAGAGGTCGTCTGCCCTGCGGCAGACTGGTTGTAGAAGAGGTCGTCTGCCCTACGGCAGACTGGTTTGTAGAAGAGGTCGTCTGCCCTACGGCAGACTGGTTGTAGAAGAGGTCGTCTGCCCTGCGGCAGACTGGTTGTAGAAGAGGTCGTCTGCCCTGCGGCAGACTAGTTGTAGAAGAGTCGTCTGCCCTGCGGCAGACTGGTTTGTAGAAGAGGTCGTCTACCCTGCGACAGACAGTTATAGAGGAGGTCGTCTGCCCTGCGGCAGACTGGTTATAGAAGAGGTCGTCTACCCTACGGCAGACAGTTGTAGAGGAGGTCGTCTGCCCTGCGGCAGACTGGTTGTAGAGGAGGTCGTCTGCTCTGTGGCAGACTGGTTGTGGTAGCTAGCGTCGTGGTGACGTGTCTTTAGGGGGTATATAACCGGCGGAGCCCTTGCGGCGACGGACGGAGGAGCAAAGGGGAGGCGACGGACTGGATAATGTGTGTAATATACACAAAGTACCAAAGGATAAGCACTATAAGTATCCTATAAGAATATATTAGATAATAGACGAGCAGAAGTATAGAAATACTAAGTATATACATAGCTGGCATCTAGTAGAAGTTTAGGAGTTAGGCGACTTAATACTTTAACTAGGAAGATTCCTTATAAAAGAATGCCTAGATAGACGATAGTGGTGGAAATACCTAGAGAACACGTATCTATAGCATATTAAAGATAAAAAGCGAACTAAGTATTAGCCTAAGTCGGACTAAGTATAAATAGGATTAAGCAGCTAATAGTTGGGAAAAGTAGAGGCCTACGGGACCAGAGGGAGCTAGTGGTAGAGCCTTAGACCCTTAAAGGAATTTAAGGACAATACCTAAATTTATAAATTAAGTGGCAGGATTAACAGTTTAAGGTATTAATAGATAGTGGAGTAATAAGGAACTACATCTTACTAGTAGTAGTTAAAAGGATAGGTTTACCATATAGAAAAAAGGAGCATTCTTACCTATTAGTAACAATTTTAGGATATCTAATAAACTATAGAGGAGGGATTATTAATCTTAAAATAGGACCTATTTAGCTAACTATTAAAGGGAGATAAATTAAGATGTCTTTTAATATATTACCATTGGGAAATAATAAGGCAGTATTAGGAATGCCTTAGTTACAGAAATATAATCTAAAGATTAATTAGATTATAGGTTAAGTTAATATTAGAGATACTTAATAACGTAAGATGTAATAATAAGCTAAGTTAGTATGGTACTAAGTAGGAGCAACCTATAAAGAAATAGAAAAAGGACTAAGTTACGTACTAAAGAGATACTATAAGTATAGTAAGAAACTATAGTCACCGGAAAGTAAAAAGCTATTAGAGTATATAATAATAATAATTCATTGCTTAACGTCCGATTTAGATCCCTATTGGGCCCACGCGGACTACTCCTTATGTACATATGGGGAGAAAACTCTATTTAAGAAAACCCCGTAATCCATCTCCCCGCCTTTTGGGACTCGCCTGCGAGGCGCCTGCGAGGCGCCTGCGAGTCACCTGTGGTGCTCCTACTACCTTACTTTTTGACCTCCTTGGGAACCACTGCTGCCGTAATAAGCCTATGGACGCGCTAGTATCGTAAACTTTACTTTACTACTATAGAGTTATTAGGGGGCGCCCGTTACTCGCCCCCCTACCCTCTATTACTATTTCCCTTATAACCCAGAACTGGTTTAGTATATTTTAGCTAATAAGCCACTAGGTAACCGCCTTAAGGCCTTTTTATATTAAGAGTAGTAGTGTATTATAATTCTCTGTACTAGCTACTAAAAGTATTACTTCTTAGTTAGTGCGTAAGGGGCATAATAGTATTACGTGTTTTGGTGTCTGTCTTAGCTAGCCATATTTACATCTTAGGCTACCTACTAAGATACCTACCCAGTAGAGCCAGTCTTTTAGTCCTATTATTCCTATTCTTAAGAGTATCGCTATTATATTTTTTGCCTTCGTTAGGCCTCCTCGGAGCCCTAGAGTGTTTACCCCCTATAGTGTTAACTATACTACGGCTTAGGTTCCTCTTACCTTAGTTAGCCTCTATACCTTTAACTCCTATACACCTCTTTAGCGTTAGTCTAACCAGTATTATATTGCGGTAGATGGTTTCCTAGCATTCTTTTATGCTCTACTTTAGCTCCTTTCTCTCTTTTACTGTTATCTTTACTGGCCTCTTACGCGTCTCCCTTTCTCCTCTATATAGGCCTGGGCCCTAAAGCAGTACTATTTTTCTTCTACTTTCTTTACCTGTTTCTCTAATATATCTTCCCTACTTTAGGGTTGTTGGTTTATTCTCCTATAGGGCGCCCTAGGGTCCCTCCATAGTTTGTTTAGGCGTGTCTTAATATACTTTATAATATTAGAGTTGCGTTTATTTTAGGCCCTTTATATTGCAGCGGCTTTAATATATAGTTATAGGGGGGGAATATTAGCTTCCTTCTTAAGAAGTACTGTGGCCGTTTGCTTATATCCGCCTATTATACTCTAGAGGTAGGCTATTTAGACCTTTTAGAGTGGTTTAAGGAGTGACTTAGGGAGGCCTTTCTTAGATTCTCTAATGGCCCAAATACTGGACCTATATGTTATGGTTAGCCAGACAACTACTATGTATAGTAGGCGTAACCTCTAGAAGCATGGGCCCTATATAGAATTAATAATCCTAGATAATGCAATATACTATGCTTAGCCCTTATAGGCCGCTTATATTATATATACGCTCCACTAGAGCTTACTGTCTATCCATACTTCTAATACCCTTAGGCCCTGAACTGGTTAACCCCCAAAGCCTTAAATGCGGATTATATGCTAGAGATTTGCAGATTGGTTGCGTTTTCTTATAAAATGGATTAGCTGGTATTTCTCTAGTAAGAATTAAACTCTATATTATCTTGCCTATTCTATATAGGTATTATAAGCTTTCTCTAGCATTCTGCAATTCTCTGCGGCTAATAGCCCGTATATAATTAGGTTTGTGTCGTTAACAAAGCCTATCCCCTGGGTTGCCCCTTTCTTAAAGGAGTTAAGTAGGTTACTTATAAAGAAAAGGAAGAGTATAGGCGAGAGGGGTGATCCTTATAGTATTCCTATTACAACTGCGATAGGGGGGCTCTAGTATCCGCTAAAGACTAATAATATTTCTTTCTAACCTATAAACCCTTGGACAAATTATATAATCCATTCTAGAAAGCCTTTTGCCCTAAGGATATATAGGAGACGCTTATAGGGTATGTTATTGTAGGCGCTACTGATATTTAGGCTGAGCATTGATACTACAAAGTCCCTTCGTATCGCCCATGCAGATTTAATGGTGGTAGTGAGTAGCGTAAGTGCTAATAGTGTTGAGCGGTTCTTTCTTGCCCCTATTTAGCTCTGTAGTAGTAAGGCGTATTCCTTAGCCGTGTCTGCTATGTGGTCTGCTATTACCTTTTCTAAGATCTAGTAGTCTAGCTTACGGCTAGGTCGTTCGGTTTTCCAATTCCTTATTATAACCCAGACCATATCACTAGGGGTAAAATCGGGCTCTTAATAGTGTTTATTCACCTACTGTTCCATTAACCTCTAAGCTTTTTCCAGGTTCTTACAGGCTACCGTCCAGGCCTCCTCCAATCGTTTGGCGTACTATTAGGCCTCGGCATAGGATAGCTTCTCTTATACAGTCTAGGGTTCTTCTAGCCTTTTCCAGTTAAAGCTTATATAGGGTAAGTATCCCATTTCTAGCTAAATCGGGGTAAACCCTGTGGAGTCGTGGGGTAAAGTTACTTGCGCGTAGTCTATTAAGGGTAGTAGTTCAGACCAGTTATCCTAGAAATAGTTAACAAAGGGCCTAAGCCTCTAGTTTAAGTACTAATTTATAATCTCTATCTAACCGTCTATCTAGGGGTAATAAGCNATAGAAAGCTTTAGCTTAATGCCTAAGATTTAGGTAAACTTATTCCAGAAGGCCAATATAAACTATAGCCTATAATTAGACACAATAGTATCTAGTAGTCTGTAGATTTAGTAGACGTAATAAATATATAGCCGGGCTGCCTCTTTAGTATTAATGTTCTTATAACATGGAATTAAGAACGGGCGTTTACTAAAGCGGTTAACTATAACCATAACTATATCGTATCTATTACGGTCCCTAGGTAGTTTATAAAAATCTATAAAGATATACTGCTAAGGGCGCTCTAGTATTAGGAGTAGCTTAAGTAGTCCTAGAGTCTTATCCCGTAGGATTATAGCTCTCTAGCAGTCTTCGCAGTTCCGTATATATTAATCAATATCCGCAACTATTCTCGGCCAGTAGTAGCGGCAGTTAATAATTTTACGGGTCTTATTCTTGCTAGGGTATGCCGTAGAGACTTAGCAATAAGCTTCGCGGATTAGTTTAGTCCGTAGATTATTAACATTAGGGACTATAAGCCGCTCCTAGTATAGGAGCAATCCTTCCTCCATCTTAAAATCAGGGTCTCCTTTTACGGCTTATTCGCGGAGGGCCCTTAGGGCGTTAGCCGTACGGTTTATAGTTAGGAGGCGATTAATTAGCCCTATTAGCTTATCTAAGAACTCCTCTATTAGTGCTAGCTCGTTTTGCTAGGAGTTTAGCTCCTTAAGAATCCGCGGGTCAAGCTATTCTGGATAAAAGAGGGCGCGCGTCTAATATTAGGCCTTTAACTTATCCTAGGGTCCTATATTTTATTCTCTTCGGGTTAAGGCATTAGCCTTAGAGTTTTACTTACTAGAACAATATATAATCGTAAAGAAGAATTAGGAGAGTATTTTGGCCCACTAGGCCTATTATTTAGTAAGCTGCTTTATAGTTATAAAGTACTCTAGGGCTTTATAATCTATATATATCTTAATCCGGGAATTCGTACCTTTAAGCTCTACGCGCCATTAGGAGAGTGATTAAATAATAGCTAGCATTTCTTTATCGTGTACTTTATAGTTACACTCAGCCGGGTCTATTATCTTTAAGAAAAAAGCCATAGGGTACTATTCGCCGTCTAAATATAACTATAATAGGATTCCCGCTACGACCCTATTAAAGGCGTCCGTTTCTAGCATTAATTTAAGGTCCAAGTTATAGTAATAAAGGATTAGGGAAGAGATAAGCCAATCCTTTATCTCTTTAAAGGCTTTTATACAGCTATTATTAAAGATAAAAGGCGTATCCTTCCTAGTTAGTTATATAAGAGGTTTTACCGCAATTCTGTAGTTATAAATAAACCGGTAATAGAAGTTACAGAAGCTAAGGAAGAACTAGATTCCTTTTACTATATAAAGGGGCTTCCAGTTACAGATTACCTCTACCTTCTTAAGGTCAACCTTAATTCCTTCTATAGTTACAATAAACCTAAGATATTTTATACGTTTTACCCCAAACTCGTATTTCTTAATATTAACTTATAAGCCCACGTTCTATAGTCTCTTTAGGACCTTTTTAACATAAACTTAATACTTAAGTTCGTCGTCCAAGTATATGAGAATATCATCTAGGTATACTATATAGAATTCGTCAAGGTAATTAAAAAGAACGTCATTTATATACCTTTAGTACGTAGCCGGTCCGTTTGTTAGTCTAAAGGAAAGAACTTTATATTTATAGAAACTATAATAGGTACGGAACGTTGTTAAATCTTTAGATATAGGGTCTATCCTAATTCGGTAGAAAGCTTAGCGGATATTAAGTTTAGTAAAGATCTTTACCTAGCTTAGATGTATAAGGGTCTCGTTAATTAAAGGAATAAGATACCGGTCCTTTTAAGTAATAGCGTTTAGCTTTTAATAGTCGATATAAAAACAAAGGCCTCTATTAGGCTTTTTTACGAACAGGATAAGGGAAGTAAAAGGGGCTTAACTTAGCTTAATAAACCCTTTATCCAGGTTGTTAATTAAGTACTACTTTATTACTTTTAGCTTATCCGTTAATTAATAGTAGAGGGGGCTATAGCCTAGCGAGTTATTGGCTTCTAATTAAATCTTATAATTATACATCCGGTAGGGGGGTAACTTATTTAAGGCCGCCTTTAAGAATACATCCTTATAGTTTATATAAATGGTAAGAAGAAGGCGTTTAACTAGTTCCTTATTAGTTTCCTTAGCTAGCCTTTCCTCTCTATTATTAATAATTTGGTTAATCTTATATAGGCTTATTATAAAGACCTTATTGTCCTTCCGGTATATATTAAAGTAGAACGCTACAGCGCTAATTACGGCGATGTCTATGGTAGGGGGGTTGCCTAATAATAGGGGCGTATGTAACTTTAGAGACTTCTAGGGTACTGGCGTTATTATTACCCCTTTTAGCTCCTATTATATCTTTTAGAGGTTATCCCTTATATCCTATTAATACGTTCTTTTCTATACTGGTTAAATCCGTATAATTTAAACGTCGTCTACGTTACTATCTATCCCACTTTTGTATATAGAGTCCTCTTTAAATATAGCGCTTTAGAAGAGTATCTTTATTAGTATAGAGTTCTTTCCAGCTTTATAGCGGGCGTCTTTTTAGGTAAAGGCTAGGTTACGGGCCCGGACATCCTACTAGTAGGTAGGGTTAGCCCTTACGGCTAGTGTCTTGCGGTTAGTTCGGATCTCCCTAATAAAGGAGGGCAACCTTAGTCTATCCTCCGGCTAGATAAACCGTCTTTATTATACATTTAACTAAATATTAAAATAGGACATCCATTTTCGTCTAAGGATTATATTATAAGACCCTAGGTCTAGGATGTAAAAGGGGATACCGTATTAGCGTCGTCTGTTAAGAGTAATATATAACTTTAAGACGTGGGTAACGGGCTAACCGGCTTGGCCGTTATAGCCTTTTACCTAGATAGGCTTCTCTAGTTAAATAGCTTCTATATTTAGAAACTTAGTAACATTATTTATATAGGCAGTATTTATAAAGGCGAAGCCATTTACTCTAGTGTTAATAAGGGCGGTTATATTAACTCCATATCCATTTTAAGATACTATATATAAAAATATAAAATGCTTTCCACCCATTAACTAACTAAGATTAATCTTTTTAAGATCAATAGGGTACCCTAGGGGGAAGTCTTTCCCTAGGGTTCCTCTTTTCCCAACTTATCTAATATTTCTCCTTCTTCTATCTCCTTAATATTGCCTATATCTTTTAGCTCCGGGCAGAATAAGGCAAAGTAACCCTACTTATTGCAGTTAAAGCACGTAGCCGAGGTAGGGTTGATTAGAGTATTACGGCGAATACTAGTTAATAGCATAGTACGTAACTAGTTAGGCGAGGCTCGCTAGTACGTAGTTATAACCGCCTTTAGTAAAAGAGCAGTCGTAACTTATCTTCCTACTCTAGCTCCTATAAGTATAGCTAGTAAGTTCCAATTATTATAGAGTTACTTCTACTAATTAGGGCGGGCGTTAATCCGCTTTAGTTCTAAGTCTAATAATAGGCAACAAACTGCGAGTTTTTTGTAGGTTGGCAGGTTATCTAAGATTATAGCAATCTTTTTTTATAGCCGGATTACTAGCTTATTATACAGGTCTAATCGGTAGTTCTTAAGGGGGACCTAGCCTTCTCCTATAAGGTATAGAAATTAAGTCTAGAATTTAGCAAAGGGTTAGTTTAGTTTTATTATTAGGCGATTATAGTTATAACGGGCATCCCGTACTTTATTCGGGTTAATATAGATAGCCACTAAGTACCGTATTATCTTATTAACGGATATAAATTAGATAGGGAAGTCGTCCTTAAACTTAGCTTAAAGATACCGTTAGGTGTCCTTAGTAGTTCGACCAAAGAGGTAGAGCATTTTAGCTTCTTTAAAAAGGAAATAGTTATAGTTAACGCGAAGCTTTCCTTATACTTAAATCCTCTAATTCTTAAAGGTAGGGTCTATCCTATTAGACAGTAGTAGGGGGTCAGGGAGCTTAACGGACTTTAATTACTTCGTTATTATATCTGTACTCCCTAGTATATCGCATTTAGTAGAGTAAATAGGTCGGCTAGGGCTTTAAGAAGGGGAAGCCAGGCTATTTTATAAGGCCGCAAGGCTTTCTAGGATCTCTTATAGGGTCTCTTGTATATTTCTTGCTTTAAGACAATTAGCTTCCTAGCTAGCTACAAAGGCACGAATCTACTCGCGTACGTCTACGACGTTATTATTGTCTTCGATTTCTGATCCCAATTAAATCTTAGGTTCCTCTTAGGTAAAGGCAGCTCTCTTAAATAAGCTTACTTTAGGTACCATCGTTAGCTTCCTAAGGTTTGTCAGTATTATACGCTTTAGTTTTAATTCCAGGGGTACAGGTCCAGTCCTATCTAGCTTATAAGGTGGGATATTATCTAGGCCTTCCCAGGCAATATAGAGTTGTTTAGTGTCTAAGTATAGCGCGTTAATACGTCGTTGCAGACAAAGTTTCTTTAGGGTAGGATATTATTAAGGCCTTCCTAGGCAAGGTAGGGAGAGCTTAGTATAATGTCACGGCTTAAACAAATGCCTCTAAACCGAAGCTTAAACGAATACTATATTACGAAGATACTGTCAATGGTAATCTCTAATATTGCTTATGTAAGCATTACATAAGAACACCCTGGAAGAACCCTACGGCTTTACGCGGTGTATCAGATGGTATCAGCTAGTATATCAGCTAGTATATCAACTAGTGTATTAACTAGTGTATTAGATGGTATCAGCCAGTATATTAGCTAGTGTATTAGGTAACGTATCACCTAGTGTATTAGGTAACGTATTACCTAGTATATTAGGTAATGTATCACCTAGTATATCAGGTAACGTATCACCTAGTGTATTAGGTAACGTATTAGAATACGAGACGGAACGTAGACGTTCCGGAACTAGGGTCTTCTAGGTATATAGAGACTCGATCCCCCGTAGATAGACATCATCAATTGCATCAAGTTCATCCACTTCACTTACTTCACTATATCGTTCACCCTGTCGTCCTCCGACCTCCGCTTACGCAAATTAACAGATACTAAGCTAAAGAGAAGGAAAAGGGGTCGCTAGGACCAATATAAACAAATATATAGGGTAAGCCGCCAAGGCGCTAGCTTTAGGCGGGCCAATCGCAGGTCGGCAGAATATGGTAGAATTTGGCAGGTAATGTGCGATAGCGCCGTTATAATGGCGATATAAACAGCATTAAATAAGGAGATGGGTAAGAAAGGAGATAGAAAGGACGGAGGAACCTCTGGAAGGTGTTAGTTAAGCAACATTAATAGCGGTTTTTATTACCCAAAAATTACGTTATATAATGATATTTGGGAACGCAAATATATACCCCCGTCCTATACTCACACCACTACTAAATATTCTAGATTTTGTACTTAGAGCTGCTTATAATAGGCATTTCTAGGAGATCTACTGGTTTAAAGCTCTATAATAAACGTTATTAACGTTTTATATAGGGGTCGTTAATTAAGCTCCCAGGATACAATTTTTAAAGTTTAATACTATACTAATATTACGACCTTCTTGCAGTAGCCGAGCCACCCCTAATCTCCTCCCCCTCCTCTCCCCTCTCATTACTTGGCACTGAGCTATTACGTTATCGCCAAGCTATTGCGTTATTGTA
Organism: Cenococcum geophilum 1.58; assembly: GCF_001692895.1. Lineage (NCBI taxonomy): Eukaryota > Fungi > Ascomycota > Dothideomycetes > Gloniales > Gloniaceae > Cenococcum > Cenococcum geophilum. Next base: position 371,772 of record NW_027137640.1, read on the forward strand.
TATCCAAACTAGGTGGGCAATAACGTGGTTAATAGTTATCTATTATTTACACGCTTGCGGAGAAGAGGATTAAGAATTAATCTGATTGGTGGGTATGGGCTTAAAGGCATTAATTGAGAATGGGTATATTCGTAAGGCCATTTACAGGGGATTGCCCTGCTTTAACTAAACGTGATGCCTATGGACCCGTACGCAAGTATATTGCTGCAGTATCTATTTACAAAGCCTAAAATATGTAACCAAAGAAAAGGTGCGGGTGGGAGGGAAAGCAAGCAAGCAAGGCTTAATTTTGTAAATGTTGATGATGTTAGTGTTACTAAGATGCAGGGGTGCTGCAGTGCTTGCTTAGCCACATAGACATATCCATTTATTATTTACATGCTTGCGGAGAAGAGGATTAAGAATTAATCTAATTGGTAGGTATGGGCTTAAAGGCATTAATTAAAAATAGGTATATTCGCAAGGCCATTTATAAGGGATTACCCTACCTTAACTAAACGTAATGCCTATGGACCTAGAAGCGCAGCACCCGTACCATATAAGGTAGAGTAGGGGGAAAAAAGAAAAAGAAAAAAGGGGGGGAAGGAGAGATTTAAGTTAATATATTAGCGTGCCAAAATAGGCACTCCTGTACGCTGTTATGCCTAAATACCTTCGCCTATTATATCTAGGGCGAGTAATAATAAAAACAGTATTAGCGTTCCATGTTAGAAGTTTATACTTAGCCAGAATAGGTCTTTTAGGGATAATAAATAGTAAAGCTGGAACGCTTATAAGGACCACCGGCCTAGTTACTGTATTTAGCCGTCTATAAAACCGTTATCTTAAGCGGATTAAGCAGCGCCTTTCTAAAATAAGTGTCCGTTATAGAGCTTAGAGTAAAGGCCGAGAGTAGTAACTTTATACTTTAGCTTATTTCTAACCGCGTAGCTTATAAAGGCCGATCTCTTAAAGCGGAAGAAAGGGGCGTTTCTAGGTTGGGGGTTATTTTTAAACAGGTATTTTATAGCTCGAACTGCGCATTTAGGTTACCCTAAAGCGGTAATTGTGATTAAGACTCCTTGGTAATTAATGTCCGTTTTACTATGCTTTAGACGTAATATTATATGGTCCTCTACCAGCGTTATATTATTTCTAGTATATTTTATAGTAGAGAAGGCGTGGCTATCTTTTTAAGCCTTAGTATAGGTAATCTTGCCTAGATAAAGGAATCCCGCAAAGGCCGTGGTAACGGCAGCGTTAAAGTTAAGATCCTTAACGGATTGGGTATTTAGGGTAACTAATTAGGCGAGGATATCTTTAGTAATTAGCAATCTTTTAGCCGTAGTAGAGGGATTTATAGATGTTGCACCGTCTAGGATCCTCTTAATAATAGGATTATTAAAGACGGAGGTGTTATAATTAGCGTTAATATAGTAGGATTAAATTGCGAAGACGTAGGCTTTAACTATAGTAGGCTTAATACGGCTTATTCCTAGACTAGTATTGCTGAAGATCCATTAGGTAATCTATTCTCCTAGGTAGTAGAGGGGCGCTAGGTACTTTACCGCTCCGTAAAGGTTGTAGTAGCCCTCCTAACTCTTAATTGCGGGATGGTATAAATTTCTTATTCTATTGGAAAGGCCGTGCTATAATAGTTGGCTAAAGCATTCTAAGGGGGCTTTTACCTTAATCTAAAAATTAGGTAGGGGGTCTTTAAGAGGAACCAGGTCTCCTATTTTAGCGTTAGATTAAATATAATAAAGAAGCGTATAGTAACGGTAAATCAGAAGTATCCTAATGTGGGCATAATAATAATACCCTATTGCGATTAAAATAAGATAGAGTATTAGCTAGCCCGTTTTCTGTAGAGGAAACCTACTCCATATAGAGCGTAATATTATAGGCTGCGGCCAGTTAGAGGATTTTACGGAGCGGGTAATTACCCAGTCCTTTTACCACTATATTCTAGAATCCTAAGAGTGCTACTATGTTATCTATATAGATATAGACTAAGCTATACTCCTACTGTGTTACTTAGAGCTAGAATGAGGTTATAATCGCTTAAACCTCCCGCTCATTAATTAGGGCAAGGCGGTGTTCTATATTAGGATAGTAGCTTAAAGAATTGTCTTAGGGTAGAGATACTAAATAGGGCGGCTATATTATCCCTTAAGAATCTGTTAATTTGCGTAAGCGGAGGTCGGAGGACGACAGGGTGAACGATGTAGTGAAGTAAGTGAAGTGGATGAACTTGATGCAATTGATGATGTCTATCTGCGGGGGACCGAGTCTCTATATACCTGGAAGACCCTAGTTCCGGAACGTCTACGTTCCGTCTTGTATTTTAATATGTTACCTGATATACTAGGTAATACGTTACCTAATACACTAGGTGATATGTTACCTGATACACTAGGTGATACGTTACCTGATATACTAGCTGATACACTGGCTGATACCATCTGATACACTAGTTGATACACTAGTTGATACCATCTGATACACCGCGTAAAGCCGTAGGGTTCTTCTAGGGTGTTCTTATGTAATGCTTACATAAGCACTATTAGAAATTATTATTAACACGCCCCCATAAACAATATATTGTATTGTAATATTTTGTTTATTAATTTTTTTTATTAAATTTTTTTTTTAATTTTGTTTATTAATTTTATGTATTAAGTGACCTAAGAAGTAAGTTAAGCAGCCTTAATAAAAACCTTAGCCTATGGCTAAAACCTAGTGGGAATAAAAGGTCCAATTAGGAAGGAAAAGAGTATCTGCTGATTTTGTTTATCGATTTTATTTATTAATTTTATTTATCCATTGGTAGTAAGTTTATCTGCCTAACTAGATTCTTAAAAGTAGGTTCACTTAGTGCTTTGGTAAGCATATTAGCTAGCTGTTCTTTTGTACTTATATGGCTTAGCTATATTATATTATTTATTACGTGTTCTCGCACAAAGTGGTATTGTATATTAATATGCTTGGTCTTAGCATAATGTTCTGGATTATTCGCCAATTTAATTGTTGATAGGCTGTCTGTAAACAAATAGAATTTTTCTTTGTTTTCTATATTAAGCTGTTTAATAACGCTTATTAAATATAGATATTCCTTTACAGCCTCTTTTAGGGCTATATATTCAGCTTCACAGCTAGATAAAGTAACTGTTTTTTATAATTGACTTGCCTAGCTTATAGGGCTTCTACTAAATAAGAAGTAGTATGCGCTAGTTGATTTTCAACCTATTATATCACCCCCCTAATCTAAATCGCGGGGGGGGAATGAAGACGGTAGATGCTTTAGGGAATGTAGAGCACTACAAACCCCTAGGCACCTACTACTAGACTGCAACCTATATAGAGAAGAAAGAAGAGAAATGCAAAAGAAACTAAGCTCTTCTCTCTCTCTAAAGAAGCTATTTTGTACACTAAAAGGAAGAGAGGCGCTTTTCCTATTTTTAAGTAGGACAGGGATAGCTACTAGAAAGTGGCTAATAACAGCAGGATCTATAGAAGGAGGTAACTCCTACTAGGCTTCTAGTAAAGAGATATTAGTAAGNAAAAGGANAGAATNAAATTANAAAAGGANAGGGANAGGNGTTAGGATTTNTTATTTCTTATAGTNTTCTACCGTTTTCTNATTACCTAGTAGTTGCTTNTAACTTAGTATTTTACTAAGGAACTATAAACCCCTAGTTTAGGGGCTTATAAACTACTAGGATATAGTTACTAGTATATGTTAAGCTGCCCTAAGGGATTCATGTATATAGGACTATAGCGCCATAGCCTAGAGGCTGCAAGCGCAGTATTGTACGTAGTATAATACAACGGATATAAAATAAAAATAAAAAAATAATCTAAATCGCATAACCTAAAATATAAGGTTCTGATTGTCTAGAATAGGTAATTCCTAAGATAGGGGTATAATTTAGGTATTTCCAATTTTAATTTAGTGCCTGGTAATATATTTTATTTAAATTTAACATAAATCTAGCGCAGGTATTTACGTTGTAGGCTATATTAGGCCTAGTCTTTATAGACAAGTATATTAGGCTTCCTACTTCTTGTTAATACTATTTTATATCTTTAGGAGAGGCCTATTCTATATTCTTTTCCATTTTTAAGCCAATAATTCCAGGGGTAGATACTGGATTTAGATTTTGTTTATTAAACCTTTGTAAGATATCTTGGGTGTATTTCTTTTAGTTTAATTTTATAACCTTATTTTTATAATCTCTAGTAATTTCTATACCTAGGAAATAGGAAACTGGTCCTAAATTTGTCAATTTTAGGTCTTTGCCTAGTTTTGTTTGGATTTTATTAATTTATTTAATATTTAGGCTAAATACTAGTAGATCGTCTACATGGCAGATTATTATAATACCTAGTATATCATTTTTAAATACTGCCTGATCTGCAAAGATAGAATAAAATCCTTCTTTTTTAAGGTTATACCATATTCTTAGTAATTGTTTTAGGCCATATAGAGCTTTATTTAATTTATATACCTTATTTAGTATTACAGTAACACCTTCTGGTTGTTCTATATATAGCTCCTTGTCTATATTAGCATGCGTAAACGCATTTTTAAAGTCCCATTATACTATTTCCCAATTTTAGTAAGCTGCTAAATATAGTAGCATTTTATATACTTCTGGGCGGTAAGTATTTATAAAGGTTTCTTCGCAATTTATGCCATATTGCTAACTAAAGCCTTTTACTACCCATCTGGCTTTATATTTAATTATTTAGTTGTTTTAATCTATTTTAATCTTATATACCTATTAAGTTTTTAAAGCCTTTCTATTAGGTGGTAGATTAACGATATTCTAGGTCTTTTATTTTTTAAGTTAATCGATTTCTACACCCATCGCTATTTACCAATTTGGCTAATCATACGATTTTATAGCTTCTCTATAGGACCTTGGTTTATTTTAATTGGTTTCTAAGAGAGCTAGTTCATCTATATTATCATCCTCTGATTCACTGGATTAATTTTATCTGGTTTAATTTTATCTAATAGATTAATTTTATCTAATATATTAATTTTATTCAACAGATTAATTTTGTTTAATAGCTTAATATTATTTATTTATCTGTTTATCGTTTAAATCAAACAGACTTTCTTCATTAACTTCTAGGTCGGCTTCTTTGCTAGTATTAAAATTATAAAACTGGTTTTCCAGTATTTTAATATCTCTAGCCCAAGTAAGCCTTTTTAAATCTATATTATATATAATCTATAGGCCGTCGAAATCGGACTCTGCACCTGTACGCGGTGACGGCTACGAACCTGGTCTTCGAAGTTCAGATCCAGAGCCAACGCAGAGACGTCGCACAGCGTGTGGATAGGACCTGGTGGTGGTTGTGGGCGTNNAGGGCGGTGGTGAANNNTTTTCGGATGGTGAGATCTTGAAAACCACTACTGTTGGCCCTCTACAATACGACGACTACTACATTGTTCTCCTATCCAAGGCACCTGTACGATCCAACATGGATGTATAGCATTTAACAGCATCCCCTAACCCCTAACAGAAAGCATCGACGACCTCTTACATCGACGAACGAGCGAACGCGGAGCGAACGAACGAACGAGCAAATATACGGCCCCTCCTAACCCCCAGGGCAATCGCCCGCGGAGCATGCGGTCACTCGCCGTTTTCAACTACCGAATACTACCTAGCAGCCTGGATTGCGACCCACGGTTTTCCCTGTCTCCTTTCGACGGAGTGGTGCCCTTAGAAAGGGCCTAGCTGGGGCCTAGGCATAAAAGATACCCAAATACACAATATATCCCGCTCGCTTATTAGTATTACGGTGGTTAGAACGGATGAATCCCCCTTACGCCTTCGATGGCTCTAGGGGGGGGGGGAGGTAAGGCGTATATGGCAATAGTCTATAAGAGATAGTATATAGGGGATGGGCAAGATACGGAACAAGATAATAAGACACAGCAATCGATTAGCAGGGCCTAATTTTAGCGTTTTAGTCGAAAATTGATTGAGATTTGGTTGAGGTTAGAGCAGCCGGGCTTATAACCTGTTAATTTGCGTAAGCGGAGGTCGGAGGACGACAGGGTGAACGATATAGTGAAGTAAGTGAAGTGGATGAACTTGATGCAATTGATAATGTCTATCTACGGGGGATCGAGTCTCTATATACCTGGAAGACCCTAGTTCCGGAACGTCTACGTTCCGTCTCGTATTCTAATACGTTACCTGATATACTAGGTGATACGTTACCTAACACACTAGGTGATACGTTACCTAATACACTAGGTGATACGTTACCTGATACACTAGCTGATACACTAGCTGATACCATCTGATACACTAGTTGATACACTAGTTGATACACTAGCTGATACACTAGCTGATACCATCTGATACACCGCGTAAAGCCGTAGGGTTCTTCCAGGGTGTTCTTATGTAATGCTTACATAAGCAACATCAGAGATCATCATTGACAATTAGTATCCATTAGATTAAAATTAATTTTAAAATCGTCTTCTTCTATATTACTAGAATAGTTATTACTAGTATTTATAGACACAAGAGCTTCTTGGGGTTTTGGCTTATATTAGTGCTTGGTTTTAAAGCCTTTTAGGGCCTTTTTAGGAAATAGATAGAAATAGTCCTTTATAGAATGCGTAGTTATTCTACACTTCTTATAGTACTTATTTTTATATATTTAATTTATTTAATTAGTCCTAGGTCGTCTAGACCCTATAACTAAGGCTATTTCCTAATCTTTAAATACCTGTCTTCTAGATTTATCTAGCAAGTTAGAAAACAGGTTTTCTAAGTTAATAGTACTAGAATTGGTTCTATAAGATTAGGTAACTATTATAATAAATCCCTTATAAGGACTGGTTAGGTTATTTAAAACCTAAGCAATAATTACCTAATTTGGTAATTCTATGCCTTTAGCTTTTAATTGGTTGGTAAGTTGCTTTACTTTATTTAAATACTCCTCTATAGAAGAGTATTTAGATAAGGTAGTCTTAAAAGGCTTTTTATAGATTACGAATTCTAAGCTAAACTCTTTTAGGCTATAGAGATTTTTTAACAGTTTCTATACTTCTAGAGCTATTTTAGAATACCGTATTTACAACAGAGGTCTATCCTTAATTATTAGCCTTATATTAGCTAAGGCTTTTTAGTTAATTTCCTCTTTTTAGGGTAACTCCTTCTTCTATAGCATTACTAAGCGATCCTTTTATAAGAAGTAATTGGACCCAAAGGCTCCAGACTTTATAGTTGGATTGCCTAATGAGCTTTTTAATTGAGATTTTATCTAACATTTTATCTATAAATAGATAAATAGAATTTAAATAATAGGATTAAACAGATAAAATTAAATGATAGGATTTGGACAAGTAGAATTAAATGATAGGATTTGGACAAGTAGAATTGAATGATAGGATTTGGACAAGTAGAATCAAATAATAGGATTTAGATAAGTAAATAAAATTAAATAAATAGATAGATTAAATGATATATACTTTAGATTTGATTAAGATTTAATTAAGATTTAAATAGGATTTAAATAAGATTTAACTTAAAGTGAAATTCAAGTGAAAGTGAAATAGAGATGAAATTGACTTAAGATCTAGTTCAGATTTAATCAAAAAATTGGTTAATAATTGATTGATATTTCATCGAGGTCAGATTTTGTTGTTTTAGTCGAAAATTGATTAAGATTTGGTTGAGGTTAGAGCAGCCGGGCTTATAACCTGTTAATTTGCGTAAGCGGAGGTCGGAGGACGATAGGGTGAACGATGTAGTGAAGTAAGTGAAGTGGATGAACTTGATGCAATTGATGATGTCTATCTATGGGGGATCGAGTCTCTATATACCTAGAAGACCCTAGTTCCGGAACGTTTACGTTCCATCTTGTATTCTGATACGTTACCTAATATACTAGGTGATACGTTACCTAATATACTAGGTGATACATTACCTAATANACTAGGTGATACGTTACCTGATACACTAGGTGATACGTTACCTGATACACTGGCTGATATACTGGCTGATACCATCTGATACACTAGTTGATACACTAGTTGATANACTAGTTGATACACTAGCTGATACCATCTGATACACCGCGTAAAGCCGTAGGGTTCTTCCAGGGTGTTCTTATGTAATGCTTATATAAGCAACATCAGAGATCATCATTAACAAAATCTAAACTAGATCTTAAGTCAATTTCATCTCTATTTTACTTTTACTTAAATTTCACGTTAAGTTAAATCTTGTTTAAATCCTATTTAAATCTTAATCAAATCTTAATTAAATCTAAAGTATATATTATTTGATCTATCTATTTATTTAATTTTATTTACTTATCTAAATCCTATCATTTAATTCTACTTGTCTAAATCCTATCATTTAATTCTACTTATCCAAATCCTATCATTCAATTCTACTTGTCTAAATCCTATTATTCGATTCTACTTATCCAAATCCTATCATTTAATTCTACTTGTCCAAATCCTATCATTTAATTCTACTTATCCAAATCCTATTATTTAATTTTATCTATTTAATCCTATCGTTTAAATTCTATTTATCTATTTATAGATAAAATATTAGACAAAATCTTAATTAAAAAGCTTATTAGGCAATCCAACTATAAAGTCTAGAGCCTTTAGGTCCAATCACTTCTCATAAAAGGATCGCTTAGTAATGCTATAGAAAAAGGAGTTACCCTAAAAGGGAAAATTAACTAAAAAGCCTTAGCTAATATAAGGCTAATAATTAAGGATAGACCTCTCTTGCAAATATGGTATTCTAAAACAGCTCTAGAAGCATAGAAACTGTTAAAAAATCTCTATAGCCTAAAAGGGTTTAGCTTAGAATTCTTAATCTATAAAGAGCTTTTTAAGACTACCTTATCTAAATACTCTTCTATAGAGGAGTATTTAAATAAAGTAAAGCAACTTACCGACTAATTATTATTAATTCTATTTATCGCCCGATTCGGTCCCCTTTTTTTTTAGGTCCATACAGGCTTCTACCTTCTATATATAGGAAAAACCCCCTAGGGGGGAAAACCTAGGTATATCCTTTCAGCTAGTCTTACGCGCTCCGCCTTCGCCTAGCCTGTGTACCTTTATATAATGTCTGCCTTACGTACCATGCTTCCAAGGTGTCTTAGAAGATCTAGGGGGTAGTAGGAGGGTTTAGTGATTCGCCGGCGTGCCACCTTTAACTAGGTAGGGGGTGTCCAGTCTCTAAGGGACTAGAAGGGGGCGTATCCTTTAGTGTCCTCCTGCTGGATCTCATTTGCTGTCTGGAACTGCTAAAGGACTCCTTAGCTTATAAGCCATTGTACTGCTTCGTATAGACCCCTACTTATAGAGAGCATTCGGGTAATATTATTTATGCCTACTCTAGCAAACAACTAGTCTCTTACAGTGCGTTGGTTGCAGAATAGTAATACGTGGCGTACTAACTATATAGGCCATCCGCACGTACAGTATGGCGTAATGTTTGGGACATAAATACTTACTAGCTATACATTTAGCCCTAGGACCTCTGTCCTTAGTAGGAAGGCGGCCATAGATTCTGCCTTCGTCTGTCCTTTATATAGGGGGAGAGTTAGTATCGTCCATAGGGTAATCCATGTGGCTGCCCTCTATATTTTTACCGCCTTCTTCCATTATTAGTTCCACTTAATATCTGCCCATCTTGCAATATATATGGTGGATCTCTACTTATACTAGTAGCCTCCTATCCTCTACTGCCGTGGTGGCGCTCTGCCGGCGTAGCGCTAGGTCTCCGCTTGGTGTTATAGTAGCTTCTATATTTCCTATTCTTTCTCTACCGTATATAGGCGGAGGGCTTTCTGGCTTGTGAGCTTAGGCGCGTTGCCCCTTTAGGGGGCCCTTACTCCTTATATATAATTAAGTATTTAGCGTATATCCTTCTCTACTAGGTAGTCTTATACTATAGCTGCTCTCTATATAGCAATTGTGTCTATATATATATCTAGTAAAGGTACTACTGCTTCGCGTTCTAGTACGGCACGTGGTGTCCTCTTATAGGCCCCTGTAATTTTACGTAGGTATTAATTTTATAGTTTAACTAGTGGCTCTAGAGAGCTTTTTGCTAGTAGCTTACCTTTTAGGTCCACGCCCCAGATCTAGGCGCCGTATAGCATTGTTAGCCTTACTATAGCTGTGTATAGTAGTCGTGTATATCTAAATGAGGGTCCCTAGGTTAAGGCTGTGATACACAATATCGCTGCGAATGCTGCTACTCCCCTATAAGTCGCCTATATAATATACGCATTCTAGTTTAGTCTAGCGTCTACCTATACCCCTAGGACCTTAAGGGTAGCTTCTAGTTTTGCTTCGCAGCCCTAGATGCTTACTATTAACGCTAGGTTATTATTCGCCCTTCTTTTCCTTATAAAATGGATAAGCTAGTATTTATCTGGTGCAAATTTAGCGCCATGCCGTTTTGCCTATACGACGCACCTGTTATACGCCTAGTTTAGTCTAATACAGTTTTCTACTGCTGTGTTTCCCTACATAATTAGGTTTATATCGTCTATAAATCCTAAGGCTACTATTTCCTAGTTACTCTTAAATATCTCTAGTAGCTCAAATATAAAGAATAAGAACAGGATTAGCAACAGGGGCGACCCCTGTGGGATGCCTATAGGTATTAGTATTAATTCGCTTTTATAGCCCTTAAATACTATCTTAGTAGTGCGCCCTATTAGAAAGGCTTGTGTAAACTTAACTATCTATTCTAGTAGACCCTTCTTTCTTAGGATTTATAGGAGTCTCTTATACAATACGTTGTTAAAGGCTCTACTTAGGTCTAAGCTGAGTATAGATACTACGCATCCTGGGTAGGCTTACCACGCCACCTAGACGCTGGAGGTAATTAGGGAGAGGGCTAAGAGGGTTAATTACTTCTTTCTTATGCCTATTTATGTCCATAGTAGTAGTCCTTGCTCCTTTATGGCGTCTTATATATACTCTATAACTATCTTTTTTAGAAGCTTTTCTAGCGTATTTTTAAGGGTGATTAGTTAGTAGCTTCCTAGGAGAGAGTAGTCCTTTTTATTTAGCTTTCTTAAGACGACTATAGTTGTTACTTTATAGTAGTCTGGTAGATTGCCTTTATATAGGCAGGTGGATGCAGTATTTGCTAGTAGTATTGCTAGGGCTTCTAACGCAGCCTTAATTGCCTTGTTTAGGATCCTATTTAATCCTACCGCTTTGCCTATAGGGAGCTTCTAAATAGCTTCTTTTATGTCCTTTATTAAGACTATCTGGCTTATCTTTAGGGGTAGGGGGTAGTCTTAGTTGCTAGTGTCCTATAAGTCTGCTTGGCCTACACCTAAGAAGAACCTCTTTACTAGTATTCTTGTTTTTTCCCCATTGTTATTTGTGTACTAGTTATATGCTATCCGACGTAGTGCAAGTAGGTAGGGGTCCCTTAGCGTTTCCCCTGCGGCTCACCTACTCTACTTTAATATTCGCCAGAGTCCCTAGTTGTGTGGCTTAGTAGGGTCTAAAGTAATTTCCTTAAGGAACCGGCGCCAGCTGTTTCTGCTCTCCTTCCGTATTATCTTCTTAAGCCTATTCTTTAGAGCTTTATAACTCTATTGGTGGTAGACCTCGCCTATCTTACTGTACTGTCGCCTTACTCTCCTTGAGCCTACAAGTATCTGCGCTACCTTTGGTAACTATTCGCGCCAGGCGTGTTTACTAGGCTGGGCTATTAGGCAGTACTTGTCTAGGTAGTTGCTTATAGTCTTTTAGATATCCTTTAGCATTACCTAAGGTATTGTTGCTAGCCTGTTAGTAATTTCCTGGGTATATTTTTCCTGATTAAGTTTTTAGATAGCGTATCTCTAGCGGGTTTGTTACGCTAGTGCGTTAACGTTAAGGGTTATCCGTATAGGTATATGGTCTGCAGTTATTGCCTATATATTCTTTAGCCTGCAGAAAGCTAGCCAGTCTACTAGTGCTTCGTGCATAAATGTAAGGTTAATTATACTCTCTTAGGTTCCTTTTTTCTAGGTAGGTTCGCCTATTAGGGTAGTTAAGGTGAGGCCTCGCGTTTCTAGTTTGTTAAGTAGGTAAGTCGCCTATACTTCTACTGTGGCCTGCTGTCCTCTCTATGCTATATAGTGTGTATTAAAGTCCCCTAGGACTATTATCTCGCCTTCTACTATATTAATTATTTGTTAGAGTAGCCCCCACATAGTTATCTGGGGCCTGTTGTCGCTTAGGTTATAGACATTAATTATACTAATTTAGCCCCTATTTATAGCTATTTATAATTTAGCTATATTAGGGCTAATAGTGTAATAGCTCCAGGCCTATATATTAATGCGTTAGCTAATTAGGAAGCATACGCAAGTAAACGGGTTTAGTTTATATAGGAGGTAGTATCCTTTTAGTTGGTACGTTTTATGGGTTTATTTATTATACGCTAGCTCCTATAGGGCTATTATTTAGTGTTCTTTTGGGTCTAGGCTGTTAAATAAAGGGCGTGTTGCTCTGTAGTTTAAGTGTCCACAGTTATATTATATTATTGTTAATCCTTTTATAGTTTATCTGGTGACTTATAGGCGTCTTCTATTTATATCTAGGGCGTTTTACTTAGGGCCGCTATAATTGGGATTCTTTATTAGGATAGGTCTCTAGCGGCGTTGGTGCTACCTTATGGGCGTCCTACGGCTCGTTTTGCTGCTAGTTAGGTAGAGGCTGCTCCTATTAGGGTAGGTATCCTAGTTCTCTTCCGCTGTTTAATTATCTAGCCACCGTTATTTACTCTGCTTATCTCCTTCTCCTTATATACGTTTCCCCGGAGCGTGGCTGTAATTTAGTGTAGTTAGGCTTATCTTGTCCTAGTGGCTTCTAGGTATACCTAGTAGGTTCTATATTCCGCCTTTTGCCTTACTCTATATTCTTTTCCGTAATTTACATATTTAACTCCCTTATCCTTAGGGCAGTCCCTAGTGTTATAGTTATTAGCGCACTCTCTATACCTTACTTACTTCCCGTATGCGTTCTAGGTATATCCCTATTATTAGCATTTAAAGTATTGTTGGACTTAGACTTTATAGTAGTATAGCCGGGCTTTATACCAAAGGCTGTCTATAACTACTCCTTTGCGGGCTACTATTGCCTATATCTCTTGGGTTAGTAGGTTAATTATTAAGGTACTGCGCATTTTAACCTTTTGGAACCCTGGTGATTCTCCTATATACATTATACGTTCTTTATAAAGCTATGCGACTCTAGTTATAGTAATTCCGGGGGCTAGTTTTTTAGTAGCCTCTATAATCCTCTGAATAAGCTATGTATTTATAGCGCCTTATCCGCTTTCTACTTGTATACTAAGTGGTACTTCTATTACTTTAACTAGGTAGTCCTGGTGGAGGATCTTATACTTAGGGGTGTCTCCCTAGGTAATAGTCTGGTCTTTTACCTACTAGTTAAGGAGCGTAACCTTTATATTGCCGCTGCGTAGGACCCTTACTGCCACTGCCTTTAGTATATATATTTTAATTAATATAAGAATTTGTTCTAGGTCCACCCCTAATGCCTTTAGTATTTGGACCCTAACTGTGGCTCTGACCGGTGCTATACTAGGTATACGCTGGGGAGTCGCCGGTTGGGCGCTTACGGCAATATTAGCCTATATTAGCTTTGCTGCTTATACTATTGGTGTTCTCTATGATTTTATAGCATCCTTAATACGCCTAAGCCTATTCTCTACCGCGTTCTAGTTCCTGTTGTGCTTTATTTAGAGCTCTTATGCGATAAGGCCTGCTTATTATGCCACACGCGCTACCCTTACGCGTAGGCGTTTGTCCTCTCCCTTTCTTAGATCGTCCTTAATGTTCTTTAGGAGGTTCACGAGTTTCTGCCAATTCTGGTCGTTGTCCTTTGGTTGTTATGGTTAAGTCGCCCCCTGTTGGGTTTATTATAGTATTGCGATTTTCTGTGCGGCGCCCACCCTTTAAGTCTGCTGCGACCCTCCTATGTTGCGCAGGCTTTCCGGCTGTACTGTATGCATTGGTTCTAGGGCATAAAATGCCGTAGATTTGATTGGAGGTGGTTATTTCTCTATTAGGTGATTGGTGGGCGTGTTCTGCTACTGTAGCGGCTTTTTCTCCCTCCTTACCGACTAATTAAAAGCTAAAGGCATAGAATTACCAAATTAGGTAATTATTGCTTGGGTTTTAAATAACCTAACCAGTCCTTATAAGGGATTTATTATAATAGTTACCTAATTTTATAGAACTAATTCTAGTACTATTAACTTAAAAAACCTGTTTTCTAACTTACTGGATGAATCTAGAAGATAGGTATCTAAAGATTAGGAAATAGTCTTAGTTATAGGGTCTAGACGACCTAGGACTAATTAGATAAATTAAATATATAAAAATAAGTACTGTAAGAAGTATAGAATAACTACGCATTCTATAAAGGACTGTTTTTATCTATTTCCTAAAAAGGCCCTAATATAAGCCAAAACCTTAAGAAGCTCTTATATCTATAAATACTAGTAATAACTATCCTAGTAATATAGAAGAAGACGATTTTAAAATCGATTTTAATCTAATAGATACTAATTAAGTACTTATTATTAATAAAAACCCCTAACTAAATTAAAAAGGAGCTAATTTTGTATTAGACTTAGGAGCTACTAAGCATCTAATAACCAAAAAGAAATACTTTATAAGCTTTAAAGATTCCTATAGGAAAATTAGTTGGGGAACTAATACATTAATTAATTATATTGGAATTGGAAATATTAAATTAGTAAATAAAGGAAATAAAATTATACTAGAAAACTGTAGATATGCACCTAATTTTTAATACAATCTTATCTCTATTAGTAAGCTAGATTAACTTAGCTATAAAATTGTTGTTAAGGGCGGTTAAGCCTATATATATAAAAATGAATAACTGCTTATCTTAGCTATGGGAAGAAACTCCCTATATTATATAGATATAGTATAAAATAATCTACCTAGTAAAAAGACTGAGAAGGTTAAAAGCAAGTAAATAAATAAAATTGAGCCAACAAATAAAATCAATTTGCTTAAACAAGCAGATAAAATTAAACTTTGGCACTAAAGAATAGGCTATATAAATCCTATTTCACTATAAAAAACTCTAGGTCTATAATTAAATATTCTATTAGATAAATGCGAAATTTATATAGAATTAAAGCTAACAAGTTAGTAAAATAAAGAAATTACACTAAAAGCAAAAGTTTACCTAGAAAAGGTAGTAACTAACTTATATAGACCAATATCCCCTAAAACTATAAATAGTGAAAGATATATTATTTTCTTCCTAGATTTAGCTACTAGATATTTAAAATTTAAATTACTAAAATCTAAATTAGAAGCCTATAAAGCTTTTATAGAATTTAAAAATTAAGCTAAAAATCTATTAAAAAGGAAAATATAATACCTAAAATTAGATTAGGGGGGTAAATTTATAAATAAAAGGTTCAAAGGAGCCTGCTTTACATACGGTATTATTTAGCAATATTTGGCTACTTATACCCATAAACAAAATAGGTTAATAGAACGAATAAATTAAATAATACTAGAAAAGGTACGCTGTATCTTATTTACTGCAAAACTACTAAAGAACCTTTAGGGGGAAGCAGTAAGTATAGTAGTTTACCTATATAATAGGACTCTATATAGTTAATTGCAATTTAAGACGCCTTATAAAGCACTTTATAATATAAAACTAGATATTATAAATATTAAAGTATTTAGATTAATTGCGTATTATAAAAACAAAGCCAAAGGACTTAAAAAACTAGAGCCTAGAGCTAAAAAGGCAATATTACTTAGATTTAGAAGTAATCTTTACAGATTATATAATATAGATTTAAAAAGGCTTACTTAGGCTAGAGATGTCAAAATACTAGAAAACTAGTTTTATAATTTTAATACTAGCAAAGAAGCCGACCTAGAAGTCAACGAAGAAAGTCTGTTTAATTTAAACGAAAGAGATAAATAGATAAATAAACAAAATTAAGCTATTAAACAAAATCGAGCTATTAAACAAAATCAATCTCAATCTATTAGACAAAATTAAACCAGACAAAATCAAATATCAAGAATAAATCAATCCAGTGAATCAGAGGATAATAATATAGACAAACTAGCTCTCCTAGGAACTAATCAAAATAAACTAAGGTCCTATAGAGAAGCTATAAAATTGCATAATTGGCCAAATTAGCAAACAGCAATGGGTATAGAAATCAATTAACTTAAAAAACAAAAGACCTAAAATATCGTTAATCTACTACCCAAT
This sequence comes from Cenococcum geophilum 1.58, assembly GCF_001692895.1. Lineage (NCBI taxonomy): Eukaryota > Fungi > Ascomycota > Dothideomycetes > Gloniales > Gloniaceae > Cenococcum > Cenococcum geophilum. Next base: position 388,081 of record NW_027137640.1, read on the forward strand.
AGAAAGGTTCTAAAAACTTAATGGGTGTATAAGATTAAAATGGATTAAAACAACCAAATAATTAAATACAAAGCCAGATGGGTAGTAAAAGGCTTTAGTTAGCAATATGGCATAGATTATGAAGAAACCTTTGCAAATACTTACCGCCCAGAAGTGTACAAAATGCTACTATATTTAGCAGCTTACCATAATTATGAAATAGTATAATAGGACTTTAAAAATGTGTTTACGCACGCTAATATAAATAAAGAGCTATATATAGAACAACCAGAAGGTGTTACTATAATACTAAATAAGGTATATAAATTAAATAAAGCTCTATATAGCCTAAAACAATCACTAAAAATATAGTATAACCACCTAGCAAATAACCTTAAAAAAGAAGGATTTTATCCTATCTTTGCAGATCAGGCAGTATTCAAAAATGATATACTAGGCATTATAATAATCTGCCATATAGACGATCTACTAGTATTTNGCCCAAATATTNAANAAATAAATAAAATTCAAACAAAACTAGGNAAAGACCTAGAATTNACAAATTTGGGACCAGTTTCCTATTTCCTAGGTATNNAAATTACTAGAGATCGCAAAAATAAGGTTATAAAATTAAACCAAAAGAAATACACCCAAAATATCTTATAAAGGTTTAATAAACAAAATCTAAATCCAGTATCTACCCCTGGAATTATTAGCTTAAAAATGGAAAAGAATACAGAATAGGCCTCTCCTAAAGATATAATAATTCATTGCTTAACGTCCGATTCGGATCCCTACTGGGCCCACGCGGACTACTCCTTATTTACATGTGGGGAGAAAACTCTATTTAAGAAAAATGAGAAAACCCCGTGATCTATCTCCCTACCTTTTGGGACTCGCCTACTTAGCGCCTGCGAGTCGCCTGTGGTGCTCTACTACCTTACTGTTTAACCTCTTTGGGAACTACTGCTGCCGTAATAAGCCTACGGACGCGCTAGTATTATAAACTTTTACTTTATTACTGTAGAGTTACTAGGGGGCACCTGCTGCTTGCCCCCTTGCCTTCTATTACTATTTCCCTTGCAACCTGGAACTGATTTAGTATATTTTAACTAATAAGCCACTAAGTGACCGCCTTGAGGCCTTTTTTTGTTGAGAGTAGTATATTATAGTTCTCTGTGCTAGCTGCTGAGAGTATTATTTCTTAATTGGTGTGTAGGGGGCATAGCAGTATTACGTGTTTTGGTGTCTGTCTTAGCTAGCTACATTTGTATCTTAGGCTACCTACTAGGATACCTACCTAGTAAAGTTAATCTTTTAGTCCTATTATTCCTGTTCTTAAGAGTGTTGCTATTATATTTTCTGCCTTTGTTAGGCCTTTTTAGAGCCCTTGGGTATTTACCCCCTATAGCGTTAACTATGCTATAGCTTGGGTTCGTCTTGCCTAAGTTAGCCTCTGTACCTTTAACTCCTATTTGCCTCTCTAGCGTTGGTTTAACTAGTATTATATTGCGGTAGATGGTTTCCTAGCGTTCTTGCGTATTTTACTTTAGCTCCTTTCTTTGTCTTGCTGTTATTTTTACTAACCTCTTATATGTCTCCCTTTCTCCTCTATATGGGCCTGGGCCCTAAAGCGGCACTATTCTTCTTCTGCTTTCTTTACCTGTTTCTCTAATATCTCTTCCCTACTTTNGGGTTNTTGGTTTNTTCTCCTANNGGGCACCCTANNGTCCCTNTATAGTTTACTTAGGCGTGTCTTAATGTACTTTATGATATTAGAGTTGCGTTTATTTTACGTTCTTTATATTATAGCGGCTTTAATATGTAACTGTAGGGGGGGAATATTGGATTTCTTCTTAAGTAGTGCTGTGGCCGTTTGCTTGTACCCGCCTGTAATACTCTAGAGGTAGGCTATTTGGACCTTTTGAAGTGGTTTAAGGAGTGATTTTAGGGGGCCCTTCTTAGTTTCTTTAATGGCCCAGATACTGGATCTATATGTTATGGTTGGCCGGACGACTGCTGTATATAGTAGGCGTGACCTTTGGAAGTATGGACCCTATATGGAATTAATAATCCTAGATAAAGTGATAAACTGTGCTTGGCCTTTATGGGCTGCTTATGCCGTATATACGCTCTACCGGAGCTTACTGTCTACCTATACTTTTAATACCTTTAGGCCCTAAACTGGTTAACCCCTAAAGCCTTAGATGCGAATTATATGCTAGAGATCTGCAGATTGGTTGCGTTTTCTTGTGAAATGGATTAGCTGGTATTTCTCTGGTAAGAATTGGACTCTATGACGTTTTGCCTACTTTATATAAGTGTTATAGGCTTTCTCTAGTGTTCTGCAGTTCTCTGCGGCTATTGGCCCGTATGTAATTAGGTTTGTATCGTTAATGAAGCCTATCCCCTGGGTCGCCCCTTCCTTAAAAGAGTCGAGTAGGTTGCTTATAAAGAAAAGGAAGAGTATAGGCGAGAGGGGTGATCCTTGTGGTATTCCTGTTGCAACTGCGATGGGGGGGCTCTGGTATCCGCTGAAGACCAGTGATGTTTCTTTTTGGCCTGTAAACCCTTGGACAAATTGTATAATCCATTCTGGGAAGCCCTTTGCCCTAAGGATATGCAGGAGACGCTCGTGGGGTACATTGTCGTAGGCACCACTGATGTCTAGGCTAAGCATTGATACTACGAAGTCCTTTCGCATCGCCCATGCAGATTTGATGGTGGCAGCGAGTAGCGTAAGTGCTGATAGTGTTGAGCGGATCCTAAAGATATAAAACAGTATCAACAAGAAGTAGGAAGCCTAATATACTTATCTACAAAGACTAGGCCTGACATAGCCTACAACATAAATACCTGCGCTAGATTTATATTAAATCCAAATAAAATATATTACCAGGCACTAAATCAAATTTGGAAATACCTAAATTATACCCCTACCTTAGGAATTACCTATTCCAGACAATCGGAACCTTATATTTTAGGTTACTACGATTCAAATTAAGGGGGTAATATAATAGGTCAAAAATTAACTAGCGCATACTACTTCTCATTTGGTAGAAGCCCTATAAGCTAGGCAAGTCAATTACAAAAAATAGTTACTCTATCTAGCTGTAAAGCTAAATATATGGCCCTAAAAGAGGCTGTAAAGGAATATCTATATTTAATAAGCGTTATTAAATAGCTTAATATAGAAAATAAAGAAAAATTCCATTTGTTTACTGTAAAGACAGCCTATCAGCAATTAAATTAGCGAACAATCCAGAACATTATACTAAGACCAAGCATATTAATATACAATACCACTTTATGCGAGAATACGTAACAAATAATACAATACAGCTAAGCTATATAAGTACAAAAGAATAGCTAGCTAATATGCTTACCAAAGCACTAAGTAGACCTACTTTTAAGAATTTGGTCAGGCAGATAAACTTACTACCAATAGATAAATAAAATTGATAAATAAAATCGATAAACAAAATTAATTAGCAGATACTCTTTTCCTTCCTAATTGGACCTTTTATTCCCACTGGGTTTTAGCCATAGGCTAAGGTTTTTATTAAGGCTGCTTGACTTACTTCTTGGGTCACTTAATACATAAAATTAATAAACAAAATTAATAAACAAAATTGATGAACAAAATTAATAAACAAAATATTATAATATAATATATTGTTTATAGGGGCGTGTTAATAATAATCTCTAATGTTGCTTATATAAGCATTACATAAGGACACCCTGGAAGAACCCTACAGCTTTACGCGGTATATTAGATAGTATCAGCTAGTATATTAACTAGTATATCAACTAGTGTATTAACTAGTGTATCAGCTAGTGTATTAACTAGTGTATCAGCTAGTGTATTAACTAGTGTATCAGCTAGTGTATTAACTAGTGTATCAGCTAGTGTATTAACTAGTGTATCAGGTAACGTATTACCTAGTGTATCAGGTAACGTATCACCTAGTGTGTCAGGTAACGTATCACCTAGTGTATTAGGTAACGTATCAGAATACGAGACGGAACGTAGACGTTCCGGAACTAGGGTCTTCCAGGTATATAGAGACTCGNTCCCCCGCAGATAGACATCATCAATTGCATCAAGTTCATCCACTTCACTTACTTCACTATATCGTTCACCCTGTCGTCCTCCGACCTCCGCTTACGCAAATTAACAAAAACCCTAAGAAGCTCTCGTATCTATAAATACTAGTAATAACTATCCTAGTAATATAGAAGAAGACAATTTCGAAATCAATCTTAATCTGATGGATACCAATTAGGTACTTATTACTAATAAAAACCCCTAACCAAATTAAAAAGGAGCTAATTTTATATTAGACTTAGGAGCTACTAAGCATCTAATAACTAAAAAGGAATACTTTATAAGCTTTAAAGATTCCTATGGGAAAATTAGTTGGGGAACCGATGCATTAATTAATTATATTAGAATCGGAAATGTTAAATTAGTAAACAAAGGAAACAAAATTGTACTGGAAAACGGCAGATATGCACCCAATTTTTAATACAATCTTATCTCTGTCAGTAAGCTAGATTAACTTAGCTATAAAATTGTTATTAAGGGCGGTTAAGCCTATATATACAAAAATAAATAACTGCTTATCTCAGCTATAGGAAGAAACTCCCTGTACTATATAGATATAGTATAAAACAATCTGCCTAGTAAAAAGACTAAAAGGTCAAAAGTAAGTAAATAAATAAAATTAAGCCAATAAATAAAATTAATTTGCTTAAATAAACAAACAAAATTAATTTGCTTAAACAAGCAGATAAAATTAAACTTTGGCACTAAAGAATGGGCTATATAAATCCTATTTTACTACAAAAGACTCTAGGTCTATAATTAAATATTCTATTAGATAAATACGAAATTTATATAAAATTAAAGCTAACAAGTTAGTAAAAGAAAGAAATTACACTAAAAGCAAAAGTTCACCTAGAAAAGGTAGTAACTGACTTATATAGACCAATATCCCCTAAAACTATAAATGGTGAAAGATACATTATTTTCTTCCTAGATTCAGCTACTAGATATTTAGAATTTAAATTACTGAAATCTAAATTAGAAGCCTATAAAGCTTTTATAGAATTTAAAAATTAAGCTGAAAATCTATTAAAAAGGAAAATATAATACCTAAAATCAGATTAGGGGGGTAAATTTATAAATAAAAGGTTTAAAGGAGCCTGCTTTACATACGGTATTGTTTAGTAATATTTGGCTGCTTATACCCACGAACAAAATGGGTTAATAGAACAAATAAATCAAACAATACTAGAAAAGGTATGCTGTATTTTATTTACTACAAAACTACCAAAGAACCTTTGGGGGGAAGCAGTAAGTATAGTAGTTTACCTATATAATAGGACTCCACATAGTTAATTATAATTTAAGACGCCTTATGAAGTACTTTATAATATAAAACCAGATATTATAAATATTAAAGTATTTGGATTAATTGCGTATTATAAAAATAAAGCTAAAGGACTTAAAAAACTAGAGCCTAGAGCTAAAAAGGCGATATTACTTGGATTTAGAAGTAATCTTTACAGATTATATAATATAGATTCAAAAAGGCTTACTTAGGCTAGAGATATTAAAATACTGGAAAACCAGTTTTATAATTTTAATACTAGCAAAGAAGCCGACCTAGAAGTTAATAAAGAAAGTCTGTTTAATTTAAATAAAAGAGATAAACAGATAAATAAATAAAATTAAGCTATTAAATAAAATTGAGCTATTAAACAAAATTAATCTGTTAAATAAAATTAATCTTAATCTGTCTAATCTGTTAGACAAAATTAAACCAGATAAAATTAAATATCAAGGATAAATTAATTTAGTAAATCAGAGGATAATGATATAGACAAACTAGCTCTCTTAGGAACCAATTAAAATAAACTAAGGTCCTATAGAGAAGCTATAAAATCGCCTAATTGGCCAAATTGGCAAACAGTAATGGGTATAGAAATTGATTAACTTAAAAAACAAAAGACCTAGAATATTATTAATCTACCACCTAATAGAAAGGCTCTAAAAACTTAATGGGTGTATAAAATTAAAACAGATTAAAATAACCAAATAATTAAATATAAGGCCAGATGGGTAGTAAAAGGCTTTAGTTAGCAATATGGCATAGATTATAAAAAAACCTTTATAAATACTTGCCGCCCAGAAGTGTATAAAATGCTACTATATTTAGCAGCTTACTATAATTAGGAAATAGTATAATAGGACTTTAAAAATGCGTTTACGCATGCTAATATAAATAAGGAGCTATATGTAGAACAACTAGAAGGTGTTACTGTAATATTAAATAAGGTATATAAATTAAATAAAGCTCTATATAGCCTAAAACAATTACTAAGAATATGGTATAACCACCTAGCAAATAACCTTAAAAAAGAAGGATTTTATCCTATCTTTGCAGATTAGGCAGTATTTAAAAATAATATACTAGGCATTATAATAATCTGCCATATAGACGATCTACTAGTATTTAGCCCAAATATTAAATAAATAAATAAAATTTAAACAAAACTAGGTAAAGACCTAGAATTGATAAATTTAGGACCAGTTTCCTATTTCCTAGGTATGGAAATTACTAGAGATTATAAAAATAAGGTTATAAAACTAAACCAAAAGAATTACACCTAAAATATCTTATAAAGGTTTAATAAACAAAATCTAAATCCAGTATCTACCCCTGGAATTATTAGCTTAAAAATAGAAAAGAATATAGAATAGGCCTCTTCTAAAGATATAAAATAGTATTAATAAGAAGTAGGAAGCCTAATATACTTATCTATAAAGACTAGGCCTAATATAGCCTACAACGTAAATACCTACGCTAGATTTATGTTAAATCTAAATAAAATATATTACCAGGCACTAAATCAAATTTAGAAATACTTAAATTACACCCCTACCTTAGGAATTACCTATTCTGGACAATCAGAACCTTATATTTTAGGTTACTGCGATTTAGATTGGGGGGGTGATATAATAGGTCGAAAATTAACTAGCGCATACTACTTCTTATTTGGTAGAAGCCCTATAAGCTGGGTAAGTTAATTATAAAAAACAGTTACTCTATCTAGCTGTAAAGCTAAATATATGGCCCTAAAAGAGGCTGTAAAGGAATATCTATATTTAATAAGCGTTATTAAACAGCTTAATATAGAAAATAAAGAAAAATTCCATTTGTTTACAGACAGCCTATTAGCAATTAAATTGGCGAACAATCTAGAATATTATGCTAAGACTAAGCATATTAATATATAATACCACTTTATGTGAGAACATGTAATAAATAATATAATATAGCTAAGCTATATAAGTACGAAAGAATAGCTAGCTCATATGCTTACTAAAGCACTAAGTGGACCTACTTTTAAGAATCTGGTTAGGTAGATGAACTTGCTACCAATAGATAAATAAAATTAATAAACAAAATTGATAAATAAAATCAGCAGATACTCTTTTCCTTCCTAATTGGACCTTTTATTCCCACTGGGTTTTGGCCATAGGTTAAGGTTTTTATTAAGGCTGCTTAACTTACTTCTTAGGTTACTTAATACATAAAATTAATAAATAAATTCAATGAACAAAATTAATGAATAAAATTAATAAATAAAATATTGCAATATAATATATTGTTTATGGGGGCGTGTTAATAATAATCTCTGATGTTGCTTATGTAAGCATTACATAAGAATACCCTGGAAGAACCCTACGGCTTTACGCGGTGTATTAGATGGTATCAGCTAGTGTATTAACTAGTGTATTAACTAGTGTATTAGATGGTATTAGCTAGTGTATCAGCCAGTGTATTAGGTAACGTATCACCTAGTGTATTAGGTAATGTATCACCTAGTGTGTTAGGTAACGTATCACCTAGTGTATTAGGTAACGTATTAGAATACGAGACGGAACGTAGACGTTTCGGAACTAGGGTCTTCCAGGTATATAGAGACTCGATCCCCCGCAGATAGACATCATTAATTGCATTAAGTTCATCCACTTCACTTACTTCACTACATCGTTCACCCTGTCGTCCTCCGACCTCCGCTTACGCAAATTTACACTTAGCACCGCCCGGTTTCCTAAAACTACTAGAACTACTAGTCCGCCCGTAGACTAATATCTCTATTAACCACATCGTTAACCTACCTAAGTACCTTCGCAACGGCAAAATATATAGACATATCTTTATTGTTGTTAACCGCCTAACGAAGATAAGACACTTTATTCCTGTTACTAGCCTAGACACTAAGGAGCTTATTAAAGCATTTATCTATACTATCTATAAGTTACACGGTGCTCCGAATACTATCATTTCTAATAAAGGCTCTTTATTCGTTTCTAACTTCTGGCGTCGCCTAAACTAGCGCCTAAAGGTAACCCTAAGCCCTAGTTCTGTATAGTACCCTAAAACAGATAGCCAAACCGAGATTATTAATACAGCAATGAATAAGTACCTACGCGCCTTCGTAAGCTTTACCTAAGACGACTAAGTAGATTGGCTCCCCCTTACTAAGTTTGCCACAAATAACTAGGTTAACGAGACCACGGGATTCTCACCGTTCTTCGCCAACTATAGCTATAACCCACGTCTAGGCGTCAAACCAGCGGGCCCCCAGCCATTAGCCCTATCCGTATATATAAAGAAAGAGTACCTATAAGCTAATACTATTGCGAACCGCTTTAAGCATATCCTAACTCAGCTTAAGGCCCTAGCCCGCATCTCCTAGTAACGCTATAAAGATAACGCTAATACGAAACGGGACGAAGGTATAATATTTAAAAAGGATAATATAGTTATGGTTAGCCTTAAAAACATAAAGACTAACCGGCCTAAGAGGAAGTGGGACGACAATTGGGATGGACCTTAGCCCGTCTTAGATACTTATAGAGGGGCAGTTATAGTAGACCTCCTAGATCACATTCGCGTTAATAAGTCTTTTTATACGTTAAAAGTCCGCCTCTAGTTCCCTAAAGAGATCCCCGGCTAAGTACGCATTAATAAGGAGGAGCGTTGTAACGTTATAGGCAGGATAGCTAAAAGGGACAATAACGGTAATATTATAGACAAGTGGGAGTTTGAGAAGATCTTTAATATGCATAATAAATAAATAGACGAGCATAGCTTAACATACTATATTAAGTGGAAGTATTATAATAAAGAAACCTGGGAACCCGAGAAATCCTTAAAAGGGTGCGAGCGTGCACTACTTAAGTTTTATAAGCAACACCCTAAGAAGCCAGGACCCCCAGACTGGGCACGAGATAAGGGAGAGTTGTTACGCCGAGGTTGATTATGTAATGGTTGAGATATTATAGAACTTTAACCGCCGGTCGAAGTTGTCTAATTGGTTAGATTCTTGCAAAAGGCGCAGCACTAGACCGATTTGGAGGGCGGTATGGAATTCTGCTAACTCTATTCACTAAGCCGACTAATTAGGATTTTCCATCCCCGGGATGGAAAATCGCGCATTGCCTGTTTTTAGAGTTACTTATTTGGTTTAGAGTTACCTATTCGGTTTAGGGACCAAACCTTTTAGGGGAGGGGAGTACTATCACGGCACTAACTTATTGCATACTGTTCCATACTGTCTTATACTGTTTCCTACCGTTGGCTGGCCCACCACTAGCGCCTCGGCGGCTGGCCCTACTATTTATATACAATACCCCTTTTCACCTTCTTCTCCTCTTTATACCACAACATAGTTATTTGGTCTACTTCATTGCAGCACTATAACACATTGTGCTGTATAAAGGAGATTTCTCCTCTAGCTTTAGAAACTAGAGAGATCTCTTCTTCTTCCCGTATAGAACCTTCTAAATTTATATTTATTAATATACTAGTTTGTCAATAATAAGCTCTAGTGTTGCTTATATAAGCGTTATATAAGAACACCCTAGAAGAACCGTACGGCTTTACACGGTGTATTAGATGGTATTAGCTAGTATATTAACTAGTATATTAGATAGTATTAGCTAGTATATTAGCCAGTATATTAGGTAACGTATTACCTAGTATATTAGGTAACGTATTACCTAGTATATTAGGTAACGTATTACCTAGTATATTAGGTAATATATCACCTAGTATATTAGGTAATATATTACCTAGTGTATTAGGTATATAAGCTGAAATGTAGACGTTTTGGAACTAGGGTCTTCCAGGTATATAGAGACTTAATTCCTTGCAGATAGACATTATTAATTATACCAAGTTCATCCACTTCGTTCACCCTGTCGTCCTCCGACCTCCGCCTACCTAAATTAACAAAATCAACTAAAAAGCCTTAGCTAATATAAGGCTGATAATTAAGGATGGACCTCTCTTATAAATATAGTATTCTAAAACAGCTCTAGAAGTATAGAAACTGTTAAAAAAAATCTTTACAGCCCAAAAGGGTTTAGCTCGGAATTCTTAATCTGTAAAGAGCCTTTCGAAACTACCTTATCTAAATATTCTTCTATAGAAGAGTATTTAAATAAAACTAACAATATACTTGGCGAGTGACGGCAACGAGCACCACCAAAATGTAGTGTATGCTAGTCGCTTGAGCATAATGCGAGGACGTGCCTAGAGCGTTAAAGAACTATATAATATATATATTATTAATACTAAATGCTCTGTTGTTAAAAGAATTGCCTTTTACAGTAGGTATACTTGGTGGGGCGGCGCACTAGGTGGTGAAGTACGTTAGTCTATTTTTGACAGCTATTAATACATATTAAGCCGCCTAGGAATGATTTATATATATAGAGCTATAGCGCCATAGCCTAGAGCCTGCATGCGTAGTATTGTGCGTAGTATATATGTATATATAAAAAATAAAGAGAAAAAATTAATGTTCTAACAGTGCTCCTACGCTAGTAGTTGGGTATTCTAAGTAAATCGCCATTTACCAAGTTCGAGGCAACGCACGAAGTTTAATCTGCTCTTGCTCGTCCTGTATCTCAAACAATTTAGAATCTTCATCCTCCATTTCCTCTCCACTAACTACACCATCTTGTCTGGCATCCCGCTCGTGCATCCAAATAATTGGAATTAAGGATGCCTCCCCAATAACGTTCTTGCCGACTCGAATCTGAAATCTTAGATCCGCCACGCCAGTGTACACAAGGATAGTATGCTCAATCTCCCAATAGCTTTTAGCCTTTAAGCCTAAGAACTTCATCCTTTGCTGACGTTCTACATAATCTTCTTGCTTAAGAGCATTTAAGTCTAACTTTGATTTGATCTGATATGCTCTTACAGCACCCCCTTCATTAATACTGCGTGGAAGATAATCGACCGGTGCACTAGAAGAAACGATAGTATCACTGCAAATAATTGTTCTCTCAATTTTGGGATCCGCAATGCGATAGAAGGTCCTACTGATAGGTTTATCGCGCCTGATTGGCTTACCAGCGCGGACTAACCATCGGATCTGGTTTAAGCCATAGTCTTTCCTATCAACTGGACCCTTATATGGTGGTCCTGGGTGCTGAATCTTGTTGTAAGGTTCGTTGAAAAGGATACCATAGGATACCCGGCTACACATAGTAGAAAGGATAAAATTTGCATAATTTACGGAATAAATATGGTCGATTACTAGGCCCTTACAGACAGAGAGCTGGCTGCATAGGTTTAGTGAGCAATTTAAAGGAGATATTTAGAATATTTATATACTCACGGATCTCTAGCGACTAGAATCTCTATTCTATGACCACCTGGTATTGGGCCGAAGCGTCTCATGATGCAATCTTGGACGTATTTTGAGGAACCTAGACCTCCCGAAATAACAAAATGTGACTGCTAAAGTGAGACTTTATATCTTATAGATAGTATAGAGGAAGTATATAAGATTACATACTACTTGTTGTGATGGGTCAATTTTCCGGAGACGCTCTAGCTGATCGTCAATGAGTTTAAAAATACTATATACCTGCTCGTCGAACATCGCTTTAATGTCATCGCTGCGCGGCCTATTAGCTTGGCAGTATACTAGATTCCAAAACTTACTAGGTGAATGTCATTCTGCCACCCTCGACCCCAACTTCAGGATAGTTGAAATTCTTAAATAAATCTGGGAGTTGTACTTTGATGTTATCCGTAAATAATTTCGTCCCAAATATCTTTTTCAAATGCTGGAAAGACATCCCTCTTCGACTTTTAGTCATATCTTCTGCCATAGACTTGATTACATCTTTCGCAGTATTGTTTCCCCATCCAAGTCTGTTGTTCCTCTGACTATCAGCCGCCTCTTCTAAGGATCGGTTAAGCATATCTTTTGTAGCATATTCTAGCTCGTAATTATCCGCATGTAGAATAAGCCTTAACCGCCTCTCAACCTCTCTTTGGAATGCCTCGTCAATCTGAACTGAACCGGTGGCTTTGCCTAACAACTTAAGTTAGCTTATATATAAGCATAAAAGATAGGGACAGTGGGAACCAACCCTCGACAGAGTCAAGTTGTTCCAGTCCAGCAATCACCTCTTCATTACCGTTACTGTCCCTAAAAGGTTTAATAGAATTAACCTTAAGAACTGAGGTATCCTAAAAATTAGAATTAGTATATTTAGTTCTGCTTATACCGCGAAGTGGCGGAATTTACTGTTGTACCGCCTCCCGCATCACAAACTACTAAGACACTGCCCTGTCGGATTCCAGCTGCTTCCTCTAAAGGCTTGCCTGGTTGGGCTACTGCATAATGATCTTTCCAGCTCCTTGCGGTATATACTGCTGCAGCTTCTGCCTCCGTTAATTCAATTTTTACTATATGTTGCTTGCTCTTTCCAAAGCCAGCTTTCCTGATAATATCCTCGAATGTCTTAACCACCTCTATACGACTACTCCATATTGCCGGCACGCTAAAACTATACACTACCCGAGCTGCTTCCCAGTCTTTTAGCTGAAAGTATTTGGTTATGTAGGCAACAATATACTGATATAGTTCCGTCAAGAAGTCTTCGAACCACATCTGCACATCTTCATTTGTCGGCATAAAGTCTAAGTCCTCATCCTTACAGTGATCGCAAACCTCTTTAAGGAATAACGGATCCAGAAAAAGCTTAAATGTGTCCCACACAGCCATTCCAGGCCTAATCTCAGCAGGTGCCGGACATTCGAAGCCCCAATTGATGCGTTTTCTACCTGCTCGGTAGGCAACGGATGTTGGTACCTTGTTTTCAACATGAATACGACGGGGGCTTGGCCAGTTATTAATGACTCGTGGTTCTGGCCAATCAAGGGTAGAGAATGCAACTCCTATGACGGTAACTCCATCTTAGTACAACCTCCAACTGCTAAGGAGAATAAAAGTATCAAACTCGAAGTCGTACAGGCTTACTTACCAGTATATGTCGTGCCAAAATCAACTCCAATAACGATCAACTTAGGGGGGATGCCTTCTAGGTCGAAGCCCGCCTTGGGTAAAATAGGTGTATGCATACCTCCGGGTGGTAGTTGCCGGCTTGACGTTTTGTGGGAGCCATGTGTAATAGAAGCGTTTTCACGATCATTGTTCTTGTTTTGCATGGAATCGTGCCACTTATGCATTCTTCGTTCGATATCGGTACCTTCGAGTAGCCTGGCATAATGGCGCGGGTCAACCGAAGGAACCGAACCCAGTTGCCTACAATGACTGGATATTGTTGAAAGTTCCACTTGATCACTGAAATATTTCCATATATCGTTGTAGACTTGACACGCAGGCACCACATACGCGAAGCCCGACTCAGTGTTACCAGCGACGATGTGGCCGTAAACATCACCGGACTGAGCATCTACTACCCATGAGCCGCAGTCGCCATCTGCTAACGTGCCAAACAATTCGACAGTCCATAGCTCTTGAATAATGCCCTTCGCCGAGCCGACCCTAAAGGACTTTGTCCCAGATAACCTGCCTCTGAGGAACCCAGCTGACCCAGTGACTGTAACAATATCTGTATCTTTTGGGCCAGTATCCACAACACGATTAGGGTATAAGAATGTCCCGGTGCCATCGAGGATCGGAATTTCATTAAAGGTGAGCAGCGACGTTACGGATACCTCAATTAGCGCATAATCGAGACTAGAGTGAGGCCCATTATGAGATGAATAAACCATCTCCCCTAGCCTGATGAGCCCAGATTGTGTATGAATCGGTGACGATGTATCGAGAGGCTTTGGCGCTGGTGTAGGTACGGTACCCTCGATGAACAACTGTGACTGTTCGCGTGACGCCGGAAGAGTTTGTGAAGTATGGGGAAAAAGTGGAAGGCTTTCTGGCAGGCTGTTGCTAGTGGTGCGTTTTCCTGAAGTGGAAGTATTAGTTGACCTAACTGACTCCGGCGTTGTGCTTCCTCGACTAGTGTAATCCGCCTGTTGTTCGTTTAGGTCACCGACCGAACTTACCCCATCCATATCGAATTCATCATCACAGTCCGACATGGTAGGATCGACCTCGGCCTTTTCAGTGTCTTCTAGGAATGCGTGGGCAGCCGTAAGGTAGTAATATTTCTCGCCACAGCGAAGTAAACCACCGGCTGTAGCTTGCCGTAGCGGTGCTTGCAGGTCCTGTGAAATAAAGATCTGCTTCCCAAAAGTTTGTCCCCAAGGCTTACAGAAAACTGCTGGTTGTTGCGGGGCCTCTCCCGCCCGTATGTCTGCGGCCATACCCTCGGCCGCTAGAGCTTTATAATGTCCAAGATCCGGAGGTTCTCTACGGTATGCTGTTTTAATCCCAGGATATCCGCTCAGCAATGGGCTGTCCCTGATTAATTCCCTAACCTTTTTGCCTCTATCCCCTTCTTTGCCACCTGAGATAATGATCGTTGGTTCAGATTTATCTTTGCTGCGGCCAACCATGTAGATGGACCATGTTACTCCCGCAGGAACAGGATCACTGTTCTCCCGGATATATTCTTTAATCTGTGTTCCCAGGTGTTCGTCGAAGATTCTACGAACTTCGCCTGTGGCCTGCCAACACCGAGACCAATACCGATTTATGTTGCCTAAACTTTGATATTCCCTTTCGCCAACGGAAGCTTCGGGATTAGGCCACCGAGAGTTTGAGCGGGTCTTTGCACTGACGGTATTCAAAGGTGTGTCCCCGCGCGAGCTGGTCGAAACGTTTGATGTCATTTGCGCTCCTAATATCTGGTCGATAGAGGACTGACATTTGTGTGTACGAGACGGCCATGAATGTAGTTGAACGTAGTTGATTCAGTATGAAATATCCTCAAAGGATAGGGAGTTCGCGGCCGGAATCCTCTCTGGGCGGTAGGCAAGGGCAGAATCGACAGAACGCCAAATTCAAATGAGGCGGATAATTTTAAGCCTAGTTTATCAACATATTAAAGATATAAGAATTTTAAGATAGATATAAGTATATAGAGGTGTGGGTCAAAAGTTCCTGCCCTCTGCGCCACTAATGCGCCACCAATAAGCCATAAACTTGCTCTCTTGGCGTTCTGGATTAGGAAGGAGGCTGGCATAGAGTTACCTCAGAAGCTTAGACCAAGAAATCGATTATGCGGATATAGGAATATCCGCACCGTCTGCTAAGCTGATTTAGGACGGCAATCGTTTTCTTGGTCTGAGAGACTTTGGCGAGCTTTATAGAAAACCTAAACACTATTTATATAAGAAGACTTTATTAACTTTAACGAAATTAATCTACCCTCCTATAATACCTGTAAATATTAAAAGTATATTAAATTATAGAGAAAAGCCTACTCTATAAGTTATAAGATCCTTAGCTCCTTATACCCGCGCGATATTAAGAGGAAGTTGTTATTACCGTAGAGGCTCTAATTTTGCCTCTGTACCGCTGTTGAGAATTGGGTGGCTGGGCCTAATATAGGGTGGCTGTTACCAGCTACCTAATTATTGTTGTATATAATACGAGCTTCTTACCCTACCAAATATCAAGCATTTAACCTTCCATCTTACTTTTGACTCCCCTCAGTCGTTCATTTCTAAGCCGCGTAGTAAATACTAACGCTAAACGCTTACACCTACGCCGCTAGCCCTCTCTATAACCGGCGGATATTCTATCTACTATATACCTATTTAATTTAATTTAATTTAATTTTTATTTTTTGGGTCCGTTGTATTATACTACGAACAATACTGCGCATGCGGCCTCTAGGCTATGGCGCTATAGTTCTATATACATGAATCCTTTCTAGGCAGCTTAACATGTACTAGTAGCTAAGTGGACACTCTGGCCCGGTTTTAAAATGCTAGGGGAGCTCTAGCGACTGGTGTTTTTTCGTCCTGGTATTTTGCTCACTATAGTCCAGTTTACACCAAGAAAATCGCACTAAGGAAATCCTGGCTCTTTTATCTATTTCTGCCGTATTCTGCCGTTCCTAGAGTAGAAAAAGCGCTCTAAAAGATAGATTTTTAACGTAGTTTTGCATATAAGAAATAAGAGAAACCATATAGCTTACTAGCTTGAAAGTAGCTACCAATTACCCCTATACGACTGTTTTATTCTATACCCTATTCCTCCTCCTTGCTAAAGAAATGGGTAGGGAATTAGTAATTAGTAGGTATTCTCCCTAAAAGTAACCTACTAATAGTATTTTATAAGGGCGAACCTCGTTACATAAACCCACTCCCATAGGAAAATTTTCACGAGGTTGTCTGTATAGGGTATAAACACCAATTCGCCTATACACCTTATATTTAACGTGCTAATGGTAACGCGGGCCGGTCCCCTTCCCCTATCCCCTACTATAGCTACCCTAGCAGTGCATCGTCTGCGGTACGCCTACGGTGCGCCTACGGTACGCCTGCGGTCCTCTATAGTTTGATTGCCTATAGCGCGGCAGCCGTAGACCGGTTGTAGTAGAGGTCGTCTACTGCCTTGCAGCAGACTGGTTGTAGAGGAGGTCGTCTGCCCTGCGGCAGACAGTTGTAGAGGAGGTCGTCTGCCCTGCGGCAGACAGTTGTAGAGGAGGTCGTCTGCCCTGCGGCAGACAGTTGTAGAAGAGGTCGTCTGCCCTGCGGCAGACAGTTGTAGGGGTCGTCTGCCCTGCGGCAGACAGTTGTAGGGGTCGTCTGCCCTGCGGCAGACAGTTGTAGAAGGGGTCGTCTGCCCTGCGGCAGACAGTTGTAGAAGGGGTCGTCTGCTCTGCGGCAGACAGTTGTAGAAGGGGTCGTCTGCTCTGCGGCAGACAGTTGTAGAAGGGGTCGTCTGCTCTGCGGCAGACAGTTGTAGAGGGGTCGTCTGCTCTGCGGCAGACAGTTGTAGAAGGGGTCGTCTGCTCTGTGGCAGACAGTTGTAGAAGGGGTCGTCTGCCCTGCGGCAGACAGTTGTAGTTTGGCTTATATTGGTGCTTGGTTTTAAAGCCTTTTGGGGCCTTTTTAGGAAATAGATAAAAACAGTCCTTTGTAGAATGCGTAGTTGTTCTATACTTCTTACAGTACTTGTTTTTATATATTTAATTTGTCCGATTAGTCCTAGGTCGTTAAGACCCTATAACTAAGGCTATTTTCTGATCTTTAGATACCTGTCTTCTAGATTCGTCTAGTAAGTTAGAAAATAGGTTTTCTAAGTTAATGGTACTAGAATTGGTTCTGTAAGATTGGGTAACTATTATAACAAATCCCTTATAAGGACTGGTTAGGTTATTTAAAACCTAAGTAATAATTACCTAATTTGGCAATTCTATGCCTTTGGCTTTTAATTGGTCGGTAAGTTGCTTTACTTTATTTAAATACTCCTCTATAGAAGAGTATTTAGATAAGGTAGTTTTAAAAAGCTCTTTATAGATTAAGAATTCTAAGCTAAACCCTTTTGGGCTGTAGAGATTTTTTAATAGTTTCCATGCTTCTAGAGCTGTTTTGGAATACCGTATTTGCAAGAGAGGTCCATCCTTAATTGTTAGCCTTATATTGGCTAAGGCTTTTTGGTTGATTTCCCCTTTTAGGGTAACTCCTGTTAATTTGCGTAAGCGGAGGTCGGAGGACGACAGGGTGAACGATATAGTGAAGTAAGTGAAGTGGATGAACTTGATGCAATTGATGATGTCTATCTNCGGGGGATCGAGTCTCTATATACCTGGAAGACCCTAGTTCCGGAACGTCTACGTTCCGTCTCGTATTCTAATACGTTACCTAATACACTAGGTGATACGTTACCTGACACACTAGGCGATACATTACCTGATACACTAGGTGATACGTTACCTAATACACTAGGTGATACGTTACCTGATACACTAGCTGATACACTGGCTGATACCATCTGATACACTAGTTGATACACTAGTTGATACACTAGCTGATACACTAGCTGATACCATCTGATACACCGCGTAAAGCCGTAGGGTTATTCCAGGGTGTTCTTATGTAATGCTTACATAAGCAACATCAGAGATCATCATTGACATAGCTGATACCATCTGATACACCGCGTAAAGCCGTAGGGTTCTTCCAGGGTGTTCTTATGTAATGCTTACATAAGCAACATCAGAGATCATCATTGACAACTCCTTCTTCTATAGTATTATTAAGCAATCCTTTTATAAGAAGTGATTGGACCCAAAGGCTCCAGACTTTGTAGTTGGATTGCCCAATAAGCTTTTCGATTAAGATTTTGTCTAATATTTTATCTGCGAATAGATAAATAGAATTGAACGATAGGATTAAACAGATAAAATTGAATGGTAGGATTTGAATAAAATCGAATGATAGGATTTGGACAAGTAAAATAGAATGATAGGAGTTGAATAAGTAGATAAAATCAAAAGAATAGATAAATTAAATGATATACTTAAGATTCGATTAAGATTTGATTAAGATTTGACTAAAATGAAATTTAAGTGATAGTGAAATAGAGATAAAATTGACTTAAGATATGGTTTAAATTTAATCAAAAAATTGGTTAATAATTGATTGATATTTGGTCGAGGTCAGATTTTGGCGTTTTAGTCGAAAATTAATTGAGATTTGGTTGAGGTTAGAGTAGCTAGGCTTATAGCCTGTTAATTTGCGTAAGTGGAGGTCGGAGGATGATAGGGTGAACGATATAGTGAAGTAAGTAAAGTGGATGAACTTGATGCAATTGATGATGTCTATCTATGGGGGATCGAGTCTCTATATACCTGGAAGACCCTAGTTCCGGAACGTCTATGTTCCGTCTCGTATTCTGATACGTTACCTAATATACTAGGTAATACGTTACCTGATATACTAGGTGATACATTACCTGATATACTAGGTGATATGTTACCTGATATACTAGGTAATACGTTACCTGATATACTGGCTGATACACTGGCTGATACTATCTGATACACTAGTTAATACACTAGTTAATACACTAGCTGATACCATCTAATACACCGCGTAAAGCCGTAGGGTTCTTCCAGGGTGTTCTTATGTAATGCTTACATAAGCAACATTAGAGATTATCATTGACAGCTATTAATTACTAATTCCCTACCTATTCTTAAGCAAGGAGAAAAAATAGGTTACATTACCAAAAAAAGTCGTATAGGAATAACTAGTAGTTGTCTCCAAGCTGGCAAACTATTTTTTTTTATATCCATTGTATTATACTAGTACAATACTGCGCATGCAGCCTCTAGGCTATGGCGCTATAGTCCTATATATATGAATCCCTTAGGGCAGCTTAACATGTACTAGTAACTATGTCCTAGTAGTTTATAAGCCCCTAAACTAGGGGTTTATAGTTCCTTAGTAAAATACTAAGTTACAAGCAACTACTAGGGAATGAGAAAACGGTAGAAAACTGCTGGCAAACTATATAAAGCCCTTTGTTTTTATATGCAAAAATGTTACTAAATCTATCTTTTAGAGCGCTTTTTCTACTCTAGGAACGGNAGAATACGGCAGAAATANATAAAAGAGCNAGGATTTCTTTATTTCCTTAGTGCAAACTAAATATTAGAGAGCAAAATACCAGGACAAAACTCCCCTAGCATCTAAAACGGGCTAGAGTGTCNACTTAGTTACTAGTACATATTAAGCTGCCCTAAGGGATTCATGTATATAGGACTATAGCGCCATAGCCTAGAGGCTGCATGCGCAGTATTGTACGTAGTATAATACAATGGATAAATAAATAAATAAATAAAAACACCGCTAGCCCTAACGGACTAGTACCTACCCTTTTAGTTTATAGAGCTTACCTAAGGATAGGCAAACTAGAACCTTCTGCCCCGTCTATTATAGATTAAGCAGCTGCAATATAAAAGGCAATAGCCAAAATAGTTAAGCTATAGGCTAAATAAACTGTTAATAGCGCTCTATATTACCGTAATAGACCTAACATAACCTTAGTATATAACCTCCCGCTTAACTCTAAAGTCCTTATATAGCGTAAGAGCGGCAATTAGACTAGACCTTATTATTTACTAGCTATAAAAGACAAAACATACTATATATAACTCTTTAGCGGACTAACTAGCTTTAAAAGCACATCTATAAAACCCTATTTTCGGTCTAAAAATATCTATAATGCTAAACTAGACAAACTAGAAGCACCCTTACCTACTCTAAAAGTCCCCTATAAACTTACTAAACCCGCTAAACCCGCTATAAAGCGTAGCTAAGGACGCCCCTAAAAGTACCCTATAACTAAAAACCCTATAACTAAAAACCCTATAATAAAGAATTACCTAACCTCCGCAGGCATATCCGCAAGGCAACTCCTACCTATAAATATATTAGTCTTAGTACAAGAAACCCCTTTTACGGACTTATAACGTAAAGAGATTAACGGACTACTTAAAAAGGGCGTCTTTACAGTTATAATAGAGAGAGACGTTCTGCAAGGTGTCTATATATTTAACTTACGCTTTATTAATAAGATTAAGCACCCTAATACTAATAAAGCCTTTAGGAAATTAAGGCTTATTATATAAGCTTATAACGACTAGAAAAAGGACTTAGTCCTTATACAATCACTTATAATTTAACGAGTTAGTTAACGGATTATACTTATACATACGCCTAGACTATAACAAACTAAATCCGTAGCCCTCTACTTACGGGATATCTTATAAGCCTATATATAGTCTAATACCTACCTAAGTAGAGACATCTATATAACCACCCCTTAAGCTTAATTTATAACTAAGAACAATTTTATAGGTTATAAAACCCCTTTACGGAGTGCCGAAAGCTAAAAACCACTGGTTTAAGATATATTACTAGCATTATATCTATAAACTTAAGATAGAGTAGTTAATATATAATCCCTACCTCCTATATACCCCATTAAACGGCCTTAATATTATTAGACTCTAAATAGATAATACCCTCTTCTTAGTGGACTAGACTTTTACGGACGCTAAAGAGACTAAACTATAAGAAGCTAAGTTCCTAATAAAGCTATAAAAGCAGTTAACTAAGCAGACTCTAATTAAGTTTAATAGAGGTTTAATTATATAAAAGGGTAACTTAATCTAACTAACTTAAAAACGCTAAGCTTAAAACCTAAGGCTTATTATAGTAAAGCCTACGGACCTTATTAGTTCCTATAGAGAGACCAATAAGACTATAAATATAAAGGACTAATACGTTACATAGCGTGTAAAAGGCGCCTATATTACTATAGTCTGTTAACCTAAATCTGCCTATAATTTATCCTTTGCGGCCCAGGTAATAGATATATAAAAGAAAAATATTAAGCAGCTTAATAAGCGTATTTAGTAGCAAATTAACAATATAATAAGAGGATTTACTTTTTATACCACTAGACCTAAATTCCCTTAGCGTACTAGTATTTACGGACACCTCCTTTACTAATAATAGAGACCTATCTTTATAAATTGGCTTTATAATTGTACTTATAGACTATAATTAGGACGCAAATATACTATATTAGTCTTTAATTAAATGCAAACAAGTAACCCGCAGTGTACTAGCTTTTAAACTATATATACTAGCTTATAGCTTTAATATAGCAGCCGCAATTAAATTAACAATCTAGAAGATTCTATAATTGGAGCAGTTACCCCTAGTCTTATGCACTAATTTAAAGTCCCTCTATAACTACCTAGTTAAACTAGGTACAACATAAAAGAAGAGGCTTATAGTCGACCTAATATACTTATATTAGGCCTATAAACGACGTAAAATTACAGAGGTTAAATAGATCAGCAGCGGAGACAATTTAGTGGACGCTATAACTAAGGCAAAGCCGTACCAAGTTCTTAAAACCCTAATTAACACAAATAAGCTTAATCTAAACGTTATAGAATAGGTAGAATAAGACTAACGGAGCACTTACAGTTTATTTACGGCCCGTTAGAAGGCCGTATGGTTTATTTACAGCCCATTAAAGGGCCGTATGGTTTATTTTACGGACTGAAAATAGGACTTATAGCCAGCTTAGAGCACCGTTTAGAAGGCAACCCAGAAGGCACCTTAGGAGGGATTTCCTATATATTCCTTTTATGTTCTATAGTTTTATTAAAGCAATTACGGAGACTATATATAAGTGGGTCTATCTTTAAGTGCCGCTAGTATATAATTATAGCACCTAGTGTACCAAACGCGTAAACACGCATTTGGTGCACTAACCACTTACTTATAACTAATTAGGGGGAGGGCGCGTTAGTATATAGACTACGTAGTCTACTTAAATAGAATCGATAGTTACCACCATCTAAAAGAGCATACGATACTATACGTATTTCGTACCCTTAGATATAACTTACCTATATTATTAAGTTAACTACACAAAATGAGTAGTAACTAGGGTGTAGACACAAGAGATAGAAGCTCCGAATATCCTAGAGAAAGTGGAAACAGAAGAAGCGAGGAACGAAGGAGAGTCGAAGGACCCTCGCCGGGGGTCCGCCACCTATCCATTATACAATATAACTGCGGCAACACAAACCACCGCCTTGTAAGGCCCCTACTAGACAGTCTAGACCTAGAGAAACACCATATCCTTGCTATATAAGAGCCGTATTATAATACCTTCACACAATCGATATACTGCCCCTGAGGATTCCAGCTCCTATACGAACCAAAAGCAGCCACACGTGTGTGCTTTATGATCAGCAAGGCTATCAGCCTGTCCTCATAGTCATAGCAGGCAGTTAACCGAGATATTGCAGTTATAACAATCCAAACATATAGGGGACCGGTACAAATTATTAATATGTATAACCCTAGGGTCGAAGGGGTCCCACAAATAGAGAATATTATATCGGTAATAAGCTTACTAGAAACCGAAGGTACAGAGTCTATCCTATTAGGAGACATAAACCTCCACCACCCGCGGTGGGGGGGTATCCATATTGCTGCAGACCAACAGTCAGAGTGCCTACTAAGAGCTATAGATATCTGGGGCCTTAAGCTAGCCACCCCCCTAGGAGCAATTACATGGCAACAAGGCACCGCCAGAAGTACAATTGACCTCACATTTATGGACGAAGGCCTATACCAGAGACTCAAAAGGTACAACCCC
Source organism: Cenococcum geophilum 1.58 (assembly GCF_001692895.1). Lineage (NCBI taxonomy): Eukaryota > Fungi > Ascomycota > Dothideomycetes > Gloniales > Gloniaceae > Cenococcum > Cenococcum geophilum. The sequence goes on from NW_027137640.1 coordinate 411,520, forward strand.
GAAGAAGAATGGGCACTTACCCTAGACTATATCCCTATCTAGATACAGCTAGACCTAGATACTAAAGCGCAACTAAATAGAAAAAGATACGCAATAAGGAAGCTTAAGATAAATAGTTTCCTTAATACAGTCAAACAACAACTCTAAGACCTAGAAGAAATCCACCCAATACTAAACGAGCGAGGCCTATTGACTACCCCCGAGGAAATCAACCGAAGACTAGAAAGGATCCAGGCAGCGATTAAAAATAGGCTAGAAGAGCACTGCCCGATCTTAAAACCGGGCCCCTACGCGCGACACGCATAGTCCACATAATGCGCAGTTCTAGTTGCCAGCTAACGATAAGCAAGAAGGAAATATACAAGCAGCCACGACCCTAAAGACGAGAGACAATATAAAGACACAAGAAACCAGCTAAAGAATACCCTAAAAAAAGAAGTAAGGAATAACTGGAGACGGTTTATAAACGAGCATACTTCTAACCCGAGCCTCCCCCATAACAAGGGCCTTTGGGATATAGCGAAATGGGCAAAAAAAAAGGCAGGGCGCCTAGCAGAAGACCTACACCTACCACCCCTATAAAGAGTAGGAGAATTACAGGCCACAAACAACAATAATAAGAAGGTAAAGATCCTTATAGAAAGGTTCTTCCTCTAACCAGCTCTAGCAGACCTCAGTAATATTACGGGCAAAACACTAGTAACTCGCCTACGGGTCGACAGCGACATAACAACAGAGGAAATGGCTAGAACTATTAGCCGCCTTTTAAACAATACAGCACTAGAACTAGATAGGATTCTAAATAAGGCCCTAAAAACCTATAGGCCACTTATAGCACCTTAGCTTACAGATGTAGCCAGAGCATGCTTTACTATAGGCTACTACCCGCGACTTGGAAGATCTATAACAACGGTTATTCTATAAAAAGAAGGTAAAGCAGATTACTTAATCCTAGGAAGCTACCGCCCTATTGCCTTAGAAAACACCCTTAGCAAGATCTTAGAAAGGGTAATAGCGGAACGCATAGTAGACACGGTAGAGGAACACGCCCTACTACTACAAAGCCAAATAGGGGCAAGAAAGAACCGCTCAACACTATCAGCACTTACGCTACTCGCTGCCACCATTAAATCTGCATAGGCGATATAAAAGGACTTTATAGTATCAATGCTTAGCCTAGACATTAGTGGTACCTATAATAATATACCCTACAAGCGTCTTCTGTATATCCTTAGGGCAAAGGGCTTCCTAGAATAGATTATATAATTTATCCAAGGGTTTATAGGCCAGAAAGAAACATCACTAGTCTTCAGCGGATACCAGAGCCCCCCCATTACAGTTGCAATAGGAATACTACAAAAATTACCCCTCTCGCCTATACTCTTCCTTTTCTTTATAAGTAACCTGCTTAACTCTTTTAAAAAAGGGGCGACCTAGGGGATAGGCTTCGTTAATAATATAAACCTAATTATATACGGGCCAACAGCCGCAGAAAACTGCAGAATACTAGAGAAAGCCTATAATACTTATATAGAGTAGGCAAAACGCCATAGAGTCTAATTCTTACTAGAGAAATACTAGCTAATCCATTTTATAAGAAAACGCAACCAATCTGCAGATCTCTAGCATATAATTCGTATTTAAGGCTTTAGGGGTTAACCAGTTTAGGGCCTAAGGGTATTAGGAGTATGGGTAGATAGTAAGCTCTAGTAGAGCGCATATACGGCGCAAGCGGCCCGTAAAGGCTAAGCACAGTTTATCGCTTTATCTAGGATTATTAATTCTATATAGGGTCTATGCTTCTAGAGGTTATGCCTACTATATACAGCAGTCGTCCGGCTAACTATAACATATAGATCTAGTATCTGGGCCATTAGAGAAACTAAAAAGGGCCCCCTAAAATCACTCCTTAAACCACTTTAAAAGGTCCAAACAGCCTACCTCCGGAGTATTATAGGCGGGTATAAGTAAACGGCTATAGCACTACTTAAGAAGGAATCTAATATTCCCCCCCTATAGTTATATATTAAAGCCGCTATAATATAAAGAACGCAAAATAAACGTAACTCTAATATTATAAAATACATTAAAACACGCCTAAGTAAACTATAGAGGGACCCTAGGGTGCCCTATAGGAGAATAAACCAATAACCCTAAAGTAGGGAAGAAATATTAGAGAAACAGGTAAAGAAAGTAAAAGAAGAATAGTGCCGCTTTAGGGCCTAGGCCCATATAGAGGAGGAAGGAAGATGCGTAAGAGGTTAGCAAAAATAATAGTAAGATAGAGAAAGGAGCTAAAGTAGAACACGTAAGAACGCTGGGAAACTATTTACCGTAATACAATACTGGTTGGACCAACGCTAGAGAGGCGAATAGGAGTTAAAGGTATAGAGGCTAACTTAGGTAAGACAAACCTAAGCTATAGTATGGTTAACGCTATGGGGGGTAAATACCTAAGGGCTCCGAGAAGGCCTAATAAAGGCAGAAAATATAATAGCAATACTCTTAAGAACAGGAATAATAGGACTAAAAGATTGGCTTTACTGGGTGGGTGTCCTAGTAGGTAGCCTAAGATATAAATGTAGCTAGCTAAGATAGACACCAAAACACGTAATACTGCTATGCCCCCTACACACCAATTAAGAAATAATGCTCTTAGTAGCTAGCATAGAGAATTATAATACACTGCTCTTAATATAAAAAGGCCTTAAGGCGGTCACCTAGTGGCTTATTAGTTAAAATGTGCTAAATCAGTTCTAGGTTGCAAGGGAAATAGTAATAAAAGGCAAGGGGGCGAGCAGTAGGTGCCCCCTAGTAACTCTACAGTAGTAGAGTAATAGTTTATAATACTAGCGCGTCCGTAGGCTTGTTACGGCAGCAGTGGTTCCTAAGGAGGTTAAATAGTAAAGGTAGTAGAGCACTATAGGCGACTTATAGGGCGCTAAGTAGGCGAGTCCTAAAAGGCGGGGAGATAGATTACGGGGTTTTCTTATTTTTCTTAAATAGAGTTTTCCTCCCTACATGTAAATAAGGAGTAGTCCGCGTGGGCCTAATAGGGATCCGAATCGGACGTTAAGCAATGAATTATTAATTATTAAGTTAATATAACAGTTCTAATTTAGTTCTAAATATATTCTAATATATTTTTAAATATATCTAATTTAAAGTTCTTTTTATTATATTTATAAATAAAAATTATTTAAGCTCTTTAGGTACTTAAATAAAGTTCTTTTTATTATATTAATTTAAAAAGCATAAATATAATAATAATTTATTGCTTAACGTCCGATTTAGATCCCTATTAGGCCTACGCGGACTACTCCTTATATATATATAGGGAGGTTTATATAACGAGGTTCGCCCTTATAAAATACCATTAGTAGGTTATTTTTAGGGAGAGTACCTATTAATTACTAATTCCCTACCCATTTCTTTAGTAAGGGAGAAGAGATAGGGTATAGGATAAAAAGTCGCTTTAGGGTAATTGGTAGCTGCTTCCAAGCTAGCAAGCTATTGTAACGCCTCTTATTCTTAAGTGCAAAACTATTTAATAAAAATCTTTCTTTTAGAGCGCTTTTCTACTCTAGGAACGGCAGAATACGGCAGAAATAGATAAAAGAGCAGGATTTTCTTTTCTTGGTGTAAACTGGACCATAGTAAGCAAAATACCAGAATGAAAAAACACCAGTCGCTAGAGCTCCCCTAGCATTTTAAAAACGGGCCAGAGTGTCCACTTAGCTACTAGTATATATTAAGCTGCCTAGGAAGGATTCATATATATAGAACTATAGCGCCATAGCCTAGAGGCTGCATGCGCAGTATTGTACGTAGTATAATATAACGGATATAAAAAAAAAAAAAAAAAAAAGATGTCTATCTATGGGGGATCGAGTCTTTATATACCTGGAAGACCCTAGTTCCGGAACGTCTACGTTCCGTCTCGTATTCTAATACGTTACCTAATATACTAGGTAATATGTTACCTAATATACTAGGTAATACATTACCTAATATACTAGGTAATACATTACCTAATATACTAGGTAATACGTTACCTAACACACTAGGTAATACATTACCTAATATACTAGGTGATACGTTACCTAATACACTAGGTAATACGTTACCTAATACACTAGGTAATACGTTACCTAATACACTAGGTAATACGTTACCTAATATACTGGCTGATATACTGGCTAATACCATCTAATATACTAGTTAATACACTAGTTAATATACTAGTTAATATACTAGTTAATACACTAGCTAATACCATCTAATACACCGCGTAAAGCTATAGGGTTCTTCTAGGGTGTTCTTATGTAATGCTTACATAAGCAATATTAGAGATTATTATTGACAGTTCTTTCTTGCCCCTATTTAGCTTTATAGTAGTAGGGCGTGTTTTTTAGCCGTGTCTACTATATAGTCCGCTATTACCCTTTCTAAGATCTTGCTAAGGGTATTCTTTAAGGCAATAGGGCGGTAGCTCCCTAGGAATAAGTAGTCTACTTTACCTTCTTTACGTAGAATAAACGTTATTATAGCTCTTCTTTTTTTTATTTTTATTATCTATTGTATTATACTACGTACAATACTGCGCATGCAGCCTCTAGGCTATAGCGCTATAGTCCTATATACATAAATCCCTTAAGGCAGCTTAACATATACTAGTAACTAAGTGGACACTCTAGCCCGTTTTAGATGCTAGGGGAGTTTTATCCTAGTATTTTGCTCTCTAATATTTAGTTTACACCAAGGAAATAAAGAAATCCTGGCTCTTTTATCTATTTCTGCCGTATTCTGCCGTTCCTAGAGTAGAAAAAGCGCTCTAAAAGATAGATTTAGTAACATTTTTGCATATAAAAACAAAGGGCTNTATATAGTTTGCCAGCTTNGANACAACTACCAGTTATTNCTATACGACTTTTTTCGGTAATGTAACCTATTTCTTCTCCTTGCTTAAGAATAGGTAGGGAATTAGTAATTAATAGCTACTCTCCCNAAAAGTAGGCTATTAATCCTAGATTTACGTTCTAGAAAACGGGTATTTTATAAGGGCAAACCTTGCTACATAAACCCACCCTAGAAGGNAAATTTTTCATAAGGTTATCTTATATAGGTTATAAACACCAATTCGCCTATACACATTATATTTTACGTGCTAAAGTAATACGGGCCGGCCCCCTTCCCCCCCTGCTGTAGCTACCCTATCTATGCATCTGCGGTACGCCTATAGTGCGGTGTTGTGTGGTATATTGTAGCGGTAGTAGTGGCGGTAGTAGTAGAGGTTGTCCGTAGCGCGATGGCCGTAGACAGGTTACGGAGGTTGTCTGCAGCGCGACGGCTGTAGATAGGTTGTGGTAGAGGTCGTCTGCAGCTCGATGGCCGTAGACAGGTTGTGGTAGAGGTCGTCTGCAGCTCGATGGCCGTAGACAGGTTGTGGTAGAGGTCGTCTGCAGCTCGATGGCCGTAGACAGGTTACGGTAGAGGTCGTCCACAGCGCGATGGTTGTAGACAGGTTGCGGTAGAGGTCGTCTGCAGCGCGATAGCCGTAGACAGGTTGCGGTGGAGGTCGTCTGCAGCTCGATGGCTGTAGACAGGTGATGGTGGAGGTCGTCTGCGGCTCGATAGCTGTAGACAGGTAATAGTAGAGGTCGTCTACAGCTCGATGGCTGTAGACAGGTTGCGGAGGTCGTCTGCAGCTTAATGGCTGCAGACTAGTTGTGGTAGAGATCGTCTGCAGCGTGATGGCTGTAAACTGGTTGTAGTAGAGTTTGTAATGCGTCTAGTATTTGGCGTCTGGTGACGTGTCTTTAGGGGCTATATAGCCGGCGACGCCATAGCGACGACGGAGGAGCGAAGGGGGAGACGACGACTATAGCTCTTCTAAGTCTTAGGTAGTAGCCTATTATAAAGTATACTCTAGCTATATCCGCAAGTTAAGGTACTATTAGTAGTCCGCAGGTCTTTAGGGCTTTATTTAGTATCCTATCTAGTCCTAGTACTATATTATTTAAAAGGCGGCTAATAGTTCTGGCCATTTCTTTGGTTGTTATATCACTGTTAACCCTTAGGCAAGTCACTGGTGCTTCGCCCGTAATATTACTAAGGTCTACTAAAACTGGTTAAGGGGAAAATCTCTCTATAAGGATCTTTGCCTTTTTATTATTATTGCTTATAGTTAGTAATTTACCTAGTCTTTACAAAGGCGAAAGGTATAGGTCTTCTACTAGATGTCCCGCCTTTCTCTTTACCTATTTCGCTATCCTTTAAAGACTTTTATTATAGGGGAGGTTTAGGTTAGTAGTATACTTATTTATAAACCATCTCTAGCTATTCCTTACTTCTTTTTTTAGGGTATTCTTTAGCTAGTTTCTTATATCTTTATATTATCTCTTGTCTTTAGGATTATAGCTACTTGTATATTTTCTTCTTATTTATTATTAGCTAGTAATAAGAACTGCGTATTATGCGGACTATACGTATTATATATAGAGGCCCGGTTTTAAGACCGGGCAGTACTCTTTTAGCCTATTTTTAATTACTACCTAAATCCTTTCTAGTCTTCGGTTGATTTCCTTAGGGGTAGCTAATAAGCCTCGCTTGTTTAGTATTAGGTAGATTTCTTCTAGGTTTTAAAGTTATTGTTTAACTATATTAAGAAAGCTATTTATCTTAAGCTTTCTTATTGCGTATCTTTTGCTATTTAGTTACGCCTTAATATCTAGATCTAGTTATATCTAAATAGGGATATAGTCTAAAGCGAGTACCTATTCTTCTTTAGGGTTATATCTTTTAAGTCTCTGGTATAGGCCTTCGTCTATAAATATAAGGTCAATTATACTTCTAGCGGTACCTTATTACCATATAATTGCTCCTAAAGGGGTAGCTAGCTTAAGGCCCTAGGTGTCTATAGCTCTTAGTAAGCACTCTACCTATTATTTAACAGTAATATAGATACCCCCCTACTATAGGTAGTAGAGGTTTATGTCTCCTAATAGGATAAACTCTATACCTTTAGTTCTAAGTAAGCTTATTACTAATATAATATTATCTGTTTATAGGACCCCTTTAACCCTAGGGTTATATACGTTAATAATCTATACCGGTCCCCTATATATCTATATTAGTATAACTATAATATATAGGTTAACTGCCTATTATAACTATAAGGATAGGCTAATAGCCTTACTAATTATAAAGTATACGCATATAGCTGCTTTTAGTTTATATAGGAGCTAGAATCCTTAGGGGCAGTATATTAATTATATATAGGCATTATAATACAGCTCTTATATAGTAAGGATATAGTATTTCTTTAGGTTTAGGCTGTCTAGTAAGGGCCTTACAAGACAGTGGTTTATATTACCGCAGTTATACTATATAATAGATAAGTAGCGGACCCCCGGCGAGGGTCCTTCGCCTTTTCTTTATTCCTTACTTCTCCTATTTCTACTTTCTTTAGTATATTTAAAACTTCTATCTCTTATATCTATACCCTAGTTACTACTTATTTTATATAGAGATTTTTATTCCCGTATCTTATATTCCTACTAACGCTTCTATATCTAAATCTGTTATTATCTCTAGTTTTTCCCCTATTCTTACTAGTTAGCTATATACCCTTTAAGAGTCGGCTACAAATATTATATTTACCGCGTTAAGTCTAATTCTTAATTATCCTAGTTTTAAGCTTACTATAGCTATTTATAAGGGTCTTCCTACAGGGCGTCCTCTCCCTTATATCCCTATATAGTTTAGTAATATTATACGGCGTCACTTTTGGCCCATTAAGGCTTAGGATAGCTAGCCTATCCCCTTAGTATTAAAGGTAGAAAACGCTAAAAAGGCACCTATGCCCCCCTAGCTTATCGCCTATTATTTCTATTTGTATAACCTAGCGTATAGTTATTCTCGCAGCTATTAAGCCCTTACCTTTTGTCTTCTGTATTTAATGCAGTCTTCTCTCTCCTACGCCTTATATATACTTTAGTGGCAGTTTACGCATTTTATTTAGTCTTAATTTAAGCAGTATCTTATATTATAGGGGCCTATATAGTAGCCGCAGTATACCTATACTGCGTATGTAGATTAGGTATATCCCTATTATATATAGCGATAGTATTATTTTAGGCAGAGTTTATAGTTATAGAGCCTTACGTCGTATATAAGGCTATTTATAATAATACCTTTTTAGATAAGGGTTTTTTATATCCTTAGTGTGGAAAAGTTCTATAAAAAACGACTGGAGCTCTTGCTGCACCCGGCCTAAAAAGACCAAAACCAACCAAAAGAACCCTGAAAAACACCCAGAGAATCCCCCTAAGATGTATGCATCGTAGGGGAGGCACACGTTAAACGACGGTGGCTCGCACTCGCGCGCAACCGCTAGAACTACGCCTAGCAATAGCCCTCCATAATAAAGACGGGCGAATACCACACTATAAAGCGGAAATACCTCTATTAAGAAGGCATCTAATAAAATATAAAGCCTATTGGACGCGTCTAGTATCTAAAATTATAGGGGAGTAACTATTAGCTATAACAAACTAATATAGCTAGTAGAATGGCTCCGCTAGTTTAGTAAACCTTAGGCGCCCCTCCAGTAAACCCTTAATTAAATCCTCTAATAGCTAAGCAAAATTAAAAATAAGTATAACCCCCCCTTACCGGCGAACCGCACCTAGGCCGCTATAGCTGCGCTTTTACAGTATAGGGAACCTACCCTCCTTAAGTTAACAACTGGGTATATAATTATAATATAACCAAATATAGAATAAGCAGAGGGGCTTAGGGGATAATTAGAAATAGAAGTCCTTATAAAGATATATAAAGAGGTCTATAATGCTATTATAGTCCAATACCTTAAGAGTAGAGATATTAGAGTTACCCTAAAGGACTAATAGGCAAAGGAACGAGCTATAAGGGTAGGGGATAGGCTAGGAGAACGTATTAGTATAAAAGTACTCTATAAGGATTACCTAGTTAAAGTCTTAGCGGTTCCTATAAGCCTTAGGGTAGAAAAGGGACGCTAGGTGGATAATATAGCAATTATATAAAAGATAGTAAGATAAACGGAACGCCTTATATTAGGACTTAAAATCACCCAAATTTAATGGCTTTAATAGGAAAATGCAAACTAAGTATATAATAAGAATAATAAGAGGATATAAGGGTCACTAAAGACTCGCTAGGGAGACGCCGGACAAACGCATAGCTCCCTTATTATTAGTATATATATACTAGGAATGCAAAAACTCCTTATCTAAAAAGAAATAATTATAAATAGCCTTATATATAATATAAGGCTCTATAACTATAGACTACGCCTAAAACAATACTATCGCTATATATAATAGGGACATACCTAATCTATATACGCAGTATAGGTATGCTGCGGCTACTATACAGGCCCCTACAATATGAGATATTACTTAAATTAAGACTAAATAAAATGCGTAAACTGCCACCAAAGCATATATAAGGCGTAGGAGAGAGAAGACTGCATTAAATATAGGAGATGGAAGGCAAGGGCTTAATAGCTGCGGGAATAACTGTACGCTAGGTTATATAAATGGAAATAATAGGCAATAAGCTAGGGGGATGCAGGTACCTTCCTAGCGTTTCCTACCTTTAATACTAGAGGGCTAGGCTAGCTATCCTAAGCCTTAACGGGCTAGAAGCGATGCCGCGCGATATTATTAGACTAATTAGGGATATAAGGGTTATAGGGGATATAAGGGAGAGGACGCCCTATAGGAAGACCCCTATAGACAGCGATAGTAGGCTTAAGACTAGGACAATTAAGAATTAGACTTAATGCGGCAAATATAATATTCGCAGCCAACCTATAAAGGGTATATAGCTGACTAGTAAGAATAAGGGAAGAACTAATAATAATAATAGATTTAGATATAGAAGCGCTAATAGAAATATAAGACATAGAAATGGAAAGCTCTATACAAAATAAGTAGTAACTAGGGTGTAGATATAAGAGATAGAAGCTCTAAATATCCTAAAGAAAGTAGAAATAGAAGAAGTAAGAAATAAAGGAGAGTTAAAAAACCCTCGCCGGGGGTCCGCTACCTATTTATTATATAATATAACTACAGCAATATAAACTACTACCTTATAAGGCCCCTACTAGATAGTCTAGACCTAAAGAAATACTATATCCTTACTATATAAGAGCCATATTATAATACCTTTATATAATCAATATATTACCCCTAAGGATTTCAGCTCCTATATAAACCAAAAGTAGCTATATATATATACTTTATAATTAGTAAGGCTATTAGCCTGTCCTTATAGTTATAATAGGTAGTTAACCTAGATATTGTAGTTATAATAATCTAAACATATAGGGGACCGGTATAAATTATTAATGTATATAACCCTAGGGTCAAAGGGGTCCCATAAATAGAGAATATTATATTAGTAATAAGCTTACTAGAAACTAAAGGTATAGAGTTTATCCTATTAGGAGATATAAACCTCTACCACCCATAATAGGGGGGTATCTATATTGCTATAGACTAATAGTTAGAGTGCCTACTAAGAGCTATAGATATCTAGGGCCTTAAGCTAGCTACCCCCCTAGGAGTAATTATATGGTAATAAGGCACCGCTAGAAGTATAATTAACCTTATATTTATAGACGAAGGCCTATACTAGAGACTTAAAAGGTGCAACCCTAAAGAAGAATAGGCACTTACCCTAGACTATATCCCTATCTAGATATAGCTAGACCTAGATACTAAAGCGTAATTAAATAGAAAAAGATATATAATAAGGAAGCTTAAGACAGACAGTTTCCTTAATATAGTTAAATAATAACTCTAAGACCTAGAAGAAATCTACCTAATACTAAATAAGTAAGGCCTATTAACTACCCCTAAAGAAATTAACTAAAGACTAAAAAGGATCCAAGTAGTAATTAAAAATAGGCTAAAAGAGCACTGCCTAATCTTAAAACCGGGCCCCTATACGCGATACGTATAGTCTATATAATACGCAGTTCTAGTTACTAGCTAATAATAAGTAAAAAGGAAATATATAAGCAGCTATAACCCTAAAGATAAGAGATAATATAAAGATATAAGAAACTAGCTAAAGAATACCCTAAAAAAAGAAGTAAGAAATAACTGGAGACGGTTTATAAACAAGTATACTTCTAATTTAAGCCTCCCCTATAATAAGGGCCTTTAGGATATAGCAAAATAGGTAAAGAAAAAGGCAGGGCGTCTAGTAGAAGATCTATACCTACCACCCCTATAAAGAGTAGGAGAATTATAGGCTATAAATAACAATAATAAGAAGGTAAAAATCCTTATAGAAAGGTTCTTTCCCTAACTAGCTCTAGCAGACCTTAGTAATATTACGGGCAAAACACCGGTAACTCGCCTATGGGTTAATAGCGATATAATAACAGAGGAAATGGCTAGAATTATTAGCCGCCTTTTAAATAATATAGTATTAGGACTAAATAGGATTCTAAATAAGGCCCTAAAAACCTATAGGCTACTTATAGTACTTTAGCTTGCAGATATAGCTAAAGTATACTTTGCTATAGGCTATTACCTATAACTCGGAAGATCTATAACAATAGTTATCCTATAAAAAGAAGGTAAAGCAAATTACTTAATCCTAGGAAGCTACCGCCCTATTGCCTTAGAAAACACCTTTAGTAAGATCTTAAAAAGGGTAATAGCGGAACGTATAGTAGATATAGTAAAGGAATACGCCTTACTACTATAAAGCCAAATAGGGGCAAGAAAGAACTGCTTAACACTATTAACACTTACGCTACTCGCTGCCACTATTAAATCTACATAGGCGATGTGAAAGGACTTTATAGTATTAATGCTTAGCCTAGATATTAATAGTGCTTATAATAATATACCCTATAAGCGTCTCCTATATATCCTTAGGGTAAAGGGCTTCTTAGAATAGATTATACAATTTATCTAAGGGTTTATAGGTTAGAAAGAAACATTATTAGTCTTTAGCAGATACTAGAGCCCCCCTATTACAGTTATAACAGGAATACTATAAGGATTACCCCTCTCGCCTATACTCTTCCTTTTCTTTATAAGTAACCTACTTAACTCTTTTAAGAAAGGGGCGACTTAGGGGATAGGCTTTGTTAACAATATAAACCTAATTATATACGGGCCAACAGCCGTAAAGAACTATAGAATACTAGAGAAAGCTTATAATACTTATATAGAGTGGGTAAAACGTTATAGAGTCTAATTCTTACTAGAGAAATACTAGCTAATCTATTTTATAAGAAAACGCAACCAATCTATAGATCTTTAGTATATAATTCGCATCTAAGGCTTTAGGGGTTAACTAGTTTAGGGCCTAAGGGTATTAGGAGTATAGGTAGACAGCAAGCTTTGGTAAAGCGCATACGCAGCATAAGCGGCCCATAAAGGCTAAGTATAGTTTATCACTTTATCTAGGATTATTAATTCTATATAGGGTCTATGCTTTTAGAGGTTACGCCTACTATATATAGCAGTCGTCCAGCCAACTATAATATATAGATCCAGTATCTAGGCCATTAAAGAAACTAAAAAGGGCCCCTTAAAATTACTCCTTAAACTACTTTAAAAGGTCCAAACAGCCTGCCTCTAGAGTATTATAGGCGGGTATAAGCGAACGGCCACAGTACTGCTTAAGAAGGAATCTAATATTCCCCCCCTATAGTTAAATATTAAAGCCGCTACAATATAAAGAACGCAAAATAAACGCAACTCTAATNTTATAAAGTATATTAAGACACGCCTAAGTAAACTATAGAGGGACCTTAGGGTGCCCTGTAGGAGAATAAACCAACAACCCTAAAGTAGGGAAGAGATATTAGAGAAATAGGTAAAGAAAGTAGAAAAAGAATAGTGCCGCTTTAGGGCCCAGGCCTATATAGAGGAGGAAGGAAGACATATAAGAGGTTAGCAAAAATAATAGTAAGATAGAGAAAGGAGCTAAAGTAAAACACGTAAAAACGCTAGGAAACCATCTACTATAATACAATACTGGTTGAACCAACGCTGGAGAGGCGAATGGGAGTTAAAGGTATAGAGGCTAACTTAGATAAGACGAACCTAAGCTATAGTATAGTTAACGCTATAGGGGGTAAATACCTAAGGGCTCCAAGAAGGCCTAATAAAGGTAGAAAATATAATAGCAACACTCTTAAGAATAGGAATAATAGGACTAAAAGATTGGCTTTACTAGGTGGGTGTCCTAGTAGGTAGCCCAAGATGCGAATGTGGCTGGCTAAGACAGACACTAAAACACGTAATACTGCTATGCCCCCTACGCACTAATTGAGAAATAATACTCTTAGCAGCTAGCACAGAGAACTATAATACACTACTCTTAATATAAAAAGGCCTTAAGGCGGTCACCCAGTGGCTTATTAGTTAAAATGTGCTAAATTAGTTCTGGGTTGCAAGGGAAATAGTAATAGAAGGTAAGGGGGCGAGCAGTAGGTGCCCCCTAGTAACTCTACAGTAGTAGAGTAAAAGTTTATAATACTAGCGCGTCCGTAGGCTTGTTACGGCAGCAGTGGTTCCTAAGGAGGTTAAATAGTAAGGTAGTAGAGCACTATAGGCGACTTATAGGCGCTAAGTAGGCGAGTCCTAAAAGGCGGGGAGATAGATTACGGGGTTTTCTTATTTTTCTTAAATAGAGTTTTCTCCCTATATATAAATAAGGAGTAGTCCGTATGGGCCTAGTAGGGATCCGAATTAGACGTTAAGCAATGAATTATTATTATTATTATATCCTTAGTATGTATATACTAATAATAAGGGAGCTATATATTTAACTAGCGATAGCCCTATAACTAGAGGAGCTCTTACTACACCTAGCCTAAAAAGACTAAAACCAACTAAAAGAACCCTAAAAAACACCTAAAGAATCCCCCTAAGATGTATACATCGCAGGGGAGGCACACGTTAAATGATGGTGGTTTGCACTCGCGCGCGTCCACCAAAACCACGCCTAGTAATAGCCCTCTATAATAAGAACGGGCGAATACTACACTATAAAGCGGAAAGACCTCTATTAAGAAGGTATCTAACAAAATATAAAGCCTATTAGACGCGTTTAGTATCCGTAGTTATAGGGGAGTAACCGTTAGCTATAACAAACTAATATAGCTAGTAGAATGGCTCCGCCAATCTAGCAAACCTTAGGCGCCCCTTTAGTAAACCCTTAATTAAATCCTCTAACGGCTAAGCAAAATTAAAAATAAATAAAACCCCTTCTTACCGGCGAACCGCACTTGGGCCGCTATAGCTGCGCGTCTATAATATAGGGAACCTACCCCCCTAAAGACAATATCTAGGTATATAATTATAATATAACTAAATATAGAAAAAGTAGAGGGGCTTAGAGGATAATTAGAAATAGAAGTCCTTATAGAGATTTATAAAGAGGTTTACGACGCTATTATAGTCCGGTACCTTAGGAGTAAAGATATTAGAGTTACCCTAAGGGACTAATAGGTAAAGAAACGAGCCGTTAGGGTAGGGGATAGGCTAGGAGAATGTATTGGCATAAAAGTGCTCCGTAAAGATTACCTAGTTAAAGTCCTAGTGGTTCCCCTAAGCCTTAGGGTAGAAAAGGGACGCTACATCAGGAAAATTTTTTTGGGGCTCGTTGTTGCGGTTTGCGGCAGGTGGATATGGTCGATAGCAATTTGCGCAAAACGCACGTTTTGCAACAAAATCGCAGCACCTGATAGCAAATTGCGGCAAAATGCTACCTCTATAAATAAATTACAGCAAAACGCTACCCTATAAATAAATAGCGCGCAAACTGTACGAATTGTAAAACTGTACGAATTGTACAAACCGTACGAATTGTATAAACAGTAATTGTACAAACCGTACGAATTGTACAAACCGTACAATTGTACAAACTGTACGAATTGTAAATTTTATAACTTAATAACCTATACATATAATCCCTAATATTATAATATACTTTTAAATATTTAATATAATTATAAACTATATAAAGTAAGAGCTATCTACTTTGGGCGTCAAGGGGGAAGCCTCTCGCAGAGGCTCTAAATCATCTACCTGCCTACCTGCCTGCCTGCCTGCCTACCTACCTGCCTACCTGCCTGCCTGCCTGCCTACCTGCCTGCCTGCCTGCTTGCCTACCTACCTGTCTGTCTGTCCGTCCGTCTATACCTACCCGTCTGTGCCTACCTGTCTATGTCACCTTGATTCGATCGATCGATCGAATCGTTTATCGTGTTCGCTGGCTGGTCGTTCGAACGGTTGTCGTGTGGCTCTGGCGACGGTCGTGTGGCGATGACGACGGTCGTCTAGCTCTGGCGACGGTCATCTGGCTCCGGCGACGGTCGTTCCAGCTCTGACGACGGTCGTCCAGCTCTGGCGACGGTCATCTGGCCTCCGGCGACGGTCGTCTAGCTCTGGCGACGGTCATCTGGCTCCGGCGAACGGTCGTCTAGCTCTGACGACGGTTGTCTAGCTCTGACGACGGTCGTCTGGCTCTGACGGTCGTCTAGCTCTGGCGACGGTCATCTGGCTCCGGCGACGGTTGTCTAGCTCTGGCGACGGTCATCTGGCTCCGGCGACGGTCGTCTAGCTCTGACGACGGTCGTCTGGCTCTGACGGTCGTCTAGCTCTGGCGACGGGTCATCTGGCTCCGGCGACGGTCGTCTAGCTCTGACGACGGTCCGTCCTGGCTCTGACGGTCGTCTAGCTCTGACGACGGTCGTCTGGCTCTGCTGACGGTCGTCTAGCTCTGGCGACGGTCGTCTGGCTCCGGCGGACGGTCGTCTGCTGGCTGTCCGTTCTGGTGTCTTCCTAGGTAGGGAGGATGTAAGGAAGGGTAAAAAATGAGGTGGCTACCTAGGTGTATATAGGGGGTATACTTGGCAGAGGCACGTGTAGAGGGCTTATCGGAATATAAGCGGGACCCGACTAGTAGTGTGGTTCGCGCGGCACACACAAAGGCTTTGTGTAGAAGCTTCGTGTAGAGCCCTCCGTATGGCAGAGCTTCGCGCAGAGCCTCGGTGTAGAGCCTTCGCGCAGAGCCTCGTGCAGAGCCTCGTGCAGAGCCTCTATATGTAGAGCTTCGTGTTAGAGCTTCGTAGAGCTTTATGCAGAGCTTCGTGTAGAGCTTTATATAGAGCTTTGTGCAGAGCTTCGTGTAGAGCTTCCGTGCAGAGCCTCTGTACGTAGAGCTTCGTGTAGAGCTTCGTGCAGGGCCTTGTGTAGAGCTTCGTGTAGAGCTTCGTGCAAGAGCCTCCGTGCAAGAGCCTCTATATGGAGAGCTTTTGTGTAGAGCCTCGTGTAGAGCCTCGTGCAAAGCTTCGTGTAGAGCTTCGTGTAGAGCTTCGTGTAGAGCTTCGTGTAGAGCTTTGTGTAGAGCTTCGTGCAGAGGCTTCGTACAGAGCTTCGTGTAGAGCCTCGTGCAGAGCCCTCTGTACGCAGAGCTTTGTGTAGAGCCTCGTGTAAGAGCCTCGTGCAAAGCTTCGTGTAAAGCTTCGTGCAGAGCTTCGTGTAGAGCTTCGTGTAGAGCCCTCTGTACGCAGAGCTTCGTGTAGAGCATCCGTGCAAAAGCTTCGTGTAGAGCTTCGTGTGTAGAGCTTTGTGTAGAGCTTCGTACAGAGCTTCGTACAGAGCTTCGTATAGAGCTTCGTGTAGAGCCTCGTGCAGAGCCTCTGTACGCAGAGCTTTGTGTAGAGCCTCGTGTAGAGCCTCGTGCAAAGCTTCGTGTAAAGCTTTGTGCAGAGCTTCGTGCAGAGCTTCGTGTAGAGCTTCGTGTAGAGCCTCTGTACGCAGAGCTTCGTGTAGAGCATCGTGCAAAGCTTCGTGTAGAGCTTCGTGTGGAGCTTCGTGTAGAGCTTTGTGTAGAGCTTCGTGTAGAGCTTCGTGCAAGCTTCGTGCACACGAATTCGTGCAGAACTTCGTGTAGAGCTCGTGCAGAGCCTCTGTACGCAGAGCTTTGTGTAGAGCCTCATGTAGAGCCTCGTGCAAAGCTTCGTGTAGAGCTTCGCGCAGAGCTTTGTATAGAGCTTCGTGTAGAGCTTCGTGCAGAGCTTTGTGTAAAGCCTCGTGCAGAGCTTTATGTAGAGCCTCGTGCAGAGCCTCTGTATTAGGAAAAAAAAATTTAGGCACGTTGTTGCAAGCGAAAATCGGGGTCTGCAAAACCTGCGTAAGTCGCAATTTTGGTAGTTTGCGGCGATTTGCAGCAATTTGCTACGAACACATAGATAGGGCAGGCGCGTGCATAGGTAGCCTATGTGTTTGTAGCAAATCGCTGCAAATCGCCGCAAATTGCCAAAATTGCGACTTACGCAGGTTTTGCAGACCCCGATTTTCGTTTGCAACAACGTGCCCAAAAAAAAAATTCCTGATGTAGGCGGATAATATAATAACTATATATAAGATAGTAAAACAAACGGAACGCCTTATACTAAGACTTGAGATTACCTAAATCTAATAGCTTTAATAGAAAAATGCAAACTAAGCATATAATAAGAATAATAAAAGAATATAAGGGTTGCTAGAGACTTGCTAGAGTCAAATGCATAGCTCCCTTATTGTTAGCATATATACACTAGAAATGTAGAAACTCCTTATTTAAAAAGGCATTATTATAAATAGCCTTATATATAACGCAAGGCTCTATAACTATAGACTCCGCCTAAAACAATATTATTACTGCGTATAATAGGGACATACTTAATCTACGTGCGCAACACAGGTATGCTACGGCCACTATATAGGCCCCTACAATATAAGATACTGCTTAAATTAAGACTAAATAAAATGTATAAACTGCCACCGAAGTATATATAAGGCGTAGGAGAGAGAAGACTGCATTAAATATAGGAGACGGAAGGTAAGGGCTTAACAGCTGCGGGAATAACTGTATGCTAGGTTATACGAATAGAAATAATAGGCGATAAGCTAGGGGGGCGTAGGTGCCTTTCTAGCGTTTCCTACCTTTAATACTAGGGGGCTAGGCTAGCTATCCTAAGCCTTAACGGGCTAGAAGTGACGCCGCGTAATATTACTAAACCGTATAGGGATATAAGGGTTACAGGGGATATAAGGGAGAGGACGCCCTATAGGAAGACCCTTATAGACAGCTATAGTAAGCTTAAGACTAGGACAATTAAGAATTAGACTTAACGCGGTAAATATAATATTTATAGCCAACTCTTAAAGGGTATATAGCTAACCAGTAAGAATAGGGGAAGAACTAGAGATAATATTAGATTTAGATATAAAAGCGCTAGTAGGAACATAAGACATGGGAATGGAAAGCTCTATATAAAATAAGTAGTAACTAGGGTATAGATATAAGAGATAAAAGTTTTAAATATCCTAGAGAAAGTGGAAATAGAAGAAGTAAGAAATAATAGAGAGGCGAAGCACCCTTACTAGGGGTCCGCTACCTATCTATTATATAGTATAACTATAGTAATACAAACTACCGTTATATAAGGCCCTTACTAGATAGTCTAGACCTAGAGAAATACTATATCCTTACTATATAAGAGCCGTACTATAATACCTATATATAATTAACATACTGGCCCTAAGGATTCCAGCTCCTATATAAACTAAAAGCAGCTATACGCGTATGCTTTATAATTAGTAAGACTATTAGCCTATCCTTATAGTTATAACAAGCAGTTAATCCAGATATTATAGTTATAATAATTTAGATATATAGAGGACCGGTATAAATAATTAATATATATAACCCTAGGGTTAAAGGGGTCCTATAAACAGAGAATATTATATTAGTAATAAGCTTACTTAAAACTAAAGGTATAGAGTTTATTCTATTAGGAGATATAAACCTCTACTACCCGCGGTAGGGGGGTATCTACGTTACTGCTAAATAATAGGTAGAGTGCCTACTAAAAGCTATAGATACCTAGGGCCTTAAGCTAGCTACCCCCCCTAGAGCAATTATATAGCAATAAGGACCCGCTAAAAGTATAATTAACCTTATATTTATAGACGAAGGCCTATACTAAAGACTTAAAAGGTATAACCCTAAAGAAGAATAGGCACTTACTTTAGACTATATCCCCATCTAGATATAGCTAGATTTAGACATTAAGGCGTAACTAAATAGTAAAAGATACGTAATAAGGATGCTTAAGGCAGACAGTTTTCTTAATATAGTTAAATAACAACTTTAAGACCTAGAAGAAATCCACCCGATACTAAACGAGCGAGGTTTATTAGCCACCCCTAAGAAAATCAACCAAAGACCAGAAAGGATTTAGGCAGCAATTAAAAATGGGCTAAAAGAGTACTGCCTAGTCTTAAGACTGGGCCCCTATACGCGACACGTATAGTTTATATAATACGCGGTTCTTATAGCTAGCCAATAATAAGTAAAAAGGAAATACTTAAGTAGCTATAACCTTAAAGATAAGAGATAATATAAAGATATAAGAAACTAGTTAAAGAACACCCTAAAAAAAGAAGTAAGGAATAACTGGAGATAATTTATAAATAAGTANACTTTTAACCCAAGCCTCCCCTATAATAAGGGCCTGTAGGCTATAGTAAAATAGGTAAAGAAAAAGGTAGGGCGACTAGTAGAAGACTTATACCTACTACCCCTATAAAGAGCAGGGGAATTATAGGCCACTAATAATAACGATAAGAAGGCAAAGATCCTTATAAAAAGGTTCTTCCCCTAATCGGCTTTAGTAGACCTTAGTAATATTACGGGTAAAGTACCGGTAACTTGCCTACGGGTTAACAGCGATATAATAATAGAGGAAATGGCTAGAACTATTAGCCGCCTTTTAAATAATATAGCACTAGGTTTAGATAGGATTCTAAATAAGGCCTTAAAGACCTATAGACCATTTATAGCACCCTAGCTTATAGATATAGCTAGAGCATGCTTTGCTATAGGCTACTACCTATAACTTAGAAGATCTATAATAATAGTTATCCTATAAAAAGAAGGTAAAGTAGATTACTTAATCCTAGAAAGCTACCGCCCTATTGCCTTAAAAAACACCCTTAGTAAGATTTTAGAAAAGGTAATAGCAGACCATATAGTAGATATAGCTAAGGAATACGCCCTACTACTATAAAGCTAAATAGGGGTAAGAAAGAACCGCTTAACACTATTAGCACTTACGCTACTTACTGCTATTATAAATCTGTATGGGCAATATAAAGGGACTTTATAGTATTAATGCTTAGCTTAGATATTAGTGGCGGCCTATAACAATATACCCCACAAGCGTCTCCTATATACTTTAGGGTAAAAGGCTCCTAGAATAGATTATATAATTATTTAAGGGTTTACAGGTTAGAAAGGAAACATTACTAGTCTTTAAGCAGATACTAAAGCCCCCCTATCGCAGTTACAACAGGAATACTATAAGGATCACCCCTCTCGGCCTATACTTTTACCTCTTTCTTTATAAGCAACCCCTGCTTAACTCCTTTAAAGAAGGGCAACCTACACGTCCGCGGATTAGCGCTTATCTATTCATAATTATAATACCCTATACATTATACTTGACGGTGCCTATCTAGCGCTATAGAGAATATATCTGCCTAACTGCTAGAGCTATGGCTTATCAATTCCTCCTCTCGCTTTGGCACGTCGCATCCTCTTAGCTTCTACTTCTTTTCACTCTAGAGAAATAGTAGCACTCTTCTTTTCTGAAAAACGCACTAATCTGTAGATCTCTAGCATATAATCCGCACTAAGGCTTTGGGGGTTAACTAGTTTTTAGGGCCTAAGGGTATTAGGAGATAAGATAAATAAGTAAGCTCAAAACCTTTACCGCACATGCAACCTTACCAAAAGTAATCGCCAACACTCTAAAACTACGCAACCCATCTTACCAGATCAAAAACAATTGATTATTCCAACTTTCAAGACCTAATTCCTACCCGCCTAGCGAGCTAGAGGTGGATTTATTGTCATTTTACGCCCCTTATCCCAACAGAAAATTTCTCTAGGGGGTCCTAGCTTATAAGAGGCACGGGGGGGACATGAACACCAAAACCACTACTACACCACAATTACTAAAACCAATAGGGCCCTAGTCCCTTCTACTCCCTTTTAAGCCTAATCTCCCCAGAAATCTTCTCATAGGATTAGTAAGGAGAAGGTATAATGGGAGAGAAAAAAAACACAAGGAAACCCCCCTTATAAGATACAAAGTCTAATAGGCATAAAAAAACCTCCTATAGAAATAAGTAATAATAAGTCCTACGACTACATCACTTTTTCTGCCCTTCTCCTTCTCCTAGCCATTTAGGACAGGAGAAAAACGAGGACATCCTCAGTCTTCTACTGAAAAAGAAAACCAAAACCTGTAAAGAAGACAACAAAATTAATAACTTTTACGGCTGTATACCTAGTATAATCTTTCCCTCCCCTTTCTCGCTAAACAACACCTATAAAAGGCCCTAAAAAGCCTATATAGGCCTATAAAGGGCTAGAAGAAAGAAGAAAAGAAGAAGAAAGAACAAGTTAAATAGCTAGAGGACTATACACGGAGTATTCTAGCAGGAGAAAATCCCTTTATAAAAGGAAGAAAAGCCAAAAGATATCCTATAAAGATTAGTCGAAGAAGTAAGAGCTCTCCGTAAGGAGGTAGCTCCTACTAAGGAAACCTACGCAGAGAGACTAAAGAAGAACCTCCCTTCCTCATCCCCCTGTCCTCCTTACTAACACTATCTCCTACCCCTTCTACTTCTACTAGAAGTAAGAAAAAGTAGCTATAAGAAAGGAAGATAGTCCTTATTATAGACCAAAAGGACTAACCTCTAAATACCTTCTCTATACGAAATAAAGTCAATTAACTATTTGCATTAAAACTGTAAGTAGAAAAACCTGTTTTAGCATCTATAGCTAGAACTAAAGGAAAACAAAATATTCTTCTTACAACTACAGAAGAGTACAATGCGGATTTCCTAGTTAAATACAAGGAAATCTGGTATAATTACTTTACTTTTTAAAGAGAACAAAAACTAGAACTATGGGTTTAAATTATAGCCTATAGGGTTCCTACCCTACCTTTCCTAGGAGAAGGAGGCTCTAAGCTTCTAAAAGAAGAAATTGAGACCTTTAATCCTATAAGGATACAAGGACTACCTAGATGGATCTTATCTAGTATAAAAAGATACAATCCACAGACCAGATTCGGCTCTATAGTTTTTACTATAGAAAACGAAGAAAAAAGATAAGAAATCCTTAAGTAAAAAGAGATATTAATTGCAGGTACAGCTACTACGGTAGTAAAATACCTTGAAGTCTCTCCTACTACGCAGTGTACGAGCTGCCAAAAATTTGGCCATATAGGAGATAGGTGCTCTACTAGGGCCTACAGATACTATACGGCTGTATATTTATCTAAAGACTATTCCTGTCCTACCTGTATAATAACAGGCAAGCCTTACCAGCATACCACCCCTTTTTGCATTAATTGTAAAGAAAAANACTTTGCTAATAGTAAAGACTGCGAGACTCTTAAAGCTGCTAAACTAGTACGCGAAGAAGATTCTATGGAAGAATAAAAACAGATAGGATTNNAGAAGGAGGCAACTCCTACTAGGCTCTTAAAATGATATTAGAGAGCAAAAGGACAGAAATAAATTGCAAAAGGATAGGGACAGGGGTTAGNATTTCNTATAGTTTTTCTTACCATTTTCTNATTCCCTAGTAGTTGTAGTATCTTAGTATTTTACTAGGAAACTATAAACTCCTAANTTAGGGGTTTATAAACTACTAGGACATAGCTACTAGTATATATTAAGCTGCCTAGAAAGGATTTATGTATATAGAACTATAGCGCTATAGCCCAAGGCTGCATGCGTAGTATTGTACGTAGTATAATACAATGGATAAAAAAAATAAAAAAAATAAAAAGATAGTAAGCTCCAGTAGAGCGTATATACGGCGTAAGCGGCCTATAAGGGCTAAGTATAGTATATTATATTATCTAGAATCGTCAATTCTATATAGGGCCTATGCTTCTAGAGGTTACGCCTACTATATACAGCAGTTGTCCGGCTAACTATAACATATAGGTCTAGTATTTGGGCCATTAGAGAATCTGAGAAAGGCCCCCCTAAGTCGCTCCTTAAACCACTCTAAAAGGTCTAAATAGCCTGCCTTTAGAGTATAATAGGCGGATATAAGCAAACGGCCACAGCACTTCTTAAGAAGGAAGCTAATATTCCCCCCCTATAACTATATATTAAAGCCGCTGCAATATAAAAGGCCTAAAATAAACGTAACTCTAATGTTATAAAGTATATTAAGACACGCCTAAACAAACTATGGAGGGACCCTAGGGCGCCCTATAGGAGAATAAACTAATAACCCTAAAGTAGGAAAGATATATTAGAGAAATAGGTAAAGAAAGTAGAAGAAGAATGGTGCTGCTTTAGGGCCTAGGCCTATATAGAGGAGGAAGGAAAACGCGTAAGAGGCTAGTAAAGATAATAGTAAGAGAGAGAAAGGAGCTAAAGTATAGTATAAAAGAACGCTAGGAAACTATCTACCGTAATACAATACTGGTTAGACTAACGCTAGAGAGGCATATAGGAGTTAAAGGTATAGAGGCTAACTAAGGCAAGAGGAACCTAAGCTGTAGTATAGTTAATGCTATAGGGGGTAAATACTTTAGGGCTCTAAGAAGGCCTAATAAAGGCAGAAAATATAATAGCGATACTCTTAAGAATAGGAATAATAGGACTAAAAGACTGGCTCTACTAGGTAGGTGTCCTAGTAGGTAGCCTAAGATGTAAATATAGCTAGCTAAGACAGACACTAAAATATATAATACTGGTATGCCCCTTACGCACTAACTAAGAAGTAATACTTTTAGTAGCTGGTATAGAGAACTATAATACACTGCTCTTAATATAAAAAGGCCTTAAGGCGGTTACCTAGTAGCTTATTAGCTAAAATATACTAAACCAGTTCCAGGTTATAAGGGAAATAGTAATAGAGGGTAGGGGGGTAAGTAACGGGCGCCCCCTAATAACTCTATAGTAGTAGAGTAAAGTTTACGATACTAGCGTATCCGTAGGCTTGTTACGGCAGCAGTGGTTCCTAAAGAGGTTAAAAAGTAAGGTAGAAGGAGCACTATAGGTGACTCGCAGGCGCCTTATAGGCGCCTTATAGGCGAGTCCTAAAAGGCGGGGAGATGGATTACGGGGTTTTCTTAAATAGAGTTTTCTCCCTATATATATATAAGGAGTAGTCCGCGTAGGCCTAATAGGGATCTAAATCGGACGTTAAGTAATGAATTATTATTATTATATTTAACTAGCGTCTCCCTAGCAAGTCTCTAGCGACCCTTATATCCTTTTATTATTCTTATTATATACTTAGTTTACATTTTCCTATTAAAGCTATTAGATTAAGGAAATCTTAAGTCTTAGTATAAGGCGTTCCGTTTGTTTTACTATCTTATATATAGTTGCTGTATTATCCGCCTAGTGTCCTTTTTCTACCCTAAGGCTTAGGGGGACCACTAGGACTTTAACTAGGTAGTCTTTATAGAGCACTTTTATACTAATACGTTCTCCTAGCCTATCCCCTACCTTTACGGCTCGTTCCTTTGCCTATTAGTCCCTTAGGGTAACTCTAATATCTCCGCTCCTAAGGTGTTGGACTATAATAGCATTATAGACCTTTTTATAAATCTTTATAAGGACTTCTGTTTCTAATTATCCCCTAAACCCCTCTGCTTTTTCTATATTTAGTTATATTATAATTATATACCTAGTTATTATCTTTAGGGGGGTAAGTACCCTATACTATAGAAGCGTAGCTATAGTATCCTAGGTGCGGTTTACCAGTAAAAAGGGGTTTTATTTATTTTTAATTTTGCTTAACCGTTAGAGGATTTAATTAAGGGTTTGCTAAAGGGGCGCCTAAGGTTCGCTAGACTAGCGGAGCCATTCTACTAGCTATATTAGTTCGTTATAGCTAACGGTTACTTCCCCGCAACTATAGATACTAAACGCGTTTAATAGGCTTTATATTTTATTAGATGCCTTCTTAATAGAGGTCTTCCCGCTTTATAGTATAGTATTCGCCTATTCTAATTATAGAGGTTTATTACTAGGCGTGGTTCTAGTGGACGTGTATAAATATAAACCACTGTCGCTTAATGTGTGCCTCCCCTGCGATATATATATCTTAAGGGGATTCTCTAGGTGTTTTTTAGGGTTCTTTTAGTTGGTTTTAGTCTTTTTAGGCCGGGTGTAGTAAGAGCTCCTATAGTAGATAATAAACTAGATCTTAGTTAATAAATATAGGTTGTCTAAAGTATAAATATATATTCTTAAGCTAATAATATTAGTTCTTTTAAATATAAAGGGTAATTTTTTATATATAAAATATAAGGTCTAATAACCTCCAAACAGCCTTTACTATATTAGCGGAGCTTATCTAGACCTAAGGAACCTAGGAGCAATATGCCTAGGATATAAAGGCAATCTAGACAGATATTGGCGCCTTTAGAAAGGCCGTAACAATAGTTATAAAGAGCGGACCGACGTCTATAGGCCCGCTGTCATACGTACACGTCGCTGCTACTATACCTATAATGCCCTAAGCCATGAGATAAGTTGCCTACAAATCTACAGAAGTATATAAGATTATAATCCGCATAGGCGACGCCGCCGACCGTAAGGAAACCTTAAAGCAGAATAGCTAAGCCCTAATATATAAACTCTAGGCTATAGGACCCCTAGACACCCACAGAATATAAGCCGTAAAGAAGTTATGAAGCGGTGACATTAGGGCGTATATCACGGATAATGACGTAAAAGATAGGTTGCTATAAGAAATAGAGTAGACAAAGGTCCTTGGACGCTCTACTATACTAGCTGTTCCGCTAGTACTAGTAGAGGTCTATACAGTATATACAAGCCTCGCTATCTAAGGCCTAGAGGCTAAGCAGATAATAGAAGATATAATAAAGCAGAACTATACTATAGTGGGGCTTATAGTAGAAAGGCTAGGAAGAGTCCAAACGGGATAAAAGGTTAAATCGTTACTTATTATAGGTATATAGTTAAAAGAGTTAGTAAATGCGCTATTTAATTGGGGCCTCTTCTTAGGAGGAGACTACTACCTAGTTATAAGGCACGAGACAACGTTTCTAGTAATATAGTGCTTTAAATGCTAAGGCTTTAACTACATAGCTAAGAGTTATAGGAGAGAAGCTAGATGCGGACGCTGCGCTAAATAATATAATACTAGCGAATATACAGGAGACCCATCTAAAAAGTGCATTAACTATAAAGTAGACTATAAGGTATAGAATAGGGCGTATAATATTAAGCGGATATAGTAGGAGAAGGCTGCAGTAATTAGGGCCTATACGCTAATACACTACGCAGGCACCTATAAGGCACCTACAAGCAAACAGCAATTACAATTATAGTACAAGATTACTATTAAGGAGGCCTTATAACGAGCTAAGAAAAGGAAGCTAAAGGAGATAGTTATATAAGAGAGCTCTATATAGGCAGAGGAAGCCCCCTAAAAGGTTAGCCGGCCGCGGACTTTTAATTATTTTAGGAAGGAAATAGGCCAGAGGACCCTCTAATTAATACCCTAAATAACACTATATAGTAGTATATACGCCCTAATTTAAATCCTAATAACCTAGGAGCTCCTACTAAATACGGAGTTTAATATAGAGGTGGAAGCAAAAGCCTAGATCCGGAGAGAGGTATCTAAAGACTCCAAAACTGCGTTATAAGGAAGTAAACGGACGCTAAAGGGCACCAACTTAGCTAACTTAGAGGCTAGCATAGATCTCTTATATTAGGACACCGGAAAATACTTATAATTATATAGTATAACACTAATAACAGTAGGAATAGCATACTGCTCTACTTCCTATAAGAGGTGGAGTAGGCGGACTTCTAGCCGGATATATTAGCTATCTAGGAGCTATAGCGAAGGGACTAAGGAAATACAACACATACCACAAAATCTTACTACCTAGTATATACGGGAGTAGGCAATATAAGGGTCTGCTTCTATATAAATAAGTGGGCGCCTATATACCACTTAGCGGACGCATATATAATTAAGCTAGAGGGCTGCGAAAGGACTATCCAAATTTACAATATTTATAACCCCTAATAGATAAACAGTAGTATCTATATACTACCAGAGCTGCTAAGGGCCAAAGGAGAATATATACTATTAGGTGATTTTAATCTACACCACCCCTTCTAGGGGGGTGTAATAGTAATATACGTGGATAATGCGGCGGATGACCTTATCTGCGCTATAGAGGCAGCTAGCCTAAGCCTAGCTACTAAGGTAGGCATAGAGACATAGGTAAAGGGTATGTTAAGGAGCACGCTAGACCTAGTATTTACCTCCCCCTAGATTACTAATAGGCTGCTATGGAGTTAAAGATAAGACCGCTGGTATATAGGGTCTAACTACTTTCCTATTATTATAGAGGTGGACGTAGGGACGCTAGAGGGGCCCCCCTTACCTAGGAGACCGCTATAGAAGAAGGCTAATTAGAAGGTAGTATAGAGTAAGCTAGAGGGCTAACTCTAGCCCCTATATAGACTCCTATGCGATATAAGAGATAAACTAGATATATTAGCGGAGGCTATATACTAGGCGATTAAGAACACTATAGTAAAAATAGTACCTAACGCGCGGCCCTTACCGTAAGCCTTTAAAGCATAGTTAGAGGAATATATAGAAGTAGTAAAGGAAACCTAATAGGCCTTCCGGGCGTAGAAGGTCTCTTAGTTAATACCTAACTAGATTAACTATAGAGTTATATAGAATAAGAAGAAAAGGGCAATCTAATAAGAGGCTAATAAGCTATAGAGGAAGACTATTAAAAAGTTAATAAAAAACCCTAAAGGGATGTAGAGGATAGTAAAATAGGCGTGTATAGCGGACGGGAAGCCAAAGGCCCTACTATAGTTTCCTCCTATTAGCAGACTAGGAGAGGAGACCCTATATTATAATAATAAGGAGAAAGCTACTATCCTTATAACATCAGGAAATTTTTTTTGGGGCTTATTGTTGCGGTTTGCGGCAAATTGCTACAAACCGTACGGTTGCGGCAGGTGGATATGGTTGATAGCAATTTGCGCAAAACGCACGTTTTGCAACAAGTTTGTAGCACCCTAACAGCAATTTGCGTGTTTTATAATAAATTTGCAACACCTAATAGTAAATTGCGGTAAAATGCTACCCTATAAATAAATAGTGCGCAAACTGTACGAATTATACGAATTATACGAATTGTAAAAACTGTACAAATTATACGAATTGTACGAATTGTATAAATTGTAAAAACTGTACAAATTGTAACTATATAAATTATAATTATATTATATAATAACCAAATTATCACATATTTCCATAGATTTCTGTAGTATACTTTTAAATATATTTATATTATAACTATATAAAATATAGAGCTATCTACTTTAGGCGTTAAGGGGAAGCCTCTCGCGGAGGCTTTAAATTATCTGCCTACCTACCTACCTGCCTGCCTGCCTGCCTGCTTGCCTACCTACCTACCTACCTACCTGTCTGTCTATCTATGCCTACCTATCTATACCTACCTGTCTGTGCCTACCTGTCTATATCACCTTAATTTAATCGATCGATTAAATCGTTTATCGTGTTCGCTAGCTGGTCGTTCGAACGGTTGTTGTGTGGCTCTGGCGACGGTCGTGTGGCGATAATAACGGTCGTCTAGCTCTGGCGACGGTTATCTGGCTCCGGCGACGGTCGTCTGGCTCTGACGGTCGTCTAGCTCTAGCGACGGTTATCTGGCTCTAACAACAGTCGTCTAGCTCTGGCGACGGTTATCTAGCTCCGGCAACGGTTGTCTAGCTCTAACGGTCGTCTAGCTCTAGCGACGGTCATCTGGCTTTGGCGACGGTCGTCCAGCTCTAGCGACGGTCATCTAGCTCCGGCGACGGTCGTCTAGCTTTAACGACGGTCGTCTAGCTTTGACGGTCGTCTAGCTCTGGCGATGGTTATCTGGCTCCGGCGACGGTCGTCTAGCTAACGACGGTCATCTAGCTCTAACGGTCGTCTAGCTCTGGCGACGGTCATCTGGCTCCGGCGACAGTCATCCAGCTCTAGCGACGGTCATCTAGCTCCGGCGACGGTCGTCTAGCTCTAACAACGGTCGTCTAGCTCTAACGGTCGTCTAGCTCTAGCAACAGTTATCTAGCTCCGGCGACGGTCGTCCAGCTCTAGCAACGGTCATCTAGCTCCGGCGACAGTCGTCTAGCTCTAACAACGGTTGTCTGGCTCTAACGGTTGTCTAGCTCTAGCAACGGTCGTCTGGCTCCAGCAACGGTCGTCTACTGGCTATCGTTCTGGTGTCTTCCTAGGTAGGGAGGATATAAGGAAGGGTAAAAAATGAGGTGGCTACCTAGGTGTATATAGGGGGTATACTTGGCAGAGGTACGTATAGAGGCTATCGGGAATATAGCGGGGACCTAATAGTAGTGTATCGCGCGCACATACACAAAGGCTTTATATAGAGCTTCGTGTAGAGCCTCCGTATGCAAAGCTTCGCGTAGAGCCTTGTGTAGAGCTTCGCGCAGAGCCTCGTACAGAGCCTCTATATATAGAGCTTTATGTAAAGCTTCGTAGAGCTTTATACAGAGCTTCGTGTAGAGCTTTATATAGAGCTTTATGCAGAGCTTCGTGTAGAGCTTCGTGCAGAGCCTCTGTATATAGAGCTTCGTATAGAGCTTCGTGTAGAGCTTCGTGTAGAGCTTCGTGTAGAGCTTTATATAGAGCTTCGTGCAGAGCTTTATATAGAGCTTCGTATAGAGCCTCGTGCAGAGCCTCTGTACCTAGAGCTTTATATAGAGCCTCATGTAAAGCCTCGTATAAAGCTTTGTATAAAGCTTCGTGCAGAGCTTCGTGTAGAGCTTTATATAGAGCCTCTGTACGCAGAGCTTCGTATAGAGCATCGTGTAAAGCTTCGTGTAGAGTATTGTGTAGAGCTTCGTGCAGAGCTTCGTATAGAGCTTCGTGTAGAGCCTCATGCAAAGCCTCTATACCCAGAGCTTTGTATAGAGCCTCATGTAGAGCCTCGTGCAAAGCTTTATATAAAGCTTCGTGCAGAGCTTCGTACAGAGCTTCGTGTAGAGCTTCGTGTAGAGCTTCGTGTAGAGCCTCTGTACGTAGAGCTTCGTATAGAGCATCGTGCAAAGCTTCGTGTAGAGCNTCGTGTAAAGCTTCGTATAGAGCTTCGTGTAGAGCTTCGTACAGAGCCTCGTGCAAAGCTTCGTGTAGAGCTTCGTGTAGAGCTTCGTATAGAGCTTTATGTAGAGCTTCGTGTAGAGCTTCGTGCAGAGCTTCGTGCACGAATTCGTGCAGAACTTCGTATAGAGCCTCGTGCAGAGCCTCTGTACGCAGAGCTTTGTATAGAGCCTCGTGTAAAGCCTCGTACAAAGCTTCGTGTAGAGCTTCGTGTAGAGCTTCATATAAAGCTTCGTGCAGAGCTTCATACAGAGCTTCATACAGAGCTTCGTACAGAGCTTCATGCAGAGCTTCGTGCAGAGCTTCGTGCAGAGCTTTATGTAAAGCCTTATACAGAGCTTTATATAGAGCCTCATGTAGAGCCTCTATATTAGGAAATTTTTTTTTAGGCATATTGTTGCAAGCGAAAATTGGGGTCTGCAAAACCTGCGTAAGTCGCAATTTTGGTAATTTNTGGCGATTTGCAGCAATTTGCTACAAACACATAGATAAGGCAGGCGCGTGCATAGGTAGCCTATGTGTTTGTAGCAAATTGCTGCAAATCGCCGCAAATTGCCAAATTTGCGACTTACGCAGGTTTTGCAGACCCCGATTTTCGTTTGCAACAACGTGCCCAAAAAAAAATTTCCTGATGAAAGCAGTTTTTCCCGCTGCTAGTAGAGGCGGACCTTAGTAATATACTAGGGTTTATATACCCAGAGCCGCGAATAATAAAGAAAGTAGTTAAGGAGGAGGATATTATTACGGCCCTAAAGGGGCTTGCCCCCAACAAGGCCCTAGGTCTAAAAAAGATTACTAATTAATTATTTAAGACGTGTGGAGAGCAGCTAGCCCTAGTGCTGACTAAACTCTTTAGTAGCTATATAGTAATTGGACATTACCTAAAACTGTTTAAAGACTTAATTATAATAGTCTTCTGGAAACTATAGAAGCTATCCTATACTACGGCAAAGGCCTACCGGCCAATTGCGCTGCTTAACACTATTAGGAAGCTACTTAAGAGAATAGTAGCTAGCTAACTATTTAAAATTATAAAGGAGATGGGTATACTACCGGCTAGTTAAATAGAAGTAAGGCTGGGGCGCTTAATGTAAATAGCACTGGAGCTACTAACTTAATAGGTATATATAGTATAGAGGAGTAACCTAAACCTAGTAGCCTTATTACTTAGCCTTAATATTTCTAGGGCCTTTAACTAAGTCTTTTATAAAGAAATAATCCATAATATAAAGGCCTAAGCCGTGCCCTACTGGATAGTATAGTTTATAAAGTCCTTCCTTAAGGATTAAACAATAAGGCTCTTAATTAGAGGATATATAGCATAAATAATATAAACGAACACCGGTATACGCTAAGGCTTAGCGCTATTGCCAATCCTATTTATCTTTTTTACCTATATACTCCTACCAGAGCTGTAAAGGGGAACTACTATAGCATTTAGATTTGTCGATAACTCTAATATACTAACGTATAGCAAGACTATAGAGGAAAACTATAAAACTATAGAAAGGGCATATAAGGTATATATGGCGTGGGCACGCTAGTATAGGGTAGTATTTGCCCCCGAAAAGTACTACCTTATCCATTTTATAAGGAGCTATAAGAAGTTTAATATAAAGGCTATAGCTAACATATATGGCTTTATAGAAGGCCTAGTTAGTAACCTATATATATTAGGGGTATAGGTTGACTTAAAGCTTAAATAGGGACCATATATTAACATTATTAAGACAAAGGCAATTACCTAAATAGCCGTATTAACCCGGCTTACGGCCTTTATAGAGGGCGCCTCCTTCTAAAAGGCGCGGATAGTATACTCCACCGTGGTCCGGCCGGCAATTTTATATAGATATAGTACCTGGTACTTACTACCGGAGTAAATAAAGCCTAAGGAGATAAGCAAAACTAAGCTGCGCTAGCTGGGCGTAGTATAGAACTTATACCTCCGCACTATTACGGGGGCGTATAAATTAATGCTAATAGCAATACTAGAGCACAAGACGGGGTTTCCGCCACTTTAGATGCACCTTAAAGAGCTAGCTATAGCCTATATGGAGAGGACGCTAAAAGGACCGGCAAGAGAGTATATTAAGAAGGAGTGCAATACTATATGGGCCACAATAGCCTTCTAACTCCGGCCTAGAATAAAGCTATTAATACGGCCTACTAGACGGGATAAGCTTAAGAGGATGGCGGCTACTATCTTAGGGACAGATATATAGCTAATAGACTTATCTAAAGCGCAGTATAAGAGAAGTAGAAGGGCTGGGGTATAAGAGGCATATAAGGAGCGGTGGAAAAGGGAATAGGAAAAGTACTAGAGCACGCTTACCTACTATACGACGGCCTAGGCCGAGCTATAGAATAAGGAAATCTTTAAACGTTACGCGAGGCTTATAAAGGTAGAGAGTATAATTAATACGCTGCTTAGAACTAAGTATATAGGGCTTAATAGATACCTCTACTATTAAAAAGTACTAGGGCACCTAACTCCGGCCTACCTATGCGGCTATAGCTAATAATCAACGATATACGTAGTGGTGTTCTACCCTAAGCACGCTGCGGGCTAGGCGGAAATGTATTACTATACTAGAATATTCTTATATAAAGAGCTCCTAACTAAGCTAAAGGCTACTAAGTGTAACGGCGCTATCGCACGTTACCTGCTAAATCCTGCCATATTCTGCCGACCTGCGATTAGCCCGCCTAAAGCTAGCGCCTTAGCGGCTCACCCTATATATTTATTTACATCGGCCCTAGCAACCCCTTTTCCTTCTCTTTAGCTTAGTATCTTTATAATATAGCATTTGTTTTAAGCTTTAGTTTAGAGGCATTTATTTAAGCCATAACATTATACTAAGCTCTCCCTACCTTGCCTAGAAAGGCCTTAATAATATCCCACCCTAAAGAAACTTCGTCTGCAACGACGCATCAACGCGCTATACTTAGACACTAAAACAACTTTATATTGCCTGGGAAGGCTTAGATAATATCCTACCTTATAAGCCAAACAGGACTAGACCTATACCCCTAGAATTAAAACTAAAGCGTATAATACCGACGAACCTTAGGAAGCTAACAATAGCACTTAAAGTAAGCTTATTTAAGAGAGCTGCCTTTACCTAAGAGGAACCTAAGATCTAATTGGGATCAGAAATCAAAGATAATAATAATATTGTAGATATACGCAAGCAGATTCGCGCCCTCGCAGCTAGCTAGGAAGCTAATTATCTTAAAGCAAGAAATATATAAGAGACCCTATAAGAGATCCTAGAAAGCCTTACGGCCCTATAAAATAGCCTAGCTTCCCCTTCTTAAAGCCCTAGCCGACCTATTTACTCTACTAAATATAATATACTAGGGAGTACGGATATAATAATAAAGCAATTAAAGTCCGTTAAGCTCCTTAACCCCCTACTACTGTCTAACAGAATAGACCCTACCTTTAAGAATTAGAGGATTTAAGTATAAGAAAAGCTCCGCGTTAACTATGACCATTTTCTTTCCAAAGAAGCCAAAATGCTCTACCTCTTTAGTTAAACCACTAGGGACGCCTAACGGCACCTTTAAGCCAAGTTTAAGGACGACTCCCCTATCCAATTTATATCTGTTAATAAGATAATACAGCACTTAGCGGCTATCTACGTTAACCTAAACAAAGTATAGGATGCCCGTTATAACTATAATCACCTAATAATAAAACCAAACTAACCCTTTACTAAATTTTAGACTTAATTCCTATACCTTACAGGAGAAGGCCAGGTTCCCCTTAAGAACTACCAATTAAACCTATATAATAAGCTAACAATCCGGCTACAAAAAAAGATCGCTATAACCTTAAATAACTTACCAACCCACGAAAGACTTATAGCTTATTACCTATTATTAAACTTAGAACTAAAGCGGATTAACGCCTACCCTAATTAGCAGAAGCGACTCTATAACAATTAGAACTCGCTAGCTATACTTATAGGAGCTAAAGCAGGAAGATAAGTTACAACTGCTCTTATACTAAAGGCGGTTATAACTATATACCGACGAGCCTCGCCTAACCAGTTATATACTACGCTATTAACTAGTATTCGCTATAATACTCTAATTAACCCTACCTCAGCCACGTGCTTTAACTATAAAAAGTAAAGTTACTTTACCTTATTCTGCCTAGAGCTAAAGGATATAAGTAATATTAAGAAGATAGAGGAAGGAGAAACGTCTAATAAGTCGGGAAAAGAAGAACTCTAGGGAAAGACTCCCCCCTAGAGTACCCTATTAATCTTAAAGAGATTAATCTTAGTTAGTTAATAGGTGGAAAGCATTTTATAGTTCTATATATAGTATCTTAAAATAAATATAGAGTTAATATAACCGCCCTTATTAACACTAGAGTAAATAGCTTCGCCTTTATAAATACTGCCTATGCGAATAATGTTGCTAAGTTTCTAAATGCAGAAGCTATCTAACTAGAGAAGCCTATTTAGGTAAAGGGCTATAACGGCTAAGCCGGTCAGCCTATTACCCACGTCTTAAAGTTATATATCGCTCTTAACAGACGACGCTAATATAGTATCCCCTTTTGCATCCTAGACCTAGGGTCCCACAATATAATCCTTAGACAAAAATAGATATCCTATTTTAATATTTAGTTAAATATGTAAAAAAAAAAGGTTTATCTAGCCGGAGGATAGACTAAGGTTACCCTCCTTTATTAGGGAGATCCGAACCAACCACAAGACACTAGCTGTAAGGGCTAACCCTACCTACTAGTAGGATATCCGGGCCCGTGACCTAGCCTTTACCTAAAAGGACGCCCGCTACAAAGCTAGAAAGAACTCTATACTAATAAAGATACTCTCCTAAAGAGCTATATTTAAAGAGGACTTTACGTATAAAAGCGGGACAGATAATAATATAGATAACGTCTAAATCGCATAGATTTAACCGTTATGGAAAAGAACGTATTAATAGGATATAAGGGATAACCTCTAAAAGATATAATAGGAGCTAAAAGGAGTAACAATAATACTAATACCCTAAAAGTCCCTAAAGTTATATACGCCCCTATTATTAGTCAACCCCCCTACTATAAACATCGCCGTAATTAGCGCTATAGCGTTCTACTTTAATATATACCGGAAGGATAATAAGGTCTTTATAATGAGCCTATATAAGATTAACCGAATTATTAATAATAGAGAAGAAAGGCTAGATAAGGAAACTAACGAGGAACTAGTTAAACGCCTCCTTCCTACCATTTATATAGGCTATAAGGATGTATTCTTAAAGGCGGCCTTAGATAAGTTACCCCCCTACCAGATTCACGATTATAAGATTTAATTAGAGGCCAATAACTCGCTAGGCTATAGCCCCCTCTACTATTAATTAACGGATAAGCTAAAAGTAATAAAGCAGTACTTAATTAATAACCTAGATAAAGGGTTTATCGAGCCAAGTTAAGCCCCTTTTACTTCCCCTATCCTATTTATAAAAAAGCCTAATAGAGGCCTTCATTTTTATATCAACTATTAAAAGCTAAACGCTATTACTTAAAAGGACTGGTATCCTATTCCTTTAATTAATAAAACCCTTATATATCTAAGCCAGGTAAAGATCTTTACCAAACTTAATATCCGCCAAGCTTTCTACTAAATTAGGATAGACCCTATATCTAAAGATTTAACAACGTTTCGTACCCGCTATAGTTCCTATAAATATAAAGTTCTTCCTTTTAGACTAATAAACGGACTGGCTACGTACCAAAGGTATATAAATGACGTTCTTTTTAATTACCTTAACAAATTCTACACGGCATATATAGATAACATTCTTATATACTTGGACGATAAACTTAAGCATTAAGTTTATATTAAGAAGGTCCTAGAGAGACTACAAAACGCGGGCTTATAAGTTAATATTAAGAAATGCGAGTTTAGGGTAAAACGTATAAAATACCTTAGGTTCATCGTAACTACGGAAGAAATTAAGGTTAACCCTAAGAAGGTAAAGGCAATCTGTAACTAGAAGCCCCCTTATACAGTAAAAGGAATCCAGTCCTTCCTTAGTTTTTATAATTTCTACCGCCAGTTTATCCGTAACTACGGAATTATAGCAAAACCTCTTATACAACTAACTAGGAAGGATACGCCTTTTATCTTTAATAATAGCTATATAAAGGCCTTTAAAGAGGTAAAGGATCGGCTTATTTCTTCCCTAATTCTTCGTTACTATAACCCGGACCTTAAATTAATGCTAGAAACAGACGCCTTTAATAGGGTTATAGCGGGAATCCTATTATAGTTACATCTAGACGGCGAATAGTACCCTATAGCTTTCTTCTTAAAGATAATAGACCTAGCTAAGTATAACTATAAAGTACACGATAAAGAAATGCTAGCTATTATTTAATTACTCTCCTAATAGCGCGTAGAGCTTAAAGGTATAAACTTCTAGATTAAGATATATACAGATTACAAAGCCCCAAAGTACTTTATAACTATAAAGCAGCTTATAGGGCAATAAGCCTAGTGGGCTAAAATACTCTCCTAATTCTTCTTTACGATTATATATCGTTCTAGCAAGCAAAACTCTAAGGCTAATGCCCTAACCTAAAGAGAATAAGATGTAGGACCCTAGGATAAGCTAAAGACCCAATATTAGACGCGCGCCCTCCTTGTTACGGAACCCTACCGCAGGGGCCTCTATAGGAGAGCCCCGTGCTCTCGCGTACACCTCGCGTATAGCCTATATCAGCTACGCGTAGGTATATCACCTCCTTACGCCCTCGACCCTTACGATCGATCGCGTAACGTCTTGTAGACTCCTCGAATACATACGTCTTATAGCCACTGCCCCTGTCCCATAACATTACGTTACGCCTTTTTACCACCGATACCTAGCCTACGACCAATTCTACGTCTCTGTAATACTACAGGCGCTGCCAAAAGCAGCGTGCCTATAAGTTACCTTACTTTGTACTTCTAAGGAACCCATAATAGTAAGATAATATTCCTTACTAGCTACTATATTAAACCCAAAGAATAATCTAATACCTATACTTAACCTACAACGCCAATCAATCCTAGGAGAATTCGATTTATTAGCCCTAGCCTTAACCCTTAAGGAGATAGACACTAATAATGTCTTATCTTTTATTAACTATATAACTACGGATAAGCAAGCGGAAGGGCTACTATCTATTAAAATTAAAATATAAGACGCTAAGATGTTTATAAAAATGGTAGTATAAGAACCTAATAAATACTACCGCCTTTTATAGAACTACTACCTAAAGCTTATACGAGCCGAGATGCGTACTACTTAAGATTGCGATATTATCTAAGACCTATAAGCTTATAAGGCGCTCGCCGATAATACGCGTTAAGAAATTAAAGACGACCTCCGCGTGTCTAAACGCGACGTCTAATAGTTAAAGAAGGCTGAGATTGTACTTATTGCTATAGTTACTAAAAGAGAAGGTATAATTAAATACTTATAATCTTAGCTTAATAAGCATATTCGTAATAACGCTAGATACCTCTTTACTGTATATAACGCCACTTAAGTCTCTACGCCCCCGGCAACTTCACCTACTTAACGCTTAATAGAGGGTTAGCGCTAAGTAGCCTTACCTAACGGGAACCCCTACTAAAGCGATGATAAAAGCTATAACGACCGAACCTAAGCTGCTACCATAGGGTTTAATATACGTTACCCTAATCCCCTAGTTTTCTAGGGAGACCGCAAAGAATACAGCTACTAGAAGATGTAAATCCGTAAGAAACTAACTTAGAGCGCCTGCCTTTTTCCTATAGAAGATACTAAGATTGGCTATATTATTGGGCGAATAAAGGGTATACTATTTAATAGACTCTTCGCCTAATGGGAGACTAATGGCCCCTAGAAGTAGTAGTCCTATTAAGAAGTCCTTAATAATCTCAACCTAATATACCGCAACTATAACCTACTAGCCACCAACTAAGCTAAACTACGTACTCTAAAGATGAGCCCTACCGAATTATTTAACGAGTTTTATGTTAAATTCTAGAAATATACTAAAGCCCTCGCCTGAGACGATACTGAAGACTAGGAAGATCTCCTTAAAAAAGTCACTTATTACCTTAGTCACGCAGCCACTAGCTATAACTACAATAATATTTATAATATAGTAGCAGCTATACGGAAGATTAAACGACGACTAAATTAGATCGCTACTATAAACCCTTACCTAAAGACCTCCCTATAGAAGCCCTCCGGACCTACTAAACTACCGACGCCTACTACCCTAAGCAACACTACTAGTTCTAATATTGACCTTTCTATACTAACCTTCCCGCAGAAGCTACTAGATGGAGAACATAAGCTACTCTGGAAGCTAAAGCGTTACTATAGATATTGTTAAGAAGGCTGTTATAGCTATAGCCTAAACTGCCTAATGGCTAGGTTTAGTAGCCGCCGCCTAATACCTAACCTAGTACCTTAAATACTAAATACGTTACTATATGCCACTACCGTATAAGATAAAGACGTAGTAATAGCGGTAGAGTTAGATACGGAAACGGAAAACGCTAAGTCCTAGCCCTAAGTTATAGGTTGGGACGCCCTAATAATAAGGGGATCTATATATTGGCCTGCTTAATAGATAACTTAGTAAAGATAAATAGACGGAAATAGATAGTTTTACCCGTAATAGGAACTACTGCCAAAAAATAATATAAAAGCCGTTCCATAATTAATTGCGGAGCTACTAATAAATTTATAGATACCCAATTTATGCGCACTTATAATCTACCTACCTTACCCCTTACCAAAGCCCGCGCCCTATAACTCGCCGACGGTAGTTATACCGCATAGAAGATTACCTATATAGCATAACTCCACCTAAATATAAATGGGCACTAGGAAGAACTCTAGGCCTATATTACACCACTTACTAACTACCCTATTATTTTTAGAATGAACTAGCTTAAACAACACAACCCCACCATTAACTAGAAAAAGGGAGAAGTAACCTTTAACTCTAAATACTGTAGAGAGACCTGCCTAGGATATGGCCTAGCCGCCTCTATCTACTCCCTAGGATACCAACCTAAGGAACCCCTTATTACCCTACCTACGACTAACTGCCACTACGTAAGTGCCGCGGCCTTTTACCGCATAGCATGTAGGAAAGGCTAGACCGTTACCGTAGCCTCCCGATTATAACTATATAAGCTTAATAAAGAACAGGACTACGTCCTCTATAGTAACAGGATAGATATAGTTAACCTCTTAGAAAATAATGCCCCTATAGAACTCTATGGACTTTTACCTTTAGACTTTAAGAAGTTTATAAAGCTTAAAAAAGGACTTACTAACGAGGAACTCCGCAAGCTCCTCCCTAAGAGGTACTATAACTTTATTAACGTGTGCTTATAAAAGAGCGTAGATATACTCCCCCTACATTAACCTAATAACTATGCCATTAATATTAAATAAGGAAAAACGCTACCCTATAAGAGATCCTACCTAATATTAAAAGACAAACTTCTAGTTATTAAAAAGTATATCGACAAGCACCTTAATAAAGGGTTTATTCGCTTTAGTATATCCCTAGTAGCCGCCCCTATCCTCCTTACTAAGAAGCCAAGAGGAGATATTTAATTCTACGTTAACTATAGAGGACTTAACGCTATTATAATTAAGAACCAATACCCCGTACCGCTTATATGTAAGACTCTTAAGCGGCTTAGCTAAGCTAAAATCTATACCAAGCTTAATATTATCGCCGCCTTTAACCGCCTCTAAATACGAGAAGGTGACAAATAGAAAACCGCATTTGCATCGCGCTTTGGCTAATTTAAATATACCGTTATACCCTTTAGCGTATAATAACGGCCCAGGCAGCTTCTAAAGCTATATTAATAACGCCTTATAGGACTACCTTAACAACTTCTACTCTACGTACCTAGACAATATACTTATTTATAGTAATAACCCTTTTAAGCATACCAAGCACGTTTAAAAGGTCCTATAGCGCCTTAAGAACGTAGGACTTTATATTAATTTAAAGAAGTACGAATTCTTAGTTATAGAAGTAAAATACCTTAAACTAATTATTACTACTAAGGGTGTCCGTATGGACCCTAAGAAGGTACGTATAATTACTAAATAGTAAACCCCTAACTATATTAAAGATGTATAAGCTTTCCTTGGTTTTGCTAACTTCTATTAAAAATTTATATATAACTTCTTAGGTGTTATAGCACTACTTATAGCAATAATGCGAATAAAGGGCCTTTCCGTAAAAGGAAGAAAAATATATCTACGTTTTATCTAAACGCCTAAATGCGAGAAGGCGTTCTAAGACCTTAAAGATACTTTTACTAAAGTACCTATCCTAGCTCACTTTATACTAGGACGACAACTCTATCTTAAGACTAACTCCTTAGACTACGTTAACGCAGGCGTCCTTTCCTAAATGGGCGACAACGGTTTTCTCTACCTAGTCGCATTCTATTCGTCTAAGCTTATACTATAAGAATATAACTATAAGATCTATAATAAGGAACTTCTTATAATTATATAAGCGTTTAAGGAATTCTAACCGGAACTCTCCTTAGTAGAACCTAATTAGCCAACTAAAGTCCTTATGGATTATTGTAACCTTGAGTACTTTATAACTACGAAATAGCTAAACTAACGCCAAGTATGCTGGAACGAGTTCCTCTCTAGTTTTAACTTTAAAATTGTATATAGGCTAGGAGTATAAGGTACTAAGCCTAATAGCCTAATACGCCGCTTATAAGACCTTCCTTAGTCTAAAGATAACCCCTATAACCAGTTCCAACAATAAACAAT
Source organism: Cenococcum geophilum 1.58 (assembly GCF_001692895.1). Taxonomy (NCBI): domain Eukaryota; kingdom Fungi; phylum Ascomycota; class Dothideomycetes; order Gloniales; family Gloniaceae; genus Cenococcum; species Cenococcum geophilum. Next base: position 452,668 of record NW_027137640.1, read on the forward strand.
TCTAAAAGCACGGAATTTAGCCCTAGGTATACTACCTACAATAAAGCCAACCGTACCTCAGCTCCACACTATAAAACTAGAATTACCTCCCGAAATCAACGAGCTTATTACTACGGCATATAACACCTCTATTGACCTATTACTGCATTAACTTATTGCCGTAAAGACTGCCGGCGCCTATACGCTGCCGACTAAACTCTAAAGCTTAGGCTAGATTAATATAGCAGCCTTAAAAGTAAAAGAGAACAGGCTTTATTATAGAGGCTGTCTATTTATCCCTAACTTAGAAAATCTATAACGGCAACTAATCTAAATGGCCTATAATCTCTAATTAAGCGGCCACCCAGGCAAAGGAGTAACCTATAAGCTTCTTAGCCGATACTACTTCTAGCCTAAAATAATAGACTTAGTTAAACACTTTATAGGCGCCTACTATGGTTATAAGCGCGCTAAGGCTTTTAATATAAAGTACTAAGGACTACTATACCCTCTACTAGTACCTATATAATAATGGGCAGATATCGCTATAGATTTCGTTGTTAACCTACCACCCTATAAGCGATATGGCCGTACCTATAAGAACATCCTTATAATAATATGCCGACTTATAAAAGAGCGCCACTACGTCCTAACCGAAGGCGTAGCCGTTAGCAACGTCACTAACGCCTTTTTTTGTAAAATCTACCGATTACATGGGTTACCTAACTTAATTACGTTTAACTGAGGCATATAGTTTGGCTCTGATGTATAGAGACGAATCTACTAACGCCTTGGCATCTCCGTTAAGATATCTATATCCTTTTACTACGAAACTGCTAGGTAACCGGAAAACGCTAATGCTAGTATAAAAGCGTACCTACGATAGGTAGTTGCCTATAGTCAAGATAACTGGGTGGATTACCTCCCACTAGGTAAATTTGTAGTGAATAATTACGTCTTAACTACTATAGGACTTACCTCGTTCTTCGCGAATAAGGGATATTACCCCTAATCCGGCATAGAACCACTAGAACCTATTAATAAGAAACTGCCATATAGAAAACGCCTTAAGATGCTACTTACTAACTAGCATACAGACCACATAAAAAATCTACTTAACTACTGTAAGGGAGAAATGGCCTAGGCTTAAGCAAAGTAGGCCTACTTCGCTAACTATTATAGAACGCCACCACCGGAGATGCGTGTTGGCAACTAGGTATAGCTAGATATATATAATATCTCTATATAAAGGCCTATAAAGTCACTTAATTATAAGAACCTTGGCCCCTACCTAATTAAACGAGTTATTAATAGGGGAGCCGCATATAAGCTAGAGCTCCCGCCTGCCCTAGCCACCCGCGGGATATAGCCTATATTTTACCTATAGCTACTACACCTTTACCAGCCTAACCCCTTACTGGGGCAGATATAGCCTAAACCCCTACTAGTACTAATCCGAGATAAGAATAAAGACGAGAACCACGAGGAGTGGACCGTTAAACGAATTATTAACTCTAAATACTTTAGTAAAGGCAGAGGACGACGGCTCTACTATAGAGCTATATACATAGGATTTGACATAGATTAGCTAGAATGGTAACTATGGGAAGACTTCGAAAATGCAAAAGATCTAATTAGCGACTTTCACTACGCGAACCTATAGAAACCGGGCCTAAGCAGAGATTTTATACCTAATCCTCTATAGGAGCCCTTATAGAGTTAAACCGTTATATATTACTACGTAGGGGCAAATTGCCGTTAGATTGCGGCAAAGTGCGATTATGTGACCGGAATATCGTTAAGATGTTTAGGAACTTTAACCGGCGGTTAAAGTTATCTAATTGGTTGGATTTTTAGATACTAAGCCTTATTATATAACGTTGTTTTAAGCCTTTAGCAATACCCCCCCTTCTTCTTTTCTATACCCTAAGTGTCCCTTCTATATATATATAGTAACTACAGCGTCGCCGGAGCTCCGCCTTTATAGGAGGGGGGGTAGTATTACGGAACCCCACCGTAGGGGCCTCCATAGGAGAGCCCCATGCTCTTGCGTATATCTTGCGTACAGCCTATGTTAGCTACGCGTAGGTATATTACCTCCTTACGCCCTCGACCCTTATGATTGATTGCGTAATGTCTTGTAGACTCCTTAAATACATACGTCTTATAGCCACTACCCCTGTCCCGTAACACTCCTTTATCTAAAATAGCTTAACCCGCAGATCCTTAAGGAGCTAGACTCCTAGTAAAACAAGCTAGCACTAATAGAGGAGTTTTTAGATAAGCTAATAGGGCTAATTAACCGCCTCCTAACTATAAACCATACAGCTAACGCCCTAAGGGCCCTCCGCGAATAAGCCGTAAAAGAAAACCCCGATTTTAAGACGGAGGAAAAATTGCTCCTATACTAGGAGCGGCTTATAGTCCCTAATATTAACAATCTACGGACCAAACTAATCCGCAAAGCTTATTGCTAAGTCTCTACGGCATACCCTAGCAAAAACAAGACCCGTAAAATTATTAACTACCGCTACTACTAGCCAAGAATGGTTATAGATATTAATTGATATATACGGAACTATAAAGACTGCTAGAGAGCTATAATCCCATGGGATAAGACCCTAGGACTACTTAAGCTACTCCTAATACTAGAGCGCCCTTAGCAGCATATCTCTATAGACTTTTATAAACTACTTAGGGACCGTAACGGATATAATATAGTTATAATTAATAATAATAATAATAATAATAATTCATTGCTTAACGTCCAATTTGGATCCCTATTGGGCCTACGCGGACTACTCCTTATTTACATATGGGGAGAAAACTCTATTTAAGAAAAATAAGAAAACCCCGTAATCCATCTCCCCGCCTTTTAGGACTCGCCTACTTAGCGCCTATAAGTCGCCTATAGTGCTCTACTACCTTACTGTTTAACCTTCTTAGGAACTACTGCTGCCGTAACAAGCCTACGGACGCGCTAGTATTACAAACTATTACTCTACTACTGTAGAGTTACTAGGGGGCACCTACTGCTCGCCCCCTTGCCTTTTATTACTATTTCCCTTGCAACCCGGAACTAATTTAGCACATTTTAACTAATAAGCCACTGGGTGACCGCCTTAAGGCCTTTTTATGTTGAGAGCAGTGTATTATAGTTCTCTATGCTAGCTGCTAAGAGCATTATTTCTCAATTAGTGCGTAGGGGGCATAGCAGTATTACGTGTTTTAGTGTCTATTTTAGCTAGCCACATTTATATCTTAGGCTACCTACTAGAATACCTACCTAGTAAAGCCAATCTTTTAGTCCTATTATTCCTGTTTTTAAAAGTGTTGCTATTATGTTTTCTGCCTTTATTAGGCCTTCTTAGAGCCCTTAGGTATTTACCCCCCATAGCGTTAACTATGCTATAGCTTGGGTTTATCTTGCCTGAGTTAGCCTCTGTACCTTTAACTCCTATTTACCTTTCTAGCGTTAGTCTAACTAGTATTGTATTACAGTAGATGGTTTCCTAGCATTCTTACGTGTTCTACTTTAGCTCCTTTCTTTATCTTACTATTATCTTTACTAACCTCTTACGCGTCTCCTTTTTTCCTCTATATAGGCCTAGGCCCTAAAGCGGCACTATTCTTCTTCTACTTTTTTTACCTGTTTCTCTAATATCTCTTCCCTACTTTAGAGTTATTGGTTTATTCTCCTATAGGGCACCCTAGGGTCCCTCTATAGTTTACTTAGGCGTGTCTTAATATACTTTATAACATTAAAGTTGCGTTTATTTTACGTTCTTTATATTATAGCGGCTTTAATATATAACTGCAGGGGGGGAATATTGGATTCCTTTTTAAGCAGTGCTATGGCCGTTCGCTTATACCCGCCTATAATACTCCAGAGGCAGGCTGTTTAGACCTTTTAAAGTAGTTTAAGGAGTAATTTAGGGGGGCCCTTTTTAGTTTCTCTAATGGCCCAAATACTAGATTTATATATTATGGTTAGCCAGACGACTGCTGTATATAGTAGGCGTGACCTCTAAAAGCATAGACCCTATGTGGAGTTAACAATCCTAGATAAAGTGATAAACTATACTTAGCCTTTACGGGCCGCTTATGCTGTATATACGCTCTACCGGAGCTTACTATCTACCTATACTCCTAATACCCTTAGGCCCTGAACTGGTTAACCCCTAAAGCCTTAAATGTGAATTATATGCTAGAAATCTGCAGATTGGTTGCGTTTTCTTATGAAATGGATTAGCTAGTATTTCTCTGGTAAAAATTGGACTTTATAACATTTTGCCCATTCTATATAAGTGTTATAGGCTTTCTCTAGTGTTCTGCAATTCTCTACGGCTGTTAGCCCGTATATGATTAGGTTTATATCGTTAACGAAGCCTATCCCCTAGGTCGCCCCTTCCTTAAAGAAGTCAAGTAGGTTGCTTATAAAGAAAAGGAAGAGTATAGGCGAGAGGGGTAATCCTTATGGTATTTCTGTTGTAACTGCAATAGGGGGGCTCTAGTATCCGCTAAAGACCAGTGTGTTAAAGTGGGTTCCAGTTAGCGTGTATTACTTCTTATTAGGTAAAACCTCTAACACTCTTCTATATAATTGTTGCTTTTCTACCCTCTTAGATATATATGCTTAATAAAAATAATTATTAAACTATACCTATTTTAATAGGTTATAAGCCCGGAGATGTTTCTATCGCGCAGCGACCTGTATACTATATCTTAAGATACACCTTAGATATACGCACTCTAGATATTTTAGATATGCGTACTTTAGACACTTTACACTCTAGACACTTCGGATATATACACTCTAGACTTTTTAGATATGCGTACTCTAAATACTTTACACTCTAGATACTTCGGATATACGCACTCTAGATATTTTAGACATGCGTACTCTAGATACTTTATACTCTAGACATTTTAGATATACGCACTCTAGATACCTTAGATATACGCACTCTAGATATTTTGGACATTTGGATATACGTACTCTAACTTAGATATATACACTCCAGAAATTTTAGATATCCTATTAATTAAAATTAGCTTTTCTTATTATATCTTAGTTGCCTATTACTATCTGTTAACCTTAAATTAGGTTTTCTATTAATGTCTTAGTTGCCTATCACTATTACTATTCCTAGTGCTATTATTATTATTATTATCATCATTATTAGTCGTTAAATCCTTAGCACTATACTAAATACTAAAAAGGTAATAGTACATAAGCTAAAGAATATTATTTCCCACCTTTTTACTAAAACACTTGCTTCTCTCTTATAAGTTATTATAGCGATTAAATACTCTAAGTCCAATATCAATCTCTCTAATATTTAGACACTTAAAAGCCCCATAGACTATAAAAAGTAGAAGAAAGGTACTAGGTAGTGGCTAATTAAGAATAACTTTAATTTAGACGCTTTAGTTAACCTAGGAGCCAGACTAGCTATAAACTAACCTTAGGTTAAGAGAGACGCTTATAATAAACTTGTTAAAACTTATTAGGCGGATCTTAAAGCTTAAAAAAGAAAGTAACTTAAGGAAGTAAACTATATCTCTATAACCTATAGCACTTGCGGATAAAACCTTATTAAAGACTATATTAAAATTAAGGATATAATAGAAATCTTACATACGGAATTTAAGCCAAAAGGAGACGCGATATACGCTAAAATATACGCTAAATGGCGAAACCTTACTCTTATAAACTGTAAGAACGTTAAAGAATACATTATTAAATTTAAGGAGATATACTTAGACCTTAAGACCTAAAACTATATTATAGACCGAATAGACCTACTCTCTAAGTTTATTAATAGTCTCAGTCCTACTTTTAACGGCTAGTAAGAATTATTTTACCTTATACACTCCCTTACTAATAAGACCCTTACTCTCTTAAAAGTTTAGGGCCTTGCCTATATATAAGAGCAACTTATACTCTAAAGTTAACTAGTAGCTTTCTAAGCACATATAAATTAAGCCTCTTACCACTAGCAGTATTATAATTAGTAAGGCTAATAATAATATAATAGACTATATTATAGGCTATATAAACGCGCTGGCTACTAGGAAGATAGATACTAAATCCTTTAATCCCACTTAAAGGAGATATAGCGAAAGGAAAACCCTAAAAAAGCCATAGAGATGGATACGCGCTTTACTTATAAAAGGGACTTTAGAAAATAATGAAGAGCCTATTAGAGCAACTCCTTATTAGGATCTGCATTATTACCTACAGCACTATTAGTAATAACAATAAATAGTAAGCCTTTTACTAAGTTAAGGTAATATATAGGAATGGCTATTTAATTAACTATAGTCTAGTAATGAATAAGGTGGCTATAAAAGCTTTAACTCTATAGCAAGCTAACTAGGCCATAATTGCACCTTAATAATCGTGGCCGAAACTCCCGTATTTCCGATTATATTAGACGTTTTTTACTATAGATCCATCCACTCTTATATTATCTTTTATTTATTCCCTTTAGACTCTTTACAGCCGGCATACTATTCTTCTTTTATAGTCTTTTACTGCTTATATAGATCGCCCTTTAACCTTTACTATTAGTATAGAAACTATTAGCCTACGTATACAACCTATAGAAGAACTTACGCTACTTTATACGCAACCTACTTTGCTAACTATGCCTTATTACCTATCAGTAGCGGGTTCCCTATATTATTTATATTCCTCCTTACTCCTACGCCTCTAAGCTTACTAAACAACTTTGTTTTATAGCCAAACTAAATATTAACCTCTCCTCTGCAATTATTATTAATACTAGGTATACTTAGTATATATTTTAGTTAAGAGAGCTATTTATTACCTATTAAGATCTTTAAGCTAATAAGAAGATTATTATCTCTGGAATTAGAGAAACGTATCTCTAGTTAATAGAAAAGGGAGATATATACCTAAGACTTACAGTTCTAGGAGTCGAGAGAGAGCTTATTCTTACTAATATCCTTTATATCCCTAATTTATAAGCCAACCTAGTATCTAGTTTATAGCTTATTAATAATTAAGTTTATCTTTATCTATCTAACTTTAGATGCGATTTTCTCTATAACTTAGAGCTTATAGCTTACGCATTTCGCAAGTCCAGCCTCTTCTTTCTCTATACTTAGGCCGACCATTAAGAAGGGCTTATAGCCTTTGCAGTTGGCTATTAAACTAGCTATATATTATATAGCAGCTCATAAAACCTAGCTAAAAGGTTATAGCATAAAAGGCTTGGTTATATTAGCCCCTAGAACTTATAAAAGCTCTAAAGAATGTTAAAAGGGATAAACCTTACTTACTTACTAGACCTTTACGACTGCACCTATAAAGCCTGCCTACGTAGCAAAATACACAATATTATATATTGGGATTCTTTTATTAACTACAATACTAAGCCTTATAAAGTTATATTCTCTAATATTAAAGGACCTATAAAAGTAGCTAGCTATAATAGATCGAGATATTTCGTTACTTTTTAAGATAAAGTTAATAAAATAAGCGAAGTCTACCTAATAAAGTATAAGGCTAAAGTCCTATTCTATTTTTAATAATATTAAGCGAAGGTTAAATAACAAGGAAGTCTTATCTTACGGCTATATAGTAATAGCGGAGGAGAATATCTTAGATATGCTTTTTAGCTAGAACTTGCGAATAAGGGAATTTAGTTCTTATACTCAACCCTAGAGAGTTAATAATAAAATAGAGCCTTAAAATAACTTAATCGCATAATATATAACCGAGCCTTTACCTTTATAAATAATTGCTTACTTCCTAAGAACTTCTAGCTAGAAGTAGTTAAGTACGCTAACTTTATACGAAATATCCTCCCTATTAAATCATCGGAAATACAAACCCCTTACAAAATAGAGCAAGGCAAAGTCTTTAATTACTCCTAAATTCGCACCTTTAGGTACAATGTCTGGTATAGGGCTAGCAGTTAGAAGAAGTTTAGCTCTTATATAAATAAGAAGGTAAGATTAGGGAACCTTATCGGCTTTAAGGGTAAACATATTATTTAAATTTAAGATAAAGAGATAGGACGGCTTATACGTGCCTTAGCTATCTACTTTTAAGAGACTGTTTTAATAGTTTCTGGTAGTAATAAGGGTTAAATTTAAGAATAATATGTTAAATATAACTCTAATACTCTAGATATTAACGCTTAATTTAAGGGAGAAGAAGCTTTACCTAATTACGCTACCCAACGTAAATAGCATTAAGAAGAGAAACAGCTCCTTAAAAAAGCTTAAAAATTAAAGCGCCTTACTACTAATAAGATACCCCTACGGAAGTTAAAACGTCTAGTAGCTACTAATAGGCCTTGACTACCTTTTAAGTATCGCAATTCTGTTAATATTAGAGAAAACCCGCCTATTACAGCATTCTTAGCGCTTACCCACTTTTTAACCCCTTTCTTTAAATACCTCTACGCTATACTTAGTAACTCCCCTATAGTTAAACCTTACGAGCTAAGGTTATGGAAATAATCTACCCTTAACATTAATAATAATAAATGGTACTCCGCTAGTAAAGACAAAATTAGCTTTTATAAAGCAAATAATACCTAGACACTTATTAATTAACCTCTTAATTATAAAGTTCTTAACGCCTAATAGGTTTTTAAGTATAAGTAGGATAGTAAAGGAAGGATTATATAATATAAGGTAAGGTAGGTAGTAAAGGGTTACAAATAATAAGCTAGGGTTAACTTTAATAAGACCTTTGTATTTATTATAAAACCTATAAGCTATAAAGCGCTCTTTACTATCGCAGCTGTATAAGACCTTAAGATTAAATAAATAGACGTTAAGACCGCTTTCCTTTACGGAAGCGTTAAGGAGGAGATCTACGTTAATTAACCTAAAGGTTTTAATAATGGAACTAGACGGGTTTGTTATCTAAATAAAGCACTTTACGGTCTTAAATAGTCGCCTTAAGTTTAGTATTAAACGCTCTTAGAGTTCCTTATAGATGCTAGTTTTAAACCCCTTAACTCTAACTCTTTAGTCTTCGCTAAAGGTTCTATATATATTACAGTCTACATTAATAACCTCCTACTTATTAGACCAGATATTATTAATATTAAGATTATTAAAGCTTAACTTAGCGGACGCTTTAGTATAACCAATCTAGGCCCTATTACTTATTACCTTAGTATAAAAGTAACTTAAGATTAATAACTCTATAAACTACGGCTTAGCTAATTCTCTTACCTTAAAGAGGCTATTTATAGCGCTAGTTTTTAGAACTATTTCCCTTACCTTACGCTAATAGGAACCTCTTATCTTTAACCAGCGGCGGTAGATTATTAGGCTAACTCTGCGTTTAAGACTTAATACTAATTGCTAGTTGGCACCTTAATATACGCTATACTCGGTACTTAACCTAATATCGCCTTTGCCATCTCCCTTATTAGTCACTTTGCTTCTAATCCCAATAAGTCTTATATATAAGCTATTCTTTAAATACTTTCCTACTTACGCGGTATACTTAACCTCCAACTTATCCTTTAAGGAGAGATATAAGCGCTTTAGGGGTTTATAGACTCTAGCTAGGCAGATGACTTAGAAACTCGAAGATTAATATCGGGATTTATATTTAATATTAGAAGCGGTGTAATTAGCTAGTCCTTAAAGCGCTAACCTATGGTAGTACTCTTAACCTATAAAGCAGAGTATATGGTATAGATAGTTACAGCAAAAAAAGCCATTTGGTTATAATAACTCCTTTAAGAACTATCTCTAACTAACAAATCCCCTTACGTAATAATTATTTACACTAATAATTAAGGTGCTATTACTCTTATAAAAGACCCTAAGTTTTACGCTTAAACTAAGTATATTGCTCTCCAATATTAATTTATTCGGGAGAAGGTTATAGATAAAGATATTAAGCTGGAATATATATAAATAAGTTAATAAATGGCTAATAGTTTCACTAAGGCGCTACTAAAAGATGCATTCTATGCATTTAGAGATGCTTTAGGTTTAGAGAGATATTAACGTCTCTTATAACCTTTATATTGTTACCTATATTTAGCTTAAGGGGGGCTGTTAAAGTAAGTTCCAGTTAGCGTATATTACTTCTTATTAGGTAAAACCTCTAACACTCTTCTATATAATTGTCGCTTCCCTACCCTCTTAGATATATATACTTAATAAAAATAATTATCAAACTATACCTATTTTAATACAGTAATATTTCTTTTTGGTTTATAAACCCTTAAACAAATTATATAATCCATTCTAAAAAGCCCTTTGCCCTAAGGATATGTAGAAGACGCTTATAGGGTATATTGTCGTAGGCACTACTAATGTCTAGGCTAAGCATTAATACTACAAAGTCCTATCGCATCGCCCATGCAGATTTAATGGTGGCAGCGAGTAGCGTAAGTACTAATAGTATTAAGCGGTTCTTTCTTGCCCCTATTTAGCTTTATAGTAGTAGGGCGTATTTCTCTACTGTGTCTGCTATACATTCCGCTATTACCCTTATTAAAGTAGGTTCCAATTAGCGTGTATTACTTCTTATCGGGTAAAACCTCTAACACTCTTCTATATAATTATCGCTTCCCCACCCTTTTAGATATATATACTTAATAAAAATAATTATTAAACTATACCTATTTTAATAGGTTATAAGCCTAGAGACGCTTTTATCGCGTAGTAACCTATATATTACGTCTTAAGATACACCTTAGATATACGCACTCTAGACATTTTAGACATACGCACTTTAAATACTTTACACTCTAGACACTTCGGATATACGTACTTTAGACTTTTTAGATATGCGCACTCTAGATACTTTATACTCTAGACACTTCGGATATATATACTCTAGACATTTTAAACATATATACTCTAAATACTTTATACTCTAAACATTTTAAATATATACACTTTAGACACCTTAGATATACGCACTCTAAATATTTTAAATATTCGGATATGCGTACTCTAACTTAGATATACACACTCTAGAAATTTTAGACATCCTATTAATTAAGATTAGCTTTTCTTACTATATCTTAGTTGCCTATTACTATCTATTAACCTTAAATTAGGTTTTCTATTAATATCTTAGTTGCCTATTACTATCACTATTCCTAGTGCTATTATTATTATCATTATTATTATTATTAGTTGTTAAATCCTTAGCACTACACTAAATACTAAAAAGGTAATAGTACACAAGCCAAAGAATATTGTTTCCCACCTTTTTACTAAAACACTTACTTCTCTCTTATAAGTTATTATAGTAATTAAATACTTTAAATCTAATATCAATCTCTCTAATATTTAGACACTTAAAAGCCCCACAGACTATAAGAAGTAAAAGAAAGGTACTAGGTAGTAGCTAATTAAGAATAACTTTAATTTAAACGCTTTAGTTAACCTAGAAGCTAAACTAGCTATAAACTAACCTTAGGTTAAAAAAGACGCTTATAATAAACTTATTAAAACTTATTAGGCGGATCTTAAAGCTTAAAAGAGAAAGCAACTTAAGGAAGTAAACTATATCTTTATAACCTATAGCACTCGCGAATAAAACCTTATTAAAGACTATATTAAAATTAAGGATATAATAGAAATCTTATACGCGGAATTTAAGCTAAAAGGAAACGCGATATATACTAAAATATACGCTAAATAGTAAAACCTTACTCTTGTAAACTATAAGAACGTTAAAGAATACATTATTAAATTTAAGGAAATATACTTAGACCTTAAGACCTAAAACTACACTATAGACCAAATAGACCTACTCTCTAAGTTTATTAATGGTCTTAGTTCTGCTTTTAACGGCTAGTAAGAATTATTCTACCTTATACACTCCCTTACTAACAAGACCCTTACTCTCTTAAAAGTTTAAAGCCTTACCTATATATAAGAGCAACTTATACTTTAAAGTTAACTAGTAGCTTTCCAAGCACACATAAATTAAGCCACTTACCGCTAGCAGTATTATAATTAGTAAGGCTAATAATAATATAATAAACTATATTATAGGCCATATAAACACGCTAGCTACTAGAAAGACAGATACTAGATCCTTTAACCCTACTTAAAGGAGATCTGGTAAAAGGAAAACCCTAAAAAAGCCGTAGAAATAGATACACGCTCTACTTATAAAAGGGACTTTAAAAAATAATAAAGAGCCTATTAAAGCAACTCCTTATTAGGATCTGCATTATTACTTATAGTACTATTAGCAACAATAACAAATGGTAAGCCTCTTACTAAGTTAAGGCAATATGCAGAAATGGCTATTTAATTAACTATAGTCTAGTAATAAATAAGGTGGCTATAAAAGCTTTAACTCCATAGTAAGCTAACTAGGCTATAATTATACCTTAATAATTATAGCCGAAACTCCCGTATTTCTAATTATATTAGATATTCTTCACTACAGATCTATCCACTCTTATATTATCTTTTATTTATTCCCTTCGGACTCTTTATAGCCGGCATACTATTCTTCTTTTATAGTCTTTTGCTGCTTATATAAATTACCCTTTAACCTTTACTATTAGTATAGAAACTATTAGCCTATATATACAACCTATAAAAGAACTTACGCTACTTTATATGCAACCTACTTCGCCAACTATACCTTATTACCTATTAGTAGCGGGTTCCCTATATTATTTGCATTCCTCCTTACTCCTACGCCTCTAAGCTTACTAGACAACTTTATTTTATAGCTAAACTAAATATTAACCTCTCCTCTGCAATTATTATTAATACTAAGTATACTTAGCACATATTTTAGTTAAGAGAGCTATTTATTACCTATTAAGATCTTTAAGCTAATAAGAAGATTATTATCTCTAAAATTGGAGAAACGTGTCTCTAGTTAATAGGAAAGGGAGATATATACCTAAGACTTATAGTTCTAGGAGTTAAGAGAGAGCTTATTCTTACTAATGTCCTTTATATCCCTAATTTATAAGCCAACCTAGTATCTAGTTCACAGCTTATTAATAATTAAGTTTATCTTTATCTATCTAACCTTAGATGCAATTTTCTCTATAACTTAGAGCTTATAGCTTACGCGTTTTATAAGTCCGGCCTCTTCTTTCTCTATACTTAGGCCGACTATTAAGAAGGGCTTATAGCCTTTACAGTTAGCTATTAAACTAGCTATATATTATATAGCAGCTTATAAAACCTAGCTAAGAGGTTATAGCATAAAAGGCTCGGTTATATTAGCCCCTAGAACTTACAAAAGCTCTAAAGAATATTAAAAGGAATAAACCTTACTTACTTACTAGACCTTTATAACTGCACCTATAAAGCCTACCTATATAGCAGAATGTATAATATTATACATTAGGATTCTCTTATTAACTATAATACTAAGCCTTATAAAGTTATATTCTCTAATATTAAAGGACCTATAAAAATAGCTAGCTATAATAGATTAAGATATTTTGTTATTTTCTAAAATAGAGTTAATAAAATAAGTAAAGTCTACCTAATAAAGTACAAGACTAAAGTCCCGTTCTATTTTTGATAATATTAAGCGAAGGTTAAATAATAAGGAAGTCTTATCTTACGGCTATATAGTAATGGCGGAGGAGAATATCTTAGATATGCTTTTTAGCTAAAACTTACAAATAAGGGAATTTAGTTCTTATACTCGACCCTAGAGAGTTAACAATAAAATAGAGCCTTAGAATAACTTAATCGCACAATATATAACTAAGCCTTTACCTTTATAAATAATTGCTTACTTTCTAAGAACTTCTAGCTAGAAGCAGTTAAGCACGCTAACTTTATATAAAATATTCTTCCTATTAAATCATCGGAAATATAAACCCCCTATAAAATAGAGCAAGGCAAAGTCTTTAATTACTCCTAGATTCGCACCTTTAGGTATAATATCTGGTACAGGGCCAGCAGTTAGAAGAAGTTTAGCTCTTATATAAATAAGAAGGTAAGATTAAGGAACCTTATTGGCTTTAAGGGTAAATATATTATTTAAATTCAAAATAAAGAGATAGGACGGCTTATATATACCTTAGCTGTCCACTTTTAAAAGACTGTTTTAACAGTTCCTAGTAGCAATAAGCGTTAAATTTAAGAATAATATATTAAATACAACTCCGATACTCTAAATATTAACGCTTAGTTTAAGGGAGAAGAAGCTCTACCTAATATAAATAGCATTAAGAAGAGAAACAGCTCCTTAAGAAAGCTTAAAAATTAAAGCGCCTTGCCACTAATAAGACACCCCTATAGAAGTTAAAATATCTAACAGCTACTAATAGGCCTTAACTACCTCTTAAGTATCGCAATTCTGTTAATATTAGAGAAAACCCGCCTATTGCAGCATTCTTAGCGCTTACCTACTTTTTAACCCCTTTCTTTAAATACCTCTACGCTATACTTAGTAACTCCCCTATAGCTAAACCTTATAAGCTAAGGTTATAGAAACAATCTACCCTTAACGTTAATAATAATAAATAGTACTCCGCTAGTAAAGATAAAATCAGCTCTTATAAAGTAAATAACACCTAGATACTTATTAACTAACCTTTTAATTATAAAGTTCTTAACGCCTAATAGGTTTTTAAGCATAAGCAGAATAGTAAAGAAAGGATCATATAATATAAGGCAAGGTGGGTAGTAAAGGGTTATAAATAATAAGCTGGGGTTAACTTTAATAAGACCTTCGCATCTGTTATAAAACCTATAAGCTATAAAGCGCTCTTTGCTATTACAGCTATATAAGACCTTAAGATTAAATAAATAAATATTAAGACCGCTTTCCTTTATAGAAGCGTTAAGAAGGAGATCTACGTTAATTAACCTAAAGGTTTTAATAATAGAACTAGACGGGTTTGTTATTTAAATAAAGCACTTTATAGTCTTAAACAGTCGCCTTAAGTTTAGCATTAAACGCTCTTAAAGTTTCTTATAGATGCTAGTTTTAAACTCCTTAACTTTAACTCTTTAGTCTTCGCTAAAGGTTCTATATATATCGCAGTCTATATTAACAACCTCCTACTTATTAGACCAGATATTATTAATATTAAAATTATTAAAGCTTAACTTAGTAGACGCTTTAGTATAACCAATCTAGGCCCTATTACTTATTACCTTAGTATAAAAGTAACTTAAGATTAATAACTCCGTAAACTACGGTTTAGCCAATTCTCTTACCTTAAAGAGGCTATTTATAGCGCTAGTCTTTAGAACTGTTCCCCTTACCTTACGCCAATAGGAACCTCTTATCTTCAACCAGCGGCAGTAGATTATTAGGCTAACTCTACATTTAAGACTTAATATTAATCGCTAGTTAGCACCCTAATATACGCTATACTTAGTACTTAACCTAATATCGCCTTTACCGTCTCCCTTATTAGTCGCTTTGCTTTTAATCCCAATAAGTCTTATATATAAGCTATTCTTTAAATACTTTCCTACTTACGTGGCATACTTAACCTCTAATTTATCCTCTAAGGAAAGATATAAGCGCTTTGGGGGTTTATAGACTCTAGCTAGGTAGATAACTTAGAAACTTAAAAATTAACGTTAGGATTTGTGTTTAATATTAGAAGTAGTGCAATTAGCTAGTCCTTAAAGCGCCAACTTATAGTAGCACTCTTAACCTATAAAGCAGAGTATATGGCATAAATAGTTGCAGTAAAAGAAGCCATTTAGTTATAACAACTTCTTTAAGAACTATCTCTAACTAATAAATCCCCTTACGCAACAATCATTTACACTAATAATTAAGGTGCTATTGCTCTTGCAAAAAACCCTAAGTTTTACGCTTAAACTAAGCATATTACTCTCCGATATTACTTTATTTAGGAGAAGGTTATAAACGGAGATATTAAGCTAGAATATATACAAACAAGTCGATAAATGGCTAATAGTTTCACTAAGGCGCTGCCAAAAGATGTATTCTATGCATTTAGAAATACTTTAGGTTTAGAGAGATATTAACGTCTCTTATAACCTTTATATTGTTACCTATATTTAGCTTAAGGGGGGCTGTTAAAGTGGGTTCTAGTTAGCGTATATTACTTCTTGTTAGGTGGAACCTCTAACACTCTTCTATATAATTGTTGCTTCCCTACCCTCTTAGATATATATGCTTAATAAAAATAATCATTAAACTATACCTATTTTAATAACCCTTTTTAAGATCTTGCTAAGGGTGTTTTCTAAGGCAATAGGGCGGTAGCTTCCTGGGATTAAGTAATCTGCTTTACCTTCTTTTTGTAGAACAACCGTTGTTATAGATCTTCTAAGTCGCGGGTAGTAGCCTATAGCAAAGCATACTCTAGCTACATCTGCAAGCTAAGGTGCTATAAGTGGCCCACAGGTTTTTAGGGCCTTATTTAGAATCCTATCTGGTCCTAGTGCTATATTGTTTAAAAGGCGGCTAATGGTTCTAGCTATTTCCTCTATTGTTATATCGCTGTCGACCCATAGGCAAGTCACCGGTGTTTCGCCCGTGATATTACTAAGGTCTACTAGAGCCGGTTAGGGGAAGAACCTTTCTATAAGGATCTTTACCTTCTTATTATTGTCGTTTATAGCCTATAATTCTCCTGCTCTTTATAGGGGTAGTAGGTATAGGTCTTCTACTAGGCGCCCTGCCTTTTTCTTTACCTATTTTACTATAGCCTAAAGGCCCTTATTATAGGGGAGGCTCAGGTTAGAAGTATACTTATTTATAAACCGTCTCCAGTTATTCCTTGCTTCTTTTTTTAGGGTATTCTTTAGCTAGTTTCTTATATCTTTATATTATCTCTTGTTTTTAAGGTCGTGGCTACTTATATATTTCCTTCTTACTTATTATTAGCTGGTAACTAAAACTGCGCATTATATGGACCATGCGTATTATGCGTAGGGGCCCGGTTTTAAGATCGGGCAGTGCTCTTCTAGCCTATTTTTAATCGCTGCCTAGATCCTTTCTAGTCTTCGGTTAATTTCCTTAGGGGTGGCCAATAAGCCTCGCTTATTTAGTATTAGGTGGATTTCTTTTAGGTTTTAGAGTTATTATTTAACTACATTAAGGAAACTGTCTATCTTAAGCTTCCTTATTGCGTATCTTTTTCTATTTAGTTACGCTTTAGTATCTAGGTCTAGCTGTATCTAAATAGGGATATAGTCTAGGGTAAGTGCCTATTCTTCTTCGGGGTTATACCTTTTAAGTCTCTAGTATAGGCCTTCGTCCATAAATATGAGGTTAATTATACTTCTAGCGGTGCCTTATTGCCATATAATTGCTCCTAGGGGGGTAGCTAGCTTAAGGCCCCAGATATCCATAGCTTTTAGTAGGCACTCTAACTGTTAATCTACAGCAATATGGATACCCCCCTACCGCGGGTAGTAGAGGTTTATATCTCCTAGTAGGATAAACTCTATACCTTTAGTTTCTAGTAAGCTTATTACCAATATAATATTCTCTGTTTATAGGACCCCTTTAACCCTAGGGTTATATACATTAATAATTTATACCGGTCCCCTATATGTTTGGATTATTATAACTATAATATCTAGGTTAACTGCCTGCTATAACTATAAGGACAGGCTAATAGCCTTACTAATTATAAAGTACACGCGTATAGCTGCTTTTAGTTTATATAGGAGCTGGAATCCTTAGGGGCAGTATATCGATTATATAAAAGTATTATAATACGGTTCTTATATAGTAAGAATATAGTGTTTCTCTAGGTCTAGACTATCTAGTAGGGGCCTTGCGAGGCGGTGGTTTATATTGCTGTAGTTATACTATATAATAGATAGGTGGCGGACCCCCGGCGAGGGTCCTTCAACTCTCCTTCATTTCTCGCTTCTTCTATTTCCATTTTCTTTAGGATATTTAAAGCTTCTGTCTCTTGTGTTTATACCTTAGTTACTACTTATTTTATATAGAGCTTTCTATTCCCATATTTTATATTTCTATTAGCGCTTCTATATCTAAATCTATTATTATTACCGGTTCTTCCCCTATTCTTACTAGTTGGCTATATACCCTTTATAGGTCGGCTATAAATATTATATTTACCGCATTAAGTCTAATTCTTAATTGTCCTGGTCTTAAGCCTGCTATCGCTGTCCATAGGGGTCTTCCTACGGGGCGTCCTCTCCCTTGTGTCCCCTATAACCCTTATATCCCTAATTAGTCTAGTAATATTATACGGCGTCGCTTCTAGCCCGTTAAGGCTTGGGATGGCTGGCCTAGCCCTCCAGTATTAAAGGTAGGAAACGCTAGGAAGGCGCCTGCGTCCCCCTAGCTTATTGCCTATTATTTCCATTTATATAATCTAGCGTGCAGTTATTCCCGCAGCTGTTAAGCCCTTACCTTCCGTCTCCTGTATTTAATGCAGTCTTCTCTCTCCTACGCCTTATATGTGCTTTAGTAGCAGTTCGCGTATTTTATTTAGTCTTAATTTAAGCAATATCTCGTATTATAGGGGCCTATATAGTGGCCGCAGCACACCTATACTGCGCATATAGATTAGGTATATCCCTATTATATATAACAATAGTATTATTCTAGGTATAGTCTATAGTTATAGAGCCTTATATTATATATAAGGCTATTTATAATTATTCCTTTTTAAATAAGGAGTTTTTGCATTCCTGGTATATGTATGCTGATAATAAGGGAGCTATACGTTCGTCTAGCGTCTCCCTAGCAAGTCTCCGGCGACCCTTATATCCTCTTATTATTTTCGTTATATACTTAGTTTATATTTTCCTATTAAAGCTATTAGATTTAGGTGATTTCGAGTTCTAGTATAAGGCGTTCCGTTTGTCTTACTATCTCCTATATAATTGCTATATTATCCGCCTAGCGTCCCTTTTCTACCCTAAGGCTTATAGGAACCGCTGGGACCTTAACTAGGTAATCCTTACGGAGTACTTTTATGCCAATACGTTCTCCTAGCCTATCCCCTACCCTTATGGCTTGTTCCTTTGCCTATTAGTCCTTTAAGGTAACTCTAATATCTTCGCTCTTAAGGTATTAGACTATAACAGCGTTATAGACCTCTTTACGTATCTTTATAAGGACTTCTATTTCTAATTATCCCCTAAGCCCCTCTGCTTATTCTATATTTGGTTATATTATAATTATATACCCAGTTATTAATTTAAGGGGAGTAGGTTCCCTATGCTGTAAAAGCGCAGCTACGGCAGCCCAGGTGCGGTTCACCGGTAAGGGGGGGTTATACTTATTTTTAATTTTGCTTAGCCATTAGAGGATTTAATTAAGGGTTTGCTAGAGGGGCGCCTAAGGTTTACTAAACTAGCAGAGCCATTTTACTAGCTATATTAGTTTGTTATAGCTAACAGTTACTCCCCTATAATTTTAGATACTAGACGCGTCTAATAGGCTTTATATTTTATTAGATGCCTTCTTAATAGAGGTATTTCCGCTTTATGGTGTAGTATTCGCCCGTCTTTATTGTAGAGGGCCATTGCTAGGCGTAGTTCTAGCGGTCGCGCGCGAGTGCGAGCCACCGTCGTTTGACGTGTGCCTTCTCTGCGATGTATATATCTTAGGGGGATTCTCTAGGTGTTTTTTAGGGTTCTTTTGGTTGGTTTTGGTCTTTTTGGGCCGGGTGCAGTAAGAGCTCCTAGTTATCGATTATCTTCTATAGTTATAATTATAGTTAACTACTTTAGTAAACGCCTGTTCTTAATTCCATGTCACAAGAATATTAATGCTAAAGAGGTAGCCCAGCTATATATCTATTATATCTACCAAATCTATAGACTACTAGATACTATTATGTCCGATTATAGGCTATAGTTTATATTAGTCTTCTAGAATAAGTTTACCTAGATTCTAGGTATTAAGCTAAAGCTTTCTACGGCTTATTACCCCTAGACAGACGGTTAGATAGAAATTGTAAATTAGTACCTAGACTAAAGGCTTAGGCCCTTTATTAACTATTTCTAGGATAACTAGTCTAAACTACTACCCTTAATAGACTACGCGCAAGCAACCCTACCCTATAACTCTATAGGGTTTACCCCGATTTAGCTAGAAATGGGATACTTACCCCGTATAAGCTTTAACTAAAAAAGGCTAGAAGAACCCTAGACTGTATAAGAGAAGCTATTCTATGCTAAGGCCTAATAGTACGCCAAACGATTGGAGGAGGCCTAGACGGTAGCCCGCAAGAACCTAAAAAAAGCTTAAAGGTTAATGGAACAGCAGGCGAATAAACACCGTTAAGAGCCCGATTTTGCCCCTAGCAATATAGTCTAGGTTATAATAAGGAATTAAAGGACTGAACAACCTAGCTATAAGCTAGACTACTAGATGGTAGGACCGTATAAGGTTCTTAAGAAGATAGGTAACTCGTATAAGATAAAGCTCCTAAACTTAATTAGGGTTCACCCTATTTTCTCGCCAGATAAGTTACGGAAAGCTGCGAACGACCTATTACCTAAACAAAAGAACAAGCCTCCCCTATTAGTTTAAGTAAACGGTGACAACAAATAGGAGGTTAACAAAATACTAGCCTATAAGATAGTATAGGGAGCGCTAAAATACCGTGTCTAATAGAAGGGCTACGATCCTAACCCAACCTAGTACCCTATATGGAACTTTATAGGCTGCCCCTAAAAGCTTAAAGAATTCTATAACTAATACCCTAATGCGCCTAGACCCCTAAAGTACCTAGACGAATAGATGGAATGCTAGTATAATAATAATAATAATTTATTGCTTAACGTCCGATACGGATCCCTGTTGGGCCCACGCGGACTACTCCTTATTTACATGTGGGGAGAAAACTCTATTTAAGAAAATGAGAAAACCCCGTAATCCATCTCCCCGCCTTTTGGGACTCAACAACTTAGCGCCTGTAAGTCGCCTGTAAGTCGCCTATAGTGCTCTACTACCTTACTTTTTGACCTCCTTAGGAACTACTGCTGCCGTAACAAGCCTACGGGCGCGCTAGTATCACACACTTTACTCTACCACTATAGAGTTATCAGGGGGCGCCTGCTGCTCGCCCCTTTACCTTCTATTACCATTTCCTTTGCAACCCGGAACTGATTTAGCACACTTTGGCTAATAAGCCACTGGGTGACCGCCTTAAGACCTTTTTGTGTTGAGAGCAGTGTATTATAGTTCTCTGTGCCAGCTACTGAGAGCATTGCCTCTTAGTTGGTGCGTTAGGGGCATAACAGTATTACGTGTTTTGGTGTCTGTCTTGGCCAGCCACATTCGCATCTCGGGCTACCTACTGGGATACCCACCCAGTAGAGCCAATCTTTTAGTCCTATTACTCCTGTTCTTATAAGTGTTGCCATTGTATTTTCTGCCTTTGTTAGGCCTTTACGGAGCCCTTAAGTATTTACCCCCTATGGCGTTAACTATGCGCTAGTATAATAAAGACGATAAGTTACCGGAAGAACATAGGGACAAAAACGCCCTAAAGCCCTAATATAACTGTCTGCCAAATTCTGCCATATTCTGCCGTTTTCTGCCAGTACTATAAAATTTTAGATGTCTAGGAACTTTGACCGCCGGTTAGAGTTGTCTAATTAGTTAAATCTATGCTAAGACTTTTAGCGGCTACTCTTTCTAGCCTAGTGCTTCTACTTAGCCTACAATCGCCCTTTATACTTAGTTAGGACGGACTCGTGTCCCCTTTATCTCCTTATCTTATATTTTTATAATCTTACGTTTATAAGCCTAGTGCTACCCTATTTCTAACTAAGCCTAAGGGCAGGCTTTCTTTTAAAGAGGGGGGTAATGTAACGGCGCTATCGCACGTTACCTGCCAAATNCTGCCATATTCTGCCGACCTGTGATTAGCCCGCCTAAAGCTAGCGCCTTGGCGGCTCACCCTATATATTTGTTTACATCGGCCCTAGCAACCCCTTTTCCTTCTCTTTAGCTTAGTATCTTCGTAATACAGCATTTATTCAAGCTTCGGTTTAGAGGCATTTATTTAAGCTGTAATACTAAGGTAGTTGCGGACTAGTTTATATAGATAAACCTCTTACTATACCTTTTATTTGCTAGAGAGCTGGCTAGGGTAAAGAGAGGAGGCTAGGAAGTGCTTTAAGAGGCGGAGGATAAATACTATAGGGATAGTAGAATATAGTAGAATTTTGTAGATAGTAACTTAGTAGAAGTTGGCAGAACTCTAGCAACCTAGTAAAATTTAGCAGAACTTATTAACCTAGTAAAATTTAGTAGAATTTAGTAACACTTTATATAAAGCTCTATAGAAGCTTTATATAAGGCTCTACTAGCTCTATATAATACTCTATTAAAGCTCTATATAAGGCTCTATCTAAAGCTTATACCCTTTTACAAAGCAAATCTATATATACTAGCAGTCCTTAATTATTATTTAAAGCTAGCTTATTAGTTTAGGTACCCTAGCTATAGTAAGAAGAGGGCGGTAGAAGGGGTACGGCTACTACGACTTAGGGTCGTCGGGCGTGATAATAAAATAATAAATTAGAATTGGGCAAATTGGGCAACGTAGTCTTCTTTACTAGGTTTGATTTAGTAATTCTAGCCATTATAAATAGCTTAAGGAACCCTTTACCGCACATACAACCTTACTAAAAGGTAGCGTCACACTTCAAAACTTACGCATACCCATCTTACTATTAAAAACAATCGATTTTCCAACTTTTAAGACTTAATTCCTACTACCTAGCGAGCCAGAGGTGGATTTATTTGTCGTTTTACCCCCTTTCCCCTAACAGAAAATTCTTCTTAGGGGTGGTCCTAGCTTATAAGCGAGGCACGGACAGGAACACTAAAACTACTACTACTACTACTAATACCAAAAATACAAAATAGGAGCTAGCTTTTCTACTACCTTTTAGCCTAATCTCCCCAGAAATCTTTTAGTAAGATTAGTAAGGAGAAAGGGTATAAGGATAGTAAAAACTAGAAAACCCCCCTATAAGATATAAAATGCTAAAGACTTATAAGTCTAAAAAAACCTCCTATAGAAATAAGTGATAAAGAGTCTATATTTACTTTTTCTCCCCCCTCTTCTACTCCTGGCCAGTTTAAAACAGGAGAAAAAAAAGGACATCCTTAGTCTTCTCCTAAAAAAGAAAACCAAAAACCTATAAAAAAAGACAATAAAACCAACTACTATTGCGGATAGTATACCTACTAGTATACCTAGTATACCTCTCCCTCTCCTTTTTCCAAAACAACACCTATAAAAGGCTTTAGATAGCCTAGTCTAGGCCTATAAAGGGCTAAAAGAAAAAGAAAAAGAAGAAAAAGAATAAGTTAAGCGGATAGGGAACTATATACGGAGAATCCTAGTAGGAAAAAATCCCTTTATAAAAGAAGAAATGTAACGGAACCTTATAGCAAGAACTATAATAGGCTTGTTATTAGGCTAGGTATGTAGGTAATACAAGTATAGAAGTTAACAACGTAATAATAACTAGTGGAGTAGTTGCCTAACAGATTAACTCCAATTATATTCTAAGAATTACTATAAGGAAGGAACTATCTAGGTAGGGACTAAGGGTCCTTAAATACACAACCGTACTCCTATAAAATCCTTCTTATACGTAATATACGTATACTCTATCTGCTTTATTACGGATTACGCAGATCCTATAGATTATATAGATCACGTTATATAACCTTAGTTACCATTCTTCGTTATATAGCTCTACCGGCTCCATTTTGGACCGTGCCTAAATTAACCAACTAGCTTCTTTTAACTCTTCTTTAAGTAGTTATAATATTGTACTTAAAGCGTCCGTAACACTATCTCCCTCCTCTTTATCTTCGTCCTTAAAGATCATAAATATCTCTAGGTTGTTTACTAGAGGTATAATATCCGTCTAATTAATTTGGTTAATATTATTGCTTATTATACCTAAAGCAATTTCTTCTTCCTCGACTGCTCGTCGTTCTCGCACTATTGCTGCGATATTATCTCTTAGTAAGATTATACTATCTCCGTGTTCTCGCTGTTTAAAAGAGGAGTTAGTTTATATTACGTTGGCGAACCTGTCTTCGCGATAACCGTCCTCTTGCTTAGAGTGCACTAAAGCGAATATTCGTTTATCTTATAATGTTCGCTTTATCTCTAATACTAAATATACGCGACCTATTACTCTTAATAGTTGTCTAGTTCCCTAATTAATTTATCTTAAGGTCTTGTATTTAATCTACTGCTGCGCAGCTAGATAATAAACTGTCTGTTACTCTTGCTAAGTTACGCCATTCTTAGGACGCTAAACGGGAGGCTACTGATACTCAGCAACGGGCCCTTAAGTCTCGTTTAGCGGCGTCTACTCAACTAATTTATCTTAAGAAGGTCCGTTTTAAGGAGTAGAAACTTATAAAACAGGGTCTATAGGAACTTGGTAATAAAAGAACGGATTCTCTTTTAACCGAAAAGGAAATAGATCTAAGTAGTTCAGCAACTACTCTTCTTGGGTCCCCCTTAGGTGACTTATTTTTTAGCGATCCTTTTTTATTAATACTACCTAACCTAATTTCTTCTAATACTCCTATACCTTTCCTATAGCGTTCTTTAAATTTTCTAGTAGTTCCTAGGTAGTCTTAGTATAGCCTATCCACTTTACCTTATCTATATTTTATCGTCAATGTCCTTATAATTAACGATCTTTAAAACTTACTATTTGTCTTCTTCCTGTCCTCTATACATGTCTGCTTTATAGACTAGTAGCTTAATATTCTTATATACTAGCTCTAGTATTATAATATACTATATAGGGTAGATCTTTATTTTAGCTAGTAGGTTTAACTTAAATATAATTAGTAAAATTCTCTGCTTAATTTTAAAAGGTCCTAGTCTGACATAGTCTAACTTCTTACTTAGTCGTCGACTCTTAAAATTTTTGTATAGTAGCCATACTTTATCTCCCTCCTTAAGATCTAGTCCCTTAGATCTTTTAACATTATAGTACTTTTTTATTCTCTCTTATACTTTTTTTATTAATTCTATAAGGTCTATATAAAGATTTATTAACGTCTTTATTCTTTCTTTAGCTATGCTACTTATTTTCTTTGCTTACCATAGTAATAATAATATCCTTAGCTTATATCCGTAATTCGCCTTAAATAGTAATATACCTATTCCTTTTTAAGGTGTTGTATTATATATAAACTATATAACTAGTAGCCCGCGAAGCCCTACTATACACATTCACGTCGCCGCGGATAGAAACATCATCGGGAAATCATTCCCTATAATGGCTAAGTGTAGAGGCGATAAAGGAGAGCCGTCGCAGCGCGCGCAGCGCGCTGGTGTTGCGACTCTGTGGTGTTAAGCCTGCGACGCGTATATCGCCCTTAACAACACTAGGAGTCCTACTGCCCCTACTTAGGGCTCCTG
Source organism: Cenococcum geophilum 1.58 (assembly GCF_001692895.1). Taxonomy (NCBI): domain Eukaryota; kingdom Fungi; phylum Ascomycota; class Dothideomycetes; order Gloniales; family Gloniaceae; genus Cenococcum; species Cenococcum geophilum. The sequence continues at coordinate 478,011 of NW_027137640.1, forward strand.
CTATACTATCTAGGGGGGCCATTAAGGGAAACTGGGATACGAAAACCGCCCGATATATGACTACCTGGCTCGCAGCCAGGCCCGAAACTGGCCTTATTTAGCCAGTTAACGTAAACGCGCCCTAGGCGTATAATAGGACACCCTTAGGCTTACACTAGCTCTAAGACTAAGAGAATACGGCAAGGGCGTAGGGAACCTCTTTTTATAAGAACTTATTAAGGTTAACGCGTTACAGATACTTTGTATAAAACTTATTAAGGTTAACGCGTTACAGATACTTTGTATAAAACTTATTAAGGCCCTAAGGCCACCGCGAAGAACTTATTAAGTATTAAAATAGGTATAGTTTAATGATTATTTTTATTAAACATACATATCTAAGAGGGTAGGGAAGCGACAATTATATAGAAGAGTATTAGAGGTTCTACCCAATAAGAAGCAATACACGCTAACTAGAACCCACTTTAATAGCCCCCCTTAAGCTAAATATAGGTAATAATATAAAGGTCACAAAAGACGTTAATATCTCTCTAAACCTAAAGCATCTCTAAATGCATAGAATGCATCTTTTAGTAGCGCCTTAGTAAAACCATCAGCTATTTATTAACTTGTTTATATATATTCCAGCTTAATATCTCTATTTATAACCTTCTCCCAAATAAAGTAATATCGGAGAGTAATATACTTAGTTTAAGCGTAAAACTTAGGGTCTTTTATAAGAGTAATAGCACCTTAATTATTAGCGTAAATAATCGTTGCGTAAGGGGATTTGTTAGTTAGAGATAGTTCTTAAAGGAGTTATTATAACTAAATAGCTTTTTTTGCTGCAACTGTCTATGCTATATACTCTGCTTTACAGGTTAAGAGTACTACCATAAATTAGCGCTTTAAGGACTAGCTAATCGCACTACTTCTAATATTAAATATAAATCCTAATATTAATTTTCGAGTTTCTAAGTTATCTACCTAGCTAGAGTCTATAAACCCCCAAAGCGCTTATATCTCTCCTTAAAGGATAAGTTAGAGGTTAAGTATACTATATAAATAGGAAAGTATTTAAAGAATAGCTTGCATATAAGACTTATTAAAATTAGAAGTAAAGTAACTAATAAGGAAGACAGCAAAGGCGATATTAGGTTAAGTACCAAGTATAGCATATATTAGGGTGCTAACTAGTAATTAGTATTAAGTCTTAAACACAGAGTTAGCCTAATAATCTACCGCCGCCGGTTAAAGATAAGAGGTTCCTATTAGTATAAGGTAAGGGGAACAGTTCTAAAAACTAGCGCTATAAATAGCCTCTTTAAGGTAAGAGAATTAGCTAAGCCGTAGTTTACGGAGTTGTTAATCTTAAGTTACTTTTATACTAAGGTAATAAGTAATAGGGCCTAGATCGGTTATGCTAAAGCATTTACTAAGTTAAGCTTTAACGATCTTAATGTTAATAATATCTAGTCCAATAAGTAGGAGGTTATTAACGTAGACTGCGATATATATAGAACCTTTAGCGAAGACTAAAGAGTTAGAGTTAAGGGGTTTAAAATTAGCATCTATAAGGAACTCCAAGAGCGTTTAATACTAAACTTAAGGCAACTATTTAAGACCGTAAAGTGCTTTATTTAGACAACAAACCTATCCAGTTCCATTATTAAAACCTTTAGGTTAATTAATATAGATCTCCTCCTTAACGCTTCTATAAAGGAAAGCGGTCTTAACGTCTATTTATTTAATCTTAAGGTCTTATATAGCTGCAATAGCAAAAAGCGCTTTATAGCTTATAGGTTTTATAACGGATATAAAGATCTTATTAAAGTTAACCCTAGCTTATTATTTATAACCCTTTACCACCTACCTTACCTTATATTATATAATCCTTTCTTTACTATCCCGCTTATGCTTAAAAACCTATTAGGCGTTAAGAACTTTATAATTAAAAGGTTAGTTAATAAGTATCTAGATATTATTTACTTTATAAAAGCTAATTTTGTCTTTACTAGCGAAGTACTATTTATTATTATTAACGTTAAGGGTAGATTATTTCTATAACCTTAGCTTATAAGGTTTAGCTATAGGGGAGTTACTAAGTATAGCGTAGAGGTGTTTAAAGGAAGGGGTTAAGAAGTAGGTAAGCGCTAAGAATGCTGCAATAGGCGGGTTTTCTTTAATATCGACAGAATTACGATACTTAAGAGGTAGTTAAGGCCTATTAGTAGCTGCTAGACGTTTTAACTTCCGTAGGGGTGTTTTATTAATAGCAAGGCGCTTTAATTTTTAAGCTTTCTTAAGGAGCTGTTTCTCTTCTTAATGCTATTTACATTAGGTAGCATAATTAGGTAGAGCTTCTTCTCCCTTAAACTAAGCGTTAATATCTAGAGTATCGGAGTTATATTTAACATATTATTCTTAAATTTAATACTTATTACTACCGGGAACTGTTAAAACAGTCTTTTAAAAGTGGATAGCTAAGGCATATATAAGCCGTCCTATCTCTTTATCTTAAATTTAAATAATATATTTACCCTTAAAGCTAACAAGGTTCCCTAATTTTACCTTCTTATCTATATAAGAGCTAAACTTCTTCTAACTACCGGCCCTATACCAGATATTATACCTAAAGGTACAAATCTAAGAGTAATTAAAGACTTCGCCTTGCTTTATTTTATAGGGGGTTTATATTTCTAATAATTTAATAGGGAGGATATTTTATATAAAGTTAGCGTACTTAACTACTTCTAGCTAGAAGTTCTTAGGAAGTAAGCAATTATTTATAAAGGTAAAGGCTTAGTTATATATTATGCGATTAAGTTATTCTAAGGCTCTATTTTATTATTAACTCTTTAGGGTTAAGTATAAGAACTAAATTCCCTTATTCGCAAGTTCTAGCTAAAAAGCATATCTAAGATATTCTCCTCCGCCATTACTATATAGCCGTAAGATAAAACTTCCTTATTATTTAACCTTTACTTAATATTGTCGAAAATAAAACAGAACTTCAGCCTTATACTTTATTAGGTAAACTTCGCTTATTTTATTAACTTTATCTTAGAAAGTAATAAAATATCTTAATCCATTATAGCTAGCTACTTTTATAGGTCCTTTAATATTAAAGAATATAACTTCGTAAGGCTTAGTATTATAGTTAATAAGAGAATCCTAATATATAATATTATACATTCTACTATATAGGTAGGCTTTATAGGTGCAGTTATAAAGGTCTAATAAGTAAGTAAGGTCTATCCCTTTTAATATTCTTTAGAGCTTTTATAAGTTCTAAGGGCTAATATAACCGAGCCTTTCGTACTATAACCTCTCGGCTAGGTTTTATAAGCTACTGTATAATATATAGCTGGTTTAATAGCCAACTATAAAGGCTATAAGCCCTTCTTAATGGTTAGCCTAAGTATAGAGAAAGAAGAGGCCGGACTTATAAAACGCGTAAGCTATAAGCTCTAAGTTATAGAAAAAATCGCATCTAAGGTTAGATAAATAAAGATAAACTTAATTATTAATAAGCTATAAACTAGATACTAGGTTAGCTTATAAATTAAAAACATAAAGGATATTAGTAAAAATAAGCTCTCTCTTAACTTCTAAAACTATAAGTCTTAGGTATATATCTCCCTTTCCTATTAACTAAAAACACGTTTCTTTAATTCCGGAGATAATAATCTTCTTATTAACTTAAAGATCTTAATAGGTAATAAATAGCTCTCTTAACTAAAATATATACTAAGTATACCTAGTATTAATAATAATTACAGAAGAGAGGTTAATATTTAGTTTAGCTATAAAATAAAGTTATCTAGTAAGCTTAGAGGTATAAAAATAAGAAGGAATGCAAATAATATAGGGAACCCGCTACTAATAGGTAATAAGGCATAGTTAGCAAAGTAGGTTACGTATAAAGTAGCGTAAGTTCTTCTATAGGTTATATACGTAAGCTAATAGTTTCTATACTAATAGTAAAGGTTAAAGGGCAATCTATATAAGTAGTAAAAGACTATAAAAGAAGAATAGTATACTAGTTATAAAGAGTCTAAAGGGAACAAATAAAAGATAATATAAGAGTAGATAGATCTGTAGTAAAGAACGTCTAATATAATCGGAAATACGGGAGTTTTAGCCACAATTATTAAGGTACAATTATAGCCTAGTTAGCTTATTATAGAGTTAAAGCTTTTATAGCCACCTTATTTATTACTCAACTATAGTTAATTAAATAGCTATTCCTATATATTGCCTTAACTTAGTAAAAGGCTTACCATTTATTATTATTGCTAATAGTACTATAGGTAATAATATAGATCTTAATAAGGAGTTACTCTAATAGGCTCTTTATTATTTTCTAAAGTCCCTTCTATAAGTAGAGCGCGTATTTATCTCTATAGCTTTTTTAGGGTTTTCCTTTCGCCAGATCTCCTTTAAGTAGGGTTAAAGGATCTAGTATCTATCTTTCTAGTAGCTAGCGCGTTTATATAGCCTACAATATAGTCTATTATATTATTATTAGCCTTACTAATTATAATACTGCTAGCGGTAAGAGGCTTAATTTATATATGCTTAGAAAGCTACTAGTTAACTTTAAAGTATAAGTTGCTCTTACATATAGGTAAGGCCCTAAACTTTTAAAAGAGTAAGGGTCTTATTAGTAAGGGAGTGTATAAGGTAGAATAATTCTTACTAGCTGTTAAAAGTAGGACTAAGACTATTAATAAACTTAGAGAGTAGGTCTATTCGGTCTATAGTATAGTTTTAAGTCTTAAGGTCTAAGTATATCTCCTTAAATTTAATAATATATTTTTTAACGTTCTTATAGTTTACAAGAGTAAGGTTTTGCCATTTAGCGCATATTTTAGCATATATCGCGTCTCCTTTTAGCTTAAATTCCGCATATAAGATTTCTATTATATCCTTAATTTTAATACAGTCTTTAATAAGGTTCTATCTATAAGTGCTATAGGTTATAAAGATATAATTTACTTCCTTAAGTTACTTTCTCTTTTAAGCTTTAAGATCCGCCTAATAAGTTTTAACAAGTTTATTATAAGCATCTCTCTTAACCTAAGGTTAGTTTATAGCTGGTTTAGCTCCTAGGTTAACTAAAGCGTCTAAATTAAAGTTATTCTTAATTAGCTACTACCTAGTACCTTTTTTCTACTTCTTATAGTTTATAGGGCTTTTAAGTATCTAAATATTAGAGAGATTAATATTAGACTTAGAGTATTTAATTACTATAATAACTTATAAAAGAGAAGCAAGTGTTTTAGTAAAAAGGTAGGAAATAATATTCTTTAGCTTATATACTATTACCTTTTTAGTATTTAGTATAGTGCTAAGGATTTAACGACTAATAATAATAATAATAATAATAATAATGGCACTAGGAATAGTAATAGTAATAGGCAACTAAAATATTAATAGAAAACCTAATTTAAGGTTAATAGATAGTAATAGGCAACTAAGATATAGTAAGAAAAGCTAATCTTAATTAATAGGATATCTAAAATTTCTAAAGTATATATATCTAAGTTAGAGTGCGTATATCCAAATATCTAAAATATCTAAAGTATATATATCTAAGGTATCTAGAGTGCGTATATCTAAAATATCTAAAGTATAAAGTGTCTAGAGTGCGTATATCTAAAATATCTAAAGTATATATATCTAAAGTGTCTAAAGTATAAAGTATCTAGAGTGCGTATATCTAAAAAGTCTAGAGTATATATATCCAAAGTATCTAGAGTATAAAGTATTTAAAGTACGCATATTTAAAATATCTAGAGTGCGTATGTCTAAGGTGTATCTTAAGACGTAGTATACAGGTTACTACGCGATAAAAGCATTTCTGGGCTTATAACCTATTAAAATAGGTATAGTTTAATAATTATTTTTATTGAGCATATATATCTAAGAGGGTAGGGAAGCAACAATTATATAGAAGAGTGTTAGAGGTTCCACCCAATAAGAAGTAATATACGCTAACTAGAACCCACTTTAACATTAAGGTCCTACCAAGAGAACTTATTAAGGCCCCTCTATAAGGGCCTATCTAGTATCCAGTATACCTAAATAACTTAGAAGAGGGTCTTAATAGGTATAGTACGCGCAACCTAGACAACAGCAACGCGATAGCAATATAACGGCAACGCAATAGCGACCAGATAGCTTAATAAGGTGGAAATATAGGCAAAGCTCTAGGCAGCGGAAATACAGGCCAGCTTCGACGGCCCTATAGTATACGACTTAGTTGACTTACAGGTAACTTATAGGAGGGTCTTAATAGGCGTAGTGCACGTAACCTAATGCGTATATATATAAGGCGACTTATAGGAGGGTCTTAATAGGCATAGTATACGTAACCTAATATATATATATAGGGGAGGCTATAGGGGAAACATAGGCCAGTCGGACAAGGTCTTAATAGTTAGAGATATAGGCCAGCTTATAAAAGGGGGGGATATAAGCTTAGTTAGTAGGAGAGGGGGGAGCAGGTCGTCTGGTGCGGGACCTAGTATCTCTACAGCCCCTCTTCTATAAGACACGGTCGGCCTATTATAAGGAGACTCTTACAGGTAACGCGAAACGGGAACCTCCTGCGGGGCGTAGTACGTAATAGCTACTGCTAGCTTTAAGGACCTTACCCCTTAGCTAGGCTCTAACCCTTAGTGCACCTAATAGGCAGGTAGGATTACGTCCTAGCTAGAGAGACTACTACGTGGCTTAAGAAAACGGATATGCGTGTTAGTATATTAATAGACGGAACCGTCCGTCTCTAGGGCGGTACGCCGGCAAGATATACTTAAGGAGCAAACAGGAGTTACTTAGGTAGGAAGGTTTTAGCTAGGCCTAACTATAAAAAGTACGCCTAAGTCTACATTATAGGATACAGCCATAACGCCTTTATAGGATTACGCCAGTAGGCGCGTAAGACGGGAGTTACGACCCCTAAAAATGGCAGCTTATGCCCGTACCGGCGGAAATAATAAAAAAGGCGTAAAACCAAAGGCTATAGAAGGCTCCTAAGCTGTATAAAAGCGTACCAACTCTAGGAGGAGACTCTTATACAGACTGCTAGGGGGCAGACTAGTACTTAGGCTAATAACCCATTATAAAATATCCAAAAGAATGGTGAAATTCCCTATACAAGTAGTGGTGGCAGCCAACTACTTGCAGACTAGGACTAAAGCACTAGAAAACTAGGGTAGAGGCTTAGATAAGCAGGTATATTAAACTCTACTATATTACTAGCTAATATATAACTACCTACCTATACTAGCCTTATATGTTATTATATAATAGCCTTCACCACATATATAACCTTACTAAAAGGTAGCGCTATACTCTAAAACTTACGTATACCCATCTTACCATTAAAAATAATTGATTTTCTAACTTTTAAGACCTAAGTCCTACTGCCTAGCGAGCTAGAGGTGGATTTATTTGTCGTTTTACCTCCTTTTCCCAACAGAAAATTTTCTTTAAGGGTGGCCCTAGCTTATAAGCGAGGCACGGACAAGAACACTAAACCTACTACCACTACTACTAATACCAAAACTACAAAATAGGGGCTAGTTTCTCTACTACCTCTTAGCCTAATCTCCCCAGAAATCTTCTAGTAGGATTAGTAAGGAGAAAGGGTATAAGGATAGTAAAAACTAGGAAACCCCCCTATAAAATGCCGAAGCCTAATAGGCTAAAAAAAACCTCCTTTAGAAATAAGTGATCATCAGTCTAATATATTTACTTTTTCTCTCCCCTCTTCTTCTTCTTCTAGCCTATTTAGGGCAGGAGAAAAAAGAGAATATCCTTAGTCTTCTCCTGAAAATGAAAACCAAAACCAAAAACCTATAAACAAAACTAATAACTACTACGGATAGTATACCTAGCATACCTTTCCCTCCCCTTTCTCCAAAACAACACCTATAAAAAGCTCTAGAAAGCCTAACTCAGGCCTATAAAGGGCTAGAAGAAGAAGAAAAAGAAGAAAAAGAACAAGTTAAACAGCTAGAGGACTACACACGGAGTATCCTAGCAGGAGAAACCCCCTTTATACAAGGAAAAGAAAAGGCAAAAGATGTCCTAAGAGGACTAGTAGAAGAAGTAAGAGCTCTCCGTAAGGAGGTAGCTCCTACTAAGGAAACTTACGCAGAGAGGCTAAAGAAGGACCTCCCTTCTTCNTCCTCCCTACCCTCCTNATNATNATNACNACCACNACCTTCTACCCCTTCTNCTTCTAGTAGGNGTTCTACTTCTACTAGAAGTAAGAAAAAGCAGCTATAAGAAAGGAAGCTAGTCCTAATTATAGACGAAAAGGACTAACCGCTAGATACCTTCTCTATACGAAACAAAGTCAATTAACTATTTGTATTAAAACTGCAAGTAAAAAAGCCAGTACTAGCGTCTATAGCTAGAACCAAAGGAAAACAAAATATTCTCCTTACAACTACAGAAGAGTATAATGCGGATTTCCTAGTTAAATATAAGGATATCTGGCGTAACTGCTTTACCTTTTAAAGAGAACAAAAACTAGAACCCTGGGTTCAAATTATAGCCCATAGGGTTCCCACCCTACCTTTTCTAGGAGAGGGAGGCTCTAAGCTTCTAAAAGAAGAAATTAAGACCTTTAATCCTATAAAGATACAAGGACTACCTAGATGGATCTTATTTAGTGTAAAAAGACACGATCCGCAGACTAGATTTGGCTCTATAGTTTTTACTATAGAGAACGAGGAAAAAAGACAAGAAATCCTTAAGCAAAAAGAGATCTCAATTGCAGGTACAGCTACTAAGGTAGTAAAATACCTCGAAGTCTTTCCTACTACGCAGTGCACTAGCTGCCAAAAATTTGGCCATATAGGAGATAGATGCTCTACTAGAGCCTGTAGATTCTGTGCGGCTGCACATTTATCTAAAGACCACTGCTGTCCTACCTATTTAATATTAGGCAGGCCTTGCAAGCACACTACCCCTCTTTACATTAATTGTAAGGAAGAACACTTTGCTAATAGTAAAGACTGCGAGAATCTTAAAGCAGCTAAACTAGTATATAAATAAAACAGATAGGATTCTAGAAGGGGGTAACTCCTACTAGGCTCTTGAAAAAGATAATAGAGAGTAAAAGAAAAGAAATAAATTGCAAAAGGACAGGGANAGGTGTTAGGATTTCCTATGGTTTTTTCCTACAGTTTTCTCATTCCCTAGTAGTTGTAGCAACTTAGTATCTTACTAAGGAGCTATAAACCCTTAGGGGTTTATAAACTATTAGGACATAGCTACTAGTACATGTTAAGCTGCCTAGAAAGGATTTATGTATATAGAACTATAGCGCCATAGCCTAGAGGCTGTATGCGCAGTATTGTACGTAGTATAATACAACGGATATAAATATATATATATATATATATATATATAACTAGTAATAATAATACCTAATTGTTCTGTGCGTAATTAATATAATATCTTAGATACTGCTCTAATATCTAATTTAGTCTTTCCGTTTAACTATCTGTCTGCGGATAATATACAGTAGAAGTTACTATTTAAACTTCTTACTCTACTAAGAACACTTCCTAAAATACTACTATGAATCTTAGATCCCTATCTAATATAATCTTACTTAATGCTCCATATCTTATAAACACTTCTTTAATATAGATTCTAGCAATATCTTCTACTAATATTTCTTCTATATATGCTATAAAGTATCCCCACTTTATAAGCTTGTCTACTATTACTAAAATCGCATTATAATCTTATCCAGTAATAGGATCTCTTAACTTTAGTAACTTAATAATAAAGTCCTATAATATGACCTCCTATAGTCTCTTTAGTGCTTTAATAGGTTATAGCCTTCTATATAGCTTATGCCTTATTAGTTTATTCCTTTAGCAATCTAAACATTCTCTTATAACTTTCCGCGCTAGTCCCTAGATTCCATTAATAATGTACTCCTCTTAAAGTCTTAACACTAAGCCTATAGCTCTATTATGTCCTTAAGTTATTCCCTTATAGAAATCTTCCACAAATTACTCTGCTATGCTCCTTAGGATATACATCGCTTCTTGATTTTCGTATATATCCATCTATAGATCTTCTAGTTATGCTTCTAGAATTCTTTATACCTAAAAGCTTTTTAGTGTTTTATAGACCTTATCTAACTCTTCTTAAGTTACTGCGATTTTCGGATAATTATACCTAATTAATCCATCTATATCTTTTTGCAGCAAAGCCCCTAATAGCTTTTTATTATTTTATAGTTTAGCCTTACAACTTAGAGTATCTACTTGCGTATTATCTGTACCCTTAGTATACTAAATCTCAAAATAGTATTCTATAAGCATTTCCGCCCATCTAACCTATCTTTAGTTAAGTTCCTTTGTTATTAGAAACCCTATTAGGTTCTTATAATCTATCTTAACTATAAANGGTTTCTCTATACCTTATAAGAATACTCTTTATTCCTTTAATACTATAACTATACCTAATAACTCATTATTATAGATATCATAGTTTAACTCTAGTAGTGTTATCTTCCGACTATAGTATGCCACTAGGTGCTATCTATCTTAATATCTTTATATAAAGTACGCCCCTAGTATATAGTCTAATGCATCCATTTCTATAACCGTCTCTAAACCTAGTTAATAGATCTTTAAAACTGGCTCCTAGGTAAATAACTTTTTAACTTTCTTAAAAAGTTCCTACTGTTCCTCTCCCTATACCTATAGTTCTTCTTTCTTTATTAATCGCGTAAATGGCTTAATATTTTTTTAACTATTGCGCTATAAACCTTCTGCAGTAATTACAAAACCCTAGGAACGATTTTAGCTATGTAATATTCTCTAGTTCCTACCAATTCACTATAGCCTTAATCTTCTTTAGATCTATGCTAAGTTAGCCTAGTTTAATAATAAATCTAACGAAATCTGTCTTCCTAGTAAAGAACTCGCATTTCTTAATCGCTACTAGCATCTATTCTTCTTGTAGTCTCTTTAAGACCCATTTAACATATTCCCCGTGTTCTTCCTTAGTTATTAAGTAGATAATAATATTATTAAGATATACCATAATAAATTCATTCAAATGTTCTCCTAATATATTGTTAATTCGCTTCTAGAACATTGCTAGTGCGTTTATAAGTCCAAATTATATAACTAATAGTTTATATAGTCCTTCCTTTAACCTAAAGGCTGCCTTCTATTTATTGCCTTTATTAATTCTAATCTAATAGTACGCCTATCTCAAATCTATCTTTATAAAGATTTGTACGTTACCTATCCTGTCTTAGATTTCGCTAATTAAGGGTAAAGAATACCTATCCTTTCTAGTAATGCTATTTAACTGTCTATAGTTAATACACAGCCTTAGTTTACCATTTTTCTTTAGTATAAATAGTACTGGATAACCNNCTAATAACTATAATAGTCTAATATATCCCTTTTATAAGTTTTCCTAGACAAACTCCTTTAATGCTCTATTTTCTTCTTTAGTAAGCTTATAGATTAGAAAGAACCTTAGACTTATTCCTGGTTCTAACTCTATCTTATAGTCCTATACTATATACTCTAATAGATACTAAATATATTATAAGAAATTTCCATAACTGGAGGAGCTCTTGCTGCACCTGGCCTAAAAAGACTAAAACCAACCAAAAGAACCCTGAAAAACACCCAGAGAATCCCCCTGAGATGCATGCATCGCAGGGAAGGCATACATCAAACGACGGTGGTTTGCACTCGCGTGCGTCCACCAAAACCACGCCTAGCAATAGCCCTCTATAATAAGAACGGGCGAATACCACACTATAAAGCAGAAAGACCTCTATTAAGAAGGCATCTAACAAAATATAAAGCCTATTAGACGCGTCTAGTATCCGCAGTTATGGGGGAGTAACTATTAGCCATAACAAACTAATACAGCTAGTAGAATGGCTCCGCCAATCTAGCGAACCTTAGGCGCCCCTTTAGTAAACCCTTAATTAAATCCTCTAATGGCTAAGCAAAATTAAAAATAAATAAAACCCCTCCTTACCGGCGAACCGCACCTGGGCTGCTATAGCTGCGTGTCCATAGTATAGGGAACCTACCTCCCTAAAGATAATATCCGGGTATATAATTATAATATAACCAAATATAGAAAAAGTAGAGGGGCTTAAGGGATAATTAGAAATAAAAGTCCTTATAAAGATTTATAAAGAGGTTTATAACGCTATTATAGTCCAGCACCTTAGGAGCGGAGATATTAGAGTTACCCTAAGGGACTAATAGGCAAAGGAACGAGCCGTTAGGGTAGGGGACAGGCTAGGAGAATGTATTGGCATAAAAGTGCTCTATAAAGATTACCCAGTTAAAGTCCTAGTGGTTCCCCTAAGCCTTAGGGTAAAAAAGGGACGCTAGGCGGACAATATAGCAACTATATATAAGATAGTAAAACAAACGGAACGCCTTATACTAAAACTTAAGATTACCTAAATCTAATGGCTTTAATAGGAAAATGCAAACTAAGTATATAATAAGAATAATAAAAGAATATAAGGGTCGCCAGAGACTTGCTAGGGAAACGCTAGTTAAACGTATGGCTCCCTTATCATTAGTATATATACACTAGGAACTTTACCTAAAGCTTTACCGCATATGCAACCTTACCAAAAGGTAGCGCCACACTCCAAAACTTACGCATACCTATCTTACCATCAAGAACAATCGATTTTCCAACTTTTAAGATCTAATTCTTACCGCCTAGCAAGCTAGAGGTGGATTTAGTCGTCGTCTTACCCCCTTTCCCCTAATAGAAAAATTTCCTAAGGGTGGCCCTAGCTTGTAAGCGAGGCACAGATAGGAATACTAAAACTACTATTACTACTACTACCAATACTAAAACTAAATAGGGGCTAGTTTCTCTACTCCCTTTTAGCCTAATCTCCCCAGAAATCTTCTAGTAGGATTAGTAAGGAGAAAGAGCATAGAAGGATAGTAAAAACTAGTAAATCCCCTTATAAGGTACAAAATGCCAAGAAAACTAAAAAAACCTCCTATAGAAATAAGTGACGAAGAGTCTACATTTACTTTTTCGCCCCCCTCCCCTACTCCTGGCCTATTTAGGATAGGAGAAAAAAGAGAACGTCCTTAGTCTTCTCCTGAAAATGAAAACTAAAACCAAAAACCTGTAAAAAAGATAATAAAACCAACGACTATTACGGATAGTAGTATACCTCTCCCTCCCCTTTCTCCAAAACAACACCTATAAAAGGCTTTAGATAGCCTAGTCCAGGCCCATAGAGGGCTAAAAAAAGAAGAAGAAGAAGAAGAAGAAGAAGAAAAAGAACAAGTTAAGCGGATAGGGAACTATATACAGAGAATCCTAATAGGAAGAAATCCCTTTACAAAAAAAGAAACGGCAAAGGAGAAGGCGGCAGAAGATGTCCTAAAGGGACTAGTAGAAGAAGTAAGAGCTCTCCGTAAGGAGGTGGCCCCTACTAAAGAAACCTACGCGGAGAGGCTAAAGAAGGACCTCCCTTCTTCGTCCTCCTTACCCTCATTACCATATTCTACCTCTTCTTATTCTAGTAGGAGTTCTACTTCTACTAGAAGTAAGAAAAAGCAGCTATAAGAAAGGAAGCTAGTCCTAATTACGGACGAAAAGGACNAACTTNTANATACCTTCTCTATACGAAANAANGTNAATTATNTATTNNCATNAAAACTGNAAGTAGAAAAGCCAGTACTAGCGTCTATAGCTAGAACTAAAGGAAAANAAAATATTCTCCTTANAACTANAGAAGAGTATAATGNAGATTTCCTAGTTAAATATAAGGAGATCTGGCATAACTGCTTTACCTTTTAAAGAGAACAAAAACTAGAACCTTGGGTTCAAATTATAGCCCATAGGGTTCCTACCTTACCTTTTCTAGGAGAGGGGGGCTCTAAGCTTCTAAAAGAAGAAATTGAGACCTTTAATCCTATAAGGATANAANNACTACCTANATNGATCTNATCTAGTGTAAAAAGACACNANCNANANACCAGATTTGGCTCTATAGTTTTTACTATAGAGAACGAAGAAAAAAGACAAGAAATCCTGAAATAAAAAGAGATATCAATTGCAGGTACAGCTACTAAGGTAGTAAAATACCTCGAAGTCTCTCCTACTACGCAGTGTAATAGCTGCCAAAAATTTGGCCATATAGGAGACAGATGCTCTACTAGGGCCTGTAGATATTGTGCGGCTGCACATCTATCTAAAGACCACGTCTGTCCTACCTGTATAGTAGGGGGCAGGCCTTGCAAGCATACTACCCCTCTTTGCATTAATTGTAAAGAAAAACACTTTGCTAATAGTAAAGACTGCGAGGTTCTTAAAGCAGCTAAACTAGTACATAGTACTGGGGTAGAAGATTCTATAGAAGAATATAATTAATAGGATTCTAGAGGGAGGTAACTCCTACTAGGCTTCTGGGTAAAAGATAGTAGAGAGCAAAAGGACAGAAATAAATGGCAAAAGGACAGGGATAGGGGTTAGGATTTCTTATAGTTTTTCTTACAATTTTCTCATTCCCTAGTAGTTGTAGTATCTTAGTGTTTTACTAAGAAACTATAAACTCCTAGTTTAGGGGTTTATAAACTACTAGGACATAGCTACTAGTACATATTAAGCTGCCTAGAAAGGATTTATGTATATAGAACTATAGCGCCATAGCCTAAGGCTGCATGCGCAGTATTGTACGTAGTATAATACAATAGATTTAAAAAAAAACATACACTAGGAATATAAAAACTCCTTATTTAAAAAGGCATTATTATAAATAGCCTTATATACGACGCAAGGCTTTATAACTATAGACTCCGCCTAGAATAATATTATTGCTGCGTATAATAGGGATATATTTAATCCACGTGCGTAGTATAAGTATGCTACGGCCACTATATAGGCCCCTATAATACAAGACACTGCTTAAATTAAGACTAAATAAAATACGTAAACTGCCACCAAAGCACACATAAGGCGTAGGAGAGAGAAGACTGTATTAAATTCAGGAGACGGAAGGTAAGGGCTTAACAGCTACGGGAATAACTGCACGCTAGGTTATATGAATAGAAATAATAGGTAATAAGCTAAGGGGGCGCAGGTGTCTTTCCAGCGTTTCCTACCTTTAATACTAGGGGGCTAGGCCAGCTATCTCAAGCCTTAACGGGCTAGAAGCGACGCCGTATAACATTACTAGACTATATAGGGATATAAGGGTCACAGGGGATATAAGGGAGAGGACGCCCTATAGGAAGACCCTTATGGACAGCTATAGCAAGCTTAAAACCAGGATAATTAAGAATTAAACTCAACACGGCAAACATAACATTCGCAGCCAACTCTTAAAGGGTATATAGCCAACTAATAAGAATAGGGGAAGAACTGGAGACAATATCAGATTTAGATATAAAAGCGCTAGTAGGAACACAAGACACGGGAATGGAAAGCTCTATATAAAATAAGTAGTAACTAGGGTGCAGATATAAGAGATAGAAGTTTTAAATATCCTAGAAAAAGTGGAAATAGAAAAAGCAAGGAACGATAAAAAGGCAAAGGACCCTCACCGGGGGTCCGCCACCTATCCATTATACAGTATAACTATAGCAATACAAACCACCGTCTTGCAAGGCCCTTACTATCACAGGCCACTAACAATAACGATAAGAAGGCAAAGATCCTTATAGAAAGGTTCTTCCCCTAACCGGCTCCAGCAGATCTTAGTAACATCACGGGTAAAGCACCGGTGACTCGCCTGCGGGTCGACAGCGACATAACAATAGAGGAAATGGCTAGAACTATTAGCCGCCTTTCGAACAATATAGTACTAGGTTTAGATAGGATTCTAAATAAGGTCTTAAAGACCTATAGACCACTTATAGCACCCTAGCTTGCAGATATAGCTAGAGCATACTTTACTATAGGCTACTACCTATAACTTAGAAGATCCATAACGACGGTTATCCTATAAAAAGAAGGTAAAGTAAATTACTTAATCCCAGGAAGCTACCGCCCTATTGCCTTAGAAAACACCCTTAGTAAGATAGTAGGACCGTATAAGGTTCTTAAGAAGATAGGCAACTTATATAAGATAAAGCTCCCAGATTTAATTAGGGTTTACCTTATCTTCTCGCTAGATAAGTTATGGAAAGCTGCGAACGACCTATTGCCTAGACAAAAGAATAAGCCTCCCCTACTAGTTTAAGTAAACGGTAATAGCGAATAGGAGGTTAATAAAATACTAGCCTATAAGATAGTACGGGGAACGCTAAAATACCGTGTTTAATAGAAGGGCTACAATCCTAACCTAACTTAGTACCCTACATGGAACTTTATAGGCTACCCCTAGAAGCTTAAAGAATTCTATAACTAATACCCTAATACGCCTAGACCCCCGAAGTACCTAGATAAATAGATGGAATGCTAGTATAATAAAGACGATAAGTTACCGGAAGAATATAGGGATAAAAACGCCCTAAAGCCCTAATACAGCTATCTGCCAAATTCTGCTATATTCTGCCGTTTTCTACCAGTACTATAAAATATCAGATGTCTAGGAACTTCAACCGCCAGTTAAAGTTATCTAATTGGTTAGATCTATGCTAAGACTTTTAGCGGCTACTCTTTTTGGCCTAGTGCTTTTACTTAGCCTATAATCGCCCTTTATACTTAGTCTGGACATACTTATATCCCCTTTATCTCCTTATCTTATATTTTATAATCCTATATTTATAAGCCTAGTACTACCCTATTTCTAACTAAGCCTAAGGGCAGGCTTTCTTTAAAGAGGGGGGTGATGTAACGGCGCTATTGCACGTTACCTACCAAATTCTGCCATATTTTGCTGACCTGCGATTGGCCCGCCTAAAGCTAGCGCCTTAGCGGCTCACCCTATATATTTGTTTACATCGGTCCTAGCGACCCCTTTTCCTTCTTTTTAGCTTAGTATCTTTGTAATACAGCATTCGTTCAAGCTTCGGTTTAGAGGCATTTGTTTAAGCCGTAACAGCCATATTAACTAATAGATCCCTTAGTGGAGACTAGGGAGGGGTATTAGAGCGCCTTTAGCTCTTATAAGGAAGAAGAAAGAAGAAGAAAGAAAGGTATAGAAGAGGGAGTATTTATAGATAGGAGGAGGCCTACGAACGGGAGATTAGGCAGCCATAATATAGATATTAATATTGCTTAACTAACACCTACTAAACGCCCCTCCATCCTTCCTGTCTCCTCTCTTACCCGTCTCCTTATTAGATACTGTCTATATTACTACGTCGATTAATAGATCCCTTAGTAGGGACTAGGGAGAGGTATTAGAGCACCTCTTATAAGGAAGAAGAAAGAAGAAGAGAGGAAGGTATAGAGAAGGGAGTATTTATAAACGGGAGGAGGCCTGCAAATGGGAGATTAGGCAGCTATAATATAGATATTAACATTACTTAGCTAACACCTACTAGACGCCCCTCCGTTCTTCCTATCTCCTTTCTTACCTATCTCCTCGTTAGATGCTATCTATATCGCTATATCGACCAATAGATCCCTTAGTAGGGACTAAGGAGGGGTATTAGAGCACCTCTTATAAAGAAGAAGAAAAGAAGAGAGGAAGGTATAGAGGAGGGAGTATTTATAGATGGGAGGAGGCCTATAAACGGGAGATTAGGCAGCTATAATATAGACGTTAATATTACTCGGCTAATACCTACCGGAGACTCCTCCGTTCTTCCTATTTTCTTTCTTACCTATCTTCTTATCCAATACTATTTATATTGCTATATTAACCAATAGATCCCTTAATAGGGACTAAGGAGGAGTATTAGAGCACCTCTAGCTCTTATAAGGAAGAAGAAAAGAAGAGAGGAAGGTATAGAGAAGGGAGTATTTATAGATAGGAGGAGGCCCTATAAGTACGTGATTTGGTAAGTATTAATAAGTATAAGATTATTGTATAAGATGGGCTTAATTGCTTACCAAAATATAGGATATCTCTGTCACTATAGTGGCTACTATAGTAGTAGAGACGCCTTAAATATTTGATGTAACTAACTACTAAGGCTGTTAATAAGTGAAAGGTAGGCTACCGATGTGGTGCGAACGATGTAGTTGTTAATATCGTTTATAGCCTGTTTTTGCTTCTAGTATACGCGTAGATCGTCCTTATATTTAGCGTAGAGCTAGTTATAGGTAGTGAGCTGATTTAGGTCTAGCTTTGCTATTAATATAGCCGTAGGTAGTATATCCCTTAATATAGGCCGACTTAGTAGTTCTAGCTTTAGAAGATTGTCTTTCTTCTTAAATAGGTTAATATACTACTATACCTCGTTAGTTTTAGCTATATCTTAGATAATAAAGAACTATTAAATCTAATCGGATGGCTTATTAAGGATAAGGTTAATTTTTAATTTAGTAGAGGTTATTATTTTTAGAATTTAATAGGTTAGGGTCCAGCTAGCGTTTTAATAGAACCTTATTTAGACGTTCCGAACCTTTAATTTAATTTATTAGTTTATTTATTAGTCGGATTTTATTGACCTAAGGTATAAGTAGTCTATATTTTTAGGTCCTAGAATTTAAACTTTGCCAAGCCAGCTTCTAATTAGGTTAAAAAAAGATACAGCGGTAAGTTATAGCAGAATTTACGTGACGAACTTCAAAATATTGGAACATTAAAATATTATACACATACCTTTTTGTTAACGTCTTTGTTAATATCTCTATTAATACTACTATATATGCCGTAAATATAGCAGACCTTACTGTAATTAAGTGTAGCAGGTGCTGTATCTATAAGCCCCACCTTAACTTTATTAAAGATAGCCCTTTAAAGAAGCTTTTAAAGCTATGCCAGTTATATCGGTTAAAGGCGCGTATTCCCTATATACTACTTCTACTTCTACTTACTTTTCTAGGCCTCTAAATATAACTTAAATAAGCGGAGAGCTCCTATAGAGTTAGGTTTTGTTAAAGTGGGTTCTAGTTAGCGTGTATTACTTCTTATTGGGTGGAACCTCTAACACTCTTCTATATAATTATCGCTTCCCCACCCTCTTAGATATATATACTTAATAAAAATAATTATTAAACTATACCTATTTTAACAGGTTATAAGCCTAAAGACGCTTCTATCGCGTAGTAACCTATATACTACGTCTTAAGATATACCTTAAATATACGCACTCTAGACATTTTAAATATATACACTTCAGATACTTTACACTCTAGATACTTCGGATATACGCACTCTAGACTTTTTAGACATACGCACTCTAAATACTTTACACTCTAGATACTTTGGATATACGCACTCTAAATATTTTAGACATGCGCACTCCAAACACTTTATACTCTAGATATTTCGGATATACGCACTCTAGACACCTTAGATATACGCACTCTAAATATTTTAGATATTCGGATATGCGTACTCTAACTTAAATATACGCACTTTAGAAATTTTAGACATCCTATTAATTAAGATTAGCTTTTCTTACTATATTTTAGTTGCCTATTACTATCTGTTAACCTTAAATTAGGTTTTCTATTAATATCTTAGTTGCCTATTACTATCTGTTAACCTTAAATTAGGTTTTCTATTAATATCTTAGTTGCCTATTACTATTACTATTCCTAGTACCATTATTATTATTATTATTATTATTATTATTAGTTGTTAAATCCTTAGTACTATACTAAATACTAAAAAGGTAATAGTATATAAGCTAAAGAACATTATTTCCTACCTTTTTACTAAAACACTTACTTATCTCTTATAAGTTATTATAGCGATTAAATACTCTAAGTCTAATATTAATCTCTCTAATATTTAGACACTTAAAAGCCCCATAAACTATAAGAAGTAGAAAAAAGGTACCAGGTAGTAGCTAATTAAAAATAACTTTAATTTAGACGCTTTAGTTAACCTAAAAGCTAAACCAGCTATAAACTAACCTTAGGTTAAAAGAGACGCTTACAATAAACTTATTAAAACTTATTAGGCGGATCTTAAAGCTTAAAAAAGAAAACAACTTAAGGGAGTAAACTGTATCTCTATAATCTATAGCACTCGCGGATAAAACCTTATTAAAGACTATATTAAAATTAAGGATGTAATAGAAATCTTATACGCGGAATTTAAGCTAAAAGGAGACGCGATATACGCTAAAATATGCGCTAAATGGTAAAACCTTACTCTTGTAAACTATAAGAACGTTAAAGAATATATTATTAAATTTAAGGAAATATACTTAGACCTTAAGACCTAAAACTATACTATAGACCGAATAGACCTACTCTCTAAGTTTATTAATAGTCTTAGTCCTGCTTTTAACAGCTAGTAAGAATTATTCTACCTTATACACTCCCTTACTAATAAAACCCTTACTTTCTTAAAAATTTAGGGCCTTACCTATATATAAGAGTAACTTATACTCTAAAGTTAACCAGTAGCTTTCTAAGCACATATAAATTAAGCCTCTTACCGCTAGTAGCATTATAATTAGCAAGGCTAATAATAATATAATAAACCGTATTGTAGGCTATATAAATACGCTAACTACTAGAAAGATAGATACTAGATCCTTTAACCCCACTTAAAGGAGATCTAGTAAAAGGAAAACCCTAAGAAAGCCGTAGAGATAGATACGCGCTCTACTTATAAAAGGGACTTTAGAAAATAATAAAGAGCCTATTAAAGCAACTCCTTATTAGGATCTACATTATTACCTATAGTACTATTAGCGATAATAATAAATAGCAAGCCTCTTACTAAGTTAAGGTAATATATAGAAATGGCTATTTAATTAACTATAGTCTAGTAATAAATAAGGTAGCTATAAAAGCTTTAACTCCATAGCAAGCTAACTAGGCTATAATTATACCTTAATAATTATGGCCGAAACTCCTATATTTCTAATTATATTAGACGTTCTTTACTATAGATCCATTTACTCTTATATTATCTTTTATTTATTCCCTTTGGACTCTTTATAGCTGGCATACTATTCTTCTTTTATAGTCTTTTACTGCTTATATAAATTGCCCTTTAACCTTTACTATTAGTATAGAAACTATTAGCCTACATATATAACCTATAAAAGAACTTACGCTACTTTATATATAACCTACTTTGCTAACTATACCTTATTACCTATTAGTGGCGGGTTCCCTATATTATTTATATTTCTCCTTACTCCTACGCCTCTAAGCTTACTAGATAACTTTATTTTATAGCTAAACTAAATATTAACCTCTCCTTTGCAATTATTATTAATACTAGGTATACTTAGTATATATTTTAGTTAAGAGAGCTATTTATTACCTATTAAGATCTTTAAGCTAATAAGAAGATTATTATCTCCGGAATTAGAGAAACGTATCTCTAGTTAATAGGAAAGAAAGATATATACCTAAGACTTATAGTTCTAGGAGTTAAGAGAGAGCTTATTCTTACTAATATCCTTTATATTCCTAATTTATAAGCTAACCTAGTATCTAGTTTACAGCTTATTAATAATTAAGTTTATCTTTATCTATTTAACCTTAGATATAATTTTCTCTATAACTTAGAGCTTATAGCTTACGCGTTTTATAAGTCCAGCCTCTTTTTTCTCTATACTTAGGCCGACTATTAAGAAGGGCTTATAGCCTTTATAGTTAGCTATTAAACCAGCCATATATTATACAGCAGCTTATAAAACCTAGCCGAGAGGTTATAGTATAAAAGGCTTAGTTATATTAGCCCCTAAAACTTATAAAAGCTCTAAAGAATATTAAAAGGGATAAACCTTACTTACTTACTAGACCTTTACAACTGTACCTATAAAGCCTACCTATATAGCAGAATGCATAATATTATATATTAAGATTCTCTTATTAACCACAATACTAAGCCTTATAAAGTTATATTCTCTAATATTAAAGGACCTATAAAAGTAGCTAGCTATAATAGATTAAGATATTTCGTTACTTTCTAAAATAAAGTTAATAAAATAAGTGAAGTCTACCTAATAAAGTACAAGGCTAAAGTCCCGTTCTATTTTCAATAATATTAAGTAAAGATTAAACAATAAGGAAGTCTTATTTTACGGCTATATAGTAATAGCGGAGGAGAATATCTTAGATATGCTTTTTAGCTAGAACTTATAAATAAGGGAATTTAGTTCTTATACTTAACCCTAAAGAGTTAATAATAAAATAGAGCCTTAAAACGACTTAATTGCATAATATATAATTAAGCCTTTACCTTTATAAATAATTGCTTACTTCCTAAGAACTTCTAACCAGAAGTAGTTAAGCATGCTAACTTTATACAAAATATCCTCCTTATTAAATCGTTGGAAATATAAACCCCCTACAAAATAGAGTAAGGCGAAGTCTTTAATTACTCCTAGATTTATACCTTTAGGTGCGATATCTAGTATAGGGCCAGCAGTTAGAAGAAGTTTAGCTCTTATATAAATAAGAAGGCAAGATTAGGGAACCTTATTAGCTTTAAGGGTAAATATATTATTTGAATTTAAGATAAAGAGATAGGATGGCTTATATATACCTTAGCTATCCACTTTTAAAAGACTATTTTAATAGTTCCCGGTAGTAATAAGTGTTAAATTTAAGAATAATATATTAAATACGACTCCGATACTTTAGATATTAACGCTTAGTTTAAGGGAGAAGAAGCTCTACCTAATTACGCTACCCAACGTAAACAGTATTAAGAAAAGAAACAGCTCCTTAAGAAAGCTTAAAAATTAAAGCGCCTTACTACTAATAAGACACCTCTACAGAAGTTAAAATATTTAATAGCTACTAATAGGCCTTAACTACCTCTTAAGTATCGCAATTCTGTCGACATTAGAGAAAACCCACCTATTACAGCATTCTTAGCGCTTACCTACTTCTTAACCCCTTCCTTTAAACACCTCTACGCTATACTTAGTAACTCCCTTATAGCTAAATCTTATAAGCCAAGGTTATAGAAACAATCTACCCTTAACGTTAATAATAATAAATAGTACTCCGCTAGTAAAGACGAAATTAGCTCTTATAAAGCAAATAATACCTAGACACTTGTTAACCAACCTCTTAATTATAAAGTTCTTAACGCCTAATAGGTTTTTAAGCATAAGTGGGATAGTAAAGGAAGAATTATATAATATAAGGCAAGATAGGTAGTAAAGGGTTATAAATAATAAGCTAGGGTTAACTTTAATAAGACCTTTGTATCTATTGTAAAACCTATAAGCTATAAAGCGCTCTTTGCTATTATAGCTATATAAGACCTTAAGATTAAATAAATAAATATTAAGACCGCTTTCCTTTACGGAAGTATTAAGGAGGAGATCTACGTTAATTAACCTAAAGGTTTTAATAATAGAACTAGACAGGTTTATCGTCTAAATAAAGCACTTTACGGTCTTAAACAGTCGCCTTAAGTTTAGCATTAAACGCTCTTAAAGTTCCTTATAGATGCTAGTTTTAAACCCCTTAACTCTAACTCTTTAGTCTCCGCTAAAGGTTCTATATATATCGCAGTCTACGTTAATAACCTCCTACTTATTAGACTAGATATTATTAAAGCTTAACTTAGCGGATGCTTTAGCATAACTAATCTAGGCCCTATTGCTTATTACCTTAGTATAAAAGTAACTTAAGATTAATAACTCCGTAAACTACGGCTTAGCTAATTCTCTTACCTTAAAGAGGCTATTTATAGCGCTAGTCTTTAGAACTGTTTCCCTTACCTTACGCTAATAGGAACCTCTTGTCTTTAACCAGCGGCGGTAAATTATTAGGCTAACTCTGCGTTTAAGACTTAATACTAATTGCTAGTTAGCACCCTAATATACGCTATACTTGGTACTTAACCTAATATCGCCTTCGCCGTCTCCCTTATTAGTTACTTTACTTTTAATCCCGATAAGTCTTATATACAAGCTATTCTTTAAATACTTTCCTACTTACGCGGTATACTTAACCTCTAACTCGTCCTCTAAGGAGAGATATAAGCGCTTTGGGGGTTTATAGACTCTAGCTGGGCAGATGACTTAAAAACTTAAAGATTAATATTAGGATTTATGTTTAATATTAAAAGCGGTGTAATTAGCTAGTCCTTAAAGCGCTAACCTATAGTAGCACTTTTAACCTATAAAGTAGAGTATATAGTATAAACAGTTGCAGTAAAAGAAGCTATTTAGTTATAATAACTCCTTTAAAAACTATCTCTAACTAACAAATCCCCTTACGCAACAATCATTTACGCCAACAATTAAGGTGCTATTACTCTTGCAAAAGACCCTAAGTTTTACGCTTAAACTAAGCATATTGCTCTCTAATATTACTTTATTTAGGAGAAGGTTATAGACGGAGATATTAAGCTAGAATACATACAAACAAGTTAATAAATGGCTAATGGTTTTACTAAGGCGCTGCTAAAAGATGCATTTTATGCATTTAGAGATGCTTTAGGTTTAGAGAGATATTAACGTCTCTTATAACCTTTATATTGTTACCTATATTTAGCTTAAGGAGGGCTATTAAAGTAGGTTCCAGTTAGCGTGTATTACTTCTTGTCGGGTGGAACCTCTAACACTCTTCTATATAATTATTGCTTCCCCACCCTCTTAGATATATATGCTTAATAAAAATAATTATTAAACTATACCTATTTTAACAGGTTTTACTACTAAGAATTATCCTATAAGGCGCTAGTAAACTGCTCTACCTAGAAATAATACCGAGAACGCCTTCCTGCCTCGCGGCTAGAATAGCTAAGATACCCCTAAAATAGCTTAATGGCGGAAGACAATTAGGGTAATATAATGGGAGTACCGCATTCTTAATCGGCAGGGTGAAGCTTACTTACCTACTCCTCCACTATATACTATAGATAAAGCTCTATATAGTAGAAGAGGTACACTAAATAGCCTAAATACGTCCTTGCTAGAACTAGCTCCTATACCTACTCTACTGCTAATACCTACTCCTACTCCAACTACGGCCACACCATTACCCGTTTTAGCTGTTAATTGGGAGTGAATTAAGAAGTTTAGGAGTATACTATAGGCTAAATGTATAGAGACGTGCAGCCGTTATAAGGAGTAGTGGTTCCAAATAGGCCTAGCTACGGAGGGTAACAATATAGGTATATATAAAGCCTGCATTAAGGACGCCGATAGCCTTAAATATCTAACCCTTTTTCCCCTATTTGGTGAAAGCAATAAGCTCGATCTAGGGCCTATTCCTGGCTTCTTACCTATATTTACCGCGGTAGAGGAGCTTCTAATTGCGCGCGTATACGTTTATCTGCAAGTCGTGCGTGTATGCGGCTAGCAATATCGCTATACTAGTTATATCTGCTGCTTTGGCCAGAATACACCAAAGACTTAGAGGCAGCTACTACGGCTACCTACTAAACTTAATATACTAGTCGTGAGGCCTATAGCAGTAGAGGGTGGCGAATACCTAAGTTGATGGTTTACCAAGCGGTATACCGTAAGGCGCTCTGCTATATTACTATAGCTTTACTTTCTAAAGGTCAATTATCCTAATTATCGCGACGTTGAAATATATAGCACCTGGCTTACCAGCTTACCTGAAAATAGCTCTATATTAGATCAGCTACCTTATATTAATAAGTTAGAGTCTAATTCCAGTGGCCTGACGGCTTACCCTACTGCTCCTATGCAACGTCCTGCTGTTAATCCTCTACCTACCGAGCTTGGCACTAATATACCGGACGGCGAATTTGATGACGATGTACTAGATACTTTGGTTCCTAATTTAGTGCCTAACCTTAATAAATTAGAGCTTTTGGGTCGTGAGGTTTAACACTAATAAGACCTATAAGCGGGCCTAGAGGTTCCTACTGTGCGATAAACACCTCTCTCTAAGCGATTAGCTAGTTTTATTATGCGCGGCGCCTTTCCTACTCTGTTTTCTTATAGTAAAGCCGATTTTGATATGCCACGAAGCCGTACGGTTACCCTAGCTGCGTACGCCAAGTATATGCTTAAGTATTAGGACGGTTGGTTTAGCCGCTACCCCTTATTTCGCTACTACGTGTTTAATCGGATTATAAGAGAGCAAGCCCTTAACACTACCCGCTTCCTCTACAGCCGATTAGATAAAAATAGTCTGTCTTTAAATAAGCTTAGTAATCTTATAAATGGCAGTAGGGGTAGCTAGTTGCTAAATAAGATTGTACGGCATATACGGAACCTTAAGGGCACTAGACCTTACTAAAGGTAGAAGAGAAATAAGCTTATGGCTTATGCTGAGAATATTAAGAGCAGGTCTCTATTCTTTATACTTAGCGCTGCTGATCTATATTAGTATAATCTATACTTTTATATACCTCTATTTAACGAATATAAGGCTGCTAATAAGGCTTAGCGCTACTAGATTGCTTCTTAAAATCTTAACAATAATCTATATATTGCTGCTTACTAGTTGCATCGCCGCTTCGATCTGTTTAGGAAGCACGTGCTTATAGGTCTATTTAATAGCACTAACTTTTAGTCCTAATTTAAGTGGTAGGTATAAGGTAGCGGCTATATATATGGCTTTTTATGGAGTTTAACAGCCCTAAGGCTAGATCCGTTAGCTAGTAAATTAAGGGCGGCTTTTACTAAGTACTGGACTACTTTTATATCTACAATAAATTCTAATTAATCTAGGCCTCCTGATCTCTAATATCCTTCTACTCTTAGCTATAAAGAATAGCTTAATACTAGTAAGCTTCTTACTGCCTACCTTAATTAATTTTAACGGCACTGTAATTGCACCAAATCTTACTGCTTAAGATTAAAGAAAGGCTCTACTGGAGTAAAGGAGTGCCGCTTTTATTTTCCACGCTCTCTTCGCAATAAGGCCGCTATATTAAAGGATTAAAATCTATATTACTAGACGTTCTGTCTATAGCGTAATAATAAGCTTCTTAATAGTTACAACGCAGCTATAATATTAGCGTAGATAGCAAATATTAATACGTCACCCGCTATAAGCGTATTAGTAATAGTTAACTATATAGGCAAATATTGCAGCAAGAAAGAGAAGAAGTTAACTTCCTACTAGGAGCTACTCTAATTAGTATAGCCGCACGCTAATAGCCTTTATGCCTTTAGTTTAGTCGTAGCTAGGTTTATAAATAAGCTTATTACTAAATACAATTAGTTAGCGTAGGAGGTATACCATCTACTTCTTAATATTCCCCTTTACAAAGGCTTTAGGAATATAGTAACTTTAAACTACTACTAGGAGGACGATTAAAGCGCTATATATAAGCTTAATAATAGGCAACTAAAAGGGTGTGGGCTATTTAACTATAAGAAATATAAGCGCCGTCTAGATAGGGTAGAGGACGTTACTTTCCTTAATTTTCTACTTTATTTTAATTACTCTACTTATAAGCGTCGGCTAAAAGCAAGGCCTTAAGTTATATCGTACTTTCCGCAATATAACAGTAATTGTTCCCATCTGTAATATCCTAAGTTCTGCCATATAAAGCTTATTCTTTATCACCCGTAGAGGGAGTATAAGGAAGTAGCTACTTATACTAATAGATTTAGGGCCCCTAATTATATAGCTTCCTATTAGGCTTACGTTAACTCTTATTAGCACCCGCCTAACTACTTCTATAATTAGAAACTAGAGGAAGGTTATAAAACTACTAATAATATTAATAAGTTTAAGGGCGATTTTATAGACGACTTAGAGCTATACTAGTCCTTTAAGGCCCTATATGCCCGCGTTTAAAATACCAACGGAGTTAAAATTAAGGATCCTAATAGGCTTAGTAATAGGGAGCTTAATTATAACTACAACTAAAGTACGCATTAGGGTACGTACCCGCAGCTTAATAAGAGGACTTATTAGCAGGAAGCACGGCTATAGCCTCTACTATTAAGCCGCCTATCCTAAACAGCAACCCCGTCCTCCTTACAACTAGGTTAGCGTTATATCTATAACGCTATAGTTAATCACTATAGGCAGATCTAAGTGGGCCTTGGCCCCCCCTTACTGCGGATTAACATTAATAGAGAGGCAGGAACCGGCAAATCGTATCTTATTGCTGTCCTCTTTACTACGCTCTATAATATAGTAAGGGCTAATAGCAAGCCGTTACTATTAGCTTAAGCCGCCCCTACTAGGGTAGCTACCTTTAGTATTAACGGTAGAACTATATACAATCTATTAAGGTTGCCAGTAAACCATCCGTTTAACAAATTGCCTACTACTAGTCTTACGCCTCTACAACAAGCTTTTAAGGATATTTACTATCTTATCCTTAACAAGAAATCTATAATTAGGCAAGTATATCTAGCTTAGATTAATTACCGCCTCCATTAAATTTACCCTACGCGTAACAATAACTACTTTAAAGGCTTAAACATCTTACTAGTAGGCAATTTCTATTAGCTTCCCCCTATAGGTTAGGCGGCCTTATATAGCAATCTACCCGCTAGGCCGTTAGAGCTAGCCAGCTATAGAAAGGGAGCCTATAAGGCAATTAACCGAACAGCTATCCTAGATTAAGTTATGCGGTAGGGCGGTAATAACGCTAAGAGCTCTATATTTAGGACCGCCTTACAGAGCTACGTAGTAATTCTATAAGTAATTTAACCTAGAAGCTTCTTTTAACTAGGTATAAGCAGGGCCTATCCACCAATAAGGTTGCGGGCTTTAATAATATAATTCGGCTATATAGCGCACGCGCTGCTATAGGTAAGTATAATACTATTCGGCTTCGTAACCTTTTACAGCCAATAGTAGCTATTAAGTTATTTAATACTAGTGTAGGTGCGCAGAAAGTTACTCCTAATTAGTGCGATACTATAGAGAATCTAGCCCTATATATTAGCGCGAAAGTAATACTAATATAAAATATCTGGGTTAAACTAGGCTTAGTAAACGGTACTACTAGTATAGTTAAAGACGTTATATGGAAGGGACATGCGGATATTAAAAAGGATCAGCCTTAGTTACTACTAGTTACAGTAGATAAGTATAACAGACCTACCCTATTTACTTAGTAGGATGGTAAGAAGGTCATCCCTATATTTTCCGTACTTCGTAAGTAGGAGGGTATAAAAGGCTCTTACTTACGGCGTCAATTTCTAATTACTTTAGCTTTTACTCTTACCGTATATAAAAGCTAGGGCCTAATACTTAACCGGGTAGTTCTAGATATTAAGGAAAAGGATAAGATAGCCGGGCTAACCTATATAGCAATCTTATAAGTTAAGAAGCTTTTAGGGCTTATATTTAAATATAGGTTCAATATAAAATAATTTCAGTTATTTATAAGTAAGACTAAAGAGGTATAATAAGAAGATTTTGTATAAAGGCAGTAGTAATTACTTATAAACAACTTTTCCTAATTAAAAAATTATATACTGGCTCGGAGGTAAGCGGAGAATACGGCATTTATCTTAGTTTCCTAACTTTTAAACAGCTTAACCGCAAAATCCAATTTTCTAAATTTTAACCCCCCTATCCGTCCTACCTTCTTACCGCTTTTAGAGCTGTTAGATATATATATAATAGTATATAGGGAGAATTAGCAGTATTACCGGATCAATATTACTGCTGTCTATAGCGTTAATTAATTTTTGGAATTTTTGGAATTTTTTTTAAAGGGCGGAAATGTCGCTTATATAAGGAGTTACGTGACCTCCAAGAATATATGCTACTTAGGACCGCATATTAGCAGCCATAACTTCTCTACACTATAGTTAAGATTTTATATATACTGCACCTAGAGCTACTTAAAATAACTATTACCTATAGATCTGCCGATTTATAAATTAAAAATTAGACGTGGTTAGAGCTATTAGTAGGGGTTATTAATCGCGCTCCCTGTAACAAAATCTAACTAACAAATAAACTAACAAATTAAATTAAAAGTTCGGAATGTTTAAATAAGGTTCTGCTAAGACGCTAGCTAGACCCTAATCTAGACCCTTCCTAACCTGTTAAATTCTAAAAATGACGACCTCTACTAAATTAAAAATTAACCTTATCCTTAATAAGCCACCCGATTAGATTTAATAGTTCTTTATTATTTAAGACACAGCTAAAAATAATAAGGTATAGCAGTATATCGACCCCTCTAAGAAGAAAAACAATCTTCTAAAGCTAGAACTACTAAGTCGGCCCATACTAAGGGATATACTACTTATAGCTATATCGATAGCAAAGCTAGACCTAAATCAGCTTACTGCCTATAACTAGCTCTACGCCAAA
This sequence comes from Cenococcum geophilum 1.58, assembly GCF_001692895.1. NCBI lineage: Eukaryota > Fungi > Ascomycota > Dothideomycetes > Gloniales > Gloniaceae > Cenococcum > Cenococcum geophilum. Next base: position 508,266 of record NW_027137640.1, read on the forward strand.
TATAAGGATAATTTACGCGTACACTAGAAGCAAAAATAGGCTATAAACGATATTAACAACTATATCATTCGCACTATATTGGTAGCCTACCTTTCACTTATTAACAGCCTTAGTAGTCGGTTACATTAAATATTTAAGGCGTCTCTACCACTATAGTAGCCACTACAGTGACAGAGACACCCCATATTTTAGTAAGCAATTAAGCCTATCTTATACGAGAATCTTATACTTATTAGTATTTACCAAATTACGTACTTACAGGGGCTCCTCCTGTCTATAAATACTCCCTTCTCTACACCTTCCTCTCTTCTTTTCTTCTTCCTTATAAGAGCTAGAGGTGCTCTAATACTCCTTAGTCTTCACTAAGAGATCTATTAGTTAATATAGTAATATAGACAGCATCAGACGAGGAGACGGGCGAGAGAGAAGATAGGAAGGACGGAGGAGCCTCTAGTAGGTGTCAGTCGAGCAACTTTAATGGCTATATTATGGCTGCCTAATCTCCTATACTTATAGGCCTCCTCCCGTCTATAAATACTCCCTCCTCTACACCTTCCTCTCTTCTTTTCTTCTTCCTTATAAGAGCTAGAGGTGCTCCAATACCCCTCCCTAGTCCCCACTAAGGGATCTATTAGTTGACGTGGCGATATAAATAGCATCTAATAAGGAGACGGGTAAGAGAGGAGATAGGAAGGACGGAGGGGCGTCCGGTAGGTGTTAGCCGAGCAATATTAACGTCTATACTATAGCTGCCTAATCTCCCGTTCATAGGCCTCTTCCTATCTATAAATACTCCCTCCTCTATACCTTCCTTTCTTTTTTTCTTCTTCCTTATAAGAGCTAAAGGTGCTCTAATACCCCTCCCTAGTCCCCACTAAGGGATCTATTAGTTAACGTAGCGATATAATAGCATCTAACGAGGAGACGGATGAGAGAGGAGATAGGAAGGACGGAGGGGCGTCCGGTAGGTGTCAGTTAAGTAATATTAATGTCTATATTATAGCTGCCTAATCTCCCGTTTATAGGCCTCCTCCCATCTATAAATACTCCCTCTTCTACACCTTCCTCCCTTCTTCTTTCTTCTTCCTTATAAGAGCTAGAGGTGCTCCAATACCCCTCCCTAGTCCCCACTAAGGGATCTATTAGTTAACGTGGTAATATAAATAGCATCTAATAAAGAGACGGGTAAGAGAGGAGACAGGAAGGACGGAGGGGCGTCTAGTAGGTGTTAGTTAAGCAACGTTAATGTCTATATTATAGCTGCCTAATCTCCTATTCGCAGGCCTCCTCCCGTCTATAAATACTCCCTCCTCTATAATGAACTGGATCTGAGGATAAAAGAATAAATATAAATCTATCGAATCTATCTATAACGAATATAGGCCCTTATATAGGCCTATACCTACTAAGTCAGAAGTGGTTACTTATTAACTCTAACCACAATAGAAACAAAGGGAATCTGCTTATGTAAGCCAGAAACGAATATGGAGGACTCCTCCAGAACCATTATTACACCCCCTAGTACTCCACCAAAACAGAAGCAGATCCTTCCTAAATTAGTGTTAAACTTGATAATATATAAAAGAAACACCTTATAATCCTCCAATTGTCCTATAGGTCCTATTTAACCTTTCCCTAAGCTATAATCAATTACCCGTTACGAGCTCTACATCGTTCTCATCCCTTATTTAGAAGTCGTTAGCATTGGTCTAAATCGTCGAATAGCGTATCCTCCAAGGATTTACCGGCCTGTGTACGATTTCCTACTTAGGTTTAGTGTCTATATTACATCGGACGAGGCCTAGCTACTTAACGAAGTTCCTAAACTAAGTTGTTAACAGTGGCTTCGTAAGACCATCTGCCACTATACTACTCGTAGGAACGTGCTATAGGTGGATCACGCTGCTTTGAACCTTGTCACGAATGTAGTGCTAGTATAGCTTAAAGTGCTTAGTACGCGCGTGGTAGTCGTCGCTTTTAGCAAGGCTGATAGCTGGTTAATTGTCGCCATATAAGTGTATTAGTAGTAGGTCCTTTCCAGTATAGCCTAAATTAGTAAGCAATTGACGGAGCCATAAGGCTTCCTTAGCCGCATGCGTTATTACTACATACTCAGCCTCTGTAGTAGAGGTTGTAAGAATTAATTGCTTACTTAACTTGTATAAAACTAGGCCACCCGCTAGCTTATAGATATAGCTAGAAGTTAACTTCCTATCGACTGCATCTGCGAATGCTGCATCGCTATAGCTATATAGCTGTAGGTTAGGTATATTACCTAGTGGGCTTTCGCTATATTCCCTATTACAATTAGGGGTAGTATAGTCCGTAGCTGACGCCTCGGCGAAGACCTTCGGAGGTAGCTGCTGCCCTTAGGGTAAGCCGAATTCTATGCCTAAGTTAATCGTCCCTGCATAGTAGGCGAGTACCTATATCGCGGCATCTATATATAGTTCGGTAGGGTTATATAGGAACTAATAGAGCTTTCCTATAGCCTAGGCCATATTGGGCCGAGTCTAATTGCACGGAGCGTCTCCGGGCAGAACCATCCCACAGAACCAGATTACTTAGCAATTAGTAAGCTCGCACGGGCCACTATCGCCAACGCATAATCAACTTCAAAAAAGCCAGTGTCTACCGCAATCCAAATAGCTTAATATTCCACCAACCACATAGCATATATGCTTATCTGAGGTGATAGATCAACAGTCTAGTATACTAATAATAAGCCCTAAACAGCTTATAAAGAACACTACCGTGCGGGGTAAAATATTAAAGGCCGAAGTCGGAGTATAGAATAGTTCATTTCTAAAGGATTATCACCGCAAATCTATGTTAAATCTACCTCTTCCAAAGCCTATATTAACTTCCTATTACATGGTATGGCCGATAGCTCTTTGTTTAATATTAATTCGTCCCTTCCTAACCTTGAGGAGCTCCTGCAGACCAGGTGGGCCCGTCCAGCTGTCGCTACTGCATCCGCTGCCCCCTCTGGCGCTCCTTTGGCTGCACCTTTTCGAAAACTTGGCGACAGCCAGAGTAACCCAATTGAGGTCTTTAATACACCACCACCTTGCCAAACCGTCCCTACTCCCTCGCACGAGGTTACTCAAGGTCCTTCGTGGCTCCGCAGGCCCTGGTTTACAGTACAGAACCGTCCGGCAGCGTCTCAAGCAGATATGCAGGCTTCTGCGGAGGAGCCTTTCCCTACTCTACCACCACCTAGAACACCACCCCCTACCCGCCGTAAACGTCGGGCTGCTTCCGCTGCCTCGGAACACTATACCACAAATCCTCTTCCACTATGGCTTCAATCACCGTTGCCAGAAGTCGAAATTAAGCGTCTAGAGTGGAAGCCGAACCCCCGGTTACACCTAGATTTAGTACCAGTAGTAAAAAAGGTAGTTAACTCAATGCCGGCCCAACACCTTTTAGAGCCATATACGGGTGAAAATTTTGAGGATATTAACGCCGCATTCAATCGATATCAGGACTATGCATTCTCTAAAGGTTTCTTTATCGTTAAATTATCAGTATCTGGCCTAGATACTCTACGGCCGCGCACCATTTTTATCTGCAAGCACCATGGCGAGTACACCCGAAACTACCGCAAATTGGACGACTTTCGCGGTGAAAACAGCAACCGTCAGCGAGAGGCCACCAAGGTGCACCAGATAAGGTGCAGCTGGAGTATTCGGGTGGCCTAGAAACAGCTTATTAAGCATATAGGCTTAGTATATGGGTAGGTGGCGACTCTTACCTACACTAAGTATAGTAATCCAGACAATCCAGAGGCCCGTGCGCACGACTTTGTTGCTAATCCTCTTGCTTATATTAGCCACCAGGATCGACTACCAGAGGCCAAAGAGGCAGCCGCAGAAGCCTATGCTCTTAGGGCAATACGAGAGACCTATCTTACTGCGCAGCGTCAACTTTCTGCCCGGGAGTTGCATATAAGCAAGAAGAAATACTATGGCTTAGCACAATCATTGAGCGGCCTTCCTAGTGGAGCTGAGGGCCAGCCGCGGGCGCTCGGCGCGCTTAAGCTGCTTCTCCACCAGCATAGATTTGAGTACCGGTCTCAATATACCTACACGATTAATCCAGAATCAGGTCGTCCAATTGCCCGGAGTCTCCAGCAGCTTATGTTCTGGCTTCCTATCCAGGTAGATTTAGCGCAAAGGTTTATTACTAACTTTGGCTGCCAAATGGACGCCATATTTAATACCAATCGATCCAAGCTCCTATTGGCTATTATTACTGGCGTCACTAATACAGGGTCCTCTTTTCCAGCAATGCAGTCGTTTATTAAGAGCGAGTCTCAGCCAGATTAAGCCTTCTTCCTGGAGTCTGCTTAGCAGAAGCTTTGGAAACGGCCACCTAAAGTTATTATTGCCGACTTTGGTAAGGGCCTTGCAGCCGCCTTATTAGTAGGGCAGTTAATTACAGTTGTTCTCCAGTACTGCCAGTGGCACGCCGCAAAGGCAATGAAGAAGCGGATTAATGAGGGGATCCAGACAAAGGCTAAGAGGCCGCATGGCTACTCGGCGGAAGAGAGGAAGGTAGTAAAGGAACTATTTTGGCCCTACCTAAAATCTGAAACGGTAGTAGAGCTTAAAGCCAATCGAAAGGCAGTCCTAAATAAGCTACACCCGTGCAATAAGGTGTGGTTTCAGACTATATACGTTGAAAAGGAGAGCCAGATAATTACCTGCTATATTAGGTAAGTTTTAGTAAGCTTTCTATATTAAGGTTAACTTTTAGGCTGGGGAACAGAATATCGCCAAGAGGTATTTAGATGAGTTTTACTATAGGCCGGCCTATAGTAAAGCTAATCCAAATGCCTATTGACGATATTCTGTTCCCCGGCTTAAAAACCTTATTTTAACGTCAACTTTTCCTTAACCGCTTACTTCCCCTCACTAGATACCTTCCAAATTTAGGTGCAGCAGCAAGCCAACGAGGCGAGGGTATTAACAGAGGATTAAAATGCTTTACCAATTATCAATTAGGTCTTGAGGATACTATAATTAAGCTAAAAAAGTAGATTTCAATATTATGTAAGGAATTGATCAAATCCGAATATACGTCCGAAATATCCCTCCCCCGAATTATCACCCTAGATCTCTTTCAGCACCACTTCGCGGAGATTAACGGTGTAGTAACACACTACGCGCTTGAGCGAATCTTTAACTCCATACGTGGCGCAAGAGCTTCGACAAATAAGGAAAAGCAGGAGTGGGCCGATCGGGAGTAGAAGCAGGACGACTGCAGCTGCGAGGACCCCTACCGATATGGCCTCCCCTGTCGCCATATGCTTATTCGATGCTTAATGCAGAAGCTTCCTATATCGCCGGCTTTAATCCACCCTCGCTAGTGTATCGCAACAAAGCTAATTGCCGCTCCAGATTGGCAACCGCGATATATTAAGGATATGGCGTTCCAAGGCGACCCTCTGCTAGAGCACCCAGAAGCTCTTACCAGGATCCGGCTTTCAGTTCTCCGCCTCCTTGATATTATTAAGGGCCTTCCTGCTGAAGAAATGGGCGAGCTTGCTGACAAATTTGAAGACTTTGAGGTAGCTCAAATGGCTATTTTAAGTAGACAGGCAGAGCTTCGATCGCTACCCGAGGGCGCTCCATTTAAGGTTCCTCCAAAGGCTCGCTGGCAGCCACCACCTAAAAAGAAGCACGGCAAGGCCAACCAGCGGGGCAAAACAAGCGCTGAGATTGCTGAACGCGCTGCCGACGTCGCTGTACGAGAGCTCCAAAAGGAAAGGCAGGAGGAGGCCCGGAAGCAGAAGGAGCAGGCACCGAGCGGCGGCGTAGATCTTAGCCAATTTCTAATCCAAAACAAAGAGCCAGCCGACGAAGTAGATATGGATATTGAGGAGGATGAGCAGCAACCGTTTGATGAGCCGTCGGTACTGTATGACGAAGTTTTAGGGGGGTTGGAGGACGAGGTGGTCATTTTAGAAGCGGGGGAGGACGACGACTCGTGGCTTAATAACGCGGAAGTACTCCAAGGTACCATATTGGACGACCCTCACCAAAATATTAGTGAGAAGGAGCCTATTGAGAACCATTCGGCACCTACCAATTATCAAGAGCCGCCACCTCTCTTACTCCATCAATCTGGTAGAGCGGCGCGTACCAGAGCTCGAAGGACCTATACTCGATTAGCTCGTGGTAATTTTACATTAATCGTAAGTGATACTGACGAGGGTCCTAGTAATCCTGAGCCAAAAGAGGTTGGCATTCCGTCGAAATTAAAGCGATCGCGACAGGGAGCTTCTGTAGACGCGCATGAGGCCCATAAAGCTAGCGCACTTGCTATTAGGTCCCCTAAGGCTAAGCGCACGCGTGGTAGTAAAAAGGGAAAGGATCCTGTTGAAATAGACGGCCGAATATTGGAGTATTACACATGTAAATAGTGCTTTATTATTCAAATTCAATTTGGCGTTGGCGATAGTGGCCCGTGCGAGCTTACTAATTGCTAAGTAATCTGGTTCTGTGGGATGGTTCTGCCCGGAGACGCTCCGCTAATTGCATGGATAAAGTAGAGAGCCTATTAATAATTAATACCGTTTTACCAGCTCCGGGGGAGCTTAATCCTTAAGCTTACGTAGCTTAAAGTCTACTACAGAGGGGTGAATTGGTGTAGAGGCCGGTACGCAGTCTTTTATATAGAATATATATAGGATCTTCCTAATATAGGCGTCCTGTACCAGTCGAATTAACCGCGTTTAGTGGTCCCTTATAATTTAAATACCTAGGTAGTACGCAATTGGGCCTAAGTCTCTCACTTTATACTTATTCCTAAGTGCCTCTTTAAGCAGTTTAATTATCCGAATGTCCCATCCAATTAAGATAAGATCATCGATATAGACGATAATAATTTAGCCGCTTTATTGGCTGATGAAGACGTATAGGTCCGCTGGAATTAGCGTATATTTAAGGGTAATAAGGAAGCTCTTAAGCTCCTTATACCAAAGACGTAGCGCCTACTTAAGACCGTAGAGAGCCTTAAGCAGTAGGCCTACGAAAGCAACGCCGTCCTTCTAATACTGGCGGTATCCTTCCGGTAGTTAAATATAGATGTTTTTGCGGTTAAGCTTCCTATTAAGGAAGGCCGTAATTACATTTAAGTGCTTATACTCTAGATCGTATGCGGTAACCAGGGCTATTAATAGCTTAAATATACTAGGTTAAATAACGCCTGTAAACGTGTCGCCATAGTTAATTCCTAGGCGCTACTTATTACCATATAATACGAGTTATGCTTTCTATCTAAATAGGACGTTGTTCTCATTAAATTTATATATAAAGACCCATTTAACGGGTAGAGCCTTAACTCTAGGTAGAAGTTCGACGATCTTAAATAAGACATTTACTATTTAAGACTCCTATTCCTTATCCGCCGCAGCCTTCCACTCCTTCTTAAATATTAAATTTATGGCTTCCTTCCAGTTCCGTAGCTCCAGAGGTAGTCCCTTAGTTATCCTTATCTACTAAGGCTATAATAAAGCACTTATAAACGTATAGGCGAAGAACGGGGTAAGGTAGGTAGCCTTTATAGCCGGCTCCTTCCTTCTGGTTCTATGGAGTACGCTATAGTTAAGCTATAGCTTTAACCGTGTACGAGTATTCGCTATAGGTTTAGGTTTATTATCTAAGTACTTAGGCAGAATCTGCTCCAGATCCTCCTAGTAGATGTCCTTAGGGGAGTTGCTTCCTAACGGAGGTGTCCTCCTAGATTAGGTAGCTCTTGCTGGTCAAGACCTGCCTGTTCTTCGTCAGTAAGGGGAGATCGATTGGGCTGCGGTGCGATATCGTGATCGTCAGAGGCACCCCCCGACTGAGAGTCACCCCCCGACTGCGAGGCCCGAGAGACCTTATCTGCCTCCTGCAGTGACCGAGCAGCCTCACTTCCTTCCTGCAGTGACCGAGAGACCTTGCCTCTTCCCTATGGTGACCGAGAGACCTCTAGTGCAGTGTCTTTGGTAGGAAGGTCCTTAAGTGGTATCTAGCAGATATCATCGTCGCCACCTTCTTCCTCACTAATCGGTGTAGTAAGAAAGGTTCCTAATTTATTAAAGGTAACGCTGCTTAATTAGACAACCCTATTCTTATAAGGTAGATAGACGCGATATATATATAAGCCTTCGTAGCCAACTAATCGTCCTTTTTAAGCTCTTGCAACAAACTTATTACCCTATTACCGCTAAGGGTCTTTTTTATTAATATAGACGTAGGCGGGACAGCTATAGATCTTCTAGTTGGCGTATATAATTATAGAATTGGTATTACCTAGGGCGAGAGCTATTACTTAAGCGGGCGGAGCTTTGTCCTTATTGACTAATATAGGCAATATATTAAGCCCGTGTACGGCTACCTTAGCGACTTTAGGCCAGAGCTTTAGTAGCAATTAAGTCTCAATTAATATTACCTTAACCCTTTCTTTAACTAGGTAATTGGCCTTCTCTACTATTCCATTTTGGTATACAGTATATAGGGTAGAGGCTTTAGTGACTATACCTTTGTTCTTAAAGAAATCGGTTATATCCTTACTAAACCACTTAGCAGCTCTATCTAATTGGAAGCAGCCAATTGTTATCCCTATTTAAGTCTTAATTATACGGACGAACTACTTTAAGGTAGAGGCCGCGGAGCCTCTATTTAATATATAGTAGATCCATCTAAAGCGTGTTCGGTTATTAGTAAATAGTACCCAGTACTTCTTACCGTAGAGGCCTTCGTGTTTTAATGGCCTAACTACGTTAACGTGCACCTTATCAAATATGCGATTGCTACGTTATTAAGGGCGTCTTAATATTTGCTTCTTGGCTTTTCCGAGGTGATAGTCCTCGCAGTGAAATGGCTTATCCTTAGTGACTACGTGTTCCGACTGATATCGGTATATACGATGTTCCGGAACATTTCTGCCTCATTTTAAAACGAGTTGTCCTTGTTCCAGAATGAGTCGTGTATCGCTTTAATCGGCTCTATTCCGGATTACTTACCTTATTCCAGAAAAGATCTTGCCTTATTCTGGAAAATATTTAAAGCTATATTAAGATTTAAAGCTATATTAAGATTTGATAGAGCTTTTTTAACTTCTTAATAAATATATGGATTTTGCCTATTTCTTAATGATTATAAATAAGGACCAATATATAATTAATTTAATTTTAGCTGCAAAATAAGTGGTTATATATCTTAGATATTATAATCTATCATTTAGTAGAGCATAGTCGCGATATCTGGTATAAAAATATAAGATTTTAATTTTTTAATAAGATTTTCTATTGCTCTAGCGATTAAATTTTACCACCCCCCCCAAACCACCATAACACCATTAGATTCCATCTAAACTAGGTTACGCTGCGATTTATAGGTGTATTTAAAGGCCTTTCCACATTATAGATATAGTCTATAAGTAGTAGAAACCAATTAGGTAGGGGGTGGTTAATTATATTCCCTAACACCAAAATTTATAAATCGTATAAAGCTTTAAACCTACTAAGATTTATTAAAATCCGGGCCCTCTAACGTTCTACTAGCTATAGACTAATTGCCTAATTAGGTTTGGCGCAATTACGGTTTAGATTTCTCCTAGCTACGCCAACCTTACTCACTCTATTGTTTTCCTTTCCTTTGGCTTACGCAGCCTCGCCAGTAGGCTTAATTAATTATCTTCCTTATCTACTATTGTTAATTAAGGTTGTGTAAAACTTTATAGTAGAGTCCCCTATTGGGCTCGCTTTATTTAAGAGCTAATCTAAGTACTAGTAAGCCTTCTATAAGCTCTTGCTAGAGGCTCGCCTAGGAAGTCCTCCGTCGGCCGATTTATATAAGGCTTTCCTCTATAACAATAGGAAGAACACTCTATATTTCCTTTTCGATAGCTATATTATTAATCGTTACATCCTTGCCTATACCTACAGCAGGTAGGCCGCGCAGTTGTCAAATAGGCTTTAACTACTGTAGAGAGCGGCAGAATTGTACTAACGCTTATATTAAGGCAAGCATCATAAGTCTCTAGCGGCTTAATAAGCTCGCTGCCCAAGAAGAGCTCCTTAATAATTCCGTACTAAGTACAAACCTTAAAGTAGCCGTGATTTTAAATCTTATGTATGCGGCCAGGTATATAGGAGACTTTAGTACTGCGTCGAAGCTTTCTAGGAATTCCAAAAAGGACAACATCACCTATATTGAATTTGGTAACGTAGTGCTGCTTACTATACTTCTTCTTTATTCGTTCGCGGGAGTAAGCAGCTCGCTGTTAAACTCTCTTATACAAATCTAATAAATTATAAGTAGAGGAATCTAAACGTTATAAGGGACTTTACAGCTACTGCGATTGTAATTCCTTCTGACATTCCTTAAGTCTCTTACGCACCTGCCGTACAAGCTCTCGCTATAGTGGTATAGAGTAAATAGGGTAATTAAAGTCCTTTGCCGCCCGAATTAACTCACGCCGGTAAAAAGGCATAGCGACGTTATAGTACTCATTAAAATCCATAGGTGGCAGGCCTACTCCACCAGCTGCGCGGTAGAGCTATGCGCGTATATCTTTAACCCTTATAGCAAGATCATCTATAAAGGAGCCTCCGGGTATATAAAAAGGATCCTCCAAATCTTTAATCTAGTTATCTAGATATAACTCCTCCTGCTAATAGATAGATCGCTATCTTCTTTTAATATTACAATTGAACTTAGCTTGCTATAGAGCTCTAGCAGCGGCGTCGGCTATAATCTGTCTATTTAATTTAGTAAACTCTTCTCTTATTAATTGTATCTAGGCGTCTTAACTTAGTGTAGGAAAGCCTTCTAGTAGAGGCGGAGGCTATCTAAATCCACTTAATCCTAATGACTGCATAGCCTCCATAATATCGCGAGTTTAACTTAAGATTGGTGAGCAGCCTTTAAAGGTTTAATCGTCGTTAGATAAAGTAGGGTTTAAAGGAGTCCTTGGCCTCTATATATTAACTTTAATTAGAAGATAAGGAGAATAAGGGTTAATTAGAAGATNAGGANAATAAGGATTAATTAGACCCTTATTCTCCTCATCTTCTAATTAACCCTTATTCTCCTTATCTTCTAATTAACCCTTATTCTCCTCATCTTCTAATTAATCCTTATTCTCCTTATCTTTATATTTGGCCGCAATTAAGCTCTAGCTGCCGTTAGGTTCCTTATTAGAATATTTATTATCCTCGCGCTCTTACTTAGCTGCCTATCGCCTATTACCGTTCTCATCTAGTAGAGGACTAAGAACTTCCTTATTGCCATTAAGATCCTCTTCCTCCTTAGCTTTGGAGGCGTTGGTAACTTCTAGCAAAGGCTCTATAGTAGCCCGGTAGCCAGGCGCCACTAAAGTAGATGGCTAAGGATCTCTCCTATAGAGGCAGTAGAAAGGTATACAGCCGATTAATTCATGGTAGGTGCGATTAATTAAGGCTATGATAATTGGGCAAGCTGCCACCCATCGCGAAGTTCCTAAGAGTCGCTTTGCTGTATAAAGCTTCTTCTTCATTGGCTTGCTCTACAAGGCCTTACAACTAGGGGTGTTATAGCCGGCTGTTAATTACCTTAATTCTATAACGCCTAAGCAGTATAAGAAGGGCGCCTTTAAATTCTAAGCCGTTATCGCTCTGCTAAATACGCGGGTGAATATAATAATATATCCATTAGAGCACAGCTACGGCGACTTGCTTAGCGGTCTTCTACTTAAGGGGGTAGAGGGCATAGTATTTACTAAAGTAATCGCATATCTATAGGATCCATTTATATTTACCGTCGGCCTCATTACGCATATTAATAAGATCGCCCTAGATACAATTAAAAGGAGCCCTAGAGATAATTGCATTAAGCGGTGGCCGTATAGCGTTAGGAGCGCTCCTATAAGAATATTAGTACAACTAACAATTTTATAAAAAGTTAAACTTACTTAATGCACACCCGGCAGTGTTCTAGAAGCTAAACAACTTCTACTAGCCATATACTATATTAATTGGCCGCAAGCGTACTATATGTCTTCTTCTGCCCTATGTAGTAAAGCTCCTTATGGCACTAAACGATGGTATTATATATTTCTGGCTTAGGAACAACCTTTAAGCTACGGTTAGGTAAGCGAATTAACCGCCTCCAGAGGCCGCGTATATACTCTTCGCCTTATTCCTATATAAACTAGCGGCTCTTAGCCTTTAATTTAGCGTTACGTTCGGCCTGTAAGAGAGCTTTATAACCTAGATTAGTGAGCTAGGAAATAATATCGTTATATTTTTCCTGTATAACGCGCTTTATTAAGGCGTTTTGGGTTTCTTCTAGATACTTAGTAAAGGTAGGCTTTACTATAACTAAGAAGGAAACGACTGCTTAGCTAGCGTTGTAGTCTTCATTCGCGGTAGGAGTATTAGTAGGAGGTAAGGGAGCTACATTAGGTACGGGCGCGGAGGTAGACGCGGAGGACGACATTGCTGTTACTAGTGTTAGATTTAAGCTAGCAGTAGAGTCAAATATATATTTAGAACTTATAGAAAAGGTACGCATATTATTAAGGATCTAATTAAGTCGTGCGTAGAGGCGGTAGGTAAGAAAGGATTAATAAAAAAAATTTCAAAGTTCGCGATAGCCCCTGCGCTAAGCCTAATTAGGCGATTTTTAAGCAAAATCAACACCATAAAGGAGCTTACGAGAGCCCTGTAAAATGCCTCACGCTTAATTACAAAATATTATTCGACTACCAAATATACACTTATTAAGTGGATCTTTTGGCGACGTCATATAGGTATAGTTAGTGTAATTTGAGGTTATTCTAGACCCTATGCGATAACTATTTACTAATTAAATCTAGAAATGAAGAAAAATAAAGGCATAAAATGCATCTATTTTAAAGAACTTCATGACTCGTGGTATGCGTGTGGGCGTTAGCGAGCCTCTACCTACTATACCACCTAGTAATTAGCCTAACCTTTAAAGATCTTTTCCGGAATAAGGTAAGTAATCCGGAATGGAGCCGATTAAAGCGATACACGACTCATTCTGGAATAAGGACGACTCGTTCTAAAATGAGGCAGAAATGTTCCGGAACATCGTATGTACCGATATCAGTCGGAACACTACGATCCCCTTTATGCTCCTGGCGAGGAGACATATCTAGTTAGGAGGAAGGTATTATAGTCTCTTATACCAAGTCTCCATAGTAGCTTTGGCAAGCACGCCTTTCTTATAAAGGCGCGATTGTGCGGTAGCCAGAGCTATTGCGAAAGGAACCTCCATAGGGTTATCTACCAATATAAACGTATTAAGTCCGTTAATGTATAGGATATAGGCTATTTCTGCCCGATTTTTAATAAGGTTAATTGTATTATGGAGACCGTTAAAGAAGGCTCCCTTCTCTTATAGAACACTAAGCGAGACAATATTTATGAAGAAGTTAGGACAGTGATATACTTTAGTAAATATAATTATATAGGCTAAGTAGTTAGTTTAGGCGACTATAAGCTTAACTAATCTAACGCCAATGGCCTTTATTAGGCCTCCTCCCGTCTAAATTTAGATGGGTTTAATTTCCTAATACTAGACGAACTTCCTAATATCATTGCCTATATAAATATTCGAGCAACTGTCGGCTATCTAGGAGTCCTTAATATTCGTTCCTAAAGCTATAGCTACTGGCCTAATAACCTACGTAGCAAAGATCGATCTAGTTGCCGAATTGGTAGCCTAAGATAGGCGATTAAATGTCCCCTTGGAGGCCTCATTTGTATTTAAGGCTGCTCCATTACCTAAGCACTGAGGTTGCCTTTCTCCAGGTCTCCACCATTCGGGCCTTAGGTAGGCGTGCTTTATCTAGCAGCCCTCCTCGCCACCTAAATAACCTTACTTGCACTACCTATACCTATTTAAAGCATCCTTAGCAGAGCCTTAATTGCCTAATAAGGTACTATAACTAGCTTCCCTACCTCCGCCGCGACCATTGCCATAACTACAACCGTTACCGCGTCCTTAACCGGACTACTCATTCGAACGTAAGTCACCTGGTAGCTTATTAACCGAGGCAAAGCTCTTAGGTAAGTCCTTCTGCCGGGCCTTATTAGTAAGGTTAGCGATTAATTAGGGTAGTAAGATTATATAGCTATCGCGAATCTTATTACGTTGGATTTAAGCCTATATAGGGAAGTGTTTGTCAACGGCGTTAATAAATTAATAGTTAATGATCTTATTATCTAGGGTAAGCTTTACCTACTTAACTCCTTAAACCGCTTCTTAGTAACGGCTTAAGAAAATAGTAACTACCTAGTTTAATTAAAAGCGGAGCTTAACGAAAGTCTCCTATACGTTAGCCTTATAGATTAAGCCACGGGCCTTAAACATCTGCTTAAGGTAATTAATATAGTCCTTTGCTGTCTGCTTATACTTTAAGGCAGTAAGGATCTTATTATTAATTATACCAAGGATAACTAAACAGACTTTGCCGTCGTCCTTATCGAACTATTTAAACTCCTTATTATATTTGTTGGAGAGTGCCTTATTAGTTAAGCAAATTAAGTTATTAGTATCTACAATAATTTAAGACCTCTTAAGGATCTCATCTCGCTCCTCCTTGCTAGCGTCCTTTAGTACTCAATTAATAAATATCGTAGGTTTTTCTTCCTAAAGCTTTAGGTAGAGTGGGGCCGCATCTTCTTAAATAATATGCAGAAGGCCCTCACTACATAGGTACGTACTAAGCTATATCTAATATTGGTGCCAATTTAAACCGTCTTTCTTAAGGCGTTAAATGCCTGGATAGTCTTTACCCATAGCGACACGTAAATAAATGAATTTAATGCGTAAACAAAAGATTTTTAATACGTAAATAAACGATTTTAACGCGTAATTTTGATAATAAGGAATGACTTTGTACGCAGGTATGGTAACCCTTAATGCGGCCTATAGTAAGGCGTTAAATATAAAGCAGTAAGATATAACCTAGCATGGGTATAGTAACCCTTTATGCAACCTATAGTAAGGTGTCAATCTTCTAATGTCGCAGCTTGGTAGTAATAAGTGCTTATAACCTAATGAACTAGATCTAAGGATAAAAGAATGAATATAAATCTATTAAATCTATCTATGACGAATATAGGCCCTTATATAGGCCTATACTTACTAAGTCAGAAGTGGTTACTTACTAACTCTGACCACGATAGAAACAAAGGGAATCTGCTTATATAAGCCAGAAACGAATGTGGAGGACTCCTCTAGAACCATCGTCACTCTACACCTTCCTCCCTTTCTCCCTCCCTCCTCCTCCTTATAAGAGCTAGAGGCGCTCTAATACCCCTCCCTAGTCTTTACTAAGGGATCTATTAGTTAATATAGTGATATAAATAGCATCGGATAAAGAGACGGGTAAGAGAGGAGATAGGAAGGACGGAGGAATCTCTAGTAGGTGTTAGTTAAGCAACGTCAACAGCGGTTTTTGTTACCCAAAAATTGCGTTACGTAACGATATTTAGGAACGTAAATATGTACCTACTATATCAGATCCTACGTAGAGGGCTCTATATTAAAGCTCTGCAGTTTAAATATATACTAGATTCGTAACCAATATAATCCTTAAGCCTAGCTTAAGTAGGGCGCCTTGGTTACTATAGTAGATCCTTACTTAGTAGTAATTAAGGCGCCTTAATTTTACTACTACTTCTAAATTAAGCAAAAGCTTTATATAGGGGGGTCCTAGGGGGTCTCCCCCTGGAAAACCTTATCTCTATATATACTAGCGTCTATATATTGCTTGGCAGCATTTACCTTAGTAACGCACAATGCTGAGACCTCCCGCAATATTCGCGAATATCGAACGTAGTCACTACGTGGCTAATTCGCTTTTAATATCGCTAAACTTATTAATATTTATTATACATTTATCATCCATTCGTTTGAGAATTATTTTATAACGCTATTACCGCTTATAACCAACTAGGAGACTTGTATGCATGTATAATCCTAACGAGCAAACCCACCTAGACGACCTACCTTAACTACACCATCGTCTATAACCGCTATACCCTCCTCTACTGGTTTTATAATGCCGTTTGAGGCTAATATACGCGCCACTGCCGTAGAAGAGCGCGAAATTGCTAAAGAGTAAAGGGAACAAGCCCGAGATGAAAGGGAGATTTAGAAGTATAAGGAAGAGCGCGAAGCCCACCTAGCGGAGGAAGCTCGCCAGTATAAATACCACCTGGCTCGAATGGCTTAATTATAGTTAGGCTTGGCCGCTTCGGCCTTATAGGCTACCACAACAGCTACTATAGCTGATGTCCTTGGTGAGCCTCTCTCTTCTAGCGTAAAGTTACTTAAACTTCGCCTTCCTAGCGTTATAAAAAGGGATTACCTGGACATTTTTAAGGGTACCTTCGATCTAGTAAACCTCGCCCGTCTTTAAGTCCATACCGCTTAAATTAAGATCACTGATAAGATATGGATTAAGAATAGTACTCTAGTTATAAGGAAGGCAAAGGCAGATAGGAAGCTATTTATAGATAAAGGCGTCTGGTTTAAAGGTTTTACTAACTACATAGTTATTACTGGCACCCTCTATATATGCCCGCTGGACCTTATTACTAGTATACTTTTTTAAATAAACATAATTCGTACCTTATTAACCTAGTATATCTAGGTAGGTTATATACTCAACTTAGCACTTAACTATTATACCTTTGTGATAACCAATGGCTAACTAGAGCCCGCTAATTGGCAAATGCCAGCCTAGTATACAGCGCCATACCTTACGATATCTAGTGCTATCGGCTTTGCCGCCTTAAAGAGACCTAGGTTAGATACCTCCTATACCTCTAATACCTGCCGCAGGTTTAATAGCAGAGGCTGCGATAATATAGCTTGCAAATACCCGCATAAGTGCTTAAAGTATAGTAAAGATTATACTGTATTATCTAAAGCTTGCGCCTAGGAATAGTAAGGCGAACCTTATAAAGTAGGGTCTAGCCTAATAATAACACCAACTTTAATTATACGCCTAGGACCTAGGCCTAATACGTTACTATTATTCTCTACCTTTATAGAGGCGAAGGCTCTCTACCACTCTCCATTACCCCTAAGGATCTTAGCGTGGCACTTCCTTCTATCTAACTACCCGGGTAATCTACTAGCTACCTTAGTAGGCATCCTAACCTATAGCTACGAGATAGGAGCCAAGTCTATTCCTACCCCAAGATCTTGTAGGAACTATAACTCCTCTTAGGATAACGCCGACCTTATCTCTGAGAAGATAATATTAGACCTTAAAAAAGGACATATTAGAATCGCGATAGGGCCTATTATAGTCTTACCTCTTAGCCTAGTGCCAAAATTAGATAGAGGATACCGCCGAATTCACGATCTCTCCTTTTTACTAGCATCTTTAGTTAATGACGCAATCCTAGAAGAATATGGAGCACTAGTATACACTACAGTTACCGCTATTTAAGCCTACGTTATTTCTATAGGTTATGGATGTCTGCTGCTTAAAAGAGATATTAAAGACGCGTTCTGTATAGTCCCCCTATCTTATAGGGCAAGAATATTAATAGGCTTCTTCTGGGAAGGTGTTACCTACTAGGAATGCTGCCTATCCTTTAGTCTTTAAACTGCACCGCTTATATTTAACCTCTTCGCGGAAGGCCTATACTAGATACTCTATTTACAACTACCTTATAAGGTAAAATACTACCTAGATGACTTTATCTTTATCCTTACTAACCCGAACGACTTAGCGGCTATTACCTAGACTTATATCTCTGTTACTAACTTCCTAGGTATCCCTTAAAATGGCTCTAAAGACATAGCAGGAACTGTTATTAAAGTTCTAGGATATACTATTAATACCGTATAAATGCAAACGCGATTGTTACTACAGAAATAATTATATACTATTGAGAAAGTTACTACCACACTTTAATACGGCTTATTATTGTTCTTTTAAGCCTAGTAGCTTGCGGGCTACCTCGCATAGTGCGCCCACGTAATTAGACTTGGTTAATCTTACTCTAGATCCCTTTAGATCTTTATTACTGCTTAGCTGGAGACTCTAGTAAATAAGCATAAACCTAGGCGATTTAGCACTAAGTTGCGAAGTGACTTATATATCTGGCTTAACCTACTTACTATAAGTAATGGGGTATTATTCTTTAACGACGTTAAGCGTACCTGTATTTACCTCTTTACTAACGCCTCTACTCGGTTTGGGTTTGGTAGCTTTTACTTTTTTAAGAAACTTAAATATAAGGATAACTGGTAGTAGTATATAGCCAACCTCCCTTAATCTTAGGCGTTTAGTATATTACCTAAGCCCAGTTAATAAGTAAACTATATTAATCCAAAAGAGATACATACTATTACTTACGTATTTAATCTATAGTCTACCAACTAGCAGTATAGCGCGCTATCTATTCACACTAATAGTATAGTAGTTTACTAGGGTATTAAGAAAACCGTCGTCTATAGCGTAGTAAATGAATCGCTCCGTAAGATTATGCTAGCTGCTATAGCTTACGATATTATAATATCCGCGAAGTAGATCCTAGGTAATTTAAATAGCTTAGCTAATATACTATCTTAATTCTAGGCCGCGGCTATCTATTAGTTCTACCCATACTGGGCCCTTAATTTATTACTACTAAAGCTAATAAGTTTTTAATAGGTGCCGTAAACCTAACGGACTACTTATAACCGCCTATAAACTTTAAAGATAATATTAACGCGCTATCCAACCTCTACGCGCTCCTTTTTTAGAACGGCCTTACGCCAGTAACCTATAGGAACTATTCCTTAGTAGTTAATAGCTAGGAGTCATACTGCGCACTTAAAGGAGTCTCCCCCTACTTGGCTAAGCCGCGTAAACTAAGCAAATAGATTGCCTGCCGCGCGTTTAGTACCTCCTAGCCATAAATAGGTAGGCTTAAGGCCGAAACCTTATAAGCCTATATCTCCGTAATTCGCTCGCGCCATATAGATTATAGTATCTTAATTACAGTATTTAAGGATCCTATAGTATACCAATTACTTGCCAAAGCAGCCGCTATCTCTCCCTTAGTAAAAAAGGATAAGTAACCTATTACTAGGGATATTCTAGCCCAGGTAGTAACACACGGCCTATCGCTACCGGATGTTAACACTGATGCCGCATTTACCCTCGTATTTGCTAGATTTCTACAAATGGGTAAGATTACGTATACTACGGCGGAGCTTAAGAACCGAACGACCTTCCTAGCAAAAAAGGCCACTTAATATAATATTACCTTTACGCCTGGTGGGATAATATTCCGCCTTAAATAGAGTAAAGCTAATAAGCAACACTAGGGCGTTAACGTTGCTATCACGGCGGTAGGCGGCCTATTATGCCCAGTCGCTGCTATAACGAAGCTGTTTAACAGGGACCCTTAACCCCTTAACTCTCCCTTATTTAGTCTTAATGGTAAACGCTTTACCTCTCTAGGGGTTCGCAAGATCCTTTTCTCCCATCTAGTAGCTGCTGGGATTAACCTAAGTAGTTACTTAAACCACTCCTTCCGCCAGGGCGCTGCCCAGTTTGCTAAAGATTTAGGGTATTTATATTAGTAAATTTAGTAGCTAGGTCGGTGGTTATTAGAAGCCTTTCGCCTATATATTAAAACTAAGACCACTAACCTCCGTTGCCTTAACTCTTACTTTCAGCGTAGTATACCGCTCTTAGCGTAAGGATTACTATATAGTAGGTTAAGATATCAAGAGGGCCGCTAAGGCGCTAGTGGTTGTTAATTTGTATAAGCGGAGGTCGGAGGACGACAGGGTAAACGATATAGTGAAGTAAGTGAAGTGGATAAACTTAATGCAATTGATAATGTCTATCTACGGGGGATCGAGTCTCTATATACCTGGAAGACCCTAGTTCCGGAACGTCTACGTTCCGTCTTATATTCTAATACGTTACCTAATACACTAGGTGATACGTTACCTAACACACTAGGTAATACATTACCTAATATACTAGGTAATATATTACCTAATACACTAGGTAATACGTTACCTAATATACTAGGTAATATGTTACCTAATACACTAGCTAATACACTGGCTGATACTATCTGATACACTAGTTAATACACTAGTTAATACACTAGCTAATACCATCTAATACACCGCGTAAAGCCATAGGGTTCTTCCAGGGTGTTCTTATATAATGCTTATATAAGCAATATTAGAGATCATTATTAACATATATGCGCTGCATATATATAATATATACTTCTTACCTACAATAAGCTCTCCAACTAGCGTATTATTAGTAGTTAAGTTAATTACTGTTAATAATAATCTCTAATATTGCTTATGTAAGCATTATATAAGAACACCCTAGAAGAACCCTACGGCTTTACGCGGTGTATTAGATGGTATTAGCTAGTGTATTAACTAGTGTATTAGCTAGTGTATTAACTAGTGTATTAGCTAGTGTATTAACTAGTATATTAGATAGTATCAGCCAGTATATTAGCCAGTATATTAGGTAACGTATTACCTAGTATATTAGGTAACGTATTAGAATACGAGACGGAACGTAGACGTTCCGGAACTAGGGTCTTCCAGGTATATAGAGACTCGATCCCCCGTAGATAGACATTATCAATTGCATTAAGTTCATCCACTTCACTCACTTTACTACATCGTTTACCTTGTCGTCCTCTGACCTCCGCTTACGCAAATTAACAGTTACTGCATATAGTAAGTATATACCGAGATACTATACCAATATAGTAGTATATATAAGCACCGCTATACTTATTGCGGATATACCGGCGATACTATAGCCATATTAGTAGAGCCGTAGGTGCTACATATATGCAAAACGTACACTTAGTTAAGCGGTGAAGACACGGCCGCATATCTGCGTACCGTTAATAGCGATATTACACCTAAACTTTGGCTTAGCATATACTATATATAGGGTATATATAAGCAATATACACTATAGTGTTTACTAAGGAGAGCAAAAAGGCAGTATTAGGTAGGTCTAGTATATACTTATTATATGCCTGCGCAGTATATAAAGCTATATATACTTACGTCTTCCCCTAGTAAGAGCTGCTACGGCGCGCGCTATAGTTATTATAAGCATATACTATATATATGCAATTAAATAACTTACCAGGCGTTATCTAATTAGGGTTTAGATTTGGAATTAGGCCTATAAGGCTTTATAAGTAGGTGTCTATATATACTCCGCATATACTTACTATAGTAATAGCTAAACGGAGATAGATTAGCAGTAGAGGCCACCTATAGGTTATTAAAATCCGCAATTATAAGATTGCTTATAGTAAGCGTATGCGCGGCGTATACGATCATTAAGTTTATTATTAAAATTTTGCCCTAGTCTTTCCGTTAGCATATATAAGGCCTATACCTACATTACACTATATATACTTATGGCATACGCTATAATATTATAGAGAAGAAGTTATAGTACAACTATTATTATGGATATGCTACGCGTGTGCATAGGCCATATTTTAATAACTAACTACTATTACCTTATATAGCCACATTTAAGCATATACATAGCATATGCCCTAGTAACGCACTATAATATTTACAATTTATAAATTAACAACTTTATATTTTCTATTTTATTTAAATTGTATGTGCATTATATATACGGGGGCTAAGCGTGGTCTAAAGCTAAGCATAGTCCGAAGTTAAATTTAAAGTTCGGACTACGTTAAACTTTTAAACCACGCCGAGTTTTTTCGGACCACGCCGAGCTGTAACCCCCTACATAGGCAGAGACACGTGTAGACGCTATTAGGAATATAGCGGGGACCCAATATAGAGCTTCGTGTAGAGCCTCTGTACGTAAAGCTTCGCGCAGAGCCTTATACAGAGCTTCTATACGTAGAGCTTCGTATAGAGCTTTATATAGAGCTTCGTATAGAGCCTCCGTATACAAAGCTTCGCGTAGAGCCTCGTGTAGAGCTTCGTATAGAGCTTTGTGTAGAGCTTTATACAGAGCCTCTAAGTAATAAGACTATATAAGATTATATAAGATTGCGTAATTAGTATATAACTTTACCCTAATTGCATGTTAAGGAATATACAGTTAGCTTTTAAAGTTGTTAAGTAGGCTAACTGCGTGTTAAGGAATATCCGGTTAGCTTTTAAAGTTATTAAGTTAGTTAATTGCGTATTAAGTTAGTTAATTGCGTATTAAGTTAGTTAAATTGTATATTAAGTTAGTTAATTACGTATTAAGTTAGTTAAATTACATATTAAGTTAGTTAAATTGCATGTTAATTACGCGAAACGCGCCACATAAAGTCTACTTAAATCTCATCCTACGAATATTTTCCCGATATAGTACCTATATAAAAGCCGTTAAAAGAAAAGATCTATACCTCTGCTTAAAATTATAAGCGTTTTAAAACTTCTTACTAGCTAAAAGAAGAAGCTCCAATTATATAACCTAATTGCTTTAATAACTACTTAGCTACGAACACTATACAACTTAAAGACGGCGAAGACTTTAACGTTATTTAATACTAGTAGAATCGCTACTATAGCCAGCCTAACCTTACCCGATTTGCCCTTAATATTCTTATAATCCTACCTATATTAAATAACTGCGAGCGCCTATTTAGCAGCGTAAAGATACTACTTAAGGATTATCGCTCTTACTTATAGATGGATATAATTAAGGCAAATAAGTGTCTTCGCCACTTATATAGGCCTCCGCGGAAAGGCTTATACAATAATAAGGAGGTAGGGGTACTAGAGGGAGAGCCGGATAACCAGCTCTAATCCTTTAAGGAAGCTATAAAGGCTTAGCTGGCTACTTTATGTCAATAATAAGCTCTAATATTGCTTATGTAAGCGTTATATAAGAATACCTTAGAAGAACCCTACGGCTTTATACAGTGTATTAGATAGTATTAGCTAGTATATTAACTAGTATATTAAATAGTATCAGCTAGTGTATTGGCTAGTATATTAGGTAACGTATTACCTAGTATATTAAGTAACGTATTAGAATATAAGCCAGAACGTAGACGTTCTAGAACTAAGGTCTTCTATGTATATAGAGACTTAATCCCCCGCAGATAGACATTATCAATTACATTAAGTTCATCTACTTCACTTACTTCACTACATCGTTTACCCTGTCGTCCCCCGACCTCCGCTTACCTAAATTAACACTTTAAAGGCTACAGACGCCGCCGCCTAGTTGGTAAATAATAAGGATAATCTATAGGAGGAATACGCCGCGATTAAGGCCGACGGCAATAAGGTCGGAGTAGATAAGGTAGATAAGGTATATTTAACTAAATAGAGTTAATTTGGGGTGCAATTTTGGTAAGTATAACCCCCAACTACTTTCTTACCTTAACACTAAGACCGTACTAAGACTTACTATTTATAGTATATATTTACATCGGAGCTCCATGGAGCTCCTGGATTTGAGAGGTGCAAAATGGCTCTGGAGTGGATTTGGGTGTCAAATCCACTCCAATCCAATCCAAAAAGATCACTGGTAGGCGTTTCTGGTTGTGGTAGCTAGCGTTGTGGTGACGTGTCTTTAGGGGGTATATAACCAGCGGCGTCTCTGCGACGACGGCAGAGACGAAAGGGAGGTGACAGCACCTAGGCTCTCTAAAGCTATATAGACTCCGCGCCGGTATTATACATTATTTGAAGGGAGGATATTCTGGAAAGAGCATATTGTGGGGTTTACAAAATAGCTCATCGGAATTATAGTTGTTAACCCAGTATTCCATAACATCTTATGCTAAAGGATGGAAAGCCTTGTAGACCTGTAGTGCTCCCTCGATGATTTGTATGAAACCAAAGAAAACCGTCAGCAAGAGTAAAACAACCGCAATCCAGAATGTATACCACTGTACTCGCTTTCGCCTGTCATGCCACCATTGGGATATCCCTTTTGGCTCTGCTTCGTCAAAGATTTGCTTAAGAACAGTGAGCCTCTCGCGCCAAAACTGGAAATTTTCTATACGGCGTTCGTCCGCTTTTAGATGACCACACTGGATCGCCTTTTGATCCAGATTGTAGCTTCTTCTGATCTTACAGTACCATTTTTTAATACTGATGTCTGATTGGGGGAATAGGAGCGCAATAGTCATTAAGGTTTCTTTGGCTAAGCCATTTGGCAAGAGGGGAGTTTTGCTAATTAGACAAATTAGCTTCTATAACGGAAAAGGAAACCTTAAAGATTTAGAGAAGGCCTAACCTTTCCATTTGATGTTTTAAAAATTCGGCGTGATGGAATATAGCTACTCTAGTATCGCCATCTATTAAAAGCAGATGATCGGCTATATTCGAGGTCCATCTAGATCAAAACATAACGGAATATTAGCTTGAGTCCTTTCTTGCATTTTAGGGTACACAGCAACTCAACTCGATATCAATACCCGCAATCCTACGAAGATTGCGGGCGTTAAAAATCCTCTCTAATCTAACATAATCGCCGCTCGTTGTTTTCTTAAAATAGTCGCGGAGAAAGTCTCTCAGACTTCCCTCTGGCCAGTCTAACCTGTTCCGCGATATGAATCCATATTGAAGCTCGCCAACCTCCATCATGACCAGTAGCCTTACTGCGAGGTCAATAGAGCTATCAAGTAACTCATTGTGGTTAGCTGGCTTTGGGTCCGGTAGCTTCTTTCCCAGATGCCGCTTAATTTCTTCTCTCGTTAGGTCTACTCTTATATATTGGACAATGTCGCAAATGTCGCGGTGTGTTCTGGCCAGAATATGGCCGCCTTCGTCATTTACGGCAAGCCTACACTGGTTTGCATAGTACATGAAATACGGGTTGAGACTAAAATAGCCCTTCTCGAGGTTTGCAGTTTTAACAGGAACCTCCCAGAATGTATTAACGATCTCATATTGGATTGCAGTGCCAGTAGGAGGAAGGTGGAGTGGGCCATTCATGGATATCGATGTAGCGATTTGTGGGAGTGGTATTGATGTAGTTGACATAGCGAGGGCCGTCATCAGCGGGTTCCAAGTCGGGAATGTTTGACGCGGAAACTAAGTCACAAGGTTATTGTGGAATCCTTGAGCTTTAAGGCTCTATCCTGTCTCCTTCATATACTCTCTGGCGCATGGAAGGCTATGCAAAAAACATCACCAATAGGATGCGTCTTGCTTTCCCGGTGATACCTCAATTACTCGATTGTGCAGAGGTTGGGTGACTTGGATTGCATTGAGGGCTTCGTGGCTCCGTTGGAGGGCACCCTTCGCTTGGACTATTGAGAACTAAACTAATTAAGAAGCGCCTCCTAAATCCAGATCCCCTTCGACCCCTCCATGATTTGGCAATCCTCGCCTCGACTGGTCAGTAGTATTGGCGTTCGGGCCACCTCGTGCACAATCCCACCTCGTGCATACTGCAGTTTTCTTATCTTCTGCAAATTCGCTTGATAAGAGCCGCACACATCAAAATATCTTCTTTGTACGGAGGTCGTTGTCATAAGTTCTTGCACCTTCCTAATTAGGAAATTAAGCGACTGCGCACGCGCAATCACGGGTGCGCAGCTATCAGCCTACCCCACGTAAATTTAGGCACGATCCCGCTACAAATGCGTAATTTTTAGCACTGCTACATAAGCTGTAATACCGGCTGCGTAAATTACAGCACTAATAAATTTTAATAAATTTTAAGTTATAATAACTACTTTAATACGATTAATCATATAATAGCTTTAACTTAGAATTCATATAGAGTTTATAGGATTTTATATAAAAATATAAAAATACTTATTTAATAATATACTAAGAGAGTTAGTAACTTAACTTCCTAATTAGGAAGGTGCAAGAACTTATAACAGCGACCTCCGTATATAAAATCAAATATAAATCAAATATTCCTATATGCCCACGACTTTTTTTAACTACAATGCCCTTTAGAATTCCTCCATATCGCGTCTTTTAGATCTACGTCGCCTTATACTACGGTTAGAAGGCTACATAGATTACTGCAGCTACTTAAGTATATTACTTAACTGTATATCGCATAAGAACCTCCCTAGATATATAGGGTACTCCATACCCCCCCTATATTGCTTAGCAAGGAAGGCCTTAAGCACTAATGCATAAGCAGGTTCGCGATAATTAACGTTATAGTATTGTGGCTATTTCTTATAAATACTATAAGCTCTACTTATATTTCTTACTAATCACCCAACTACCTTCCTTAACAAAATGGCATGGTTTCTATATAATAAGTTTAACTTAATTATAGGGCTCTTAACTATATAGAAAACTCTTACGCGTCTATAGTAGAGTTAAAAAGTTATATAGAGGAAGGCGGCTAAGCGGGTAGAGGATCTTTATGCCTTATAGAAGGGCCGTTAAATTATATAGGATATTAATTAATTAATCTTTATTAACGAATTAGGAGCTAATAAGAGGACTAGCTATAAGAAGTTTGGGTAAAGTCCTATTACTATACCAGCAATAGAAGTCTCCTTAATTTAACGCTTTAAGAGGTAGAGTATATGTTACGGCTTATACAAATGCCTCTAAACCAAAGCTTATAGAATGCTATATTACGAAGATACTAAGCTAAAGAGAAGGAAAAGGGGTCGCTAGGACCGATGTAAATAAATATATAAGGTAAGCCGCTAAGGCGCTAGCTTTGGGCGGGCTAATTATAGGTTAGCAAAATATAGTAGAATTTAGCAGGTAACGTACGATAGCGCCATTACATCACCCCCCTCTTTAAAAGAAAGCCTGCCTTTAGGCTTAGTTAGAAATATAGTAGTACTAGGCTTATAAACATAGAATTATAAAATATAAAATAAGGAGATAAAGGGGATATAAGTACGTTTAGATTAAGTATAAAGGGCAATTATAGGCTAAGTGGAAGTACTAGGCTAGAAAGAGTAGCCGCTAAAAGTCTTAGTACGGATTTAACTAAGTAAATAACTTTAACCGGCGGTTAAAGTTCCTAGATATCTAAAATTTTATAGTATTAGTAGAAAACAGCAGAATATAGCAGAATTTGGCAAATAGCTATATTAGGGCTTTGGGGCGTTTTTGTCCCTATATTCTTCTAGTAACTTATTATCTTTATTATACTAGCATTCCATCTATTTATTTAGGTATTTTAGGGGTTTAGGCGTATTAGGGTATTAGTTATAGAATTCTTTAAGCTTCTAGGGGTAGCCTATAAAGTTCTATATAGGGTACTAAGTTAGATTAGGATTATAGCCCTTCTATTAAATATAGTATTTTAGCGTTCCCTATACTATCTTATAGGCCAGTATTTTGTTAACCTCTTATTTATTATTACTATTTACTTAAACTAGTAGGGGAGGCTCGTTCTTTTATCTAGGTAATAGGTTATTTATAGCTTTCCGTAACTTATCTAGTAAGAAAATAAAGTAAACCCTAATTAAATCTGGGAGCTTTATTTTATATAAGTTGCCTATTTTTTTAAAAACCTTATACGGTCCTACTATCTAATAGTCCAGCTTATAGCTAGGTCGTTTAGTCTTCTAATTCCTTATTATAACCTAGACTATATCACTAGGGGTAAAATTAGGCTCTTAACAGTGTTTATTTGCCTACTATTTTATTAACCTTTAAGCTTTTTCTAGGTTCTTATAGGCTACCATCTAGACTTCCTCTAATTATTTAGTATACTATTAGGCCTTAGTATAGGATAGCTTCTCTTATATAATTTAGGGTTCTTTTAGCCTTTTTTAGTTAAAGCTTATATAGGGTAAGTATTCTATTTCTAGCTAAATTGGGGTAAACCCTATAGAGTTATAGGGTAGGGTTACTTACGCGTAGTCTATTAAGGGTAGTAGTTTAGACTAGTTATTCTAGAAATAGTTAATAAAGGGCCTAAGCCTCTGGTCTAGGTACTAATTTATAATCTCTATCTAACCGTTTATCTAGGGGTAATAAGCCGTAAAAAGCTTTAGCTTAATACCTAGAATCCGGGTAAACTTATTCCAGAAGGCTGATATAAACTATAGCCTATAATTAGATATAATAGTATTTAGTAGTCTATAGATTTAGTAGACGTAATAAATATATAGCTAGGCTGCCTTTTTAGCATTAATGTTCTTATAATAGGGAATTAAGAATAGGCGTTTACTAAAGTAGTTAACTATAACTATAACTATATCATATCCGTTACGGTCCCTAGGTAGTTTATAAAAGTCTATAAAAATATACTACTAAGGGCGCTCTAGTATTAGGAGTAGCTTAAGTAGTCCTAGGGTCTTATCCCGTGGGATTATAGCTCTCTAGCAGTCTTCGCAGTTCCTTATATATTAATTAATATCTATAACTATTCTTAGCTAATAATAGCGGCAGTTAATAATTTTACGGGTCTTATTCTTACTAGGGTATACTATAAAGACTTAACAATAAGCTTCGCGGATTAGTTTAGTCTATAAATTATTAACATTAGGGACTATAAGCCGCTCTTAGTATAGAAGTAATCCTTCCTCTGTTTTAAAATTGGGGTTTCCTTTTATAGCTTATTTATAAAGGGCCCTTAAAGTATTAGCCGTGCGGTTTATAATTAGGAGGCGGTTAATTAGCCCTATTAGCTTATTTAAGGACTCCTCTATTAGTACTAGCTTATTTTACTAGAAGTCTAGCTCCTTAAGGATCTATAGGTTAAGCTATTCTAAATAAAGGAGGGCGCGCGTCTAATATTAGGTCTTTAGCTTATCCTAAGGTCCTATATCTTATTCTCTTTAGGTTAGGGCATTAGCCTTAAAGTTTTACTTACTAAAACGATATATAATTATAAAGAAGGGTTAGGAGAGTATTTTAGCCTATTAGGCTTATTATTTAGTAAGCTGCTTTATAATTATAAAGTACTTTAGGGCTTTATAATCTATATATATCTTAATCTGGGAGTTCGTACCTTTAAGCTCTACACTCTATTAAGAAAGTAATTAAATAATAGCTAGCATTTCTTTATTATATATTTTATAGTTATACTTAGCCGGGTTTATTATCTTTAAAAAGAAAGCTATAAGGTACTATTCGCCGTCTAAATATAACTGCAATAGGATTCCCGCTATAACCCTATTAGAGGCATCCGTTTCTAGCATTAATTTAAGGTTTAGGTTATAGTAATAAAGGATTAAGGAAAAGATAAGCTAATTCTTTATCTTTTTAAAGGCTTTTATATAGCTATTATTAAAGATAAAAGGCGTATCCTTCCTAGTTAGTTATATAAGAGGTTTTACTATAATTCTATAGTTACGGATAAATTAGTAATAGAAGTTATAAAAGCTAAGAAATAATTAAATTCCTTTTACTATATAAGGGGGCTTCTAGTTATAGATTACCTCTACCTTTTTAGGGTTAACCTTAATTCCTTTTATAGTTATAATAAACCCAAGGTATTTTATACGTTTTACCCTAAACTTATATTTCTTAATATTAACTTATAAGCCTGTATTTCGTAGTCTCTTTAGGACCTTCTTAATATAAACTTAATACTTAAGTTTGTCGTCTAAGTATATAAGAATATCGTCTAGGTATACTATATAGAATTTATTAAGGTAATTAAAAAGAACGTTATTTATATACCTTTAGTATATAGCTAGTCCGTTTATTAGTCTAAAAAAAAACTTTATATTTATAGGAACTATAATAGGTATGGAATATTATTAAATATTTAAATATAGGGTTTATCCTAATTTAGTAGAAAGCTTAGCAGATATTAAGTTTAGTAAAGATCTTTACCTAGTTTAGACGTATAAGGGTCTTATTAATTAAAGAAATAGAATACTAGTCCTTTTAAGTAATAGCGTTTAGCTTTTAATAGTTAATATAAAAATAAAGGCCTCTATTAGGCTTTTTAATAAATAGAATAGAGGAAGTAAAAGGGGCTTAACTTAACTCAATAAACCCTTTATCTAGGTTATTATTTAAGTACTACTTTGTTGCTTTTAGCTTATCCATTAATTAATAGTAGAGGGGGCTATAGCCTAGCGAGTTATTAGCTTTTAATTAAATCTTATAATTATATATCCGGTAGGGGGGTAACTTATCTAAGGCCGCCTTTAAGAATGCATCCTTATAGTTTATATAAATAGTAAAAAAAAGGTGTTTAACTAGTTCCTTATCGGTTTCCTTAGCTAGCCTTTCCTCTCTATTATTAATAATTTGGTTAATCTTATATAGGCTTATTATAAAGACCTTATTATCCTTCCGGTATATATTAAAGTAAAATACTATAGTACTAATTGCGGCAATATCTATAGTAGGGGGGTTGCCTAATAATAGGGGCGTATATAACTTTAGGGACTTCTAGGGTACTGGCGTTATTATTACTTCTTTTAGCTCCTATTATATCTTTTAGAGGTTATCCCTTATATCCTATTAATATATTCTTTTCTATACCGGTTAAATCTATATAATTTAGATATTATCTATATTACTATCTATCCCGCTTCTATATATAGAGTCCTCTTTAAATATAGCGCTTTAGGAAAGTATTTTTATTGGTATAGAGTTCTTTCTAACTTCGCGGCGGGCGTTTTTTTAGGTAAAGGCTAGGTTACAAGCCCAGACATTCTACTAGTAGGTAGGGTTAGCCCTTATAGCTAGTATCTTACAGTTAGTTTAGATCTCCCTAATAAAGGAGGGTAACCTTAGTCTATTCTCCGGCTAGATAAACCATTTTTATTATATACTTAACTAAATATTAAAATAGGACATCTATTTTTATCTAAGGATTATATTATAGGACCCTAGGTCTAGGATGCAAAAGGGGATACTATATTAACGTTATCCGTTAAGAGTAATATATAACTTTAAGATATAGGTAACGGGCTAACTAGCTTAGCCGTTATAGCCTTTTACCTAAATAGGCTTCTCTAGTCGGATGGCTTCTATATTTAGAAACTTAGTAATATTATTTATATAGGTAGTATTTATAAAGGCGAAGCTATTTGCTCTAGTGTTAATAAGGGCGGTTATATTAACTCTATATCTATTTTAAGATACTATATATAAAACTATAAAATACTTTCCACCTATTAACTAACTAAGATTAATNTCTTTAANATTNATAGGGTANNNTAGGGGGGAGTCTTTNNCTAGGGTTNTTCTTTTNCTAACTTATNNGACGTTTNTCCTTCCTCTATCTCCTTAATATTGCCTATATCCTTTAGCTCCGGGCAGGACAAGGTAAAGTAACCCTACTTATTACAGTTATAGCATATAGGGTAGGCTATAGTCTATAAGCGTCTTTAACTAATCCGTAATTAAGATAGGCATTATTATCCTTGTTAACTATAGGAGTAGTATTAAGTTAGCGGGCTAAAAAGTAAGTAGATTATTATAGATAGACCGTTTAAAGCGGTCCTATAAAGTAACTAGCTCTATAATAGGGCTATAAAGTAAAGTAGTTATAAACAAGGAGCGTAGCTAAGCGTTATTAGTAAAAATATAGACCTTTATTAAGTAATTAATCTACTTTTAATTATTCTTTAGTAGCCCTAGGGCCATATAGGCGGGTATTTAGTAAATATAGTATATAGGTCTTTTACAGATATAAGGACTTTTAGGTTATTTTATATGCTAGTTAAGGCGGTATAAGGTATAGGTTTAATATAATATAGTATTACGAAGTAAGTATAAGCGACGATAATATATAGCAAAGTAGATATTATTAAGCTATATATATAAACTGTGTAATAAGATTAAGAAATTATATAAGGAAAGAAGGTAGGAAAACAGAAAGAAAGGGTATATATTATTAAGTTAGTTACTTAGTTAATATATACACAGAGTAGAATAGAATTTAGATTATAGTCCTAGCAGAACTTAGCAGGATTTAGTAAAACTTGGCGGAATATAGTAGAATGTAGTAGATTACTATTAGATTGCCATAAGTCGCGGCAAATTGCAGTCTTATAATTAGTGGAAATAGGTAGGCGTATATAAGGTATTACGGGGGTATCTCGTAACAATAGCGGTATACTAATATCTCTTTAATATCTCTTTAAACCCCTTCTAAGACGAGCCCTTATAATCTCCCTATTATAAAGTTATAGCGATTAGGGGCCGACTATAAGAAGGGAGGGAGTAATATAAGGGATATTATTGCGGATGCCTTAGGTTGCCCTTAGGATTACCCCTAAACACCCCTTAGATAGTTGCTAGTTATATATTAGAGGCACGTATCTATAGTATATAGTCTTTACAATTCTAAAGGCCTTACCTCCTTAAGGATACTTCTCTCTTACCAATTAATTTTATTCTATAATTGTGTCCTTATAGCCCCCTATTTATAAAGTCCCCTTATAATATATTAGTAATATACCGCAATTCTTTTATTAATAAGAGAAGTGTACTATTTTACTATTTAAGGAACCGGGTAATACGCGGGTAATATATTGTAGTACTCTATTAATAAAAGAAGCCGCTAGTTTATAATATAGGAACTAGGCAATATATAAGCTAATATTTAGAATACTCTACTTATAAGAGGAGCCTATTAGCTTATAATATAGGAACTAGGCAACGCATAATCGGATATATTATAGTGCTTTATTAATAAGCGACGCCTACTAGTTTGCTATTTAAAGACCTAAATAATGCGCTAGGCCATATATTATAGTGCTTTATTAATATAGTAAGTCTACTAGCTTATAATATAGAAACTAGGTAATATATAAGCTAA
Source organism: Cenococcum geophilum 1.58 (assembly GCF_001692895.1). NCBI lineage: Eukaryota > Fungi > Ascomycota > Dothideomycetes > Gloniales > Gloniaceae > Cenococcum > Cenococcum geophilum. The sequence goes on from NW_027137640.1 coordinate 540,966, forward strand.
TATATTAAAATAATCTGCTAATGGGTAACGCCTACTAGCTTATAATTTAAAGAATTAGGTAATATACCTAGTAATATATAATAACTTTATACTTAGTAATAGAAGTTTATTAGCTTACTACTTAAGAAATTAGGTAGTATACTAGGTAATATATAGTAATTTCGCACTTAGTAATAGAAGTTTACTAACTTATTACTTAAAAAACTAGGCAATATACTAGGTAATATATAATAATTTTATATTTAGTAATAAAAGTTTACTAACTTACTATTTAAGAGACTAGGTAATATACTAAGTAATATATAGTAATTTCGCGTTTAGTAATAGAAGTTTACTAGCTTACTACTTAAGAAATTAGGTAATATATTAAGTAATATATAGTAATTTTATACTTAGTAATAGAAGTTTATTAGCTTATTACTTAAAAACTAGATAATATACTAGGTAATATATAATAATTTTTTATTTAATAATAAAAGTTTACTAGCTTATTACTTAAGGAACTAGGCGTATACTAGGCAATATATAGTAATTAAATTCTACTAGTTTACTCTTTAAGGTAATAATCTTATTATATTAGAGCTCCTATATTAGGAAAATATTTATAAAATAATATTTAAGTAGACTTTATTTAGCGCGTTTTGCGTAATTAATATATAATTAACCCACTTAATATATTTAAAAGTTAAATAACACGTAGTTAACTAACTTAATAACTCTAAAAGCTAACTATATATTCCTTAATATACAATTAAGGTAATATTATATAGTTTTATTACTTAAAGGCTTTATATAAAGCTCTATATAAAGCTCTACGTAAAGCTTTATAGTAGGTCCCCGCTATATTCCTAATAGCCTCTATATATACCTTTACCCTATATAACTACCTTATTTTTTTATAACCCTTTTCCCCTTATATCCTCTCTCTTTAAGGAAGTACTAAAATAGTAGTTAGTAAAAGACCGTTGCTAAAACTAAATAACTATCGCTAAAACTAAATAACTATTATTAGAACTAAACGACTATCGCTAAAATTAAATAACTGTTACTAGAACTAAACGACTGTCGCTAAAACTAAATAACTATCGCTAGAACTAAATGGCTGTCGCTAAAACTAAACAACTATTGCTAGAACTAAACGACTATTATTAAAACTAAATAACTGTCGCTAGAACTAAATAACTATCGCTAAAACTAAATAACTATTGCTAAAACTAAACGACTATCGCTAAAACTAAATAACTATTGCTAAAACTAAATAACTGTCGCTAGAACTAAATGACTATCGCTAAAACTAAACAACTATCGCTAGAACTAAACGACTGTCGCTAGAACTAAACAACTATCGCTAAAACTAGATAACTATTACTAGAATTAAACGATGACTGTTTAAATAACTAGCTAGTAAACACTATAAACAATTTAATTAATTAATTAATCGATTAAATTAAACTAAGGCTTTAATATTAGCCTATTATAAAATCGAATTAAAGCCTTTTAGGGAGGCACCCTAAACGGCTACCGTTTAAATATAATTAGGGCCTTTAATTAAGTTAACCTTTCCCCTAAATTAAATTATATACTAATATAGGTAGGCAGGCAGGTAGGTAGGTAGGTAGGTAGATAGGTAGGTAGGTAGGTAGGTAGGTAGGTAGGTAGGTAGGTAGGTAGGTAGGTAAGTAGGTAGATAAGTAGGTAGATAAGTAGGTAAGTAGGTAAATAAGAGAAGACCGTTACTAAAACTAAATAACTATTGCTAGAACTAGATAACCGTTGCTAAAACTAGACCACTATTACTAAAATTAAATAACTGTTACTAAAGCTAAATAACCGTCGCTAGAATTAAACGAGTGTCGCTAGGGTTAGATAACCGTCGCTAAAACTAGATAACTGTTTCTAGAGTTAGACAATAATAACTAGCTAGTAAATACTATAAATAATTTAATTAACCGATTAAATTAAGGTAATATAGATATATAGGCATAAATAGGTAGATATAAATAGGTAGGTAAATATAAATAGGTCTATATCTACTACTCTTAGTAGCTACTTTTTAGCTATATATATAGATTATATAAAGAAGTATATATAATTTACCTTACTAGGGCCACTAGAGAATCTAAGAAAGGCCCCCCTAAGTCACTCCTTAAACCACTCTAAAAGGTCTAAACAGCCTACCTTTAGAGTATAATAGGCGGATATAAGCGAACGGCTACAGCACTGCTTAAGAAGGAAGCCAATATTCCCCCCTATAACTATATATTAAAGCCGCTGTAATATAAAGGGCGTAAAATAAACGCAACTCTAATATTATAAAGTATATTAAGATACGCCTAAATAAACCATAGAGGGATATTAGGGCGCCCCGTGGGAAAATAAACTAATAACCCTAAAGTAGGGAAGATATATTAGAGAAATAGGTAAAGAAAGCAGAAGAAGAATAGTGCTGCTTTAGGGCCCAGGCCTATATAGAGGAGGAAGGGAGACGCGTAAGAGGCTAGTAAAGATAATAGTAAGAGAGAAAAAGGAGCTAAAGTAGAGTATAAAAGAATACTAAGAAACTATCTACTATAATATAATACTGGTTAGACTAACGCTAGAGAGGTATATAGGAGTTAAAGATATAGAGGCTAACTAAGGTAAGAGGAACCTAAGCCGTAGTATGGTTAATACTATAGGGGGTAAATACTTTAGGGTTTTAAGAAGGCCTAATGAAGGCAGAAAATATAATAGTAATACTCTTAAGAATAGGAATAATAGGACCAAAAGACTGGCTCTACTAGGTAGGTATTTTAGTAGGTAGCCTAAAATGCAAATATAGCTAGCTAAGACAGACACTAAAATACGTAATACTGTTATGCCCCTTATGCACTAACTAAGAAGTAATGCTCTTAGTAGCTAGCATAGAGAACTATAATACACTACTCTTAATATAAAAAGGCCTTAAGGCGGTTACCTAGTAGCTTATTAGCTAAAATATACTAAACNAGTTCNGGGTTNTAANGGAAATANTAATAAANGGTAGGGGGGCNAGTAANNGGNGCCCCNNAATAACTCTATAGTAGTAGAGTAAAGTTTACAATACTAGCGTGTCCGTAGGCTTATTATAGCAGCAGTGGTTCCTAAAAAGGTTAAAAAGTAAGGTAATAGGAGCACTATAGGTAACTCGCAGGCGCCTTATAGGCACTTTATAGGCAAGTCCTAAAAGGCGGGGAGATAGATTACGGGGTTTTCTTAAATAGAGTTTTCTCCCTATATGTATATAAGGAGTAGTCCGCGTAGGCCTAATAGGGATCTAAATCGGACGTTAAGCAATAAATTATTATTAATTTACCTTACTAGCCTTATAAATGGCTTTAAAGTATCCTTTATTTATTATCTAAATATACTATTAATATAAAAGAGGTAGATAGTTCTAAATATAATTATAGTTGCTAAATGTGTAAGTTGTGTATAGGCTACACGTAGGCTATGTATTAAAAAAATATTATATAGGCTAGTCGGTTAAGTTACTAAATACCCTTAACTACGCGCTAATTATATTAACTATTAACCATTAAGGTCATTAATAGGGGATAATATTTTGCCAATATAGCTAAAGTTATAATTAATATAGACTTTAGATCTAACTATTTAATTAGTAGAGCGGAGTAAATATAAAGTTAATACGGCTTTTAAAGCTTTAGATTTATACCTAATTTAAAATATAACTAAGGAATAATAGATTACTAGTAACTCTATACTTAATATAAGGCCAATTAATAACTTTTAGAGCTCTACTACTAACTTGGTATCTATTAAGGGGCGTATTAGCTATAGAATTTAAAATACCTACTTTGTTATAGGACACCCCTATAATACCTTATACACGTCTACCTATTTCCACTAACTTAGCAACTAAAGACCGACTACAAGACGGCAATTTAATGGCAATTTGCGGCAATCTACTATATGCTGATATATTCCGCTAAGTTCTATTAAATCCTACTAAGTTCTACTAGGACTACTACTTAAATTTTATTCTACTCCGTATATATATTATTAATAGGGGGGAGGTACTTAGGTAGTCTTTTAAGCTTAGTAATATATTATGTAATAATATATAGGCTATTATATAGATACCTTCTTAGGGCCTTTAGGTTTCTAAAAATTTTCCTTATAAAGTATTATATATATTATTTCTATTAGCCTACCCAGCGTTTAATATATATTAAATAACCAAGTCAATAATATATACCCTTTCTTCCCGTTTTCTTACCTTCTTTCCTTATATATATAACTTAATAATATCTACCTTACTATATATTATTGCCGCTTATACTTACTCCGTAACGCGCTTATTCTACTACTATTCTCTTTATACTAGTATATAGCTTGTTTTAGATATATACCCCAATTGTAATACTATAGTTACGTTTACATACCTTATATAATGTTATTATTTTAACCTTCTTAATCGCGATAAGCTTTTTAGGGGGTTTATATAAAAGGCAAGTAAAGATATAGAAAACGCCGATTATAAAGAGGAGACTTTATTACTATATTAAAGTACGGAGTTGCAATAGAGGCTTAGTAGCAAAGAGGGGCTCTTTTAAATTACTTATTAATATTAATTATGCATTAATATACGAAGTTAAATCTAGAGCCTTATTAAATAATTAACTAAATTACAGATTTAAATAAGCTATAGTAGTAGCCGCTATTAATTATAAAACGGGTAATATTAATAGGTGTATAAATCGAACAGTTATAATATAGAGGCGATTTATAACCAAATAGTAAGGAGCTTTAAGCTCTATATCCCTTTATTTAATAAAAGAGGCGTTTTATATTAAGCGCTTTAGGCGCTCTTACTTAGGTTAGCATACTATAGGTACCCTAGCTAGCGTAATTTTATTAGTAAACCTTACTAAAACGCGTTAACTTATAATGTTGATAAAATGCTATAAAAGGCCACTACCTATATATATATTTAAGGAAGTTAGGCAAAAAGTTATAATATATAATATTATAACTGTAGGTTTCTGCCCTTCCTCTATTAAAGTCTTCCCCTAAATTATTACTACCTATCTACTTTATACGCGTTTTTAATATTAATAAGAATAAGCTTTCTTTTTAGATCTTACTACTAAACACTATCTATCTATCTATTACTTACTCTCTATATTAGAACTAATTTCCCCTTAACTTAACTATATACTAGCCGTTAACCTATTTTTAAAGTAAACATCGCAATAGTATATATACTAATAAGGAGTTATAGATATCTTACGCTAATTGGTTATTATAGATAAATAAAACCCTAGGTATATAGCTACCCTAGCTAAGTATACTAAACGTCCCTATGTTAAAAAGGCGTTACTAAGGAATAGAGATAGGACTACTAAGCTAGCTCTAAAGCCGTAAAAGAAGAAAGTGGCGAATAGTTGTTAAAAGGAGATTAGAGGGTTTCTAATTAAGTAGAAGAAGAACATTAAGATAGCTAAAGCCATAATAATAGCTTAACTACCTATTCTATCTTACCGGCCGCTAAAAATGCCGCTATATATAATCTAAAAAGAACTAAGTTAAATAAAAAATAGCGCTACGGAGATAGCTATTATAGAAACTATAAAACTATAAATCCCAGCGTTTCCTACCTTTAGTACTAGGGGGCTAGGCTAGCTATCCCAAGCCTTAACGGGCCAGAAGTGGCGCCGCGCAATATTATTAGACCGTATAGGGATATAAGGGTCACAGGGGACACAAGGGAGAGAACGCCTTATAAGAAGACCCCTATAGACAGCTATAGCAAGCTTAAAACCAGGACAATTAAAAATTAGATTTAACGCGGTAAATATATTATTTATAGCTGACCTATTAAGGGTATATAGCTAGCTAGTAAGAACAGGGGAGGAACCGGAGATAATAACAGATTTAGATATAGAAGCGCTAGTAAGAATATAAGATATAGGAATAGAAAGCTCTATATAAAATAAGTAGTAACTAAGGTATAGATATAAGAGATAGAAGTTCTAAACATCTTAAAGAAAGTAGAAATAGAAGAAGTAAGGAATAAATGAGAGGCGAAGGACTCTTACTAGGGGTCCGCTACCTATCTATTATATAGTATAACTGCGGTAATATAAACTACTATCTTATAAGGCCTTTACTAGATAGTCTAGACCTAGAGAAATACTATATCCTTACTATATAAGAGCCATACTATAATACCTATATATAATTAATATACTGCCCCTAAGAATTCTAGCTTCTATATAAACTAAAAGCAGCTATATATATATACTTTATAATTAGTAAGGCTATTAGCCTATCCTTATAGTTATAGTAGGTAGTTAACCTAAATATTATAGTTATAATAATCTAGATATATATAGGGGACTGGTATAAATTATTAATATATATAACCTTAGGGTTAAAAGGGTCCTATAAATAGAGAATATTATATTAGTAATAAGCTTACTAGAAACTAAAGGTATAGAGTTTATCCTATTAGGAGATATAAACCTCTACTACCCGCGGTAGGGGGGTATCTATATTACTACTAATTAATAGGTAAAGTGCCTACTAAGAGCTATAAACGCCTAGGGCCTTAAGTTAGCTACCCCCCTAAGAGCAACTATATAGTAATAAGGAACCTCTAGAAGTATAATTAACCTTATATTTATAGACAAAGGCCTATACTAGAGACTTAAAAGGTATAACCCTAAAGAAGAATAGGCACTCGCCTTAGACTATATCCCTATCTAGATACAGCTAGATTTAGATATTAAGGCGTAACTAAGTAGTAAAAGATACGTAATAAGGAAGCTTAAGACAGACAGTTTCCTTAATATAGTTAAACAACAACTCTAAGACCTAAAAGAAATCCACCTAATTCCAAATAAGTGAGGCTTATTAGCTACCCCTAAGGAAATCAACTAAAGACTAGAAAGGATTTAGGTAGTAATTAAAAACGGGCTAAAAGAGTACTGCCCGGTTTTAAAACCGGGCCCCTATACACGATATATATAGTCCGTATAATACGCAGTTCTTATTACTAGCTAATAATAAGCAAGAAGGAAATATATAAGTAGCTATAACCCTAAAAACGAGAGATAATATAAAGATATAAGAAACCAGTTAAAGAATACCCTAAAGAAAAAAGTAAGGAATAACTAGAGACGGTTTATAAACGAGTATACTTTTAACCTAAGCCTCCCCTATAATAAGGGCCCGACACAAGAGACAGAAGTTCTAAATGTCCTAGAGAAAGTGGAAACAGAAGAAGCGAGGAACGAAGAAGAGGCGAAGGACCCTCGCCGGGGGTCCGCCACCTATCCATTATATAGTATAACTGCGGTAATACAAACCACCGTCTTGCAAGGCCCTTACTAGACAGCCTAGACCTAAAGAAACACTATATCCTTGCTATACAAGAGCCGTATTACAATGCCTATATATAATTAACATACTGCCCCTAAGGATTTTAGCTCCTATACGAACTAAAAGCAGCTATACGCGTGTGCTTTATAATTAGCAAGGCTATTAGCCTATCCTTATAGTTATAGCAGGCAGTTAACCCAGATATTGCAGTTATAACAATCCAGACATATAGGGGACCAGTATAGATTATTAATGTGTATAACCCTAGGGTTAAAGGGGTCCTATAAATAAAGAATATTATATTAGCGATAAGCTTACTGGAAACCGAAGGTATAGAGTCTATCCTATTAGGAGACATAAACCTCTACTACCCGCGGTAGGGGTATATATATATTGCTGCTGAACGATAGGTAGAGTGCCTACTAAGAGCTATAGACACCTAGGGCCTTAAGCTGGCTACCCCCCTAGGAGCAATTATATGGCAATAAGGTACCGCTAAAAGTATAATTAACCTTACATTTATAGACGAAGGCCTATACTAAAGACTTAAAAGGTGCAACCCCGAAGAAGAATAGGTACTCGCTTTAGACTATATCCCTATCTAGATATAGCTAGATCTGGATATTAAGGCGCAACCTAATAGTAAAAGATACGTAATAAGAAAGCTTAAGATAAACAGCTTCCTTAACATAGTTAAATAATAACTTTAAGACCTAAAAGAAATCCACCTAATTCTAAATAAGTGAGGCTTATTAGCTACCCCTAAGGAAATCAACCGAAGACTAGAAAGGATTTAGGCAGTAATTAAAAACGGGCTAAAAGAGCACTGCCCGGTCTTAAAACCGGGCCCCTATATATAATACGCATGGTCCGTATAATGCGCGGTTTTTATTACTAGCTAATAATAAGCAAGAAGAAAATATATAAGCAGCTATGATTTTGAAGATAAGAGATAATATAAAGACACAAGAAACTAGCTAAAGAATACCCTAAAAAAAGAAGTAAGGAATAGCTGGAGACGGTTTATAAATAAGCATACTACTAACCCGAGCCTCCCCTATAACAAAGGTCTTTAGAGGATAGTAAAATAGGCAAAGAAAAAGGCGGGACGCCTAGTAGAAAACCTATATCTTTAGCCTCTGTAAAGACTAGGTAAATTACTAGCTATAAGCAATAATAATAAGAAGGTAAAGATCTTTATAGAAAGATTTTCCCCTTAACTAGCTCTAGCAGACCTTAGCAATATTATAGGCGAAGTACCGGTAACTCGCCTAAGGGTTAACAGCGACATAATAACTAAAGAAATGGCCAGAACTATTAGCCACCTTTTAAATAATATAGCACTAGGACTAGATAGGATCTTAAATAAAGCCCTAAAGACCTACGGACTACTAATAGCACCTTAGCTTGCGGATATAGCTAGAGTATACTTTATAATAGGCTACTACCCAAGACTTAGAAGAGCTATAACAACGTTTATCCTACGTAAAGAAGGTAAAGTAGATTACTCATTTCTAGGGAGCTACCGCCCTATTGCCTTAGAGAATACCCTTAGCAAGATCTTAGAAAGGGTAATAGCGGATTATATAGTAGATACGGCTAAGGAATACGCCCTACTACTATAAAGCTAAATAGGGGCAAGAAAGAACCGCTTAACACTATTAGTACTTACGCTACTTGCTACTACTATTAAATCTATATAGGTGATGCGAAAGGACTTTGTAGTATTAATGCTTAGCTTAGATATTAGTGGCGCCTATAACAACGTACCCTATAAGCGTCTCTTATATATCCTTAGGGCAAAAGGCTTCCTAAAATAGATTATATAATTTGTTTAAGGGTTTACAGGTTAAAAAGAAATATTATTGGTCTTTAGCAGATACTAAAGCCCCCCTATTGTAGTTATAATAGAAATACTATAAAGATTACCCCTTTCGCCTATACTCTTTCTTTTCTTTATAAGCAACCTGCTTAACTCCTTTAAGGAAGGGACGACCTAGGGGATAGGCTTTATTAATAATATAAACCTAATTATATACAGGCTAATAGCCGTAAAGAATTATAGAACACTAGAGAAAGCTTATAATACCTATATAGAATAGGCAAGACGATATAGAGTCCAATTNTTACCAGAGAAATACTAGCTAATCCATTTTATAAGAAAACGCAACTAATCTACAGATCTTTAGCATATAATTCGCATTTAAGGCTTTAGGGGTTAACCAGTTTAGGGCCTAAGAGTATTAAAAATATAGGTAGACAGTAAGCTCTAGTAGAGCGTATATGCGGCATAAGCAGCCCATAAGGGCTAAGCACAGTATATTATATTATCCAGGATTGTTAACTCTATATGGGGTCTATACTTCTAGAGGTTACGCCTACTATATATAGTAGTTATCCGGCTAACTATAACGTATAGGTCCAGTATTTGGGCCATTAGAAAATCTAAGAAAGGCCCCCCTAAATTACTCCTTAAACTACTCTAAAAGGTCTAAACAGCCTACCTCTAGAGTATAATAGGCGGATATAAGCGAACGGCCACAGCACCGCTTAAGAAGGAAGCTAATATTCCCCCCTTATAACTATATATTAAAGCCGCTGTAATATAAAGGGTGTAAAAGGAACGTAACTCTAATGTTATAAAGTATATTAAGACACGCCTAAATAAACTATAGAGGGACCCTAGGGCGCCTTATAGGAGAATAAACTAACAACCCTAAAGTAGGGAAGATATATTAGAGAAATAGGTAAAGAAAGTAGAAGAAGAATAGTGCTGCTTTAGGGCCTAGGCCTATATAGAGGAGGAAGGGAGACGCGTAAGAGGCCAGTAAAGATAATAGTAAGAAAGAGAAAGGAGCTAAAGTAGAGCATAAAAGAACGCCGGGAAACTATTTACTATAATGTAATACTGGCTAAACTAACGCTAGAGAGGTGTATAGAGGCTAACTAAGGCAAGAGGAACCTAAGCCGTAGCATAGTTAACGCTATAGGGGGTAAACACTCTAGGGCTCTAAGAAGGCCTAATAAAGGCAGAAAATATAATAGCAATACTCTTAAGAACAGGAATAATAGGACTAAAAGACTGGCTCCACTAGGTAGGTGTCTTAGTAGGTAGCCTAAGATATAAATATGGCTGGTTAAGACAGACACCTAAACATATAATACTATTATGCCCCTTACGCACTAACTAAGAAGTAATACTTCTAGTAGCTAGCATAGAGAACTATAAAACACTACTCTTAATATAAAAAGGCCTTAAGGCGGTTACCTAGTAGCTTATTAACTAAAATATACTAAACCAGTTCTAGGTTGTAAAGGAAATAGTAATAAAGGGTAGGGGGGTAAGTAACGGGCGCCCCCTAATAACTCTATAGTAGTAGAGTAAAGTTTACAATACTAGCGCGTCCGTAGGCTTATTACGGCAGCAGTGGTTCCTAAGGAGGTTAAAAAGTAAGGTAGTAGGAGCACCATAGGTGACTTGCAGGCGCTTTATAGGCGAGTCCTAAAAGGCAAGAAGATAGATTACGGGGTTTTCTTAAATAGAGTTTTCTCCCCATATATATATAAGGAGTAGTCCGTGTAGGCCTAATAGGGATCTGAATCGGACGTTAAGTAATGAATTATTATTATAATAAGGGCCTTTAGGCTATAATAAAATAGGTAAAGAAAAAGGTAGGGCGCCTAGTAGAAGACTTATACCTACTACCCCTATAAAGAGTAGGGGAATTATAGGCTACTAATAACAACGATAAGAAGGCAAAGATCCTTATAAAAAGGTTTTCCCCCTAACTAGCTCTAGTAGACCTTAGTAATATTATAGGTAAAACACTAGTAACTCGCCTAAGAGTTAACAGCGATATAATAATAAAGGAAATGGCCAGAACTATTAGCCGCCTTTTTAATAATATAGCACTAGGACTAAATAGGATTCTAAATAAGGCCTTAAAACCCTATAAACCACTTATAGCACCCTAGCTTATAGATATAGCTAGGGTATACTTTACCGTAGGCTACTACCTGCGACTTAGAAGATCTATAATAACGGTTATTCTATAGAAAGAAGGTAAAGTAGATTACTTAATCCCAGGAAGCTACCGCCCTATTATCTTAAAAAATACCCTTAGTAAGATCTTAGAAAAGGTAATAGCGGACCATATAGTAGATATAGCTAAGAAATATAACCTACTACTATATAGCTAAATAGGGGCAAGAAAGAACCGCTTAACACTATTAGTACTTACGCTACTCGCTATTACTATTAAATCCGCATAGGTAATACGAAGGGACTTTATAGTATTAATACTCAGCCTAAATATTAGCGGCGCCTATAATAACGTACCTTATAAGCGTCTCCTATTTTTATTTTTATTTTTATTTTTTTATATATCCATTGTATTATACTACGTACAATACTACGCATGCAGCCTTGGGCTATGGCGCTATAGTTCTATATACATAAATCCTTTCTAGGCAGCTTAATATATACTAGTAGCTATATCCTAGTAGTTTATAAACCCCTAAATTAGGAGTTTATAGTTTCCTAGTAAAATACTAAGATACTACAACTACTAGGGAATGAGAAGATGGTAAGAAAAACTATAAGAAATCCTAACCCCTATCCCTATCCTTTTGCAATTTATTTCTGTCTTTTTACTCTCTAATATCTTTTTAAGAGCCTAGTAGGAGTTGCCTCCTTCTAGAATCCTATCTGTTTTATTCTTCCATAGAATCTTCTTCGCGTACTAGCTTAGCTGCTTTAAGAGTCTTGCAGTCTTTACTATTAGTAAAGTGTTTTTCTTTACAATTAATGTAAAGAGGGGTGGTATGCTGGCAAGGCTTGCCTGTTATTATACAGGTAGAACAGGAATGGTCTTTAGATAAATATGCAGCCGCATAGTATCTGCAGGCCCTAGTAGAGCACCTGTCTCCTATATGGCCAAATTTTTGGCAGCTCGTACACTGCGTAGTAGGAGAGACTTCGAGGTATTTTACTACCTTAATAGCTGTACCTGCAATTAATATCTCTTTTTGCTTAAGGATTTCTTATCTTTTTTCTTTATTCTCTATAGTAAAAACTATAGAGCTAAATCTGGTCTGTGGATCGTGTCTTTTTACACTAGATAAGATCTATCTAGGTAGTCCTTATATCCTTATAGGATTAAAGGTCTCGATTTCTTCCTTTAGGAGCTTAGAGCCCCCTTCTCCTAGGAAAGGTAGGGTAGGAACCCCGTGGGCTATAATTTGAACCCATAGTTCTAGTTTTTGTTCTCTTTAAAAGGTAAAGCAGTTATGCCAGATCTCCCTATATTTGACCAAGAAATCTGCATTATACTCTTCTGTAGTTATAAGGAGAATATTTTGTTTTCCTTTTGTTCTAGCTATAGATACTAAAACTGGCTTTTTTACTTGCAATTTTGATGCAAATAGTTAATTAACTTTGTTTCGTATAGAGAAGGTATTTAGAGGTTAGTTCTTTTCGTCTATAATTAAGACTAGCTTCCTTTCTTATAGCTGCTTTTTCTTACTTCTAGTAGAAGTAGAAGGGGTAGGAGATGGTATTAATGAGGGAGGTAGTGAGGATGGAGAAGAAGGAAGGCCCTTCTTTAGCCTCTCTGCGTAGGTTTCTTTAATAGGAGCNACCTCCTTACGGAGAGCTCTTACTTCTTCTACTAGTCCTTTTAGGACATCGTTTGTCTTCTCTTTTTCTCTTTTTTTTTCTTCTTCTTCTTCTTCTTCTTGTGTAAAGGGATTTTTTCCTAATAGGATACTTCGTGTATAGTACACTAGCTGTTCAACTTATTCTTTTATTCCTTCTCCTTCTTCTTCTTCTTCTTCTTCTTCTAGCCCTTTATAGGCCTGAGTTAGGCTTTCTAAAGCGAAGCTTAGATGTTGTCCTGGAGAAAAGGAATAGGAGGGTATATCATCCGTATTATCCGTAGTAGTTATTAGTTTTGTTATCTTTTTTACGGGTTTTTGGTTTTCTTTTTCAGGAGAAGACTAAGGATATCTTCTTTTTTCTCCTGCCCTAATTAGGCTAGGAGAAGGAGAAGGGGGGGAACAAGTAGATGTAGAGCCTTCATCACTTATTTCTATAGGAGGTTTTTTTTTAGACCTATTAGGCCTTAGCATTTTATATCTTATATAGGGGTTCCTAGTTTTACTATCCTTATACCCTTTCTCCTTACTAATCCTACTAGAAGATTTCTGGGGAGATTAGGCTAAAAGCTAGTAGAAAATCTAGCCTCTATATTTCGTGGTTTTGGTATTTGGTTTTGGTGTTCCTGTCTGTGCCTCGCTTATAAGCTAGGACCACCCCTAAGAAGAATTTTCTGTTAGGGGAAAGGGGGTAAAACAACAAATAAATCCACCTCTAGCTCGCTAGGCAGTAGGAATTAAGTCTTAAAAGTTGGAAAATCAATTGTTTTTGATGGTAAGATGGGTATGCGTAAGTTTTGAAGTGTGGCGCTACCTTTTGGTAAGGTTGCATGTGCGGTGAAGGTCAAGCGTCTCCTATATATCCTTAGGGTAAAAGGCTTCCTAGAATAGATTATATAGTTTATTTAAGGGTTTATAGGTTAAAAAGAAATATTATTAGTCTTTAGCGGATACTAAAGCCCCCCTATTACAGTTGTAACAGGAATACTATAAAGATTACCCCTCTTGCCTATACTCTTTCTTTTCTTTATAAGCAACCTACTTAACTCCTTTAAAAAAGGGGCGACCTAAGAAATAGGCTTTATTAATAATATAAACCTAATTACATACGGGCTAATAGCCGTAGAGAATTATAGAACATTAGAGAAAGCTTATAATACCTATATAAAATAGGCAAGACGATATAAAGTCTAATTCTTACTAAAGAAATACTAGCTAATCTACTTTATAAGAAAATGCAACTAATTTATAGATCTTTAGCACATAATTTATATTTAAGGCTTTAGGGGTTAACTAGTTTAGGGCCTAAAGGTATTAGGAGTATAGGTAGATAGCAAGCTCTAGTGGAGCGTATATACGGCGTAAGTAGCCTATAAGGGCTAAGTATAGTATATTATATTATCTAGGATCGTTAATTCTATATAGGGTCTATGCTTTTAGAGGTCACGCCTACTATATATAGCAGTTATCCGGCTAACTATAATATATAGGTCCAGTATTTAGGCCATTAGAGAATCTAAAAAGGCCCCCCTAAATTGCTCCTTAAACCACTCTAAAAGGTTTAAATAGCCTACCTTTAAAGTATAATAGGCGGATATAAGCAAACGGCTATAGCACTACTTAAAAAGGAAGCTAATATTTCCCCTCTATAACTATATATTAAAGCCGCTATAATATAAAGGGCGTAAAATAAACGCAACTCTAATATTATAAAGTATATTAAGATACGCCTAAATAAACTATAGAGGGACCTTAGGGCGCCCTATAGGAGAACAAACTAATAACCCTAAAGTAGGGAAGACATATTAGAGAAACAGGTAAAAAAAGTAAAAGAAAAATAGTACTACTTTAGGGCCCAGGCCTATATAAAGAAGAAAGGAAAACGCGTAAGAGGCTAGTAAAGATAATAGTAAGAAAAAAAAGGAGCTAAAGTAGAGTATAAAAAAACGCTAGAAAACTATTTACCGTAATATAATACTGGCTAAACTAACGCTAGAGAGGTATATAGGAGTTAAAGATATAGAGGCTAACTAAGGTAAGAGGAACCTAAGCCGTAGTATAGTTAATGCTATAGGGGGTAAATACTCTAGGGCTCTAAGAAGGCCTAATAAAGGCAGAAAATATAATAGTAGTACTCTTAAGAATAGGAATAATAGGACTAAAAGACTAGCTTTACTAGGTAGGTATCTTAGTAGGTAGCCTAAGATATAAATATAGCTGGCTAAGATAGACACTAAAATATATAATACTATTATACCCCTTACACACTAACTAAGTAGTAATACTCTTAGTAGCTAGTATAGAGAACTATAATACACTACTCTTAATATAAAAAGGCCTTAAGGCAGTTACTTAGTGGCTTATTAGCTAAAATATACTAAACTAGTTCTAGGTTACAAAGGAAATAGTAATAAAGGGTAGGGGGGGGGGAGCAACGGGCGCCCCCTAATAACTCTATAGTGGTAAAGTAAAGTTTATAATACTAGCACGTCCATAGGCTTATTACGGCAGCAGTGGTTCCTAAAAAGGTTAAAAAGTAAGGTAGTAGAGCACTATAGGTGATTTGTAGGCGCCTTATAGGCGCCTTATAGGCGAGTCCTAAAAGGCAGAGAGATAAATTACGGGGTTTTCTTAAATAGAGTTTTCTTTATATATATATATAAGGAGTAGTCTGCGTAGGCCTAATAGGGATCTAAATCGGACGTTAAGCAATAAATAATAATTATTCCCCTCCTTTAGATCTAGCCCCTTAGATCTCTTAGTATTGTAGTACCTTTTTATTTTTTTAATATTAATTTTGTTATAAAATAGAGGTCTTTATAAAGATTTATTAGAGTTTCCATTCTCTGCTTTACTATTTTACTTATTTTCTTTACTTATTATAGTAATAACAATATTTTAAGCTTATATCCATAATTTACCTAAAATGGTAACATCTCTATACCTTTCTATAGTGTTATATTGTATATAAATAGCGTAATTAGTAGTAATAATACCTAATTGTTTTATTTATAATTAATATAATATTATAGATACTGCTTTAGTATCTAGTTTAACCTTTCTGTTTATCCGTCCGTCTACAGATAATATATATTAAAAGTTACTACTTAAACCCCTTATTCCGCTAAGAATACCTCCTAAAATACTACTACGAATCTTAGATCTCTATCTAATATAATTTTACTTAATACTCCGTGTCTTATAAACACTTCTTTAATATAGATTTTAGCTATATCTTCCGCTGAGATTTCTTCTATATATGCTATAAAATAGCCCTACTTAGTTAACTTATCTACTATTATAAGGATTGCGTCGTATTCTTATCCAGTAATAGGATTTTTTAACTTTAGTAGCTTTACTATAAAGTCCTATAATATAACTTCCTATAGTCTTTTTAGTCTTTTAATAGGCTATAGCTTTCTATACGGCTTATACCTTATTAGCTTATTTTTTTTATAACAATCTAAACATTCCTTTATAACTTCCCTTACTAAGCCCTAGATTCCGTTAATAATATACTCTTTTTAGAGTCTTAATACTAAGCCCGTGGCCCTATTATATCCCTATATTATTCCCTTATAAAATTCCTTAATAAATTCTTTTACAGTTTACTTAGGCATACACGTTACATCTTAATTTTCGTACTACTTTAAGTCCGCGTCTTGGCTCTATACTTCCTAAATTCTTTTAGTCTAATTGCTTTCTAGTAACTTGTATTTCTAAGTCGCTATAATTTTAGGGTAATTATATCTAATTAATCCGTCCTCGTCTTTGCGTAATATTGCCCCTAATAGTTTCTTATTATTTTATAGTTTAGCTTTTCTACTTAGCGCGTCTACTTTTATATTCTTAATGCCCTTAATATACTAAATCTTAAAATAGTATTCTATAAGTATCTCTACCTATCTATTATGCCTTGCGCTACCTATACGTCACGTATAGGTTGGAGAGCTTATAAGACATTCCAACCGGCAGCCCATCCAGTCGCGAGACACTGCTGCTACCTTTTTGGTGGTTTGTATGGTCAAGTGGGTTAGGCTTAGGCATAACAATGTGTCTCGTAACTACCTGGAGGTCAGTGTTCGATCCGGTGCGGGGTTGAGCATTTTACGAGTACGGGACAGCGTAAGCGACTATACTCTCTGCAGTTAGTGCGGGGTATCGCACGTGCTTACTGGAGGTCACCTTATAGAAAGCTTAATACGCTAGCTAGGGTGCTAGCGGGGACGCCTCGTGATTGCAGCTAGGGTGCTGCGGGCAGCTCGCGCGCTGCGTAGCCAAGACCACCTGGCGAAAGGCTAGCCATTTGTCGCAGTCCAGGCGCCTGAGGACATGCGCCCTAGGAGGGGGTGCAGTTGTTATGCCTTGCGCTACCTATACGTCACGTATAGGTTGGAGAGCTTATAAGACATTCCAACCGGCAGCCCATCCAGTCGCGAGACACTACTGCTACCTTTTTGGTGGTTTGTATGGTTAAGTGGGTTAGGCTTGGGTATAATACTATCTAACCTATCTCTAATTAAGTTCTTTTAGTATTAGGAACCCTATTAGGTTCTTATAATCTGTCTTAACTATAAATAGTTTCTCTATACCTTATAAGAATACTCTCTATTCTATAAGTACTGTAACTATACCTAATAACTCCTTATTATAAATGTCGTAGTTTAGTTCTAGTAGTGTTATCTTCTAACTATAGTATGTCACTAAGTGCTATGTATTTCTATACTTCTATAGTAAATATGCTTCTAGTGTAAAGTCTAATATATTTATTTTTATAACCCTTTCTAGTCCTAGTTAATAGATCTTAAGGATTAGTTCCTAGGTAAACAACTTATTAAGTTCTTTAAACAACTTTTTTTATTTATCTACTTATACCTATAGTTCCTCTTTCTTTATAAGCCTTATAAATAGTTTAATATTCTTTAACTACTATGCTATAAACCTTTGGTAGTAGTTATAAAACCCTAGAAACGACCTTAACTATATTTTATTCTTTAGTTCTTACTAACTTACTATATAGCTTTAATCTTCTTTAGGTCTATACTAATATAACCTAGTTTAATAATAAATCTAACAAAATCGGTCTTCCTAGTAAGGAACTCGTATTTCTTAATTATTACTAGCATCTATTCTTTCTATATTCTCTTTAAGACCTATTTAACGTATTCTCCGTATTCTTCCTTACTTATTAAGTAGATAATAATGTCGTTAAGATATACTATAATAAATTTATTAAGGTGTTCTTTTAACACACTATTAATTCGCTTTTAAAATGTTACTAGTACGTTTATAAGTACGAATTTTATAACTAATAGTTTATATAGTCCTTCCTTTGACTAAAAGGCTGCCTTTTATTTATTGCCTTTTTTAATTCTAATCTAATAGTACGCCTATCTTAGATCTATCTTTATAAAGATTTATACGTTACCTATTCTATCTTAAATTTCGCTAATTAATAAAGGATACCTATCCTTCCTAGTGGTGCTATTTAACTATCTATAGTTAGTATATAGCCTAAGCTTTCCATTTTTCTTTAGTACGAATAGTACTGGATATCCTACTAATAACTATAATGGTCTAATATATCCTTTTTATAGGTTTGCTTAGACAAACTCTTTAAGTGCTCTTAACTCTTCTTCCGTTAGCTTATAGATTAGAAAGAACTTTAAACTTATTCCTAGTTCTAGCTCTATCTTATAGTCCTATACTATATACTCTAATAGCTTTTTACTTTCTAAACTCTATAGCTTCTTGCCATACTTATAGTATCTCTTTAGTATATAACTTAAGCCTTACTTTATCTCCTTATATATCGCTCTAACTTAGTTTATTATTATATCTTATATTATTAGGTATCTTTAATATTGACCTAACCTATAACCTAATTAATCTTTAAATTATATTTCTATAACTAAGGCATTTCTAGTACTGCCTTATCCCGTTCTAATAGTAGGATATTAAAAGATATCTTAATTTGTCTCCCTTTAATAGTTATTTAAATTAGCCTTATTTTAAGATTAATAATACTTCCTTTATAGGCTATTAAATCTCCTAAAATCGTAACTGGTAAATATAGGTACTTCTTTTATCTATAAGGTAGTCCCATTCGTTTTACTATTATTAGTAAAATATAGTTTCTAATTACTCCACTATCTATTAGCTCTTTAAACTGTTAATTTTACCATTTAATTTATAAATTTAGGTATTATTCTTAAATTTTTTTAAGGGTCTAAGACTCTACTTGTCGGGAATGAGGCAAGTTGCCATCGCATGAAGCATATTGCCGTCACGTGTCGACGTGGCCCTAGCGTGGTGAGGAACCTTAAGTTCCTTACCCCTTTCCTCATTCCTATTAATAAGCTTTATAACTAACATTTACTGTGTTTACTCGAGTAGCATTAGTGAGTTACCCTATAATACCAACACTAATTAGTGGTTAAATACACAGTCAATTATAGAGCAGCTAGGTTATTGACAGAAGAGATAGTCTTATGTAGGGGTGCCATATGCGCTTATATGGAATGGATCCCGGCGATACTGTGCTACCTTAGACTTGCGGAAAACTAGTAACAGAAGCGTTACTGAGTACTAGGAGATACCAAGTTGCGTCTATTATATAGAACAATCACGTTTACGAAGATTTGGTTGAGTACTTTAGGTTAGAAGTGTCACTGAACCTAAGGTCCTAAGTTGACGTCCAAAACGCGTCGAATAATATCTTAAATTGCCTACCTTTAGACAGTAAACCTATAAGATACTATAAAACCGAAAATCCTGCCTACCTTTAACGTATGACACCTCGTTAATTCTACCTACTATAGCGTTGACCTATCTAAAGAAGTATAAGAAAGATATTAACCCGGAGATATGGGACAGAGCCGTAACCAACTTTATAACCGCTAAGCAATAGGACCTAAATGGATTTTTAGTACACCGCATGGAACACTATAAAGATAGCGAATACGATAATACCGCGCTATGGTATTATATAAAGGAGGACTTTATTAGATGGATAAAGGAAACATGGGTTCCTATAAATAAAGATATTGTATAGGACTTCCGTAACTTCCTTCGGGAGTATAGAGTATTTGTCCCTATAGATGGGGGTAGTATTAGGGACAATATTTAGGAACACGTTATTAATGTAAAGGAAGAGCATAAATAGACTCTATAAGAGATTAAGCACTAACTACGTACTATGAAGAAGCTTAAATTACGATAGAACCTAAGTAATATACCACTAGAGACGCGTTCTAACTCTATCGCTCTAGGCACGAGTTCTAACGTTCTATATCTATCGCCTTTACCTCTGTCTTTAACTCCCCTATATTAACCAGCTTAACCCGCAGCCTTAATTAACAACCCCTAATAAGCGCAAGATCCCCTTGCTTCGCGGTCCAACAACCTTTAAACTCCGCCGACTAGATCTATGTTACTATTACAGCCTGTAATATAATGCAGCCAAACACCAATTGGAGGCACTTTAAAAATGCTTACAGAGCTTATAAAGCTCTATTTAGAATAGGAGAAGAAGTTTAGCGGAGAACTGTATAATATCTTTAATTTAAAGTTACGTATCTTCTATAACTGTTACTAGAAGGTTGGACTAGAACCTAATTAATACCACATTACTTATTTAGTTATGCTTAAGGGCCGAGCTAGTACCTTCTACTATAATCGTTTAGTAGGAAAAGGATATAATTTTAACCGAATAATATATGAAATAAGATACCACTTTAAAATAGAGGAGAATAAGCAGCAGTATATATTGGAGTGGAGAGAGATTACCTTCTTAAGAATTATTGCTATAAACCCAGGTGCCTCTTAACTTAATTATCTTTAAAAGCTCTTTAATTAACTCTAGATAATTTAACGTAGTTTATCCGAATTATATTAAGAGGACTTTAGCCTACGCGATTAAGTTATTAGCGTATGCCAAGGTGTTAAAGAATATAACCTTGCTCTCTTTAACCCTGCAAGTACTTACAAAGGAATATATGCTTAATTAAAATTCTCTATTAGTACTGCCCTACGCTTTTAAGAAGTATAGCAATTTAACGCCTAACTCTAACCTACTTTGATTAACCCGGCTGACTAATACGATTATAACTGGACTGATTAAACATATAGTAGTCGTGGTAGGGGATATAGTAGAGGGTACAATTAACGTTAACTATAAAGCAATTGTGGAGGTCCTTGTGGAGGTTCATTTCGCAACAATTAGCAGAAGAAATGCTACGTTTATAAGAAGCTAAATTGCTGGTTAACTAGACACCCCCTTAATAGATAAAAGGAGGTATATAATAAGTTTCGCTAGAGCGCACGAAACGTCGGAAACTGAGAAGTTACTATAGCCTACTTCTAAAGCTTCCTGGTTTAATATAAAGGCGAAGAAGATCTTAAGGGTGAGATTAACGAGGCTAAACAGCTCCTTATGGATATAGAAATTGAGGATTACTCTCCTAACCAATACTTTACCGAGTATAGTAAGGTAAATAGCACATAAACCGTTGCTATCCTTAATAACCAATCTACGCTCCATTCTGTTATAAGGTCAGATATCTTTAATAAGCTAAAGGAAAGTTCCGCGTTTTCCTTTAACGACAGATACTTGGCAAACGTCTTTTATAGTATTATACCAGATACTAGAGCCGCAGAAGTATCTATAGTAGGAGAACCTTAAGTCCGAGCTCTTTAGCAGCTTAATAGTTCTATTTAGATTAATTAATTAACGGCAGGCTAATATACAATTTGCTTTAGCAAGGGTACTGTGATCTCTCTTAGCACAATTAAGGTCTAAACCCCGTTAGGATATATCACTTTCCATATTATTCCCGCGAATACCCCGTTTCTATTCTGCATCTGAGATATAGATAAATTAGGCGTTAAGCTTAATAACCTTAAAAATATACTTGTCTAGGGAGATAATTAGGTGCCCGTTGTACGCAAGTAGGGTCACCCTTAGTTGCTCCTTTAATAGCTAGAAAGAAGCGTTGCTTAGAGCCACCTAACTAAGTTAGAGTTACGTTAACTACACCATCATTTTAGCTACCTATCTGTTTACCAATTGCTTAGGGTCCTTTAGTAAGCAGGTCATAAAGTCGAGGTTAAGGTAATTAAATATCTTATAAAGTACTGCTACCACTGCCAAATAAACCAGAAGTCCCCTAGCCGATTTAAGTTTACTCTTAAAGACAACTACAACTTTAACTTCTGCATTATTATGGATGTTATATATCTTAGCGGCAAGCTAGTACTCTAAGTTGTTAACTTCTTAACCTCCTTTTAAGCCGCACGCTTTTTAAAAGATATGTTAGCTAGGAACGCATAGGATACTTTTTAATTATGCTAGATTGATGTCTACCTAGGACCCCCTAATTAAATCGTTTACAACGCAGGAAAGAACTTCTTATCTATGGAGTTTTGATAATAGGTAAAGGCAATAACAATTAAGGTTAAGGAAGTCCCCGTTAAGGCACATAATAATATTGGAAAAGTAGAACGATATTATACGCCATTACGCCGCGTATATAAGATTATTTTTTTAGAACTAGAGGGTGCTAGCGAAGAGCTTATCCTATAAATGGCTATTAAGGCTATTAACGATACCGCTGGCCTAGATGGGCTCGTACCTATGTTGCTAGTCTTTGGCGCCTACCCTTAAATAACTAACGATTCTCCACTATTTCCCTCTATTATATAATGAGCTGAGGCTATTTACAAGGCAACGAAGGAGGTGCGATGTTTCTACGCTACGCGTTAGGTCAACGACGTACTAGGAATGAGAAATGGCCTAAATACCTTAACTACGCTTAATCTGCCACTCTAATCGGAGGTACGCGTATGGCGTGAAAAGGGAGGATGGTTAGGCCCATATAAACTTATTGCAATTAATAGTTAAACTTACACTCTTTAGATACCCTATAGACCTACTTAATTCCGCTTAACCGTTGTTAAGCCCTATTATAGGGATAATAGCTCTGAGCCTTTACAGGATACCCCAGAGGATACCCTAGAGAAGAACCACAATTAATGTACTCTAGAAGGCGAAGGCGATTCTAATATAATTATAGTAGACGTACCGCAACTACGACGCGGTAGAGGTTACCTAAAGGGATTACGAAATTGCTAACATCTTATTAATTTTGAAGAGCAATTTATTACCGCTATTAAGAATGGAGATAAACTATCGATAGCCTTTATAACAGCTAAAGAGAAGGCTAACTTTAAACTTATAAAATAGCTCTAAAAGGAAGGCCGCATTATAACTCTAGGAGCTCCTTTCCAAGCATCTGACAAGCAGGAGATTAACGGTCTCATTATAAGAGGAGTCTTTAAATTCGAGAAATACGACCCTACTAAGTTCGATGGAGTCCGCATATTTAAGTTAAGAATAGTTAATGAGATTAAAGGCAAAGCTACTAATACCCCATTTAAGAAGTTAAGGCTAGTTATTTAAGGTTATAATAATAATGGTAAGGAAGTAATCCTTACGTAATCCCCTACGATTTAACGAGCTAGTTAATAAGTCATTGTTACGCTAGCTCCCTCCTTAATGAAGAATGGGATGGCGGTTTACCTATAAGATATTACTTAGGCCTATACCCAATTAGAGACGCGCCTTTAGCGCTTAATACTAGCATACCTTCTAGAGCAAATTCGCCACTAATATCCCGAGGATACGATTATGGTTGTACTTAAGCCATTATATGGAATCGCAGAGGTAGGAACTTATTGGTGGGCTACCTATAGCAAGCACTACAAGGAGAAGCTTTTAATAACTACTTCTATATTTAATCCCTGCTTCCTTATTATAACTATAGGAACTCTATTTAGAATCGTCGGCATATAAACGGATAATATAATTATCTTAGGAGACGACTAATTCTTAGCTCTTAAAGAAGATAAGCTAGTAAAGGCAAACCTTATAGCAAAGCCAAAGAAAAGACTTAACTTAGTAACACTATTACTTTTTAACGGATGTATCCTTTCCCTAAACAAGGGCTCTATTGCTCTACGCCAGAAGGGTTAAGGCAAGAAGATCAACGTTATTAACGTTAATTCTCCGAAGTAAGGATACGTGGAGTAACGCGCTCGCGAAGCTTATATGGCTTCTATCTATTAACCTAAGGCTTCCTTTAATCTCTCTGTTGCCGCTTAACACTAGGAACCAACTAAGGATAACGTTTTTGCCCTAAATAAGCGTCTTTCCTAGTAAATGAACCATCTTAACAGGGGACTACTCTATGTGCCTATTAACCTTCCTACCGCCAAGCTCTTCGTATTTGTTAATGGATCGTTTATAAACAATAAAGATTTTAGCTCTTAGCTAGGATATAAGATTATTATTGCGAACAAATCTACTAGAGAGAATAACTTTACGATCTACGGTAACCTTATCTATTAAAGCTTAACTAAGAGTAAGCGCGTTACTTAAAGCGTTCTAGCGTTAGAGATATATGGAATGGTCGGCGGAGTTAATATAGCAATTGCAATTGGAACTACCCTTAAGATAATTATAGATCGGCTCGAACTTCCCGCTATCCCTATAATCGTATGCACCGACTTATATTCCCTCTACGAGTGTTTAGTTAAGCTTAGTACTATAAAGGAGAAGCGTCTTATAATCGATATTATAGCACTTCGGCAGTCCTATAAGTGTTAAAAACTCTTTAAGATCCGATAGATTAATGGCTAAGATAACCTAGTAGATGTGATAACGAAGGCAAACCTAAATAAGGCACTAGAGACGTTTGTTAATATAAATACTCTACATGTATAAGTTAAAGGTTGGGTTAAGAGGGAAATTTAGAGAAGTTAAGATCTTATAGAACTTCGACTACCGGTTAAAGTTGTCTAATTGGTTAGATCCTTGCCAAGAGCGCCGCGCCTAATTAATTTAGGTGGTGGTGTGGACTTCTGCTAACTAATTAGGATTTTCCATGCCCGGTATGGAAAATTGCTATTGGCTTGCTTACTACTAGCGTCTTAGCGGCCCACCCGTCTTTGCGTTATCTACTAAATTCTGCCAACTGCCGTATTGTTATATATCGTCTGGTTTTGTTATATATTGTCTGGTTTTGTTACATATTGTCTGGTATTGTTGTATACTGTCTGTTTGTATATATATATATAGCAACCATAAAAAGAAGAGTTGCCAGTGTCGGGAATAAGGTAAGTTGCCGTCGCATAAAGCATATTGCCGTTACGTGTTGACGTGGCCCTAGCGTGGTAAGGAACCTTAAGTTCCTCACCCCTTTCCTTATTCCTATTAATAAGCTTTACAACTAACATTTACTGTGTCTACTCGAGTAGTATTGGTGAGTTACCCTGTGACACCAATACTACTACTAGCTCCCTCTAGTCCTATAGGCCTCTACTTTTCCTAACTATTAACTACTTAATTTTATTATACTTGGCTCGTTCTTTAGCTAATACCTTATTTACTTTTTGTTTTTAATATACTATAGACACATATTCTTTAGGCATTCCTACTACTATTATCTATTTAAGCATTCTTTCGTAAGGAATCTTTTTAATTAAAATATTAAGTCTCTTAACTTTTAGACCTCTATTAGATGCCATATATATATATACTTAGCATTCCTATATTTTTGCTTATCTGGCGCCTAATATATTCTTATAGGGTACTTTAAATTCTTTTCTTTTAGACTCTTATATATATTATCTATATATTATCTATATATATAATCTATACTAATATATAATGCGCTAGGTGCTTTAGGTTAACTCTTAGCTTATCCTTATCCTTAAGTTTAAACCTTTATCGCACTAATCTAAATGTTACTACCTTATTTGCAGGTACTAAGATGCGTTATTTCCTTCTCTAATCCTTTAATCGTTCTTCTAAATCTTTTAATATTATAATTAAGACTCTTTTAATATAATTTATGCCTTTTTCCGTAATTAGTTAATCTTAAATAACTCGTTCGTTTAACTATATATAAAAGTCTTCCTACGTATTATTATATCGCTACCTATACCACTTTTAATACAGTTCCTTAAGTATATACGGTCTATCCATAAGGAAGTATCTTCTTATTACTGTATTATAACAGCCCTTTATATATTATTCCTTAAATCTAGTTAAGATTCCTATATCCTCTTCTTCTTTTAGTTTAATTAGCTATTTAGCTCTTAGCGTGCCTGCCTTAGGCCTATTAGTAACCATTTATATAGGTAATTTTTCCCCTAAATAGTCTGTTGCTTTTAGTATCTCTTTTTACTATATAAAGATTCTTTTCCTAAACTCTTCGTTACTTTCGTCTAGCTTCTTTCTTGCTAATAGGTTAAAGCCTTTATACTTTTTAACTAAGGTATTAACTTTTCGATTCTACTACTAAGTCTTACTTATAATTTCGTTAATGGTCCTTATCCTAATATTAGAGTCTTAGTTGCTTATTTCCTCTTATAATTATTACTAATAGTTTAATTATCTTAATCCTTGGATTCTATTGCTCAATAAAACTAGTACGTAAGAACTTTCTCCGCTAACTACTGGCTATATATACTGTCTTCGTCCTAATCTAATTTATAGAGTTAATCTTATTTTTTTTTTATCTAACTCTCTTATACCCCAGAGTCCTCTTATCTTAGGCTCTTATAGCTAATAGCTTACGCTATACTTAGCATACATTATTATAGCAAAACGCGAAACTATTAATTAAACACTCTTTAGTTCCTCGCAGTATATTATCGTCCCTCTATACGTATATATCGTCTACTAGTCTTATTCCCTTTACTACGTAGTTTCCTTAATCACCTCTATAGTCTCTAGTAAAACAACTCTATTTTCTATAGTTTATATAAGCTTCTTTTTTAAGCCATTTTTTATATTATAGAGTCCGCATAAACATCTTCTACTACTAAGATCCCTAGTTTGGCCTTTACTCCTTAGTTCTATAATTACTTAATTCTTAACCTTTAGATTTCTATAGTTTCCTATTCCATCTTCGTTAGGAAAAAATTTACCAGCATTTTTGCAGTATTTAGAAGCATATTGCGGCCAAATGCGCATTTCGCGCATTGTAATGTGTAGCGCATAGTATCGACTTAGGTGCGGTATACTGCCGTATTTAACAATATAGTACAGCTAATTGCGCATTTATAGCCATCTAGACAAATAGTACTTAATGCATAATTAATATATAATGCCCTTCTCGCGCATTTTATATATCTTATTTATTTTAAGCAATAAATAAACGTTGCTCTTCCTATGCATTTAATAGTATTTGCTTAGTTTACGCGGTTAGTACAAAATAAATTATATTATTTTAGATAATTTAATATAATATAGCGACGGTTCTTTTCTACCTACCTACTTACTAACCTATCTACCTACCTACTTATCTACCTACCTGCCTACCTACCTATCTACCTACCTACCTACCTATACCTACCTATCTATACTACCTTAATTTAATTAATTGATTGAATTATTTATAGTATTTGCTAGCTAGCTATCTAAATAGTTATTGTCTAGCTCTAGCAGTAGTTATCTAGCAATCGCGACGGTCGTCTAGATTTAGCAATAGTCGTCTAGTTCTAGCGACGGTCCTCTACTAGCTGCCGTTCTGGTGCCTCCCTAGGTAAAAAAAAATATAAAAAAGAAAGGAAAGGTAAAAAATAAGGTAGCTATATAGGGGTATACTTAGCAGAGGTATGTATAAAAGCTATTAAGAATATAGCTGAGACCTAACGCAGAGCCTCCGTATATAGAGTTTCGCGTAAAGCCTTATATAAAGCCTTTGTCCGTAGAGCTTTATACAAAGCTTTAGGGGTAGTAATTTTAATATTTATTAATAAAGTATATAGAAAATATAAAGTATTTAAAATTATTAAAATTATACTTTTATATATACTTACTAATATTATTATTATTTATTGCTTAACGTCCAATTTGGATCCCTATTGGGCCTACGCGGACTACTCCTTATATATATATAGGGAGAAAACTCTATTTAAGAAAACCCTATAATCTATCTCCCCGCCTTTTAGGACTCGCCTATAAGGCGCCTATAAGTCACCTATAGTACTTTACTACCTTACTTTTTAACCTTTTTAGGAACTACTGCTGCCGTAATAAGCTTACGGACGCGCTAGTATTATAAACTTTACTCTACTACTGTAGAGTTATTAGGGGGCGCCCGTTGCTCGCCCCTCCCACCCTTTATTACTATTTTCTTTGCAACCTAGAACTAGTTTAGTATATTTTAGCTAATAAGCTACTAGGTAACCGCCTTAAGGCCTTTTTATATTAAGAGTAGTGTATTATAGTTCTCTATGCCAGCTACTAAGAGTATTACTTCTCGGTTAGTATATAAGGGGCATAATAGTATTACGTGTTTTAGTATCTGTTTTAGCCAACTATATTTATATCTTAGGCTACCTACTAGGACACCTACCTAGTAGAGCTAGTCTTTTAGTCCTATTATTCCTATTCTTAAAAGTATTACTATTATATTTTCTACCTTTATTAGGCCTTCTTAGAGCCCTAGAGTATTTACCCCCTATAGCGTTAACTATACTACAGCTTAGGTTCCTCTTGCTTTAGTTAGCCTCTATACTTTTAACTCCTATATACCTCTCTAGCGTTAGTCTAGCCAGTATTATATTATAGTAGATAGTTTCCTAGCATTCTTTTATACTCTACTTTAGCTTCTTTCTCTTTCTTACTATTATCTTTACTAGCCTCTTACGCGTCTTCCTTTCTCCTTTATATAGGCCTAGGCCTTAAAGCAGTACTATTTTTCTTCTACTTTCTTTACTTATTTCTCTAATATGTCTTCCCTACTTTAGGGTTATTGGTTTATTCTTCTATAGGGCGCCCTAAAATCCCTCTATAGTTTATTTAGGCGTATCTTAATATACTTTATAATATTAGAGTTACGTTTATTTTATACCTTTTATATTGTAGTGGCTTTAATATATAGTTATAGGGGGGGAATATTGGCTTCCTTTTTAAGCAGTACTATGGCCGTTCGCTTATATCCGCCTATTATACTCTAAAGATAGGCTATTTGGACCTTTTAGAGTGGTTTAAGGAGCAATTTAGGGGGGCCTTTCTTAGATTCTCTAATGGCCTAAATACTAAACCTATATATTATAGTTAGCCGGACAACTGCTGTATATAGTAGGCGTAACCTTTGGAAGCATAGACCCTATATAGAATTAATAATCCTAGATAATATAATATACTATACTTAGCCCTTATAGGCCGCTTATACCGCATATACGCTCTACTAGAGCTTACTATCTACCCATACTCTTAATACCCTTAGGCCCTAAACTGGTTAACCCCTAAAGCCTTAAATGTAAATTATATACTTAAGATCTATAAATTAGTTGCGTTTTCTTATAAAGTAGATTAGCTAGTATTTCTTTAGTAAGAATTAGACTCTATATATCTTTTACTACTTAGTTACGCCTTAATATCTAAATCTAGCTATATTTAGATAGGGATATAGTCTAAAATAAGTGCTTATTCTTCTTTAGGGTTATACCTTTTAAGTCTCTAGTATAGGCCTTTATCTATAAATATAAGGTTAATTATACTTCTAAAGGTTCCTTATTACCATATAGTTGCTCCTAAGAAGGTAGCTAACTTAAGGCCCTAGGTGTCTATAGCTCTTAGTAGGCACTTTACCTATTAATTAGTAGTAATATAGATACCCCCCTACCGCGGGTAGTAGAGGTTTATATCTCCTAATAGGATAAACTCTATACCTTTAGTTTCTAGTAAGCTTATTACTAATATAATATTCTCTATTTATAGGACCCCTTTAACCCTAAGGTTATATATATTAATAATTTATACCGGTCCCCTATATATCTAGATTATTATAACTATAATATCTAGGTTAGCTACCTGCTATAACTATAAGGATAAGCTAATAGCCTTACTAATTATAAAGTATACGTATATAGCTGCTTTTAGTGTTACGGACGCTTTAAGTACAATGTTATAACTACTTAGAGAAGAGTTAGAAGAAGCTAGTTAGTTAATTTAGGCACGGTCCAGAATGGAGCCGGTAGAGCTATATAATAAGGAATGGTAACTAAGGTTATATAATATGATCTGTATAATCTGTGGGATCTGCGTAATCTATAATAAAGTAAATAGAGTATACGTATATTACGTACAAGAAGGATTTTATAGGAGTACGGTTGTGTATTTAAGGACCCTTAGTCCCTACCTAGATAGTTCCTTCCTTATAGTGATTCTTAGAATATAATTAGAGTTAATCTATTGGGCAACCACTCTACTAGTTGTTATTACGTTGTTAACTTCTATACTTGCATTACCTATATACTTAGCCTAATAACGAGTCTACCGTAGTTCCTGCTATAAGGTTCCGTTACACAATTACTACCTGGTTATAGTATTAATATAAAAAGTCGAATAATATGCCACTAAAAGCAGCTATTACAACGCTATTGACGGCGGCAACTACTTTGAGATTAGGAAACGACACTAGTATAGTAGACACTGACTTATAGTAACCTGTAATGGTCGGACAGTTATAAGAGGTAATTGACCAGTTAATAGCTAATAATGCAGCGTTAGAAGAAAGGGTTAATGGGATTGGAGTAGTAAAGGTTAAGTTACTATCTATTAAGAGATTTTTAGGAGAGAGGTTAAAGCTTAAAGGATTTCTTATGTAAATATACTTTAAAGTTTTATAAGAAGGGGTAAAGCTACTAACACCTATGGATCGAATAGCCTACGCAGGACTATTCCTGTTAGGAAGAGCACTAGAGTGGTTTAAATTTTACCTTACGGAAACATAAACGAATGGAATAACAACTATTAACTAAGATATGCGA
The DNA here is from genome assembly GCF_001692895.1 of Cenococcum geophilum 1.58. Taxonomy (NCBI): domain Eukaryota; kingdom Fungi; phylum Ascomycota; class Dothideomycetes; order Gloniales; family Gloniaceae; genus Cenococcum; species Cenococcum geophilum. The sequence goes on from NW_027137640.1 coordinate 571,833, forward strand.
TTTATATTCTTAGGCTAGAAAGGGTTTATAGAGCGACTTACGCAAATGTTTAGAGACCTGGAATTAACAATTATGGCGGAAAGAAAACTCTAAAATATTATGCAATGAACTTTAGCAATTAAGTACATAACGCAGTTTTAGACGCTAGCTATATAAGTTAAATGGAATAATAGGGCGCTTATGGTATAGTATAAGTAAGGACTTAAGGCTAAAGTCTAGGACGTAATTATCCCAATAGAAGATGCGGATACCCTAAGGGAACTAATAGATTAAGCGATTAAGATCAACAATTAGATTTACTAAAGGGAACAAACTAAGAGAGGTTAAAATAGAGTTCTATAGTTATATAAGGCGTAGAGTACGCAACAACTAAAGCTAAGTTAAAAAATATGGTATAGCGTAGAGCTAATGGACCTAAGTGGTACTAAAGAAGCCTATAAAAGATAGAGTAAAAAACTATAAAAACCTAGAGGTTAAGGATCTAGTGATTATAGGACTAAGGAGTAAAGGCTAAACTAGGGATCTTAGTAGCAGAAGATATTTAGGCGGACTCTATAATAAAGTTAATGGTTTAGAGACGGAGCTTATATAAATTATAGGAAATAGGGTCACTTCGCGAGGGATTATAAAGATAGTTAGAGTTACTATATAATAAAGGGAACTAGACTAGTAGGAAATATATACGTATAAAGGGATAATAGTATACTACGAGGAACGAAAGAGTGTTTAATTAGAAGTTTTGCGTTTTGTTATAATAGCGCATGCCAAATTTATAAAGACGCTAAGTATGGCGTAAGCTATTAGCTATAGGAGCTAAAACCTATAGAGTATAGAGGAACTAATAAACTAGTTCGCAGACCGGATATTAAGGACGATAAATTTGATGAAGGCGAAATATTTTAGGATGACGAGGTAATAAAGGCGGCTTACTGGGAGCACGCGGACCTCCGAGATGTTATACTAAAGGTAGAGGATAATTCTACTATAGAATAGGGAATATTAGTTAGGATTAAGACCTTACTAGACACAATGTCTATCGCTTTACGAGACGTAAGAGAAGTAGGATAACGAATTACTTCGGTACTTGATAAAGGCAAAAGGCCAAAGGCTTAAGATTCTTAAGACGAGATAAGAGACGACTAAGATTCTTAAGATAAGATGAGGTAAGCTTAAGGACCTATAACGGACGATAACCAATAGAGTAGAGTGGTAGCTTAGTTTAAAGATATATAAATGAGCTTAGGACGAAGTTTCCTACAGGCATAAGACTCTTAAGACGAGATAAGAACACTAAGTAAGCCTAGTTAAACTAAGGTAGGGGCTAAGCTTAAGTTAGAAATAAGCTTAGGATTAAAGAATCTAAGGGATTAAGAGTTTGGAGTATAAATTAGGACACCTATAAGTAAGAAGTAAGGAGTTTCCTTGTAGATTAGAGAATTTATAGTATAAATAGCAATTAGACTAAAAGACAGATATATAGACCTAGAGGACTTACTAGAAGAACGCGGTATTCGGCCTAAATATTAAAAAGTTAATATTAAGATTAAGAAGCAAGAAGACTTTAAGGATTTTAGCGCAAGATATAAGCTAAAAGAAACTATGGACGAGTTTAGATAAAGAATTATCGTATAGTAAGAACAGAAACTAGATAAGAGATTTAGTATATTAGGACGTATAAGGAATAGAGCACTAGTATAAAGAATTACTAATAGGCTTAGAGCAGGTATACTAAGAGCTAAGTAGCTTACTAAATTGGAACATAAAGAGGATCTAGGGATTTTAACTAGGTTTAAAGAATAATATACTAAGGGCTGTTATAACGCAGTAATAAGAAGATACTGTTACGGGACGGGGGTAGTGGCTATAAGACGTATGTATTTGAGGAGTCTATAAGACGTTACGCGATCGATCGTAAGGGTCGAGGGCGTAAGGAGGTGATATACCTACGCGTAGCTGATATAAGCTATACGCGAGGTATACGCGAGAGCACGGGGCTCTCCTATAGAGGCCCCTATGGTAGGGTTCCGTAACACTACCCCCCCTCCTATAGAGGTGGAGCTCTGGCGACGCTGTGGTTACTATATATATATAAAAGGGACACTTAGGGTATAGAAAAGAAGAAAGGGGGGTATTGCTAAAGGCTTAAAACAACATTATATAATAAGGCTTAGTATCTAAGAATCCGACCAATTAGATAACTTTAACCGCCGGTTAAAGATCCTGGACATCTTAACAATATTCTAGTCACGTAATCGCACTTTTCTGCAATCTAACGGCAATTTAACAGCAATTTGCCCCTACGTGGTAATGTATAACGGTTTAACTTTATAAGGGCTTCTATAAAGGATTAGGTATAAAATCTCTACTTAGGCCCAGTTTCTATAGGTTCGCGTAGTAAAAGTCGCTAATTAAATCCTTTACATTTTTAAAGTCTTCCTATAGTTACCATTCTGGCTAATTTATATTAAATCCTGTGTATATAGCTCTGTAGTAGAGCCGTCGTCCTCTACCTTTGCTAAAGTATTTAGAGTTAATAATTCGTTTAATAGTCCACTCCTCGTGGTTCTCGTCTTTATTCTTATCTCAGATTAGTACTAGTAGGGGTTTAGGCTATGTCTACCCTAGTAAGGGGTTAGGCTAGTAAAAGTGTAGTAGCTATAGGTGAAATATAGGCTATATCCCGCGGGTGGCTAGGGTAGGCGGGAGCTCTAGCTCGTATACGGCTCCCTATCAATGACTCGTTTAATTAAGTAGGGGCCGAGGTTCTTATAATTAAGTAACTTTATCCCTTACAACGTCAGGGTCCTCAGAGTAAGTGGTCCATACGGGAAAACCTATAAATTTCTAAGTACAGGCACCGAATCTAGCTAATTTAATTGGTTGGTTCTTATCGATAACCTAAGGACCCATTTTGACGTTGCAAGGGATAGGCCTCTGCGTAGAGATATTACGTATATCTAGCTATACCTAGTCGCCAACACGTATCTCTAGTGGTGGCGTTTTATAATAGTCGGCGAAGTAGGCCTACTTTACTTAAGCCTAGGCCATTTCTCCCTTGTAGTAGTTGAGTAGATTTTTTATATAGTCTGTATGCTGGTTAGCAAGTAACATCTTAAGGCGTTTTCTATATGGCAGTTTTTTATTAATAGGTTCTGGTGGTTCTATACCAGATTAGGGGTAATATCCCTTATTCGCGAAGAATAGGGTAAGTCCTGTAGTAGTTAAGATATAGTTATTCACTGCGAATTTACCTAGTAGGAGGTAATCCACCCAGTTATCTTAACTATAGGCGACTACCTGTCGTAGGTACGCTTTTATGCTAGCATTAGCGTTTTCTGGTTGCTTAGCAGTTTTATAGTAGAAGGATATAGACATCTTAATGGAGATGCTAAGGCGTTAGCAGATTCGTCTCTATATATTAGAGCTAAACTATATGCCTTAGTTAGACGTAATTAAGTTAGGTAACCTATATAATTAGTAGATTTCGCGAAGGAAGGCGTTAGTAATATCGCTAACGACTACGCCTTTAGTTGGGACGTAGTGGCGCTCTTTTATAAGTTGGTATATTATTATAAGGATATTCTTATAGGTACGGCCATATCGCTTATAGGGTGGTAGGTTAACAACGAAATCTATAGCGATATCTGCCCATTGTTATATAGGTACTAGTAGAGGGTATAGTAGTCCTTAATACTTTATATTAAAGGCCTTAGTGCGCTTATAACTATAGCAGGCGCCTATAAAGCGTTTAACTAAGTCTATTATTTTAGGCCAGAAGTAGTATTAGCTAAGAAGCTTATAGGTTCCTCCTCTACCTAAGTGGCCGCTTAATTAGAGGTTGTAGGCCATTTAGATTAGTTACCGTTATAGATTTTTTAAGTTAGGGATAAATAGACGGCCTCTATAATAGAGCCTATTCTCTTTTACTTCTAAGGCTGCTATATTAATCTAGCCTAAGCTTTAGAGTTTAGTCGGTAGCGTATAGGCGCTAGCAGTCTTTACGGCAATAAGTTAATGCAGTAATAGGTTAATAGAGGTGTTATATACCGTAGTAATAAGCTTATTAATTTTAGGAGGTAATTTTAGTTCTATAGTGTGGAGCTAAGGTATAGTTAGCTTTATTATAGGTAGCATACCTAGGGCTAAATTCCGTGCTTTTAGGATTGTTTATTATTAGAACTAGTTATAGGGGTTATCTTTAGACTAAGGAAGGTCTTATAAGCGGCGTGTTAGGCTATTAGACTTAGTACCTTATACTCTTAGCCTATATATAATTTTAAAGTTAAAACTAAAGAGGAACTCGTTCTAGCGTACTTAGCATTAGTTTAGCTATTTTATAGTTATAAAGTACTTAAGGTTGCAATAATCCGTAAGGACTTTAGTTGGCTAGTTAGGTTTTACTAAGGAGAGTTATAGTTAGAATTCCTTAAACGCTTATATAATTGTAAAAAGTTCTTTATTATAGATCTTATAGTTATATTTTTATAATATAAGCTTAGACGAATAGAATGCGACTAGGTGGAGAAAACCGTCGTCACCTATCTAGGAAAGGACGCCTACGTTAACGTGGTCTAAGGAGTTAGTTTTAAGATAGAGTTATTGTCCTAGTATAAAGTAAGCTAGGATAGGTGCTTTAGTAAAAGCATCTTTAAGGTCTTAGAACGCCTTCTTGTATTTAGGTATCCAGATAAAACGTAAATATATTTTTCTTCCTTTCGCGAAAAGGCCCTTTATTCACATTATTACTATAAGTGGTGCTATAATACCCAAGAAGTTGTATATAAATTTTTAATAGAAGTTAGCAAAACTAAGGAAAGCTTATACGTCTTTAATGCAGTTAGGGGTTTACTATTTAGTAATTATATATACCTTCTTGGGGTCTATACGGACACCCTTAGTAGTAATAATTAGTCTAAGGTATTTTACTTCTATAACTAAGAATTCGCACTTCTTTAAATTGATATAAAGTCCTGCGTCCCTAAGGCGCTGTAGGACCTTTTAAACGTGCTTAGTATACTTAGAAGGGTTATTATTATAAATAAGTATATTGTCTAGGTACGTAGAGTAGAAGTCGTTAAAGTAGTCCTATAAGGCGTTATTAATATAGCTTTAGAAGTTACCTGGGCCATTATATACGCTAAAGGGCATAACGGTATATTTAAGTTGGCTAAAGCGCGATATAAATGCGGTTTTCTATTTATTACCTTCTTATATTTAGAGGTAGTTAAAGGCGGCGATAATATTAAGCTTAGTATAGATTTTGGCTTAGCTAAGCCGCTTAAGAGTCTTATATATAAGCGGTACGGGGTATTAGTTCTTAATTGTAATAGCGTTAAGTTTTCTATAGTTAACGCAGAATTAAATACCTCCTCCTGGCTTCTTAGTAAGGAGAATAGGGGCGGCTGCTAGGGATATACTGGGGCGAATAAACCCTTTATTAAGGTGCTCGTTAATATATTTTTTAACAACTAGAAGTTCGTCTTTTAATATTAAGTAGGGTCTCTTATAGGGTAGCGTTTTTCCTTATTTAATATTAATAGTATAGTTATTAGGTTAATATAGGGGGAGTATATCTACGCTCTTTTATAAGCATATGTTAATAAAGTTATAGTACCTCTTAGAGAGGAGCTTACGGAGTTCCTTATTGGTAAGTCCTTTTTTAAGCTTTATAAACTTCTTAAAGTCTAAAGGTAAAAGTCTATAGAGTTCTACGGGGGCATTGTTTTCTAAAAGGTTAACTATGTCTATCCTATTACTATAAAGGACGTAGTCCTATTCTTTATTAAGCTTATATAGTTGTAATTAGAAGGCTGCGGTAACGGTTTAGCCTTTCCTATATGCTATACGGTAAAAGGCCGCAGCACTTACATAGTGGTAGTTAGTCGTAGGTAGGGTAATAAGGGGTTCCTTAGGTTGGTATCCTAGGGAGTAGATAGAGGCGGCTAGGCCATATCCTAGGCAGGTCTCTTTATAGTATTTAGAGTTAAAGGTTACTTCTCTCTTTTTCTAGTTAATGGCGGGGTTATATTATTCAAGCTAGTTTATTCTAAGGATAATAGGGTAGTTAGCAAGTGGTATAATATAGGCCTAAAGTTCTTCCTAGTGCCCATTTATATCTAGGTAGAGTTATACTATATAGGTAATCTTCTATGCGGTATAACTACCATTAGCGAGTTATAGGGCGCGGGCTTTAGTAAGGGGTAAGGTAGGTAGGTTATAAGTACGCACAAATTAGATATCTACAAATTTATTAATAGCTCTATAATTAATTATAGAACGGCTTTTATATTATTTTTTAGTAGTAGTTCCTATTACGGGTAAAACTATCTGTTTCCGTCTATTTATCTTTACTAAGTTATTTATTAAGCAGGCCAATATATAGATCCCCTTATTATTAGGGCGTTATAACCTATAACTTAGGGCTAGGACTTAGCGTTTTCCGTTTCCGTATCCGACTCTACTACTATTACTACGTCTTCGTCTTATACAGTAGTAGTACATAGCAACATATTTGGTATTTAAGGTACTAGGTTAGGTATTAGGCGGCGGCTACTAAACCTAGCTATTAGGTAGTTTAGGCTATAGCTATAACAGCCTTCTTAATAATATCTATAGTAACGCTTTAGCTTCTAGAGTAGCTCGCGTTCTCTATCTAGTAGCTTTTACAGGAAGGTTAGTATAGAAAGGTTAATATTAGGACCAGTAGTATTACTTAGGGTAGTAGGCGTTAGTAGTTTAGTAGGTCCGGAGGGCTTTTATAGGGAGGTCTTTAGGTAAGGGTTTACAGTAGCAATCTAATTTAGTCGTTGTTCAATCTTCTATATAGCTGCTACCATATTATAAACATTATTATAGTTATAGCTGGCGGCTGCGTAACTAAGGCGATAAGTAACTTTTTTAAGGAGATCTTTCTAGTCTTTAGTATCATCTCGGGCGAGGGCTCTAGTATATTCCTAGAATTTAACATAGAACTTATTAAATAATTTAGTAGGGCTTATCTTTAGGGCATATAGTTTAGCTCGGTTGGTAGCCAGTAGGTTATAGTCGCGGTATATTAGGTTAAGATTATTAAGGACTTTTTAGTAGGACTGCTACTTCTAGGGGCTATTGGTCTTCTATTAGGCGAAGAGTCTATTAAATAGTATACCCTTTATTCGCCCGATAATATAGCCAATCTTAGTATCTTCCGTAGGAAAAAGGTAGGCGCTCTAAGTTAGTTTTTTACAGATTTATATCTTCTAGTGGCTATATTCTTTACGGTCTCCTTAAAAAACTAGGGGATTAGGGTAACGTATATTAGACCCTACGGTAGCAGCTTAGGTTCGGTTGTTATAGCTTTTATTATCGCTTTAGTAGGGGTTCCCGTTAGGTAAGGCTGCTTAGCGCTAACCCTCTATTAAGTATTAAGTAGGTAAAGTTGCCGGGGGCGTAAAGACTTAAGTAGCGTTATATATAGTAGAGAGGTATCTAGCGTTATTATAAATATGCTTATTAAGCTAAGATTATAGGTATTTAATTATGCCTTCTCTTTTAGTGACTGTAGCAATAAGTGCAATCTTAGCCTTCTTTAACTATTAAACGTCGCGTTTAGATACGCGGAGGTTATCTTTAGTTTCTTAACGCGTGTTATTAGCGAGCGCCTTATAAGCTTATAGGTCTTGGATAATATCGTGATTTTAGGTAATACGCATCTTGGCTTATATAAGCTTTAGGTAGTAGTTCTATAGAAGGCGGTAGTATTTATCGAGTTCTTATGCTACCATTTTTATAAACGTCTCGGCGTCTTATATTTCAATTTTAATAGGTAATAGCCCTTCCGCTTACTTGTCCGTAGTTATATAGTTAATAAAAGATAAGACATTATTAGTGTCCATCTCCTTAGGGATTAAGGCTAGGGCTAATAAATTAAATTCTCCTGGGATTAATTGGCGTCGCAGGTTAAGTATAGGTATTGGATTGTTCTTTAGGTTTAATATAGTGGCTAGTAAGGAATATTGTCTTACTATTATAGGTTCCTTAGAAGTATAAAGTGAGGTAACTCGTAGGCACGCTGCTTCTAGCAGCGCCTATAGTATTACAAAGACGTAGAATTGGTCGTAGGCTAGATATCGGTGGTAAAAAGGCGCAACGTAATGTCATGGGACGGGGGCAGTGGCTATAAGACGTATGTATTTAAGGAGTCTATAAGACGTTACGCGATCGATCGTAAGGGTCGAGGGCGTAAGGAGGTGATATACCTACGCGTAGCTGATATAAGCTGTACGCGAGGTGTACGCGAGAGCACGGGGCTCTCCTATGGAGGCCCCTGCGGTGGGGTTCCGTGACAGATACTTTCTTATGGATAAGCCGTATATACTTTAGTAGCTATACTAAAAGTGGTATAGGCAAAGGCATAATGATAAGTAGGAAGATTTTTATATATAGCTAGACGAAAAAGTTATCTAAGACTACCTAATTATAGAAAAGGCCATAAACTATATTAAAGGGGCCTTAATTATAATATTAAAGGATCTAAAGGAGCGCTTAGAGGACTAGAAAAATAAAAGATGTATCTTAGTACCTGCGAATAAAGTTATAACACTTAGATTAATATAATAAAGGTTTAAACTTAAGGATAAAGACGAGCTAAGAGTTAACCTAAGACACTAAGTATATTATACACTATTATAGATCGTATGTATAGATGATGCGTATAATATATATAAAGCACCAAAAGATAAGCACTATAAGTATCCTATAAGAATGTATTAGATAATAGACGAATAGAAGTATAGGAATGCTAAGTATATACATAGCTAGCATCTAGTAGAAGTTTAGGAGTTAGGCGACTTAATACTTTAACCAGAAAGATTCCTTACGGAAGAATGCCTAGACGGATAATAGTGGTAGAAATGCCTGGAAAATACGTGTTTATGGTATATTAAAGATAAAAAGCGAACTAAGTATTAGCTTAAGTTGGACTAAGTATAAATAGGATTAAGCAGCTAATAGTTAGGAAAAGTAGAGGCCTATAGGACCAGAGGGAGCTAATAGTAGAGCCTTAGACCCTTAAAGGAATTTAAGGATAATACCTAAATTTATAAATTAAGTGGCAGGATTAATAGTTTAAGGCATTAATAGATAGTGGAGTAATAAGGAACTATATCTCGCTAGCAGCAGTTAAAAGGATAGGTTTACTATATAGGAAAAAGGAGTACCCTTACCTATTAGTGACAATTTTAGGAGATCTAATAACCTATAGAGGAGGGATTATTAATCTTAAAACAGGACCTATTTAGTTAACTATTAAAGGGAGATAAATTAAGATGTCTTTTAATATATTACTATTGGGAAACAATAAGGCAGTATTAGGAATGCCTTAGTTATAGGAATATAATCTAAAGATCAATTGGATTATAGGTTAGGTTAATATTAGGGATACTTAACGCTATAAGATGCGATAATAAGCTAAATTAGTATAGTACTAAGTAGGAGTAACGTATAAAGAAACGGAGAAAGGACTAAGTTACATATTAAAGAGATACTATAAGTATAGCAAAAAACTATGGTTACTAAAGAGCGAGAAGCTATTAGAGTATATAGTATAGGACTATAAGATAGAATTAGAACTAGAAATAAGTTTAAGGTTTTTTCTAATATATAAGCTTACTAAAGAGGAAAATAAAGTATTAAAAGAGTTTATCTAGGAAAACCTATAAAAGGGATACATTAGACTATTATAGTTATTAGTAGGTTATCTAGTACTATTTATACTAAAAAAGAATGGTAAACTAAGGCTATATATTAACTATAGACAGTTAAACAGTATTACTAGGAAGGATAGGTATCCTTTACCCTTAATTAGCAAAATCTAAGATAGGATAGGTAACGCATAAATCTTTATAAAGATAGATCTGAGATAGGCGTACTATTAGATTAGGATTAAAGAAGGCGATAGGTAAAAGGCAGCCTTTAGGTTAAAGGAAGGACTATATAAACCATTAGTTATACAATTTAGGCTTATAAACGCACCAGCAACGTTCCAGAAGCGTATTAACAATATATTAGAAGAATATTTGGATAAATTTGTTATAGTATATCTTAACGATATTATTATCTACTTAATAACTAAGGAAGAATACAGGGAATACGTTAAATGGGTCTTAAGGAGACTATAAGAAGAACGGATGCTAGTAGCGATTAAAAAATGCGAGTTCTTTACTAGGAAGACAGATTTTATTAGATTTATTATTAAACTAGGCTAACTTAGTATAGATCTAAAGAAGATTAAGGCTATAGTAAATTAGTAAAAACTAGAGAACGTTATATAGCTAAAATTGTTTTTAGGGGTTTGCAATTACTATAGAAGGTTTATAGCGTAGTGGTTAAAGAATATTAAGCTATTTACGCGATTAACAAAAAAAGAAGAACTATAGGCATGGGGAGAGGAATAGTAGGAACTCTTTAAGAAAGTTAAAGAGTTGTTTACCTAGGAGCTAGTTTTAAAAATCTATTAACTAGGACTAGAGACGGTTGTAGAAACAGATATATTGGACTATATACTAGGGGCGTGCTTTATGCAGAAATATTAAGATAGATAGCACCTAGTGGCATACTATAGTTGGAAGATAATACTACTAGAGTTAAACTATGACATCTATAATAAGGAGTTATTAGGTATAGTTACAGCATTAAAGGAATAGAGAGTATTTTTACAAGGTATAGAAAAACCATTTATAGTTAAAACGGATTATAAGAACCTAATAGGATCCCTAATAATAAAGGAGCTTAACTAAAGATAGGTTAGATAGGCAGAGATACTTATAGAATACTATTTTAAAATTTAATATACTAAGGGTACAGATAACACACGAGTAGATGCTCTAAGTTATAAGGCTAAACTATAGAACGATAAAAAGCTATTAGGGGCTTTATTGCGAAAAGATATAGATGGATTAATTAGATATAATTATCCAAAAATTATAGCAACTTAAGAAGAGTTAGGTAAGGTCTATAAAACACTAGGAAGCTTTTAGGTATAAAGAATTCTAGAAGCATAACTAGAAGATCCGTAAATAGATATATACAAGAATTAAGAAGTAACGTATATCCTAAAAAGCATAGCAGAATAATTTATAGAAGATTTCTATAAGGGAATAACTTAAGGATATAACAGAGCCATAGGCTTAGTGTTAAGACTTTAAGAGGAGTATATTATTAATAGAATCTAGGAACTAGCGCGAAAAGGTATAAAAGAATATCTAGATTACTAAAGAAATAAACTGACGAGGTATAAGCTGTATAGAGGGCTATAACCTATTAAAACACCTAAAAGACTATAGGAGGTTATATTATAGGACTTTATTATTAAGTTACTAAAGTTAAGAGATCCTATTACCGGATAAGATTATAACGCAATCTTAGTAATAGTAGATAAGCTTACAAAGTAGGGATACTTTATAGCATATACAGAAGAGATATTAGTAGAAGATATCGCTAGAATCTATATTAAGGAAGTATTTATAAAACATAGAGCATTAAATAAGATTATATCGGACAGAGATTTAAGATTCGTAGCAGTATTTTAGGAAGTATTCTTAGCGGAATAAGGAGTTAGAGCAGCAACTTCTACTATATATTATCCGCAGACAGACAGTTAGACGGAAAGACTAAATTAGACACTAAAGCAGTATCTAAGATACTATATTAATTACGCACAGAATAATTGGGTATTATTATTACCAGTTATATAGTTTGCATATAATATAACACCTTAAGAAGGAATAGGCATATTACTATTTAAGGCGAATTATAGATATAAGCTAAGGATATTGTTATTACTATAATAAGCGAAGAAAACGAGTAGTATAGCTAAACAAAGAATGGAGATATTAATAAATCTTTATAAAGACCTTACGGAAATAGTAAAGATAGTATAACAGAGAATGAAAAGGTACTATAATGCTAAGAGATCTAAGGGACTAGATCTTAAGGAGGGAGATAAAGTGTAGCTACTATACAAAAATTTTAAGAGTTGACGACTAAGTAAGAAGTTGGACCATATTAGACTAGGACCTTTTAAAATTAAGTAAAGAATTTTACTGGTTACGTTTAAGTTAAACCTACTAGCTAAAATGAAGATCTACCCTATATAGCATATTGTAATGCTAGAACTAGTATATAGGGATATTAAGCTACCAGTCTATAAGGCAGACACGTATAGAGGATAAAAAGAAGACAAATAGCAAGTTTTAAGGATTGTTAATTATAAGGATATTGACGATAAAACATAGTATAAGGTAAAGTGGATAGGCTATACTAAGACTACCTAGAAGCTACTAGAAAATTTAAAAAATGCTATAGGAAAGGTATAGGAGTATTAGAAGAAATTAGGTTAGGTAGTATTAATAAGAAAAAATCGCTAAAAAATAAGTTACCTAAGGGGGACCTAAGAAGAGCAGTTACTAAACTACTCGGATCTGTTTCCTTCTTAGTTAAAAGAGAATCCGTTTTTTTATTACTAAGTTCCTGTAGACCCTATTCTATAAGTTTCTACTTTTTAGAACGAACCTTTTTACGTACCTTCTTAAGACGGATTAACCGAGTGGACGCTATAAGACGAGACTTAAGGGCCCGTTACTAAGCATCAGCAGCCTCTCGTTTAGCGTCCCAAGAATTGCGCAATTTAGTAAAAGTAATAGACAGTTTATTATCTAGCTACGTAGTAGTAGATTAAATATAAGACCCTAAAATAAATTAATTAGGGAACTAGACGACTATTAAAAGTAATAGGTTATATATATTTAGCATTAGAGACAAAGTAAACGTTATAGAATAAACGAATATTTGCTTTAGTGCACTCTAAGTAAGAGGACGGTTATTATAAAGATAGGTTTGCTAACGCAATACAAACTAATCCCTCTTCCAAATAGCGAGAATATAAAGATGGTATAATCTTACTAAGAGATAATATCGCAGCAATAGTGCGAATACGACGAACAGTTAAGGAAGAAGAAATTGCTTTAGGTATAATAAGTAATAATATTAACTAAATTAATTAGACGGATATTATACCTCTAGTAAACGACTTAAAGACGTTTAGGATCTTTAAGGACGAAGATAGAGAGGAGGGAGATAGTGTTACGGACGCTTTAAGTATAATGTTATAACTACTTAGAGAAGAGTTAGAAGAAGCTAGTTAGTTAATTTAGGTATAGTCTAAAATGGAGCCAGTAGAGCTATATGACGAGGAATAGTAACTAAGGTTATATAATATAATTTATATAATTTATAGGATCTACGTAATCCGTAATAGAGTAGATAGAGCACACATATATTATATATAAGAAGGATTTTATAGGAGTACGGTTATGTATTTAAGGACCCTTAGTCCCTACCTAGATAGTTCCTTCCTTATAATAATTCTTAGAATACAATTAGAGTTAATCTATTAGGCAACCACTCTGCTAGTTATTATTACATTGTTGACTTCTATACTTGCATTACCTATATACTTAGCCTAATAACAAGCCTACCGTAGTTCCTGCTACAAAGTTCTATTATATTTAGTTTATATAGAAGCTAAAATCCTTAGGGGTAGTATATTAATTATATATAGGTATTATAGTACGGCTCTTATATAGTAAGAATATAGTGTTTCTTTAGGTTTAGACTGTCTAGTAAAGGCCTTATAAGACGGTAGTTTGTATTACTATAGTTATACTATATAATAAATAGGTAGCGGACCCCCGGCAAGAGTTTTTCGCCTCTTCTTTATTTCTTACTTTTTCTATTTTTACTTTCTTTAGGATATTTAGAACTTTAGTCTTTTATATCTATACCCTAGTTACTACTTATTTTATATAGAGCTTTTTATTCCCGTGTTTTATATTCCTACTAGCGCTTTTATATTTAAATCTATTATTATCTCCAGTTCCTCCCTTATTCTTACTAGCTAGCTATATACCCTTAATAGGTCGGCTATAAATAATATATTTGCCATATTAAATCTAATTCTTAATTATCCTAGTTTTAAGCTTACTATAGCTGTCTATAGGGGTCTTCCTATAGGGCATCCTCTCCCTTATATCCCTATATAGTCTAGTAATATTACATAGCGCCGCTTCTAGCCCGTTAAGGCTTGGGATAGCTAGCCTAGCCCCCTAGTATTAAAGGTAGGAAACGCTAGAAAGGCACCTACGTCCCCCTAGCTTATTACCTATTATTTCTATTTATATAACCTAGCGTATAGTTATTCCCGTAGCTGTTAAGCCCTTACCTTCCGCCTCCTATATTTAATATAGTCTTCTCTCTCCTACGCCTTATATATGCTTTAGTGGTAGTTTACACATTTTATTTAGTCTTAATTTAAGCAGTATCTTATATCGTGGGGGCCTATATAGTAGCCGTAGCACACCTATACTGCGCATGTAGATTAGGTATATCCCTATTATATATAGCGGTAGCATTATTCTAGGCGTAGTCTGTAGTTATAAAGCCTTACGTTATATATAAGGCTATTTATAATTATTCCTTTTTAGATAAGGAGTTTTTGTATTTTTAGTGTATATATACTAATAATAAGGGAGCTATGCGTTTGACCGGCGTCTCTCTAGCGAGTCTCTAGTAACCCTCGTGTCCTCTTATTATTCTTATTATTTGCTTAGTTTATATTTTCCTATTAAAGCTATTAGATTTAGGTAATCTCAAGGCCTAGTATAAAGCGTTTTATATATTTTACCATCTTCTATATAGTTGCTGTATTACCCGCCTAGCGTTCCTTTTCTACCCTAAGGCTTATAGAAACCGCTAGGACTTTAACTAGGTAGTCTTTACAGAGCACTTTTATGCCAATACATTCTTCTAGCCTATCCCCTACCCTTATAGCTTATTCCTTTACCTATTAGTCCTTTAGGGTAACTCTAATATCTCCGCTCCTAAGGTGTTAAACTATAACTATATTATAAACCTCTTTATAAATCTCTATAAAGACTTCTATTTCTAATTATCCCCTAAGCCCCTTTACTTTTTCTATATTTAGTTATATTATAATTATATACCCGGTTATTATCTTAAGGGGGGTAAGTTCCCTATACTATAGAAGCGCGGCTATAGCGGCCTAAATGCGGTTCGCCGGTAAGAGGGAGTTTTATTTATTTTTAATTTTACTTAGCCGTTAGAGGATCTAATTAAGGGGTTACTAAAGGGGCGCCTAAGGTTCGCTAAACTGGCGGAGCCATTTTACTAGCTATATTAGTTTGTTATAGCTAATAGTTACTCCCCTATAATTTTAGATACTAGACGCGTTTAATAGGCTTTATATTTTATTAGATGCCTTCTTAATAGAGGTGTTTCCGCTTTATAGTGTAGTATTCGCCCGTCTTTATTATAGAGGGCCATTATTAGGCGTAGATCTGGCGGTTACGCGTAAGTGCGAGCCACCGTCGGTTGACGTATGCCTCCCCTATAATGTATATATCTTAGGGGGATTCTCTAGGTGTTTTTTAGGGTTCTTTTTAGTTAGTTTTAGTCTTTTTAGGCCGGGTGTAGTAAGAGCTCCAGTTAGTCTTATATGTACTTACTAATATTAATAAAGTATATATAAAATATAAAATATATTAATTTTATAAAAATTATACTTTTATGCATGCTTACTAATATTAATTAAATTTATATAAAATATAAAAATTATAAAAATTATACTTTTATATATGCTTAGTAATCTTATAGTTAGCACTTAGTAGCTAAATGCTAAGACTTAATAATAAATGCCGCATTTAGCGGCTAAATGCTAGTACTTAGTTATAAATGCCGTATTTCGCAGCTAAATGCTAATACTTAATTATAAATGCCGCATTTAGCTACTAAATGCTACTAAATGCTAGAAATGCTACTAAATGCTAGAAAATGCTAAAATAGCAAAAAAGTAAAATAAAATGCTAGTAAAAAATTTCCTAACGTTTTAAATTCTTTAGTACCGCTTAGGTCTATTAGCTCTACGCTATACTATAGTTTCTAGTTCTAACTATATCGTTGCGTACTTTACGCCTTATATAACTATATAACTCTATCTTATCCCTTTTTAGTTTGTTCTCTTTAATAAACTCTATTATTAATCTTAATTACTTAATCTATAAGATCCCTAAGTATATCCATATCTTCTATTAAGATAATTATATTCTAGACTTTCTCTTTAAGTCCTTATTTATACTATACTATAAGCGCCTTATTGTCCCACTTAACTTATATAGCTAGTGTATAAAACTATATTATATACTTAATTGCTAAAGTTTATTATACTATATTTTAGAGTCTTCTTTCTACTATAGTTATTGCTTTTAAGTCTCTAAATATCTATATAAGTCGGTCTACAAACCTATTCTAACTTAAGAATATATACTTAACTTCTAGGTTAGTAGTCGCACTCCCTTACTCTTATATCTTAGTAAAGTAAAATTTAAACCACTTAAGTGCTCTTCCTATTAGGAATAATCCTGCATAGACCACTTAGTCTATTAGTATAGTGGGTTTTACACCCTCTTATATTACCTTAAAACGTATTTATACTAAAAACCCTTTAAGCTTTAACTTCTCCCCTAATAATCGCTTAACTAATAGTAACTTAACCTTTATTGCTCCAATTCCATTAATTCATTCTTTAAGTATTTAATTATTATCTATTAATTAATTAACTATTTCCTATAATTAACCTACCGTAATAAGCTGCAAGTTAGTATCCTATATACTAGTATCCCCACTTATTCCTAAAGTAGTAGCTACTATTAACGGCGTTATAACTAAGCTCGGACCCCTAGAACTCTATTACCTCCTAAACTTAATTACTCTACCAAATCGGCCACACCACTTTAGAAGCTATTTACGCTTAACAAAATTTAATTAATTAATTGCCCTTATATACCATTTAGTATATTAGCTTTGGGCGTTTAATCTAGCGTATTTTAAAGCTTTAATTTTAGCCCCTTTACCCTTATTTTGGCCTTTTTTTCCCTTTATATCTACTATAGCTTTATTAATTAAAACTATATATTTTAGTATTATATTTAGATCTACCGTTATTTATTTATATAATTTTAGGCTTTTAAGGTCTTTAAGTTGTAATTATAAGCTATATATTTAAGCGCCTATATATGCTGCCTTAATAATAACCCTCTAAAATTATTAACTTATTTTTTATAAAAGTAACTAAGTCTTTTAATTTAGTATATACTTATTATAAAGACCTTAAGCTGTATAATATATATTATACGGCTTCTTTAGGGTCATTATATTATTAAATTAATTACTACTAGCTTTTTTAAAGCTTAACCCTTTTATTAAAGCTCTCTTTTTTACTTAAAAATATTTAAAGCCTTTATATAGACTTTATAAATAAATACTAAAGATATACTGCCTAAAATTGGTTATTTTTATTATAGGGCCTTTTTTAGGTCTTATAGTAATACTTAATAAAATAGTACTTCTTAATTAGAGCTATATTACTAAGATATATATACTTTATAATTTACTTAAAATATTTTACCTTAATAGAGGATATTTAAAATAGATTTAAAGGTTATTATATTAAATAAAGTAGCTAAAAAGGAGCTATATATTGTATATTGTATATTTTATTAAAACTTAACTATATAATGGCTTATATAGCTATTAAAGAAATATAATTAAGCTTTATTACAAAAAAATGGTTTTAAGTATAATTTTTATTTATTAAATTGACTAAATATAATACAATTAGCTATTTAACTATTTTTTTAAGCTATATATATTTAATAAAATACTTTACCTTAGTATACTTATATTAATTAGGGGTATTTTCCTTTAAAATAAATTAACTAGCTAAGGGCAAATATTATCTTTATAATAAATATTATTATTAATTCTATTTATTGCCCGATTTAGTCCATTTTTAGGTCCATATAGGCTGCTGCCTTTCTATATAGGAAAACCCCCGTAGGGGGAAAAACCTAAGTATTTCCTTTTAGCTGGTCCTACGCGTTCCGCCTTTACCCAGCTAGTATAGCTTTGTATCTTTTAAGTCTGCCTTACGTACTATACTTCCTAGGTATATTGGAAGATCTAGGGGGGGTAAAGGGAGGGTCTGGCGATTTGCTAGTAAGCTGCCTATAGCTAGGCGGGGGTGTTTAGTCCTTATAGGGCTAAAATAGGGCGTATTTTTTTAGTGTCCTCCTATTGGATTTCATGTGCTATTTAGAACTACTAGAGGATTCCTTAGCCTATAAGCCATTTTGCTGCTACCTATAAGCCCTTACTTATAGAGAGCATCTAGGTAATGTCGTTTATACCTATATTAGTAAGTAGTTGGTCCTTTACTAAGCGGTGGCTCTAAAATAGCAGTATATGGCGTACTAACTAGACAGGCCATCCGCATACGCATTAGGGTATAGTATTTAGAACGTAGATGCTTACTAGCCATGCATTTAGGCCTAAGATCTCCATCCGTAGTAGAAAGGCAGCTATAGCTTCTGCCTTCGTCAGTCCTTTATATAGGGGGAGAGTTAGTATTAACTATAGGGTATTCTAAATGGCTACGTCTTGTGTTTTCGCTGCTTCCTTCCATCGTTACTTCTATTTAAGATCCGCCTATCTTATAATTAGTGTAGTAAATCTCTATCTATACTAGTAGCCTCCTATCCTCTATCGCCGTTATAGCGCTTTACTAGTATAGCGCCGGGTCTCTACCTAGTAAGCTAGTAGTTCTTATATTTCCTTTTCTTTTTCTACTATTTATAGGTAAAGTGCTTCCTAGCTAGTGTGTTTGGGCTCTTTATAATAAATACCTATTTATAATTATTAAACGACTTTATAGAAAACTTTTTTTAAAAGATATACCTTATTGTAATTAAATTTATATATATGCTTAATATAACTCTAAATTTGTCTATATTTTAAGTATTTTTTTTACCTATATATTAACCTTTCTTACACCCTTTTATAATGGCTATAAAACTTTTAAATTTACTTTAGTTATACCCTATTAATTTATATACATTCTATTAATTAGGCATATATAATTTTATATAAATTAATAATTATTTATTGTTTAAAGTCTAATTTAAATACCTATTAGGCCCACGCGGATTACTCCTTATTTATATATAGGGAGAAAACTCTACTTAAGAAAACCTTATAATCTATCTCCCTGCCTTTTAGGACTCGCCTACTTAACGCCTACGCGGCGCTTACGAGTTACCTATAGTGCTCTACTACCTTACTTTTTAACCTTTTTAAACACCACTGCTGCTACAATAAGCCTATAAACGCGCTAGTATTATAAACTTTACTCTACTACTATAGAGTTATTAGGAGGCGCCTATTCCTCGCCCCTTTACCTTTTATTACTATTTCCCTTATAACCCAGAACTAGTTAAGCATATTTTAGCTAATAAGCTACTAGGTAACCACCTTAAGACCTTTTTATATTAAGAGTAGTGTATTATAGTTCTCTATGCTAGCTACTAAGAGTATTACTTTTTAGTTAGTATATAAGGGGTATAATAGTATTACGTGTTTTAGGGTCTATATTGGCCAGCTATATTCGTATTATAGGCTACCTACTAAAATGCCTACCCCGTAGAGCCAGTCTTTTAGTCTTATTATTTTTATTTTTAAGAGTGTTGCTATTATATTTTTTGCCTTTATTAGGCCTTCTTAAAGCCCTTAAGTATTTACCCCCTATAGTATTAACTATATTACGGCTTAGGTTCCTCTTACCTAAATTAGCCTCTATACCTTTAACTCCTATTTACCTCTTTAGCGTTAGTCCAACTAGTATTATATTATGGTAGATAGTTTCCTAGCGTTCTTTTATACTCTACTTTAGCTCTTTTCTTTCTCTTACTATCGTCTTTACTGGCCTCTTACGCGTCTCCCTTCTTTCTCTATATAGGCATAGGCCCTAAAGCAGCACTATTCTTATTCTGCTTTCTTTACCTATTTCTTTAATATATCTTTTTTATTTTAGGGTTATTGGTTTATTCTTCTATAGGGCACCCTAAAATCCCTCTATAGTTTATTTAGGCATATCTTAATATACTTTATAATATTAGAGTTACGTTTATTTTACGCCCTTTATATTATAGTAGCTTTAATATATAGTTATAGGGGGGAATATTAGCTTCCTTTCTAAGCAGTGCTGTAGCTGTTTGCTTATACCCACTTATTATACTTTAGAGGTAGACTATTTAGACCTTTTAAAGTGGTTTAAGGAGCGATTTAGGGGGGCCTTTCTTAGTTTCTCTAATGGCCTAAATACTAGACCTATATATTATAGTTAGCCGGACAACTACTATATATAGTAGGCGTGACCTCTAGAAGTAAGGACCCTATATAGAGTTAACGGTCCTAAATAATATAATATACTGTGCTTAGCCCTTATAGGCCGCTTACGCCGTATATACGCTCTATTAGAGTTTACTATCTACCTATACTCCTAATACCCTTAGGCCCTAAACTAGTTAACCCCTAAAGCCTTAGATATAAATTAAATGCTAAAGATCTATAGATTGGTTACGTTTTCTTATAAAATAGATTAGCTGGTATTTCTCTAGTAAGAATTAGACTCTATATTGTCTTGCCTATTCTATATAGGTATTATAGGATTTCTATAGTATTCTATAATTTTCTATAGCTATTAGCCCGTATATAATTAGGTTTATATTATTAATAAAGCCTATCCCCTAGGTCGCCCCTTTCTTAAAGGAGTTAAGCAGGTTACTTATAAAGAAAAGGAAGAGTATAGGCCAGAGGGGTAATCCTTATAGTATTTCTGTTATAACTATAATAGGGGGGCTCTAGTATCCGCTAAAGACCAGTAATATTTCTCTTTAGCCTATAAACCCTTAAATAAATTATATAATCTATTCTAGAAAGCCTTTTACCCTAAGAATATATAGGAGACGCTTATAGGGTACGTTATTATAAGCACTACTAATATCTGGGCTAAGCATTAATACTATAAAGTCCCTTTGCATCGCCTATGTAGATTTAATAGTGGCAGCAAGTAGCGTAAGTGCTAATAGTGTTCAGCGGTTCTTTCTTACCCCTATTTAGCTTTATAGTAGTAGGGCGTATTCCTTAGCTATATCTACTATATAGACTACTATTATTCTTTCTAAGATCTTATTAAGGGTGTTTTCTAAGGTAATAGGGCGGTAACTTCCTGGGATTAAGTAATCTGCTTTACCTTCTTTTTATAGGATAACTATTGTTATAGATCTTCCAAGTTATAAGTAGTAGCCTATAGTAAAGTATGCTCTAGCTATATCTATAAGTTAAGGTGCTATAAATAGTCTATAGGTCTTTAAGGTCTTATTTAAAATCCTATTTAGTTTTAGTGCTATATTATTTAAAAGGCGGCTAATAGTTTTAGCTATTTCCTCTATTATTATATTGCTGTTAACCCGTAAGCGAGTTACTAGTATTTCCCTCGTAATGTTACTAAGGTCTACTAAAGCCGGTTAGAGGAAGAACCTTTTTATAAAGATCTTTGCCTTCTTATTATTGTTATTAGTGGCCTATAATTCCCCTGCTCTTTGTAGTGATAGTAGGTATAAATCTTCTAAAAACCTTTACCACACATATAACCTTACCAAAAGGTAGCGCCACACTCCAAAACTTACGCATACCCATCTTACCATCAAAAACAATCGATTTTCTAACTTTCAAGACCTAATTCCTACTGCCTAGCGAGCTAGAGGTGGATTTATTTATCGGTTTACCCCCTTTTCCCAATAGAAAATTTTCTCTAAGGGTGGCCCTAGCTTATAAGCGAGGCACGGACAGGAACACTAAACCTACTACCACTACTACTAATACTAAAACTACAAAATAGGGGCTAGTTTCTCTACTACCTCTTAGCCTAATCTCCCCAGAAATCTTCTAGTAGAATTAGTAAGGAGAAAAGGGTATAAGGATAGTAAAAACTAGGAAAACCCCCTTATAAGACACAAAATGCCAAGGCCCGGTAGGCCTAAAAAAAAACCTCCTATAGAAATAAGTGATAATAAGTCTATATCTACACTCACTTTTTTTACCCCTTCTCCTTCCCCTAGCCTATTTAGGACAGGAGAAAAAAGAGGACATCCTTAGTCTTCTACTAAAAAAGAAAACTAAAAACCTATAAAAAAGACAACTAAAATAAGGACTTTTACGGCTGGTATACATAGTATATCTTTCACTCCCCTTTCTCCAGAACAACACCTATAAAAGGCTTTAGATAGCCTAACCCAGGCCTATAAAGGGCTAGAAGAAGAAGAAGAAGAAGAAAAAATAAATAAAAAGGAATAAGTTAAACAGCTAGAGGACTATACACATAGTGTCCTAGTAGGAGAAAACCCCTTTATAAAAGGAAAAAAAAAAGACAAACGATGTTCTAAAAGGACTAGTTAAAGAAGTAAGAGCTCTCTATAAGGAGGTAGCCCCTACTAAAGAAACCTACGCAGAGAGGCTAAAGAAGGGCCTCCCTACTTTGTCCTCTCTACCTTCCTTATTACCATTTCCTACTCCTTTTACTTCTACTAAAAGTAAGAAAAAGCAGCTATAAGAAAGAAAGCTAGTCCTAATTACAAACCAAAGGAACTAACCTTTAGATACCTTCTCTATACGAAATAAAGTCAATCAACTATTTACATTAAAACTGCAAGTAGAAAAACCTGTTTTAGCACCCATAGCTAGAACTAAAGGAAAATAAAATATTCTCCTTATAACTATAGAAGAGTATAATGCGGATTTCCTAGTTAAATATAAAGAAATCTGGCATAACTGCTTTACCTTTTAAAGAGAACAAAAACTAGAACCTTGGGCTTAAATTATAGCCCATAGGGTTCCTACCCTACCTTTCTTAGGAGAAGGAGGCTCTAAGCTTCTAAAAGAAAAAATCGAGACCTTTAATCCTATAAGGATACAAGGACTACCTAAATAGATCTTATCTAGTATAAAAAGACACAATCTATAGACCAGATTTGGCTCTATAGTTTTTACTATAAAGAACGAAGAAAAAAGACAAGAAATCCTTAAGCAAAAAGAGATATTAATTGCAGGTACAGCTACTAAGGTAGTAAAATACCTCAAAGTCTCTCCTACTACGCAGTATACGAGCTGCCAAAAATTTGGCCATATAGGAGATAGGTGCTCTACTAGGGCCTATAAATACTATGCGGCTGTATATTTATCTAAAGACTATTCCTGTTCTACCTGTATAATAATAGGCAAGCCTTGCTAGCATACCACCCCTCTTTGCATTAATTATAAAGAAAAACACTTTGCTAATAGTAAAGACTGCGAGACTCTTAAAGCTGCTAAACTAGTATGTAAAGAAGAATCTATGGAAGAATAAAAACAGATAGGATTCTAGAAGGAGGTAACTCCTACTAGGCTCTTAAAAAGATATTAGAGAGCAAAAGGATAAAAATAAATTACAAAAGGATAGGGACAGGGGTTAGGATTTCTTATAGTTTTTCTTACCATTTTCTCATTTCCTAGTAGTTATAGTATCTTAGTATTTTACTAGGAAACTATAAACTCCTAATTTAGGGGTTTATAAACTACTAGGACATAGCTACTAGTATATATTAAGCTGCCTAGAAAGGATTTATGTATATAGAACTATAGCGCTATAGCCCAAGGCTGCATGCGCAGTATTGTACTTAGTATAATATAATGGATTAAAAAAATCTTCTACTAGGCGCCCTACCTTTTTCTTTACATATTTTGCTATAGCCTAAAGGCCCTTATTATAGGGGAGGCTCGGGTTAAAAGTGTGCTTATTTATAAACTGTCTTTAACGTAATCTATAAGCCAGTGGTACCAATAAGCAAGTGGTACTACTTAAAACCTTACTAAAAAACCCAAAAATTGTTCTTTAATATCTTAATAACGGCTTAATAATAAATTATAAAAATTCAAAATTAGACTCTTTTACCTATTTTAAGACCTCTATTAAAGTTTTAAAGTAATTAGTTTAGCCATTATTAGTATATTAAGATTTAGCCTTTAAATTTAAGCCTAATTATTATATCTTAAGAATTACTTATTAAACTACTTTAAAACTTCAATAAAGGTCTTAAAATAGGCGGAAGAGTCTAATTTTAAATTTTTAAATTTATTATTAAGCCGTTGTTAAGATATTAAAAGAACGATTTTTGGGGGTTTTAGTAAGTTTTTAGAGTGGTACCACTCGCTCGTTGGTACTACTGGCTTATAGATTACGTTAGTTATTCCTTACTTCTTTTTTTAGGGTATTCTTTAACTAGTTTCTTATATTTTTGTATTATCTCTTATTTTTAGGGTTATAGCTACTTATATATTTCCTTTTTACTTATTATTAGCTAGTAATAAAAACCGCGCATTATGCGGACCATATATATTACGTATAGGGGCCTAGTTATAAGACTAGGCAGTACTCTTTTAGCCTATTTTTAATTGCTGCCTAAATCTTTTCTAGTCTTTAGTTGGTTTCCTTAGGGGTAGCTAATAAGCCTCGCTTGTTTAGTATTGGGTGGATTTCTTCTAGGGTTTAAAGTTGTTATTTAACTATAGTAAGGAAGCTATCTATTTTAAGCTTTCTTATTACATATCTTTTGCTATTTAGTTACGCCTTAATATCTAAATCTAGCTATATCTAAATAGGGATATAGTCTAAAGCGAGTGCTTATTTTTCTTTAGGGTTATACCTTTTAAGTCTCTAGTATAGGCCTTCATCTATAAATATGAGGTTAATTATATTTCTAGCGGTGCCTTATTACCATATAATTACTCCTAAGGGGGTGGCTAGCTTAAGGCCTTAGATATTTATAGCTCTTAGTAGGCACTTTACCTAATAATTAGCAGTAATATAAATACCCCCCTACTACAGGTAGTAGAGGTTTATATCTTCTAATAGAATAAACTCTATACCTTTAGTTTCCAGTAAGCTTATTATTAATATAATATTCTCTGTTTATAGGACCCCTTTAACCCTAGGGTTATATATATTAATAATTTATACCGGTCCCCTATATATCTAGATTATTATAACTGCCTACTATAACTATAAGGTTAGGCTAATAGCCTTACTAATTATAAAGCATACGCGTATAGCTACTTTTAGTTTATATAGGAGCTGGAATCCTTAGGGGCAGTATATTAATTATATATAGGTATTATAATACGGCTCTTATATAGTAAGGATATAGTGTTTCTCTAGGTCTATACTATCTAGTAGGGGCCTTATAAGATAGTGGTTTATATTACCGCAGTTATACTATATAATAAATAGGTGGCGGACCCCTAGTGAGGGTCCTTCGCCTCTTCTATTTCTACTTTCTTTAGAATATTTAGAACTTCTATCTCTTATATCTATACCCTAGTTACTACTTATTTTATATAGAGCTTTTTATTCCTATATCTTGTATTTCTACCAGCACTTCTATATCTAAATCTATTATTACCTTTAGTTCTTTCCCTATTCTTACTAGTTAGATATATACCCTTTATAAGTTAGCTATAAATATTATATTTGCCGCGTTAAGTCTAATTCTTAATTGTCCTGGTTTTAAGCTTGCTATAGCTGTTTATAAGGGTCTTCCTATAAGGCGTCCTCTCCCTTATATCCCCTATAAACCTTATATCCCTATTTAGTCTAGTAATATCACGCGGCGTCACTTCTAGCCTATTAAGGCTTAGGATAGCTAGCCTAGCCCCCTAATATTAAAGGTAGGAAACGCTAAAAAGGCACCTACGTCCCCTTAGCTTATTGCCTATTGTTTTTATTTATATAACCTAGTATATAGTTATTCCCGTAGCTGTTAAGCCCTTACCTTTTATCTCCTATATTTAATGCAGTTTTCTCTCTCTTACGCCTTATATATGCTTCGGTAACAGTTTACATATTTTATTTAGTCTTAATTTAAGCAGCGTCTCGTATTATAGGGGCCTATATAATGGCCGCAGCACACCTATACTGCGTATATAGATTAGGTATGTTCCTATTATATATAGCAATAGTATTATTTTAGGCGGAGTCTATAGTTATAGAGTTTTGTATTATATATAAGGCTATTTATAATAATACCTTTTTAGATAAGGAGTTTTTGCATTCCTAGTAGGGGGGTTTTGATAAACTGACGGAAGGTGTTAGATAACTTATATAGAGCTATTCATTGATAAAATGGGTTAATTAATTGATTAATCTTTATCGTGTGTTGACCTAGGGCCCCTGGGCTTAGATGAAGATATTTATAAAGCACGGGCCCCGTGTACGTAACTCGTGCATATCTTACGCCATAGAGAATACAGATTATCTGATACACCCCCTTAGCTTTAAGCTTTTTAAGGTTAAAGCTAACCACCTTCTTGTGTCCGTTAATGCGTTAATTAAACCATAATCTTATCTAAATCCTTCCGTCTCGCTCTAATATTCTTCCTTAGGTCCTTTAGTTGCTTCTCCTTATTTAGCCGCTCCTTAATATCCACTATCCCGATTATATTAATGAAGCTTTAAAACCTCTACTTAGGCAGGGCCTTCGTAAGTCCATTAGCAATCATCTCCTTTGTCGCTATCTATTAAAATCGTACTCGTCTCTTTGCGTATTCCTAACGTAGCTAGTATTAATAGATGTTAACGTATTGGAGCTTCGTAATTAGCTTTACCGTATCTTCTATAATTAGTTAGAGTGTCTAGGTGTTATTGCAGTTAATAATTAAGGGCTTATTTAGTTATAACATTATTACTTTAAACAGCCTACTAATAAAGATAGCTTCCTTTGCTGTCTGTAATAGGGCTAACAGCTTAGCTTCTGTGCTCGACGTTATAACTATATCCTACTTATTTGCTCTCCAGGCGATCGGCCCCCTAAATAGCTTTATAATGTATCCTTATAAGCTCTTTCTATTAACGGAGTTGTCTGTAAATAATGCGTTACTAGCATAGATAAATAATTGCGCTTTACTTCTACCGTCTCCGTCGTCTCGTCCTTGGTCACGTATTCCTTTATCTCTCCCTCTACCGTTTATTTGTTCCTTATCTCCTCTATAGTAGATTGCTCTGCTCCTTATACTATATAGGTACTAGATAACTCTATCTACCGCTCGTTAGTGCTCTTAGCTTGGGTCCTAATTAAACCTTACTGGCCGTCGAAAACGGATTCTGCACCTGTACGTGGTGACAGCTACAAACCTAGGTCTTTGAAGTTCAGACCCAGAGCCAACGTAGAGACGTTGTATAGCGCGTGTAAGTAGGACCTGGTGGTTATATGCGTCGTGGGGCGTAGTGAAAAGTTTTTATATGGGATGGTAAGATCTCGAAAACCACTACTAACGGTACCCCTTTACAATACAGCCACTAGTTCTCCTACTAAGCACCTATATAATCCAACGTGGATAAACAGCTTTTAAAAGCATCCCCTAGCCCCTAATGGAAAGCATTAACGACCTTATATTGACGGACGAACAAGTATACGAGCGAACGAACAAACGAGCAAATATACGGCCCCTCTTAACCCCTAGGGCAGTCGCCCGCGGAGTATGTAGTTACTCGCCGTTTTTAACTACCAAATACTACCTAGCAGCTTGGATTGCGACCTACGGTTTTCCCTATCTCCTTTCAACGGAGTAGTAACCCTTAGAGAGGGCCTAGCTGGGGCCTAGGCATAAAAGATACCCAAATACACAATATCCCGCTCGCTTATTAGTATTACGGTAGTTAGAATGGATGAATCCCCCTTACGCCTTTAATAACTCTAGGGGGGGGGAGGCAAGGCATATATGGCAGTGGTCTATATAAGAGATAGTATATAGGGGATGGGCAAGATATAGGACATAAAGAGATAATAAGACATAGTAATCGATTAGCAAGGCCTAGCTGGGACGTAGTAAACCCTAGCTTTAATAAGCTAGAGAAGGAAGCAGTGGTTCCTAAGAAGTTTAAAACATCTAAGGAGGAGGACGTGTAATAGGCCCGTAGGGCCGCTGCTACGTGCAAACATGGCAAATTGGGGTTTTTTATCCTACTGAGGCTGCTTATAGGGTTTTTCCTCCCCCAACTGCAGGGTTTTCTTTATGTAAATTATAAGTTTTCCCCCCTGTGACGGAGTAGTCTGCGTGGGCCAAGATAGGATCCGTATTAGACGTTAATTAAAGAACTACTAATTAAACCTTACTAGCCGTAATACTGCAAAGGCAATATCCGGACGCGTTATAGTGGCTATATAGAGTACTAAACCTAGTTTTCTCTAATATAGTATTGTAGAAGCTGGTAGGGATATAGGACGGACTAATAGGTCTATATTGGTGGACGGACGCGTTGGACGGATTATATAGTGATTAGTAGGGAGGAGTTCCGATTCTGCCATAGGAGTATTTAAAAGACGCCCTCTGAGATCTATCTTATACTAGTTAGCTATTTTCTTAATATAGGCTTTTTGGGATAGCTATAGGAGCCTCTAGCTACGATTACGTAGCATATAGATTCCTAAGAACTATTTTAGCTCGCTAAGGGTACTTATCTGGTATTCCTTACTCAGCTCCTTAATTACTTCTTAAGCTTTCTTCTTATCTATCTTTCGGTAGTAGAAGATAATATTATTAAAGTAGAAGAAGATAACTATTCTACCTTTTAGCATGATATACGGCTCTTAGGGTACTTCTTTAAAACCCAATTCGTTTAATAAGCTCGTGAGATTCTTTTGCTATAACAGTAGTGATCGTCGTAGTCCGTATAGGGCTTTTCTTAAGCGCAGTACTTTGTTTGTCTTTCCTTTATTAAACCCTAGCGGTAGCTTTATATAAATAACTTTGTTAAGATCGCAAT
This sequence comes from Cenococcum geophilum 1.58, assembly GCF_001692895.1. Classification (NCBI taxonomy): domain Eukaryota; kingdom Fungi; phylum Ascomycota; class Dothideomycetes; order Gloniales; family Gloniaceae; genus Cenococcum; species Cenococcum geophilum. Next base: position 600,634 of record NW_027137640.1, read on the forward strand.
AGACAAACGCATTAATAGTATTTATCTGTGTCGTCTCTAGGTTGAATTTTATAGTGATCGCTATAAGGGTTCGGAAGGTCGTACTAGCTAATATAGTGGCTCTTATAGGTAGGTCTCCTGGGGCCTATTAATTTCCGTAGACTACTAAGCGTGCCTTATATTTCTGGAGAAATCTATACTTGTCCGTCTTGTAGACGAATACCTATATTAAGCTAAGGACCTACTATCCCTTTGCGTGCTTTTTATCTATTTCTTAAAATGACCTTATTTAATAATGAGATTGGAGATAGGCTCGTTAAGCTTCTTAAAACTGATCTTAAAGAGGATGCGTATTAAGGTCCCGGATTAACTAGGGTAGCGGAGGTAGGTTCTTCCTATGTAATCTAACATTGCGTATTCTGCCTAATTTCAGCTTGCTATTATTAAGTTAACTATTAAGGTTAAACTTCCTTCCTGCTAAGAAGGCGCCGTAATAGGCTGACGTGATCCTTTTAGTAATAAAGTCTTTAAACCTATTATTACTAGCTTCCTTAAACGAGTCTTTAACTAAGTTATTGGACACCCCCTAAGTGTTAAACGCATCTCCTGCTTAATAAGCGACGTCTTAATTAGTACCTTATATATCTAACTTTATAGGATACTCAACGTAAAAGGCATATAGAGATTCTTCGTCTTCTTCTGTTAGAGGTGGTGTATAGTATATATCTCTAAGAGCTCTTGCAAGCTTAAGATCTGCTAACTTATTAAAGGCTTAAACTAGCTTATCAACATTGTCGTCTTCCTCTTAAATTGACGGTTTAAATACTTCTTTATCATCTTCCAGAAGGACCTCGTTCTTAGTTTAGGTATTAGGTAGTTAAATATTCTTAATTAATATATCTAATTTAGCGTATAGGTCCTTTAAAATGTCCGTTTACTTACCATTAAAGAACGTCTTTTTGTTAAAGATGGCGTCCCTTATAGAGATAACGATACCCTTATATAGGATCCAGATCCTATAGATATTAGTAGAGTTATAGCTAATAAGATAGCTAATATAGGCTCGCGGATCTAGCTTGCTTAGCCTTTTCTTTTTTAGCTAGGCGTCTGATATTATCGCGTACGCCCTATAGCCGTAGGCTTTTAGGTACGCTAGTTGTGGTTTTCTTAGTCTCCTATTAGCTAGGAAGGTATAGAACCTCTTATATAGCGATTTCCATCTATTGCTTTCCCGTGGCGTTCGATCTCGAAGGTAGACTACACAGTTAACTATCTCGTTCTATAGATTATGTAGTAGATTAGTAGTAATTCTTATTACTCGTGCTCTCTTAATAATTACACCCCCTAAGCGTTCGGCGGTACCGTTTTAAGCTTAGGTATATGGCGCCGAAGGCTTAAATGTAATCCCTTAAGTCCGTAGCTATTTAAGGGTTCTTCTTCTCCCTAGCTTGTTGTCTAATCTAATAGTGTTAACCTTAAGGTTATACCTTAGACGAATCCACTAGATAAAATCTTTAAGCACTTATAGTGTCTCCTTTTCTTTACTATGCGTCGTTATAAAATACGGGAAGGATCTTCCTAAGTAGGTGTTATAGATAAGTATAACTCGTACAAATCCGGTATGCGCTTCCTTAAGGTTAGTCCAGTTAATATAAAGGTTAAGATAGGGTTTATTAATCTTCTATTTTAAGAACCTTCTTAAGACCTAATGCTTAATTTTAGCGAGACTGTAATATTAACATTCTATTGTCTTTAGGCCTTAAAGCTTAACTCCTAAGACGTTAAGACCTAAATAATAAAGGCTTATAGGTCCTGGATAACCTAGACGCAAATGCTATAGACGTATATCTCCTTTTAAATCTAGACAAGCGTCTCTTAACGATGCTCTGCGCTTCCTTTGGCGTAGCATTTAGCTTATATTAAACGCTAATAGACTTCCTAATCGGATATATTTAATAGTCTGTTATCTATAACGTTTTTCTATTTAATATAGGACTGAGTTATCCTTCTAAACTAGAAGATTATTCTCTCTTTTATTGTCCTAGTAGTACTTTTATTTTTGAAGTAGATGGAACAATACTAGATTTATATTGAAGTCCGTATAAAAGGCAACGTCCTTAAGGTATAGGATTCCCTTACTCTTGTCTAGTTTTGTAACTTAGATAGTAATATTACCGTAGCCTAGTATAGGCACTTCTAAGCTGCCAGTAATAATGTATTTAAGTTTTAAAGCTTTCCTAAAGTTATAAAAACAAGAGAGGTTATTAAAGATATAGAGAGTGGTTCCTAAGTTAAGAATAGTTAATAGCTTTAGTGGATAGATTTAACCTATATAATACAATTCTAGGAATATCGCATTAGCTTCTTCCTTAATCTTAACTTCCTTGCTCTTATCCTGTTGTTATTAAGCCTTATCTTCCTATTCTTTAAGTCTAATCTTTATAACTTAGTTAGTGAGATCCTTATTCTTTTCTACCTTCTTTAGTATCCTTTTAATGCGAGCATCTCCGATTATAACTCCTTTGGGTCTCTTATCTTTAAATAAATACTAATAGTCCTATAGGGAATGTCCTTATTTCTTATACGCTAAGCACACAGGTAGTAGCTTCTTATAGGATATCTCCTCGTCTACTAGTAACCTGGCTCTCTTTAAGCGTCTAGTATATGCTAAGGTTCTTTTCCCTAGACCTTTAGTAGTATTAGAGTAATCCATTATAGCTTGCTCTGTAAAGTCTATATTAAAGGTACTCCCTCTTATAGTAGTATTGGCTTTTTTTAAGGGTATTCTAAGTCCTTCTTATAGCTCCTTTGCTACTCTATAGTATTTAGAAGATCTCAACTTCTAAGGGTTATTTAACTTNGTANTATACTTTATATANTAGGNGTNNCTAAANGGTTAAANNACNTCTNNTAATTCTTNNAGCNAGATTCNATTNGATATTTAAGGGATCTTATACTTCTCTCCTAGTACTATTATATGTTCCTATTAATCTAACTACTAATTTAATTTTAATAAGTGTTTAAACCCCTTAAGAGCTTCCGTGTACTGGTGTTGTATCTTTTTTCTAACAAATAATAAAGTAGGTTCTGTATTCTCCTTTAACCGAGATATCCATTCCTTAACTGTAAGAGAAGGGTTAAGTAGTAGCTTCTTCTAAATTAATACTGTGGACGTAATTTAGGTGCGAATCTTTTAAAGGTGCTCTTCTTGTTTTAGGAAATACTTTATATCCTAGTCGTAGTATTGTCTGCTGTTCTCGTACGCCCTCTATTAATTCGTTGAGAGCTATGCATATAAGGTTACATTCTTATTGAAATCTATAACTTCTGGATAGGGTAGTTCTTATAGTAGGCCTTATTGAGGTGCTTTCTTATCTGGGTTAACATGGGCCTAAATTCGTTTGTCTATAAGGGCTTATAGTTGCTAGATCCATTACTCCCAGTCTTCTAGCTTATTAAGGATGATTGTGGTAAACAAACTCGACGTTGGTGGAGTCATTTGACTAATAGGCAGATGGGAATTAAGATGGAATTCATCATCAGGATCGTCCTTGTCGCAGGATCGTCTTTATCGTCAGGATCGTCCTTGTCGTCAGGATCGTCCTTTAACGATTAAGGTGGAGTCTCGTGGAATCTCGTGGAATCTCGTCCTGTGACATTTAAGGTAGGATTTTGATTAGGGTCGTCTTGTGACGATGGGGTGTCAGAGTCTGACGATGAGGTAGAATTTCTTTAAATGATTAAGTAATAGCTGAATAGCTTCTTAAGTCGGCGGACCGGGCTTATAACTGTTAGATAACTTATATAGAGCTATTTATTGATGAAATGGGTTAATTGATTAATTGATCTTTATCGTGTGTTGACCTAGGGCCCCTGGGCTTAGATAAAGATATTTACAAAGCACAGGCCCCGTGCACGTGACTCGTGCACGTCCTACGCCACAGAGAATACAGATTATCTGACAAAGGTATCTAACGGAAGGTAATGCAACTCAAATCGAGGCGATCTTCGCGCACTAGCGGTATATAGTTAGTAGGACCTTCTGTCAGATTCGATTCTTGGTAAATATCAAAAGTTTTAATGGATATTTTCATCAGAACTTTAAACCAGCCCCCTATTTTGTTAACAGCAGCCAGCGACTCCAAATTTCGCACAGTTGATCCTTGCCACCATGTCTTTTAATCCCGCGCGCCAAGTTGATCGAACCGTCGAGTTGGTGGGAGGTAAGAATTGCTCTTTATCGAAACCCCTACTTAACCAATTGCCGGAAGGTCGAGCTAATCGTATATATAAGCACTAAAAAATTAGCTTTACCTTTTATTAGATACCTTCCGTCAGTTTATTAAAACCCCCCTAGTGTATATATGCTAATAATAAGGGAGCTATACATTTAACCGGCGACTCTCTAGCAAGTCTCTAGCGACCCTTATATCCTCTTATTATTTTTATTATATACTTAGTTTAAATTTTTCTAGTAGAGCTATTAGATTTAGGTAATCTTAAGTCTTAGTATAAGGTGTTCCGTTTGTTTTACTATCTTATATATAGTTACTATATTGTCCGCCTAGCGTTCCTTTTCTACCCTAAAGCTTAGGGGGACCACTAGGACTTTAACTAGGTAGTTTTCACAGAGCACTTTTATGCTAATACGTTTTCCTAGCCTGTCCCCTACCCTTATAGCTTATCCCTTTACCTATTAGTCCTTTAGGGTAACTCTAATATCTTTACTCCTAAGGTGTTAGACTATAATAGTATTATAAACCTCTTTGCAAATCTCTATAAGAACTTTTATTTCTAATTATTTCCTAAGCCCCTCTGCTTTTTCTATATTTGGTTATATTATAATTATATACCCAGTTATTATCTTAAGGGGGGTAGGTTCCCTATGCTATAGAAGTGCAGCTACAGCGGCCTAGGTACGGCTCGCCGGTAGGAAAGGGTTTTATTTGTTTTTAATTTTGCTTAGCTATTAGAGGATTTAATTAAGGGTTTACTAAAGGGGCGCCTAAGGTTTACTAGGCTAGTAGAGCCATTCTACTAGCTATATTAGTTTATTATAGCTAATAGTTACTCCCCTATAATTATGGATACTAAACGCGTCTAATAGGCTTTATATTTTATTAGATGCCTTTTTAATAGAGGTCTTCCCACTTTATAGTATAGTATTTACCCATTCTTATTATAGAGGGCTATTACTAGGCGTAGGTTTGGCGGACGCGCGCGAGTGCAAACCACCGTCGTTTAACGTGTGCCTCCCCTGCGATATATACATCTTAGGGAGATTCTCTAGGTATTTTTTAGAGTTCTTTTAGTTGGTTTTAGTCTTTTTAGGCCGGGTGCAGCAAGAGCTCCTCTTATTACGCGTTTAACGTAGTAGTAAATATATAACTAATATTTATATAAAGATTTTATTTAGAGTAGCTAATTACCTATATTTTACTAAGGGGCTTAGTATTACTACCTTAACTAAAGACTTAAGCTATTATTTTTTTTATAAATCCTATTTAAGTACCTAATTGGCAAGGAAGGCCTACTATATAGGAGTTAGTTACTATTCGCATTGGTATATAAATTGTTTTAGTAGTCTGCCATTTAATTATTGCTTAAAATTGCTAAAGGGACACTATATGCAAGCACTGCTTTTTGTATAGACTTATAAACATTAAATTTAGAATCTATAATAGTTATTTATAAGTTCTACTTACTTTAGTCTATATTGATTAATTTGTTATAAAGAAGGTAGGTTGACAAGTTAGTGGTTTAATTTTGGTTAGGTGGCCGAGTTTAGGGGCTAACTAAGTTCTAGGGGTCCGAGCTTAGTGCTTTTAGTAGTATATTGCTTGACTTGCTAATACTATAACCTTAGTAGTAAATGTGTAATAAAGTATATAAGGTACTACGGTAGACTTATTAATGGGCTGAGTATATAGGTAACTAGTAAGTTAATAATAATAATATAACTGGTGGAGTAGTTACCTAATAGATTAACTCCAATTATATTTTAAGATTTACTATAAAGAACAGAACTATCTAAGTAGGAACTGTAGTCCTTTAAATATATAATACTACGCCTAAGAAATATGCTAAGTATGTTAATATATTAGTACGTCGGTATATTCTATATTCCTATATTTCTAAATTCCTACGTTCTAAACTTATAACGTAACTAGCTACGTAACTTAGCTACCCCTTATCCTATAGCCTGATCGGTTTTAGCGCCTTCTATACTATCTTAACCAACCCGTTTATATCTCTTCTTAGTAGTCGTATTACTGCTAATATAAGGTCCGTAATATAAATACTATTAGCTAAAGCTTAAGTAGGAAGTAAAGGAGTATATTAGCTATTAAAAGAAGTATTAAGCATATAAGATCCGTAGGCATAAGCTATAGGGTCTACTTAAATTAGTTCCCCCCGCTAGTAAGCTATAGCAATATTACGCCATAGACTTTATTATAGATCTTCCGCTATCTAAAAATGGCTAAGGATAAATATACAATTTGGTCCTTATACTTATTAATAGGTTTTTAAAGTATATTCAATACCTTCCTATTAATAAGATAATTAATATATAAGCGCTTACTAACCTAATGAAGGAGAAAGACTTTCTTAAAGTAGATTAGCCGTACTCTATTATTACTAATAGGGGTAGTATATTTATAAGCTAGTACTAGTCGGACCTATGCTTTTATTTAAAAATAGACTACTATTATAGTATAGTTTTCTATTTATAAATAGATAGGTAAACGGAACGCTAGAACTAGGAACTGGAGTCTTACCTATAAATATACTAGTAAGATAACTAGTGTAAGCTACTTCTATACGCGGAGTACGCTTATAATTTAAAGTAATACGTATTATATAAGCATGCACTAATTTAGATTGCCTATAGCGTCCAACTATTTAGGTTTAATAGTATACCTAAAAATTACTAGCTGTTACGGAGTAAATATAAGCGACAGTAATATATAGCAAGGTAGATATTATTAAGCTATATATATAAACTATATAAGGAGGTTAAGACATTGCGTAAAGAGAGAAGGTAGGAAAACGGGAAGAAAGGGTATATATTGTTAACTTAGTTGCTTAGTTAATATATATATAGGGCGGAATAGGGTTTAGGTTATGGTCCTAGCAGAACTTAGTAGGATTTAGTAGGACTTGGCGGAATATAGCAGAATTTGGTAAAACTTGGCGGGATATAGCAGAATATGGCAGATAACTTCCTTAATATACTTAGCGAAATTTAAATACTTAGAAAATAGAAGGAAGTATAAATTCTTATAAATAGCGGAGCTACTAGTATAGGCTTTATTAATACAAACTACATAAAAACTTAACGCTTAAATTTAAAGAAACTTAATAAGCCCTAAGGCCTATAAGGCTTTAATAGTAAGCCTTTAATATATAGCAAACTAATATACTACGCTCTTATAAAGATATAAATAGGCAAATACCTTAAATACATTTCCCTATTTATAACACCCTTAAAGTATTATAAAGTAATACTTAGATACGGATAGCTAAAATAATATAACCCTTTAATTAGCTAGGTTAAAGAAATAATAAAATTTTATATAACCTATTACCGAAGTTATTACTTAAAATACCACTTGCCTTATAAATATATATATAACTATTTAAATTTAATATAATATAAATTGCCCTTACTATAAACCTTAAACTAATATAATAAAGTTATAACTATTAATTATAGTAAAGAATGCGAAGATAATATATTAAAACCTTTTAAAATTTATATAGTATAGGCCGCACCCTTTTATTTATTAATAAGAAAACGAGACTATAAAATCTTTACTATAACACTAAAAAATATTAAGAAGGCGTTAGAACTAAAGTAATATATTAACCCCTAACCTCTTATACCTAAAAAATATTATAATCTAATTAATATATTTAAGAAACGATTTATAGACTAACTACCCCTATATTAAGCTAAGTATAATTTTAAAATAGAACTTAAACCTAGTATAATACTAAAGTTTAGCCCATTATACGGTATATTATAAGAAAAGCTGCTTATAATACAATAATACCTTAAAGAGCACCTAAAGAAAGGATTTATTTACCCTAGTTAATTACTATTTACCTTATTTATACTATTTATTAAGAAACCTAAAGGAGGCATAAGGTTCTGTATTAATTATTAAGCCTTAAATATAATTATAATTTAAAACTAATATTTAATTCCTTTGCTTTAAGAAACGCTTAGCTACTTAGTAAAAGCATAATACTTTATAAAGCTTAACGTAGTTACTATCTTTAATTAAATCTATATTTGTAAAGGAGATAAGAAGTATATAGCTTTCCGTATATAATAGGGACTTTTTAAATACCTAGTAATACTATTTAGTGTAAATAATAGTCCTAGTACGTTTTAGTAATATATTAATAATTTACTTTATAAATTCCTTAATATATTTATTACTGCGTATATTAATAATATCTTAATTTATTTATCTTTACTTTTTAAGTATTAGAAGTATATCTAAATAGTCTTTAAATGCCTATAAAACGCAGGCTTATAATGCGATATTAAGAAATATAAGTTTTATATATCTAAAGTTATATACTTAGGCCTAATTATATTCTATAATAGAATTAAAATAGACTTTAAGAAAATTGCTATAATTATAAACTAAGAAAGTCCTAGTAGTATATAAAACATCTAAGGATTTTTAGAATTTGCAAATTTCTACTATTAATTTATTAATTACTTCTTAAAAATTGTTTAGCCATTATTAAACTTAATAAGAAAGAATATAAGATTTAAGTAGACTACTAAATATAAATAAGCTTTTTAATAACCTAAAATATTATTTTATAACTACTTTAATTCTTACCTACTTTAATCTAGGCCTTAGATATATTGTTAAAATAAACTTATCTAATTATATACTAGGAGGAGTGTTATTATAATATAATAAGAACAGCGGGCTACGCCTAGGAGCCTTTCTTTCCCGGAAACTTACCCCTACTAAATTAAACTATAAGATATATAATAAGGAACTGCTTATAATTATTAGATACTTTAAATAATAGCATTTAGAACTTAAAGGATTGCTATTTTTAATATACGTATTAACGGACTATAAAAACCTATAGAACTTTATAACTATAAAGCAATTAATATAGCGCTAAATTTATTAGGCTAAATACCTTTTATAATTTAACTTTAAGATTATATACCGACCTAGCAAACTTAATTAGAAGCCTAACTTATTAATATAACAATTATAGAACTTATATATAAATGCCTCCAATAAACGGATCATAAATTAATTATAAATTCTACTACCCCCTAAAAGTTTTAAGAAACTACACCCTATATTTTTAAATATGGAGCTTAATAGAAATAAATTAGAAATTAATAAATTAATAGAGCATAAATATAAGAACAACCCCTAAATAGTAAATATAATAAAAGTAATTTAAATAGTAGATTCTTTAATTAACGTCTGATACGGATCCTATCTAGGCCCACGCAGACTACTCCGTACACAAGGGGAAAGTAATATTGACAGGAAAAACCCCTTGCTATTGGGGGGGAGGAAAAACCCTATGAGCCACCTCAGTAGGATGAAAAACCCCGAATTGCCATGCCTGCACGTAGCAGCGGCCCTGCGGGCCCACAGCTACGTCCTCCTCCTTGGATGTTTTGAACTCCTTGGGAACCACTGCTTCCTTCTCTAGCTCATCCAAAGCTAGGGTTTACTACGTCCTAGCTAGGCCTTGCCGTTCGATTGCCGTATACTTATAGTTGTGTCCCGTATCTTGACCACCCCCTATATGCCATCTCTTGTTGACCATTGCTATTGCCATATACGCCATGCCTCCCCCCCCCCCTAAGGCCTATCGAAGGCGTAAGGGGGATTCATCCGTTCTACCATCCTAATACTGAAAACGAAAGCGGGATGTGTGTGTGTGTATCTGAGTATCTTTTGTGCCTAGGCCCCAGTCACTAGGCCCTCTCTAAGGGCACCACTCCGTCGAGAGGAGATAAGGAAAACCGTACGGGGTTATCCGGCTGCCAGTTTCAGTAGTATTACGGCAGTACGGCGAGTGACCACATGCTCCGCGGGCGATCGCCCTGGGGGTTAGGAGGGGCCGTATATTTGCTCGTTCGTTCGTTCGTTCGCGTTTGTTTGTTCGTCGATGTGAGGTCGTCGATGCTTTCTACTGGGGGTCGGGGGATGTTATCGAATACTGTGCATCCATGTTGGATCGTACAGGTGCCCTGGATAGGAGAACAGCGTAGTAGTCGTCGTATGTAGAGAGCCAACAGTAGTGTTCTTCAAGATCTCACCATCCGAAAATTTTTCACCACCGCCCTTAACGCCCACAACCACCACCAGGTCCTGTCCGCACGCTGTGCGACGTCTCTGCGTTGGCTCTGGATCTGAACTTCGAAGACCAGGTTCGTAGCCGTCACCACGTACAGGTGCAGAGTCCGATTTCGACGGCCAAGTAATTTAAATAGGGAAACGGTAATATAAGGATATTATACTCGCTAAATACAAAATCCGTAATAGTTAGTTATACTATTAATAGAAAATAGTGGTCCCAAATTCCAAACCCTTATAATTTAAAATACTTGAATTTATATACAATTCCCCTATAGTAGGGTATACTAGCCATATAAAAACCTATAAGATTATCTAATAAGTATATTACTGGCCTATAATATATAACTATATATAAAAATACGTTTAAGTATATAGAATATATATACGTAGGAAGACCTCTTATATAAAGAAGTAAAGAGTACTTTAACCGTTGCCAATTCTAATATAAAGATAGTAAGATATTTTAATTAACTTTGTAGTTAACCTACCTAATAGTAATGAGTTTATAAATGTTATAGTAGTTATTAACCGTCTTATAAAAATATTATATATAATTCCTATAGACTTAATTAATACAATATTAGTAGCTAAATATTTATTAAGTACGTCTTTAAGCTATATAGACTTTCTAATTTAATAATATCTAACTATAGAAGCTAGTTTATTTTAGACTTCTAGTAAGCCTTATATAAATAATTAAGTATATAAATATAACTTTTAACTANATTTTANCTANAGATAAANNGNTAAACTNAAATNNNAAACGCGATTATAGAATAATACCTATAAATATACTACTTCTACCTATCAGACAACTGGGAAAAGTGGCTACCTTTAGCTAAGTTTACTCTAAATAATATAAGAAATAAATTAATAGGCGTAATACTGTTTTACGCAACCTATGGATAAAACCCTTAACTTAAATTTAAACTATAACCTAAAATTAATATAATAGGATTTATAATTAAGAGAATTTAACTAATTAACGCGTATAACTTTACTAATTAAATAAAGTAGTTAACGGAACTATTATAAAGTAAATTAGCGTATAATACCCTTAAAATAGCAAACGAACTTAAAGCCGCTACGTTAACTATTATGGACCTAGTTAGGGAACAACTATAATATAATAGTCCTTTACGGATGCCTTGGCCTAGCAATTATCACAGCGACTTAGTTAATTAAGGCAAGAGCGCCGTAGAACGTATGCAAGCCTATATAATTGGTAGTTTATAGACCTAGATATTAAGATAAGGAGTGGAAGGTAGAAAAGGATACGTCTATATACATATGCCAAGGCTTAAGCGAGCCCCCTAACTAGATCCGTTACGGAGCCGTAACAGCAATAAGATATACTAGAAGCCTAGTATTAGCAATCAATTAAAGTAATATATAAAGAACTTCACGACGCTAAAGTACTCGCGTTAGAGACCCTAGTATTAATACCCTCTATAAATAAGATTAAAATAACTACGCCTAAGCCTAACCCATTAAACGCGAACCCCAAACTAGTAATAGTAGTTTAATCCGTATCTATAATAAATCTAATACTTATTATAAAATCCGAAAAGCTTCCTAACCCTCTAATATTTAATAGAAATTAAAATAACCTACAAACCTTTATAACCAAGCTCCGCCTTAAACTTTTAATAAATTATAACTAATACCCTACTAAAGGTAGCAAAGTTAGCTATAGAATGTCTTATTTAAGTAAAGATGCTATATAAACTATAAACCTATTCTTCCATAATAGCACCTTTGTTAATTTTAAAACCTTTATCTCTTTGCTAGAATAAATATATAATAACGCTAGCCGCGAATATATAGCTATTACTAAATTTAAAAACTTATAATAATAGAACCGAGACTTTACTAGCTTCTTTTTGGAATTTTTAGGCTTTATTAGTGAGCTAGATTAAAATAAAGCCGCTAGGGTTGCCGCTCTTTATTAAGCTCTTTTAGACGAAATTAGAGCCTAGCTAGTAGGTAGGGATTTACTAAAAGACTTACCCAAATTTACTATAATATATTAATAAATTAATAAAGACCTCTAATATAATAAGCAGATTTATTCTCTAAAGCTAACTATATCTTATATTTAAAACTCTACAAAACTAATATATACCTTAAAGCGCGATCCGTCTTTAAGACCTAAAAGCCCTATATATAACCCTATAGACCTTAATGCTACCTAATCCTATATACCCTTAGGAGCTAATAAATAAAGAACTTAAGCCGTAAATAGAAAATACTTTAGATATAGTAAAAAGGGATATTTAAAGGAATTATTAAACTTACCCTTTTAAAAGGGTCCGCTGTAGTTCCCCCTAATCCTTAAATTATACCTATTCTATAAACTATACTTAGTCGCTATAAAGCATCTCACCTTTAGTTAATTTGGAAAATAAATCGTCCTAAGGCTAAGTTGCGCCTTAAAATAAAAAGTAGAAGAGTATAAGTATCTAGGCTTTTCTAGCGCTAATATATAATATAACTCCTTTAATATACTTAGCGAAATTTAAATATTTAGAAAATAGAAGAAGGTATAAATCCTAATAGATAGCAGAGCTACTAGTATAGGCTTTATTAATATAAACTACGCGAAAACCTAACGCTTAAATTTAAAGAAACTTAATAAGCCCTAAGGCCTATAAGGCTTTAATAGTAAACCCTTAATATATAGTAAACTGACGTATTACGCTCTTATAAAATTGTAAATAGGCAAATACCTTAAATACGTTTCCCTATTTATAACACCCCTAAAGTATTATAAAGTAATACCTAGATACGGATAACTAAAATAATATAACCCTTTAATTAGCTAGGTTAAAGAAATACTAAAGTTCTATATAACCTAACGTATTTTATTACCAAGTGTCTAACATCACTAAGTGTTTAATAATTTCTTAGTATGACCAACTTAAGTAATAGGATCCTTATTATTACTACTAGAACTATTTGAAAATATATACTAAGTACTCGCCTTAGACTTAGAAGAAGGCTCTCTATCCTCTTAATATGTTTGCGCATTATGCCTAGTCTCGCCACACTTCCTATAGCGACGTTGAGTCGCTAGTGCCTTATCCTGACTATTACTACCACCACCTCTTTAAGCCTTTTTAACCGCCACTAATGCTTTAGAAGCTACTTGATTAGCTGTTATACCAAACTCTAAGGTGCTACCTATCTGGAGATACTTCCTTTTATAACCCTTCCGCTTAGTTATTACTGCTAATTGTTTTTTAAGCTTAGTAATCCGTGACTCTTAAAGCGCGTTTTGGTGCAGTATTAGTTTAGCACCTTTAATAAGCTATTAAAAGCAAGACTAGGCCGTTATAGGCGATCTAGTAAAGGATTTCTTTACTAGCTTTAACTGTAATCTAAACTTAAGCATATTAGACGGAGTCTTTAACTGCTAGGGGGTCTCTAGTAGTAGGGGTGCTAGTGGGGTATATAACCGTACTTTAAGACGGTTAAGTACCATTAACGGGTTTAGTGGAATAAGACCTGACGCTTTAAAGGCCTTTTAATAGTTCTCTATTGTAAACACGTTAAAAAACGCGTCTTTAAAGACTGGTAAAAAGGCTTCCTTATTAATATAGAAGACGCGCTAGCGTGCTAAGTCTTAAACGCGCTAGGAGTACTTTAGCTTTAACGGCGTAAAGCAGACTATATCTAGAGGCTGTAATATATATAATAAATAGGCGGGCATATAGAGCGTAAGGATTCTATTTTTAAGGCAATAGTCCTTAAAATCTTAAGATTGGTGGCTTTTATAACCGTCTAAAATAAGGAGCCTCTAAGACCCTACTATTTGATCCTTTGTATACGCGTTAAAGTGCTTTAACCACGCAACTTTAAGCTTGTTATTGGTCTAGCTGTTTTTTAAGACAGAGAGTTTCCAATTGTGTGGTATTCTAGCTTCTTTATACCACGTAAAGATGTAGACGCGCCCTTTATAGATAATAAACGGTAGGATTGCGTACCCCGCGGCGTAGATACTCTAAATAATAGTAACTTACTCTCAATCGCCTGGCTAAATGAGCTCTGGTTGAGTACGTCTCTCAAAGCTAGTAACCACTTTCATAGACCTAATAACGCCCATCTAGAAGCTAGTCTCGTTAAAGTTGTGTATATTATTATCCTGGACACCATACTTGTCTTTAGTCTCCTTAATAAGCTTAAACTACGCGCTAATGACTTTTAGATCTTCCTGCTGTATCCTTTAACGGTCCTTTACTCGGTTAAAAGCCATTTTAAGCTTATTTAAACGCGTTACAAACCTCTCTACCTAGCATTTACCTACTGGCTCTCTACCCCACGCACTTAATAGTTTATTTGCCATATCTTCTACCTTACACTGTTGGGGAGGAAACCCTTATAAATTAAGGTCAAGGATGTATTGGACGATTGTCTGCTCTTCGGTCTGGGTAAGCTTGTAGCCATTTAGGATATAATCGCGTCGTGCCTGCATTCCGTTAACGCGTCGGCGGAGGGTATGGGGATTAATATTAAACGATTTAGCAGCAGCTTCGGCACTTTAAAATTAGCCTTAAAGATAGGCTTATAAAGCTAGATTAATTCTACTATCTTTTTAAATAGATTGTATATTGTTTTGTTAAGACATGGTTGTATAAAGGTAGATGGTAAACGCTAAGGAAATTATCGGACACTCGGTGATGTTGGACACTTAGTAATGGAATACGTTACTGCTAAAGCTATTATTTAAAATACTACCTACCCCACAAATACACACAAGACTACCTAAACTTAATACAATATAAACTGCCCCCATTACAAATTTTAAATTAAAATAATAAGGCTATAACTGCCAATTATAGTAAAGAATGTAAAGACGTTATACTAAACCCTCTTAAAATTCGTATAATATAAGCTGTACCTTATATTTTATTAGCAAAAAAACAAAACTATAAAATCTTTACTATAATAATAGAAGATATTAAAAAAGCGCTAGAATAAAAGCAATATATTAACCCTTAAACTCTTATACCTAAAGAGTACTATAATCTAATTAATAAGTTTAAAAAACGATTTATAGACTAACTACCCCCACATTAAGAGGAATACGATTTTAAGATAGAACTTAAACCTAGTATAATATTAAAGTTCGGTCTATTATATAGAATGTTATAGGAAGAGCTATTTATAATGCAATAATACCTTAAGGAATATCTAGAAAAAGGATTTATCCGCCCTAGTTAATTACTATTTACCTTACCTATACTATTTATTAAAAAGCTAGAAGGAGGCTTAAGATTCTATATTAATTACTAAGCTTTAAACGTAATTATAATTTAAAACTGGTATCTAATTCCCCTAAATTAAGAGACGCTTAACCGCTTAGTAAAAGTATAATATTTTATAAAGCTTAATATAGTTACTGCCTTTAATCGAATTTGTGTTTATAAAGGAGATAAGAAGTATATAGCCTTCTATATATAATGGGGACTCTTTAAATACCTAGTAATGCCGTTTAGTATATAGAACGGTCCTAGTACGTTTTAGTAATATATTAATAATACACTCCGTAAATTCCTTAATATATTTATTACCGCGTATATTAATAATAATTTAATCTACTTATCCTTGCTTTCTATATATTAAAAGTATACTTAAATAATTCTTAAACGCCTATAAGACGCGGGCTTATAATGCGATATTAAGAAATATAAGTTCTACGCGTCTGAAGTTATATACTTAGGCCTAATTATATCCCATAATAGAATTAAAATAAACCCTAAGAAAATTGCTGTAATTATAAACTAGGAAAGTTCTAGCAGTATATAAGATACTTAAGGATTTTTAAGATTTATAAATTTCTATTATTAATTTATTAATTACTTCTTAAAATTAATTAGCTATTAGTAAACTTAATAAGGAAGAATATAAGATTTAAATAGACTACTAAATATAAATAAGCTTTTAACAACCTAAAATATCGTTTTATAACTGCTTTAATACTCGCCTACTTTAATTCTAACCTTAAATATATTGTTAAAATAGACTCGTCTAACTATATATTAGGAGGAGTATTATTGCAATATAATAAGAATGGCGAGCTACGCCTAGTAGCCTTTTTTTCCAGAAGCTTACCTTTACTAAATTAAACTATAAGTTATATAATAAGGAACTGCTTATAATTATTAAATACTTTAAATAATAGCGTCTAAAACTTAAAGGATTATTATTCCTAATACGCGTATTAACGGACTATAAAAACCTATAGTACTTTATAACTATAAAGCAATTAATATAACACTAAATTTATTAGGCCGAATACCTCTTATAATTTAACTTTAAGATTATATACCGACCTAGTAAACTTAATTAAAAGCCTAACTTATTAATATAATAATTATAGGACTTACCTATAAACGCTTTAGACGAATGGATTATAAATTAATTACAAATTCTACTGCCCCCTAAATACTTTAAGAAACTATATCTTATATTTCTAAATACGGAGCTTAATAGAAATAAATTAGAAATTAATAAGTAGGATATAGAAATTAATAAACTAATAGAATATAAATGTAAGAACGACCTTTAGATAGCAAATATAATAAAAGCAATTTAAATAGGGAAACGGTAATATAAGAATATTATACTTACTAAATATTAAATCCGTAATAATTGGTTATACTATTAACAGAAGATAGTAGGCCCAAATTCCAAACCCTTATAATTTAAAATACTTAAATTTATATATAATTCCCCTATAGTAGGGCATCCTAGCTATATAAAGACCTATAAGATTATCTAACGAGTATACTACTAGCCTATAATATATAACTATATATAAAAATACGTTTAAGCCTACAGAATGTACGTATATAGGAAGACCTCTTATATAAAGAAGTAAGGGGTATTTTAACTATTGCTAATTCCAATGCAAAGATAGCGAGATATTTTAATTAACTTTATAGTTAACCTGCCTAATAGTAATAGGTTTACGAATATTATAGTAGTTATTAACCGTTTTATAAAAATGCGATATATAATTCCTATAGACTTAATTAATACAATATTAGTAGCTAAATATTTTATTAAGTACGTCTTTAAGCTATATAGACTTCCTAATTTAATAATATCCGGCTACGGAAGCTAGTTCGTTTTAGACTTTTAGTAAGCCCTATATAAGCAATTAAGTATATAAATACAACTTTTAACTATATTTTTATCTAAAGACAGATAGATAAACTAAAATTATAAACGCGATTATAGAATAATACCTATAAATATACTACTCCTACCTGTAAAACGACTGGGAAAAATGGCTGCCTTTAGCTAAGTTTACTGTAAATAATATAATAAACGTATTAATAGTCGTAACGCCATTCTACGTAACTTACGGATAAGACCCTTAACTTAGATTTAAACTATAACCCAAAATTAATATAATAGGACCCATAATTAAACAGATTTAGTTAATTAATGCGTATAACTTTACTAATTAAATTAAGTAGTTAACGGAACTACTATAAAGCAAATTAATATACGCTTAAATAGTATAGAAATGGCATATAAATAAAGAACAAGCTCCCGTATAGGACTTTAAAGAAGGTAATATAGTTTACCTAAATATACGAAATATAAAGACTTAACGGCCCTTAAAGAAACTTAATTAGAAGTTTATAGGCCTATACTAAATTAAAAAGAAACTAAGCCTATACGCCTATAAGCTCAAACTACTAACTAAGATAAAAATATACCTAACGTTTTATATAAGCTTGCTGCAACCTTTAAAGGGTAAACCCTTAACTTGCGAAATGCCGCCGCTACCTCTTATAATTGTTAATAACAGTAACGGTTCTTACTTTATTAACTTAATTAATAATATATAGTAGAAGACATAATTTAAATAATTTAAAAATTTTATTAAATAAGAAGGATATAAAACGCGAACCTGGGAAATCTACAAATAGATTAAGGCCGACGCGCCTTCCCTAGTAAAAGAATTCCATAAAGACTATCCTTCGCGGCCTACTCTAGCTGGATAGACACAACACGAAGGTAAATAACTGCCACCCGATATAAATACACGAAAAACAATAGTAGAAAGCTTAAAATTAAAAAGAACTTAAAATAAATTATAATACCTATAACACGGCGAAACTAAAGCCTTAGAATATTGAATTATTTAAGCCTCTAGTTAAAGGAGGGGGGTAGTATAATAGGACTAGCCTAGTTATAGCAAGAATATCTTTATGAAATACTTAATAGATAAATTCTGTTAAATTCTGCTAACTTAATTAAATTTTACTAAATTCTGCTAGCTAAATTAACTTCTGCTAAATTCTACTAGATTCTACTAAAGTTCGTTAGAAGATTGCGTACGTATTAGCCACTAAGACCCCTAACTATTTAATTATAAGATTCTTATATTATTCCTTTCTCTTTTTTACGCAATGTCTTATTCTCTACAAGAGCTATACCTATAGATTTAGATAGAATTTATATTATTCCTTCGAATCTGCCCCAAAGCCTCTTTACGCCCTCATAACAGCGTTATTAAGTATTTAAATAATCTATACCAAGTACGAAATACTATAAGCTATTTATCTCCTTTTGCTATATAAAGGCGGTTAAATATAAAAATAATACTAAGCTTCATATAGTAGTAAGCCTTACTTAGTTAGTTTAGTATCTTCTATATTAATAGGATTAGATATTAGTTCTTAACGGTAACGGTATTAAGAGCTTATTAGTTTATATAGAAGCGTAAACCGCCACTGAGTTTCTTAATAAAGATTACTAATACGGCTATAGGCGACGCACTTACTCTAATAAATTCTTTGCTTAGGTTCTTATCTAAATACTTTTATAGCACTTAGAGTTTATTTTAAGACATTCCGTATAAGGGTCTAAATCTAGGCTGCTTTCCTTTTTTAAGTATAATCTTATAGTTATATAGTTGGTATTCTAGTAGTTTATTAGCTTCTTTTTATAAGAATGTATTTAGATAGTAATAATACTTTACTAGTACCTTTATGGTAAGGTTAGTGTGCTTCTTTAGTACTAAGGCCTTCTTAATATCGGCTATTATAATAGCGAAGATTATATATTTAGGTTTCTTTGCGAGTTACGCTAGTAGGGTAGCTTTAATTATATAAATGTTTATAGTATTACATTTACTTAGGCCGTTTATAGTTTCTTATACAGTTTCCTATTTAGCTTTAGGTTTAATATTAGGTATAGAGTTGGTATTAAATTTAGGTTTAGGTTCTTTAAGTATTCTTTTTATTACAGAATACTAGTTCTTTTAGTAGTTTTATATACTAAGCTTTAGCTTCTACTTAGTTTAGGACGGTATAGTGCTTAATAATAACTTATGGAACTTGGTAGAATTTCTAGATCCTTGGTGGGTATTAGTAGGAGTTTTATACCGGTAAACTTTAGTAGAATTAAGTAGATTCTTCAGGTATAAGGTGGACGTTAGTAGAAATTTTAGACTAGTGGATCTTAGTGGGTTTTTTAAATTTTAGTTTAGGGTCTAAGTAGTAAGTTATAAGGCACTTCCGCCTATAATAGGAGGCGGTAAATAGAAGTTTAAGGTTATTTTAATTAATAGTTACCTTATATAGCTTTATTTAGGGTTATTTAAGAATTACTAGGTAACCTAGGGTGGTAATAAAAAGCCTAATTAGTTCTTTATAGTTTAGATATTAGAGTCTTAGATATACTATATAGGTAATTTAGCCTAAGACTGTATATTTACTATTAAATCTAAATACGTTAATATATTAGTTAAGGGGGGTTAGGGTAAAACTATTATCTTATATAAAGATCTTATTAATAAATCCTATACCAATAGCTCTTATATTAATTAGGACTTAAATATTAGCCTATTAATTATTCTGCTAAAAATAATAGTTAATAGGTATACTATAATCCTAAGAGTTAGAGTTTATAATATCTAAAATATTTAACAAGATCCTAAGGTAGAGCCGTCCCGAAAAGCGACTTAACTCTAAGATATACCTTTTAGTAGTAAGTAGGAAGGGGTTCCTATAAAATATTAGTTATAGCTTTGCCCTTATAAGTAGTGTTTACTAGGTATAGGGCTAGAACTAGGTAAAGATTAGGGATAGTAACTAGAAGATTAATACGGTAAATAGTTGCTAGTATTAGCCGTTTATAAATTATATTTAGGTATAGGGACGGAGTAGTAATTAAAAAGGTAGGAGTTACTTCTATATTTAAAGCAAAGACCTAGCTTAATGCGTTATTCTTATTTAGAGGACCCTAGTAGGGCATATCCTAGGGTTTTAGTGTTAATATCTATAGCGTTAGGGTGCTTAAGCTAAAATAACTTAGTAGACGTTTATAGGGCTATTATATTATATTAAGGAACGTGTTTTAGTATTAGGCGTAGTATATTATTATACCGTTTATTAATAACGTTTATATAGGCATTAAGGGCTTCTAGTAGGTCTACGCCTATTAGGAAGGTTTTTAGTTTAAGACTTAGAGATTTAATAGGGCTATTAACTAGTATAGAGTCGTTCTAGCCAGTTTCCTTTACGTAATAGTTAAATTTAGAGAAGTATATTAGGAAACTTTTCGTTCCTTAAGCTATATAGTTTATTTTCCTCTAAGTAGTAGCTTAGCGGTTTAGGTTACTATATATAGCTTTAAGAAGTATAATTAGGCTTTATACTAAGTTTGGCTAAAAAGGTTTAATAAGGTTAGCTACCTTTTCTTTTACTTAACTTAGGGCGTAATAGAGTAGTTAGCTTTAGTTATATAGCAGTTAGTGTTACTAGTTAGCTTATTTTTAAACTAGCTTAGAAATAATTAAAGCTTTTATTATTTATTAGTAAATACTAAGGGATCTAGTAGTTATTTAGATTATTATAGTATAGTAGTTGGCTTAGGGTAAGAGACTACTATAGGTTCGGGGCTTATGTTCCGCGTATTTATCTCTAAAAATAGCGTTTAGTCTTAAGGTCCTAGTATAGGTATCTTAAGGGTGCAGATTTCTTCTTAGAGGTTTTTAATTAATTATTAGTATCTTACTTCTTGTTTAGCTTATTATTAATTTAAAGTGGCTTAGTTCTATATAAAGGCGTCTATAAAAGACTTTTATATCCCTACTAATTATTCCTAAAGTATAAATATAATACTAGCGGCTGTTATAGGAGTTTTAGGTTCGTTCTGCATATTAATAATAGTATAGGTAGTTAATATAACGTAGTATTACGGAGAAAGTATAAGCGACGATAATATATAGTAAGGTAGATATTATTAAGCTATATATATAAACTGTATAAGGAGGTTAAGATATTGCGTAAGGAGAGAAGATAGGAAAATAAAAAGAAAGGGTATATATTATAGACTTCGTTACTTAGTTAATTGTAACGGCTCGAACTATCGAACAAATGTCTTCACAGAGACTTAAATAAATGCTTGCAAGATCAAGCGAACGAATGCTGTATTACGAAGATATTAAGCTAAAGAGCAAGAGAAGGTGGTGAGGCCACGTCTATATATATATATACCAAGTCTTAACCAAACCCCTAACTAGGCGACGCGCTCTAGCGCCGTCACATTAATACGTATACGGAGCAGAATAGGATTTAGGTAGTAGTCCTGGCAGAACTTAGTAGGATTTAGTAAAACTTAGTAGAACTTAGTAAAATATAGTAGATTACTATTAGATTGCTGTAAATTGCTATTAGATTGCTATCTTATGGTTAGTCTTTAGTTGCTAAGTTGGTGGAAATAGATGGACGTATATAAGGTATTATGGGGGTGTCCTATAATACGGACAACCTATTACCTAGATAGTATAATAACCCCCTACCACTAATCTAGATTGCTAAAGATAAGGAATAAGAAGTTAAAGAAATCCTAGCAGTTAAAAAGGGTTATAATATCCTAAAACACTATATAAGCTAGGTAGGCTATAGTAATAACCTAGAATAGTATCCTATATCTAATTTTAAGTACTCCCCCTATAAGTTACGGGATTTCTATCTAGCCTACCTAGACCCCCCTAGACTAGTACGCAAATTAAAAAACTAGATTAAATGCTAAAAAAAAGGGTAGATAACTATAATAATTTAGATAATAATAAGGAGCTTAGATAACGCCTAAGGGTAGGCTTTTTAGGAGAAGGGGGTAATATAGCGGTACTAGGGCGCGTTACCTACTAAATCCTACTAAATCCTACTATATTCTGCTAACCCTAACTTTTACTAACTTATTACGATTTTCTATCCCTAGGATAGAAAATCGCCATTAGCTCGCTTACCCTTAGCGCCCTAGCAATCCCTTTATATTTACGTCGACCCCTAATAGTCTTCTTCTTTTTTCTCTTCTTAGCTTAGTATTCTTATATAGTAGTAATCTACTAGCTTTAGTTTAGAAGTATTTATATAAGCCTATTATAGTTTCTAAATTCTTAAGCTTAAGGAAACTCTAACTATAGGGGTTATCCTAGCGCTAGTAGTTAATATAAATTACCCTATATAACTTAAGTCTTAAGTTAATATTTAGATTAGGTTACTTAAAGGGGTATACCCACTTAGCTTATAAGCGGTTTATATACCACCACTATACTAATTATAGGCTAATAGTCTTCTATAAGGGTTCTGTAAGGTAAGGATATAGATAGGGAGTCTAATGATAGAATAATAGGTATATTGTATAGACAGAGACGAATCCTTAAGGGAAAAGGAGGAGTCTGTGTGCAAGGTAGGAAGGGTTTTCCCTAGGCATGTATAGAGCACGTGCCTTACGGGCGAGTTACCCCTAGGTTACCCCTGGGTCGCCCGTACCTTACGGCTATATAATTATCTACTTAGGTTTTACCTAACAATGCCCCCCCCTTTAAAAAGGGTTGTCCCCAATCCTTTATATACTTAAGTCTCAATAAAACCCTATAAAAAACCTTAGTAAGGAAAAAATTTAGAGGGGAAAGAGCGTCTTAATTTTGCGTATAGAGAGACAGGTAGTGCACATGCGCGGCGCAAAGATGTTAAGGAACTTTAACCGGCGGTCAAAGTTGTCTAATTAGTCAGATTTGCCTTGCTAAGACTCCCCCACATTTAACCAAGCCAGTAGCGATTTTATATGCCCGGTATAGAAAATCCTAATTAGTTTATTTAACAGGTAGAGCCAGTAGAGCTTAATACTATCGCCTAAATTTAGTAGACTAGAAATATTCTAAAAGCTTACTTATATAGGTAGGTCGCTAGTACCTTACGGGTTGGTTATAGGTTATTTGCATACAGCTAGATTTATAAACGGTAAGGCTATATACCTATTAAATCCGCCACTAACCCTACTTTAGCCTTACGCTATACCGGCGTAGCGCCGTATATACTTCGCGGGTAGGTTATAGGTTACTTACATACAGCCAGGTTTAGGACGGTAAGGCTATATACCTATTAAATCCGCCGCTAACTTATGCTTTAGCCTTACGCGTTATCTATATAGCATATGCGTAGAATAGTATAAGTTGTTAGTATAGGTTGCTACTAGCAGGTTACTAATAAGTCGTAAACCCCAGTTAAATAGACCCCGGTTATAAATAAGCCTATTTTCTAATATATAAACAATCTGCTTAGCTAGTATAGAGTGACGGACTAGGTCTAGGAAGGGTGCTTTCTAAATTAAGCTTCGTTGCCGGTATACGCCGTAGCCTTACTAGTATCGCCGGGTTGCGTTAGAGTGTGGCTTACGTAGGATATTAATAAATTAAAACTTTACCCTATATATACGCCGTAGTTCTTATAGCAATCATTACTTGTTCTTTAATCCCTTAGGACGTCCCCTGCTCCGCTTTAATACAGGTTATATTTTAATAGCGGCGCTTACTTTTCGCCTACGCTTTAGCTATAAGGCTAGGGTGTTCCGTTTACGGTACTCGTCTAGCAGTTATTAATAATTCTTAAGTTCTATCTTATATTTCTATTTATTATACTTATTTAACCATCCTAGCCATTTAATAAGGTACTGCGGTTGTCTAGCACAATCCTAGTAGGCGATAATTACTTCTACTTCCTAGCTACCTTCCTTAAGCTCTTCTACTACTAGGGGTTAAAACCCAGGGCGTGACCTATAAGGCTCTAGTAGGGAGACATAGAAGACTAGGTAGAGCTATACTATAGTAGGTAGGAGCTCTAGCTTATATACTTACTGCCCTATACGCTCTAAGATCTAAAACAGTCCCATAAACTTATAGTTAAGCTTTTTATAAGGACGTTTCGTGCGGATATTCTTAGAGAAGAGTAGGACTTGTTTACTAACGGCGAAATACTTAGCCAGATGGTGACAATTGTAGTATTTTACCTAAAGCTTTTAGGCGTACATTATTGACGCCGCCGCTGCCTTATATATAAGGCGCAGGCGTTATAAATGCATCTCTATAAGTTAGATATTCGTTAACTTAGACTCCTCCCTACCTTACTAGGCGTCTTAAACGCTATCTAGGACTCCATCTGGGACATTTAGTAGCTAGCTATAGGTGAGCTTAATAGGGAAATGCTTTATTATGGCATAGACCTTAGAGTTATAGGCAAAGGCTACTTCTTTAAGTAGGGAGGCCTAATTAGACTATTTCCAGTTCATAAATATATATAGGTATACCTTAAGCTTCTAGTTCTAACGCTTTATCTAGCTATCTATCTACGGGTAGAATATAATGCTGAGTTTATATTAAACGCGGAGATGGTAGCACATAGTGCTCTAGTACTCGCTCGTAAATACACTACCCCTATTAGAGACAATATTATCTAGAGGTCCTATTTATATAAAGACTCTAAATAAGAGTTCTGCGAGTTACGTAGCATTAATTGTCTTATATACTAGATAGTAGCGCACTAGCTTTATAAAACGGTCTATAAAGACAAGAACGGAGTTATACTCTATGCTATTAGGAGTCTTGGACTCTAAGAGATCCGTAATAAAGTTAAGTAAATAATACCGCCAGGCTTAGGTGGGGGCCTAAAGAGGCTGCAGCTTACCATAGGGTTTATAGCGGCGCGATTTAGAGCGTTAGTAGGCATTATAATTATCTAGGTATTTGCAGAGGTCCTAGGTAAGGCCGTTTTAAGTATACTTTCGCGCGATTACCTTAAAGGTACAGTTAAAACTATAGTAGCCGCCCATAGGATCGTTATAATTCTGCTTAAGGATCTCCTATTATAGCGGTATATAATTCGGCACCCAGACCTTATTATTTTACCTTAGGAGTCCTTAATTATTAAAGGTGTAGTCCTTATTACTAGTAGGAACTTATTCCTAAATTAACTAATCACATATAAAGCGTATAAAGGCGTCCCTTTTTTATACTCCGCGAATAAAATTAACTAGTAACTCGGGGGGGGTGTTCCGTAAACGCCGTTTCGGCTAAAGCAGCTACTACTACCTCTTGCCGTGGCACAAGACTTTGCGTAAAGTTAGTGCTAGTAAAGTAACGTATAATATATAGGTGACTCGCTAGGTCGTTATAGGGGACCGTAGCCTAGGCTAAGGGGTCTTCCCTAGGGTTAAGCGCTATTAGGCTAGTTAAAGTGGTCTTAAAGAGAATAGC
Organism: Cenococcum geophilum 1.58; assembly: GCF_001692895.1. Classification (NCBI taxonomy): domain Eukaryota; kingdom Fungi; phylum Ascomycota; class Dothideomycetes; order Gloniales; family Gloniaceae; genus Cenococcum; species Cenococcum geophilum. Next base: position 626,542 of record NW_027137640.1, read on the forward strand.
AGGACGCTCTAGTCCGCTAGTGCCAAATTCACAAGGGTTACTTATATACTGCACGTATGCTACTTACTAGTATAGTATAGTAGCACCAGGGCCACCCACAAGGCCTATAACCCGCAACTTTTACTACAATATAGGCAGCATAGTATTAAGAATTGTTCTCTTACTACTATCTTTAAAGCCTTTAGCATAATCTAGGTGCCGGGATAGTATATTAGCAGAATTTATCTTACCTAGCTTATATTTAATCTTAAAATTAAACTTAACTAGTTCCTTAGCGTACTAGGCCTAGCGAGTAAATAAGCTTTTAGTAGTTATAAAGTACCTAAAATTGTTATAATCGCAGAGCACGCGCGTCACATACGCGGCGTATTTAAGGTAATAGCGCCACGTCTTAAAGCATTGCACTATAGCGAGTAGTTCTTTATTATACGTATTATACTATACTTCTAGGCCAGTAAGCTTCTAACTATAATAGGCGATTGGGTGCTAGTAGAGTTAATTTCCCTACCCTAAAGGCTACAGAAGTATACCGCTATAGGTATAGTTAGAAGCGTTAGTAATTACTATTAGGGGTAAATTAGGGTTAAAGTGGCGAAGTAGAGAAGCCTATATAAACGCAGCGTATAGCTTACAGAACGCCTACTACGCGTTATCGGGCTAGGACTAGGGTTAATACCATTTAGTAGGCCCTTTTAACTTATACTTTTTCTTCTTCTCCCCATCTAATGTTGGGTCGCGATATACCTATATAAGATATACGTGTAGGGGGTATACGGTATCCGAGTAGTTCTAGATAAATCGCCTATAGAAGTTAGCAAAGCTAAGGAAGACCTAGATATCCCTATAGAACTTAGGCTTAGGCCATTCCTTAATAGCTTTTACGCGGTTAGGGTCTATTACAATACCCCTAGGGGTAATAATAAAGCCTAGAAACTTAACGTTCTTAGTATAAAAGATATATTTTAACAGTTTGGCGTATAGGCCCCAAGCGCGAAGCTGTCGCAGTACCTACTTAACGTGCTTAACGTACTTATCCTTGTTATTTAAGTAGATAAGAATATCATCTAGGTAAGCTATATAGATGGTATCTACTAGGGTTTCTAGAGCTTTATAAATATAGCTCTAGAAAGTTATAGGGGCGTTAGTAAAACTAAAGGGCATCACTAGGTACTTAAAGTAATTATAACGTGTCTTAAATACAGTCTTCTATTTATCTCCCTTTTTAATATAAATCCTATAGTACGTATTACGAAGATCTAGCTTTATAAATATCCTCGCATAATTAAGCCTATTAAAGAGTTCGCCGACTAGCAGTAGGGGGTACCAATTTTTAATCGTGATCTTGTTTAGGCGTCTATAGTTAACGCATAGCCGTATTATACCGTCTACTTTTAGCATAAAGAGGATAGGCGCTCCAGCAGGCGACTTGCTAGGCCTAATCCAGCCCTTTTTAAGAGCACTGTCTAGGTACTCTTATAAAATCTATAACTCTTTCTATAAGAGGTTATAGAGGGGCATTTACAGTGGCGTCCTGCCTTCTTCTAAGTCGATCGCGTAGTTATACTTAGAGTTCTATAGTAGTATACTTGCTAGCTTATTAAAGAAGATATTAATTTCCTCCTTATATATATCTAGTAGGCCAGGGGCCACGGAGGTCAAAGCGACTATTATATAGTAGTGTACTTCTAGGAGCTAGTAAAGAGAAGGGTGCAGCCAACATACGTTTCGTAGGTGTGCTCGCACTAAGAGTGTATATAGCTCTACTATAGTGTCACGGAACCCCACCGCAGGGGCCTCCATAGGAGAGCCCCGTGCTCTTACATACACCTCACATACAGCTTATATCAGCTACGCGTAGGTATATCACCTCCTTACGCCCTCGACCCTTACGATTAATCGCGCAACGTCTTATAGACTCCTTGAATACATACGTCTTATAGCCACTGCCCCGTCCCGTGACATTACGTTGCGCCTTTTTACCACCAACACCTAGCCTATAACCAATTCTACGTCTCTATAATACTACAGGCGCTGCTAAAAGCAGCGTGCCTATAAGTTACCTTACTTTATACTTCCAAGGAACCCATAATAGTAAGACAATATTCCTTACTAGCCACTATATTAAACCCAAAGAACAATCCAATACCTATACTTAACCTACAACGCCAATTAATCCCAGAAGAATTTGATTTATTAGCCCTAGCCTTAACCCCTAAGGAGATAAACACTAATAATATCTTATCTTTTATTAACTATATAACTACGGATAAGTAAGCGGAAGGGCTACTACCTATTAAAATCGAAATACGAGACGCCGAGACGTTTATAAAAATAGTAGCACGAGAACCTAATAAATACTACCGCCTTCTATAGAACTACTACCTAAAGCTTATATAAGCCGAGATGCGTACTGCCTAAGATCGCAATATCATCTAAGACCTATAAGCTCGCGAGGCACTCGCTAATAACACGCATTAAGAAACCGAAGACAACCTCCACATGTCTAAACGCGACGTCCAACAGTTAAAGAAGGCTAAGATCGCACTTATTGCTACAGTCACTAAAAGAGAAGGCATAATTAAATACCTATAATCTTAGCTTAATAAGCATATTCGTAATAACGCTAGACACCTCTCTACTGCATATAACGCCACTTAAGTCTCTACGCCCCTAGCAACTTCACCTACTTAATACTTAACGGAGGGTTAGCGCCGAGCAGCCTTATCTAATAGAAACCCCTACTAAAGCAATAATAAAAGCTATAACAACCAAACCTAAGCTGCTACCGTAGGGTTTAATATACGTTACCCTAATCCCCTAGTTTTCTAGGGAGACCGTAAAAAATATAGCTACTAGAAGATATAAATCCGCAAGAAACTAACTTAGAGCGCCTGCCTTTTTCCTATAGAAGATACTAAGATTGGCTACATTATCGGGCAAATAAAGGGTATACTATTTAACAGACTCTTCGCCCAATAGGAGACCAATAGCCCCTAGAAGTAGTAGTCCTACTAAAAAGTCCTTAACGATCTCAACCTAATATACCGCGACTATAACCTACTAGCCACTAACCAAGCTAAACTACGTGCCCTAAAAATAAGCCCTACTAAATTATTTAATAAGTTCTATATTAAATTCTAGAAATATACCGGAGCCCTCGCCTAAGACAATACTAAAAACTAAAAAGATCTCCTTAAAAAAGTTACTTATCGCCTTAGTTACGCAGCCGCTAGCCATAACTATAATAATATTTATAATATGGTAGCAGCTATACGGAAGATTAAACAACGACTAAATTAGATTACTACTATAAACCTCTGCCTAAAGACCTCCCTATAGAAGCCCTCTAGACCTACTAAACCACTAACGCCTACTACCCTAAGTAACACTACTAGTCCTAATATTAACCTTTTTATACTAACCTTCCCGCAGAAGCTACTAAACGGAGAACGCGAGCTACTCTAAAAGCTAAAGCGTTACTATAGATGTCGTTAAAAAGGCTATTATAGCTATAGCCTAAACTGCCCAATAGCTAGGTTTAGCAGCCGCCGCCTAATACCTAACCTAGTACCTTAAACACCAAATATGTCACTACGTGCCACTACCATATAAGACAAAGACGCAGCAATAGCGGTAAAGTTGGATACGGAAACGGAAAACGCCAAGTCCTAGCCCTAAGTTATAGGTTAGGACGCCTTAATAATAAGGGGATCTATATATCGGCCTGCTTAATAGATAACTTAGTAAAGATAAATAGACGGAAATAGATAGTTTTACCCGTAATAGGAACTACTGCTAAAAAATAATATAAAAGCCGTTCTATAATTNATTNCGGAGCTACTNATAAATTTATANATACCTAATTNNTNNNNACTTATAACCTACCTACCTTACCCCTTACTAAAGCCCGCGCCCTATAACTCGCTAACGGTAGTTATACCGTATAAAAGATTACCTATATAGTACAACTCTACCTAGACATAAATAGGCACCAGAAAGAACTCTAGGCCTATATTATACTACTTACTAACTACCCTATTATCCTTAGAATAAACTAGCTTAAATAACACAACCCTGCTATTAACTAGAAAAAGAAAGAAGTAACCTTTAACTCTAAATACTGTAGAGAGACCTGCCTAGGATATGGCCTAGCCGCCTTTATTTACTCCCTAGGATACCAACCTAAGGAACCCCTTATTACCCTACCTATAACTAACTGCTACTATATAAGTGCCGCGGCCTTCTACCGTATAGCATATAGAAAAGGCTAGACTGTTACTATAGCCTCCTAATTATAACTATATAAGCTTAATAAAGAATAGGACTACGTCCTCTATAGTAATAGGATAGATATAGTTAACCTCCTAGAAAACGATGCCCCTACAAAACTCTACGGACTTTCACCTTTAGACTTTAAGAAGTTTATAAAGCTTAAAAAAGGACTTACTAACGAGGAACTCCGTAAGCTCCTCCCTAAAAAGTATTATAACTTTATTAACGTGTACTTATAAAAGAGTGTAGATATACTCCCCCTACATTAACCTAATAACTATGCCATTAATATTAAATAAGGAAAAACGCTACCCTACAAGAGACCCTACTTAATATTAAAAGATAAACTTCTAGTTATTAAAAAGTATATTAACAAACACCTTAATAAAGGGTTTATTCGCCCTAGCATATTCCTAGCAGCCGCCCTTATCCTCCTTACTAAGAAGTTAGGAGGAGGTATTTAATTCTACGTTAACTATAGAGGACTTAACGCTATCATAATTAAGAACTAATACCCTATACCGCTTATACGTAAGACTCTTAAGCGGCTTAGCTAAGCCAAAATCTATACCAAGCTTAATATCATCGCCGCCTTTAACCGCCTCTAAATATAAGAAGGTAATAAATAGAAAACCGCATTCACATCGCGCTTTAGCCAATTTAAATATACTGTTATACCCTTTAGCGTATATAACAGCCCAGGCAGCTTCTAAAGCTATATTAATAACGCCTTACGGGACTATCTTAACAACTTCTGCTCTGCGTACCTGGACGATATACTTATTTATAATAATAACCCTTTTAAGCATACCGAGCACGTTTAAAAGGTCTTATAGCGCCTTAGGGACGTAGGACTTTATATTAATTTAAAAAAGTGCAAATTCTTAGTTATAGAAGTAAAATACCTTAGACTAATTATTACTACTAAGGGTGTCCGTATAGACCCCAAGAAGGTATACATAATTACCAAATAGCAAACCCCTAACTGCATTAAAGACGTATAAGCTTTCCTCAGTTTTACTAACTTCTATCAAAAATTTATATACAACTTCTTAGGTATTATAGCACCACTTATAGCAATAATGCAAACAAAGGGCCTTTCCGCAAAAGGAAGAAAAATATATTTACGTTTTATCTGGACGCCTAAATATAAGAAGGCGTTTTAAGACCTTAAAGATACTTTTACTAAAGCACTTATCCTAGCTTACTTTATACCAGAACAATAACTCTATCTTAAAACTAACTCCTTAGACCACGTTAACGTAGGCGTCCTCTCCCAAATAGGTAACAACGGTCTTCTCTACCTAGTTATATTCTATTTATCTAAGCTTATACTATAAGAATATAACTATAAGATCTATAATAAGGAACTTCTNGCGATTATATAAGCGTTTAAGNAATTCNAACCNGAACTNTCCTTANTANAACCTAACTAGCNAACTAAAGTCCTTACGGATTATCGCAACCTTAAGTACTTTATAACTATAAAATAGCTAAACTAACGCTAAGCACGCTAGAACGAGTTCCTTTCTAGTTTTAACTTCAAAATTATATATAGGCTAAAAGTATAAGGTACTAAGCCTAATAGCCTAACACGCCGCTTATAAGACCTTCCTTAGTCTAAAGATAACCCCCGCAACCAGTTCTAATAATAAACAATCCTAAAAGCACGGAATTTGGCCCTAAGTATACTACCTATAATAGAGCCAACTGTACCTCAGCTCCATACCACAGAACTAAAATTACCTCCCGAAATTAACGAGCTTATTACTATAGTATATAACACCTCTATTAACCTATTACTATATTAACTTATTGCCGTAAAGACCGCTAGCGCCTATACGCTGCCAACTAAACTCTAAAGCTTAGGCCAGATTAATATAGCAGCCTTAAAAGTAAAAAAAAATAGGCTCTATTATAGAGGCCGTCTATTTATCCCTAACTTAGAAAATCTATAACGGTAACTAATCTAAATGGCCCACGACCTCCAATTAAGCAGCTATCCAAATAGAGGAGGAACCTATAAGCTTCTTAGCTGATACTACTTCTGGCCTAAAATAATAGACTTAGTTAAATACTTTATAGGCGCCTACTATGGTTATAAGCGCGCTAAGGCCTTTAATACAAAGTACCAAGAACTACTGCACCCTCTACTAGTACCCATATAACAATAGGCAGATATCGCCATAGATTTCGTTATTAACCTACTACCCTATAAGCGATATGGCCGTACCTATAAGAACATCCTTATAATAATATACCGACTTACAAAAGAGCGCCACTACGTCCCAACCGAAGGCGTAGCCGTTAGCGACGTCACTAACGCCTTCCTTTATAAAATCTACCGATTATATAGGTTACCTAACTCAATTACGTCCAACTAAGGCATACAGTTCGGCTCTAATATATAGAGATAAATCTACTAACGCCTTGGCATCTCCGTTAAGATATCTATATCCTTCCACTATAAAACTACTAGGCAACCGGAAAACGCTAATACTAGTATAAAAGCGTACCTACGACAGGTAGTTGCCTATAGTTAAGATAACTAGATAGATCACCTCCTACTAGGTAAATTCGCAGCGAATAATTACGTCTTAACTACTATAGGACTTACCCCGTTCTTCGCAAATAAGGGATATTACCCCTAATCCGGCATAAAACCACCAGAACCTATTAATAAGAAACTGCTATATAGAAAACGCCTTAAGATGCTACTTACCGACCAGCATGCAGACCGTATAAAAAATCTACTTAACTACTGCAAGGGAGAAATGGCCTAGGCTTAAGTAAAGTAGGCCTACTTTACTAACTGTTATAGAACGCCACCACCGGAAATACGTGTTAGCGACTAGGTATAGCTAGATATACATAATATCTCTACGCAGAGGCCTATAAAGTCACTCGATTATAAGAACCTTGGCCTCTACCTAATTAAACGAGTCATTAATAGGGGAGCCGTATACAAGCTAAAGCTCCTACCTGCCCTAGCCACCCGCGGAATATAGCCTATATTTTACCTATAGCTACTACACCTTTACTAGCCTAACCCCTTACTAGGGCAGACACAGCCTAAACCCCCACTAGTACTAATCCAAGACGAGAACAAAGACAAAAACTATAAGGAGTAGACCATTAAACGAATTATTAACTCTAAATACTTTAGCAAAAGCAGAGGACGACGGCTTTACTACAGAGCTATATACACAGGATTCGACATAAATCAGCCAGAATGGCAATTATAGGAAGACTTCAAAAATACAAAGGATCTAATTAGCGACTTTTACCACGCGAACCCATAGAAACCGGGCTTAAGCAGAGATTTTATACCTAATCCTCTATGGGAGCCCTTATAGAGTTAAACCGTTATACATTGCCACGTAGGGGCAAATTGCCGTCAGATTGCCGTTAGATTACGGTAAAGTGCAATCACGTAACCGGAATATCGTTAAGATATCTAGGAACTTTAACTGGCGGTTAAAGTTATCTAATTAGTCGGATTCTTAGATGCCAAGCCTTATTACATAACATTGTTTTAAGCCTTTAGCAATACCCCCCTTTCTTCTTTTCTATACCCTAAGTGTCCCTTTTATATATACATAGTAACCACAGCGTCGCCGGAGCTCCGCCTCTATAGGAGGGGGGGTAATGTCACGGAACCCCACCGCAGGGGCCTCCATAGGAGAGCCCTATACTCTCGCGTACACCTCGCATATAGCTTATGTCAGCTACGCGTAGGTATATCACCTCCTTACGCCCTCAACCCTTACGATCGATCGCGCAACGTCTTATAGACTCCTCGAATACATACATCTTGTAGCCACTGCCCCGTCCCATAATATATAGTATACTTAATAGTTTCGGGGTTTTAATTACCTCCCCCTTATATATAGGTGATCTATATTGGCACCAGAGGGTCTTTACGGGTACTTACTGCCAGTGACGGCAGGTCCTCTACTATGTTTATAACCGGTATCTCTACATCTAGAGGGTCTGCACGGGTACTTGCTATTAGTAACAATAGGTCCTCTATTATATTTACAACCGGCGTAGAAAAGGAGTCTTCTAGCTATAGCGAATAGACTATTTCACCAGCCTTAATATCTACTAGGAGAGCGTTAAGGGTAACTATTTAGAGGCGTTTAGGGTCTAAAGTACCCTAGATAAACTATCTAGAACGGAAGCTAATTAATAGATCTATTTCCGCGAGCTAATCCTATCTAAAAACTATATTATAACTATTAAATAAGCCGCCCTAAAAGGTCTGCGGGCCAATAGTATAAGAGGTACCCTAGAAGTCGCTAGTGGTAACCGTTAGATTATAAGTATCCTAGATTGTTATCTAGTTACTATTAAGGAAACGTGTAATAGGTTTATATAAACGTAGCGCGTAGCATATAGGTAGGTTAAATCTACGGACAATATCTTAATTAATAAGGTTAATTTAGCACCTATTATTATATAAAGCATATAGGCGGACTTCGCCCTAGGGCGTATCTATTACAATATATACTATAATGCGTTTCTTCTCTCCCTCTATATTAGGCCCTAGTTGCAGTTAAGAGAGATACGCTACTAGGGCTTCGGGTTTTCTAAAGCCTAAGCTAACTTCTTTTTAGCCTGCTTCTAGTGTTCCTTATAGTGGCCGCCTGCGGTCCTTTAACTCGCCTACGTAGCACTAGCGTCTAGGGGGTCCCCTAAGCTATCCAGCTTTTAGGTAATCTCCCTAGGAGTTTACTTAGAAAAGCGTCGCCTTTTTTAGGTTCTGTTCCCTAAGCCTAAGTCTACGGAGCCTATACTGCGACCGCGCTTTATACGCGATAATTTGCCGCTGCTACTTATACGATCTTCCGCAAGCTTTATAGTATTAAGCAATTGCTCTACACAGCAGATTTCGTCAAAGAGGTCTTTAGCGGTTCTTACCTGTTAGGTAAAGTTCTAGCGGAAAAGCTCTACTTATAGGTGGGCTGGAAGATATAAGAACTAAAAGTCTACCTATTGTTTAGGATTAATAAAAGGGGTATATAAGAAGAGGTCCTCTAAGCTACATATACGGGCTAGGAAGACATTAAACCTCTAGTTCTCCTTTATAATAGCCATATAGTATATTATAGCGTTATTAAAGCGTCTTACTATAGGGTTCCTAATCTGGTCTTAGACCATAGTCTTAAATTTATCCTATAGTAAAGGACCTTTGTCCTTAGTGCCTAACCAGCAATAAACTAGTTAGGTAATTGTCTTCTCTTTTATAAGACCTTCGATGGCCCAGCGCGTGCGTCGCTTACAGTTATAGTCAGCGTTATTAACCTCGAATCGGTTCTTAACTATAGTAATCTACCGGTCGAAATGCTATTAAGTAGTACCACTAATATCGGGTAATGACTTTTTGACTAGGGTGTTAAGATTTATTCGGCGTATGCGTTCGCTATATAACTTATACTCTTTACTAGAGAGGCGACAGGAGGGCTTTATTAAATTAATAATGCTCCGTAAGTTAGCTATTTTCTTAGCCAGCTTATCTAGCTCCTTTATATCAGCAGTATTAGGTGGGACGCTAGTAACCTTACTAAGCTCCTATTAAGCCTAGGTATATAAGTTAAACTAGTCTTTAGCGTTTGTAGATGTCTAATCGTTTTAGGATTTAGAAAATAGCTTAGATGCTACTAGTATGCTTCTAGCGGTTTTATCTACACTAGATCCTAAGGCGTTCTACAGTTATATCGCTAGCGTATTACTATTAGGTATAGGCGTCGGTTTTCTTTTTAGAGGTATTATAGAAAAATTGAACTGGCTATCCTCCTAAGGGGATTGGTAAGGATTTAAATATAAGGTAAGGATGTAGATAGGGAGTCCAATAATAGAATAATAGGTATATTGTATAGACAGAGACAAATCCTTAAGGGAAAAGGAGGACTCTATGTATAAGGTAGGAAGGGTTTTCCCTAGGCATGTGCAGAGCACGTGCCTCACGGGCGAGTCACCCCTGGGTTGCCCCTGGGTCGCCCGTACCTTACGGCTATATAATTATCTACTTAGGTTTCACCTAATAGGTTCTAGTTAAATCCCTAATTAGATATATTAATATATTTCTCTAGTATTTCTAGCTTAGGTAAAAATCTTAAAGCTACCTCTAGCGCTTAATCTTCTAATTAGCGTAAGTAGGACTAAAGGGGTTCTAGCTACTTTCTAGTAGCGTTATAGCTATTATAGAAGGTATTTATATATTTCTTAGCGTTGCTAGTAACCATAGGTATATAAGAGTTTTTAAGCTCCTAGTGTATTTAGGTATTAGGGCTTATTTAGCTATCTTACCTAGGTTTATATTATTATAATCTCTTACTATTAAAGGGACCTTCTTGCCTTAAAGCAATAGCTATTTATAGGGTACCTATAGAGTTTCTATTTTAGTTATCGCAAGATTTTTTTTAAAAAAAAATAGTAGATATAAATAAAAATGTAAATAAATAATCTAGTTCTTAAGCCAGCTGCCCTTCTAAATAAAGTAGAAAGGATTTAAATATAATGGGACTTTATAGATAGGGGGCTATATAGTACAATTATAGAAATAAATAAATTATAGAAAAGATAAATCCTTAAGGAGGTAAGGCCTAAAAGTGTAGAGATTATATACTATAGGTATATATCTCTAGTACGTAACTAACAGCTATTTAAGGAGTGTCCAGGGGATGTCCTAAGGGCAACTTAAGGTAACTGTAATAATATCCCTTATTAAAATACTGTATTTAATAGAAGGGGTAAAATCTAGACCTAACCTAGTACTTTATGTAAAACTTTATAGGCTATCTTTAAAAGCTTAAAGATTTTTATAATTAATACTCTAACTTACCTAAACCCTTAAAGTATATAAATAAGTAGATAGAATACTAGTATAATGAAGACAATAAGCTACTAGAAGAGTATAGAGATAAAAACGCCCTAAGGCTTTAATTCTATCAAATTCTACTAAAGTCTGTCAGCACTATTAATACCTTAAATATTTAGCAACTTTAACTAGTAGTTAAAGTTATCTAATTAATTGGATTTCTGCTAAGACTTTTAGCTACTATTCTTTTTAATATAGTGTTTCTATATAACTTACGGCCGCCCTATATACTTAGCCTAGACACGCTTATATCTCCCTTTTTCCTTTATTTTATAATTTAGTTTAGCTCTATTTCTAATAAGCTTAAAAGTAGGTTTTTCTTTAATAAAAAAAAGGGGGTAGGAGGGGTAGGAGGTAATATAACGGCGCTAAGGCGCGTTACCTACTAAATTCTACAGCTATACTACTATATCCTATAACCCTATAATTAGCTCGCTTTCTACTAGCGCCTTAGTATTTTGTATAAGCTATAATAGGCTTTATAAATAGGGGGTTATATAATATAATCATAGAGGAGATAAATCCTTAAGGAGGTAATGCCTCTAGGATTAAAGAGACTTATATTATAGGTATGTACCTTTAATACGTAACTAATAACTATCTAAGGGATATCTAGGGTTTGCCCTAAGGGCATCCTAAGGTAACTTTAATAATATCCCTTATACCCGCCGATTTAAAACCTCTATATAATACTACTAGATCAGGCTCTATAAAATCGGCCTTTATACCTCTACGTAGTAGAGCCCAGAAACCTAGTAGTACTATTAGTATTTTATTAGGATTGTACTAATAAACTATTAGAGTAAATGTAGAGATATATATACGGCAGCGCATCGCGAACGCTACGACGTGACAGTAATAGGGAAAATTTTCTTATTAGGAGGGTGGGCCCTAGTAGAGACTTACAAATACTATTAGTTATAAAATATTAGGAACTTGCTAAGAGCTATGACGTATATATTTACCCCACTATTAAAACAGCACACCCCCTATGACCCTACTATTATAGCTCCGATATATATAAATAAGGGCTTATTTTATAGCTCTACTTTAAGGCTATAAAATAAAGTTTTATTTATATAATTTAAAGCCAAATTAGTAAAGCTATAGGGGGCTACCTTACTAAGGCTATAAAACTTAAATTAAGGCTCTATACTAACTAATCTGGCCTCTCTCCCCTTAAAAATAAGCACCCCCTATAGCTCTACCAATTTGGCTTTAAATTATATAAATAAAACTTTATTTTATAGCCTTAAAGTAAAGCTATAAAATAAGCCCTTATTTATATATATTGGAGCTATAATAGTAGGATTATAGGGGGTATACTATTTTAATAGTAGGGTAGATACGTATATTATGGCTCTTAGCGAGTTCCTAATATTTTATAACTAATAGTAGCTAATATAACCCGGATCTCACTTAGTACCCTATATAGAACTTTATAGGTAGTCCCTGTAAGCTTTAGAAGTTTTATAGCCGTTACCCTAATAAACCTAGATCGCTAAAATACCTAGATAAATAGATAGAGTGCTAGTATGATAAAACAATAAGTTACTAAAAGAGCATAAAGATAAGAACGCCCTATGGGTATAATACAAACTATAAAGCTTAAGGGCAGGCTTTTGCGGAGAGGAGGAGGGGTAATATTATAATACTAGTAGAAAATAGCACAACTTAGTAGAGAGCTATAGTTATATAACTAGAAGATTATATAAAACTCCGAGTAGCGCTACTTGTCTTTTTCTCCTTTTTTTCTCTTAAGCTTTAGATCCTCGCTTATAGACAATCCAATTATAGAGGCTTACGCGCCCCTCTTACTATACTTGTGCCTTAATTAACCAAGTTGCTAATATATATTAATCTACCTAGCTTTATTCTATTGTTAGCAATATAGGTACTTAGCTATAAGTATAATACTAGGCTAAGCGCGTTATTAAATATAATAAATAGGGGGTAAGGGACCTAGGCTAGGGGCCTAGAATAAGATATTTAGTTTATCCTATTATTTCTTTAGAGTAGAAGGTTATATAGGACAAGATTTATACTATAAGCGAGGTGACTATAGGTGACATATATACGTATATAGGGTAGAAATGGTAGGTATATAGTAATTTATAGCAATCTATTAAGTTATAGAAGTATAGTATAAGTAGTATATAGGGTAAAATAGACAATTAAGGACTATTAAGTCTTAAAGCAGTTAACCTAACGGTATTTTTCTCCCGTTAATGTAGTACAGGTATACCTAGGGGGGGTATATACTATATTACCTCTTACGTTTCTTTTAGAGGTTTTTTATACCTAACTTATTAGTATTCGTCCGTATAGTCTATAATTTAAAACCGCATTAGATATTAAGTAAGAATAAATAATAATAATATTACTAACTTAATAAAATCCTATAATTGCCTAACGTTATATATTATAATATTATCTCTAAAATCTCTTATATAAAACCCGGAGAATTATTAAAACCTAGGCCTTTAAAACATAGAGGACCCGGCTTAGAATTTCGGTCAGGATCCGGATCTTCCGAATCCGGTTAGGTCAGGATTTACATTTTGGACGGATTGCAACCCTAGCAAGAACTTTTGTTATCGATCTCCGTACATGCTCATGAATACATATTATGTACACTCGAGTCTCTTTCACATGAAGATTGAGAACAAAGTAATAATTTTGAGACATTTTTAGATTTTGACATTCGCGACCCACTCATGGACGTTCTCTAAGCCATTTACACCAGATATGTCTCCAGCATCCAAGTATCCACAAATTGTACCAAGAGGATCCCACTTGCGGCGTATGTCATGAAGCCTAATACCTTCTTTCTCTCCCCAGAATCTCGTTCCTCGAACCTGAAAGTCGGAATCTCCGAGATACGCACCCTCCGAGTGGATCTCAACACCTCTCATGATGTTCTTCACCCAGTTCTGGCACCGCTCATCATCCTCTTTATGCTCCCAGACGGTATAGAGTGCGAAGTAATGGTCGCTTTGCATACTCAGCGCCATATTTTCGAGCGGACACCTACTGACAGGTGCCATAGAATACCAGAGAGCAAATGCCTTTCGCGATGGCAGTGTAGTAAAAGCCTCTTCCAAAATCTCTGAAACATTAGCGTCATTGCAAATATAAGCATTGTCGGCGGTGTAACGGTATCCTTCTGGACTCGCTCTAGCTTGATCATTGTATTCCTGTTCAAGGCTTGTTGATTTACAAAACCAGTGACCCACAGTTCCAGCGGGATGGCTGTCCTCAGCTCTTTGGAGAGCCTTTAGTGCCGCTTCCTCGCTATTCTTGAAGGTAACAAAAAGAACTGTGATGTGAATCTCATCATGACCTGGAGGGTAGCTTGATACCGCGGCGATTTCAGTGTCGCTGTCAAAATCGGCAGTAATCTAAGCTAGAATTTAGATCTGTATAGAGGAAGGGCTATGCATTCTCTTACGCTAAGCACCCAATCCATGGCCTTACGATAATCGCTCTTTGGGTAACTATACGCCGAGGAACGCATGTGGGAGAAGCTTGGACGGCTCTGAAGGTAGAAGCGCGTGACAACTCCAGGGAAACCTGTGCATGTAAGCATAGCATGCGGCCAAAGGGAAGGAAAAATTACCAGGACCAGCGCCACGAGCGGCCCAGAAAAGCTCACTATTTTGATCTGCACCGCAGTGTATGAACGAACCATCTGCGGTAACAACATCGATGGCAGCAATACTCTGACACGCCCAACCCCAATTCTATTCTAAATGAGAAGAGTGCTGCGGAATATCTCATATTAAGACTGGCCTTGCAATTCCACCCCATGCCACCTTGTAGGAGAAACCCTCCTAGACCGACATCAGGGCAATGGCCACCTGCAAACATGCGGCCTTTTTCAGCTAGGAAGCTGTTGAGCATCCGGCCGGTCGTACTTGGAGAAGCTTTAACAATGCCCGTCTTTTCGTCCAGGGAAATCTCGCGGAAATTTCCAAGATCGATGAGAATGGCATCATCTCGAACACTCCACGCTGCCCAACTGTGCCCTCCGGAGCGGACAGAGATGCGACATTCCCGCTGAATTGCCAGAAGAACTGTATCTATGATATGTGATGTGCAGGTAGGCGCGACGACAGCAAGTGGGGACCTCTCAGGTCTGCGGTGGTTGAAGACGCGCCCAATGCGTGCTTTCTCATATTCCTCGCTGTTCGATCTCCAGATGATTGGAAGCAATGAACTCATTGCAGCAAAAATGACCCGCGTCTTAGAACTACTAGGAGACGAGAGGCGGAGAAGGAGAAAAATAAAGATAGTCGGTGATAGAAGCACGTGATGGCGGGGTATTGTTGCCGTGAACTCGTGCCGGAGTACAGTGCTAAGACATTAACACAACTTTAAATAATCGTATAACGCCGTAGCAATTAAATTAAGCTAAATTAATATATAGATTATTTAATTATAATTAATACTTTATCTGCTAGTCGTCTGCTTTTTTTACTACCTTTAGCCTTTACTTTATACTATTAATTAAGGGCCGTATAAGGCCTTAATTAAGGGCTATCTACACCTCCTTATATACCTTAATTAAACGCTTTAGATTCTCTATACTTTATTTTATATATTTAAGCTCTAAATAAAGCTTAAGAACCTTTCTTTTTAGTGCTAGCTAAAAATATTTAATTAGGTTTAAATTAGGTAAATAAAAGGGGAATTTTAAGGTCTAAACGCTATACCTTTTTAACTACTCCCTTATAAGTTTTAATATATAAATTAGAGCGTTATCTATTTAGTAGATATTTAAAGGCTTATAGATTAATATAAGACTATCTTTTAAGGCCTAAATATAGCTTTAAGCGCTATAGCCTTCTTTTACTACTAAAGGATCCCTTTCTATAGTAATTAACTTTAAGTAACTATTATACTAAAAGTAAGTATAGACTATTTATATAAGTTTTTTTTTATTAGATACCTCTTTAATAAATTTATAATACTACTTTTATAGAGACGTTTAAAAGACCTAAATAGGCTTTTTTTAAGCTATGTTTATAAGAATATTTATTAAAAAACTTAACTTTTTTTAAGAGAATCTTTTATACTTCTAAGCCTAATAAAGCCTTAATTAAGCTGCCGCTAGTATTAGCGCGCCAGTTTATAATATAATGTTTTTTTAAAAAGATAGTATATGTCACGGCACTGACCTAACGCATACTGTTTCATACTATCTCGTACTGTTTCCTACTATTAGCCGGCCCACCACTAGTGACTTAGCGGCCGGCCCTACTATTTGTATATAATACCCCCTTTCTACCTTCTTCCCCTCTTTATACCACAACGTAGTTATTTAGTCTACTTTATTGCAGCACTATAACAGTTTGTAGTATCTTTAATTTGCACCCCGTTATAATTACTAATTCCTTATACCCTAGCCAATTAACCTCCGCCCTAGAGTAATCGCAATCTATGCGCGCCTCTACTAAAACCGACACGTCCCTAGCGTAGTCCTAGAATAATCCTTAGTTTTTACCTAGCGCCTAAATAGGTAACACTAATAATGCTAAAATAGCCGAAACCTAAAACCCCTATAACGTCTTTATAAACCTCTTTATAAAAATATACCCTAATATTACGTAAACAATCTGCCGCTCCCTACTATACCCTAAGACCTTTAAGCCTAGTAAAGCTTACCTTACCCTTATTAACTATACTAACGAGTTCCTTAATAATATTAAAGTAGGACTATAGTATATATATAATATAAACACCGCTAATAAGAAAGCTAACGAAAACCTTAGTACCCTTATTACTTCCTAGATAGGAACTATTAACTCCTAAGTAGAGACTATTGCCGTTCTAAAATAATTAACCCCTATAATAACGGTAGTAACCTAGCGGAAAAAACGGAGATCTAAAGACCCGCCAATATTCAGCGGAAAAGGCACCCTATTAGAACGATAAGCTAATTTTAAAACCTAGTATATTAAGATTAAGGGAGTCTTTAACTGGGACTGGGACTACTTTAATATAGTTTAGTCCTAGATCCTTTATATCTCGGATATACTAAAGGATAAGGCCTATAGGTTTATTAAGTAGGGCCTAGAGCTTATATATAAGAACCTAAGCAACATATCTGCGTAGAAATGGCCTACTAAGGAAGATATGCTTAAAGACCTTACTACCTACTATAAGGTCCTTAATATAACCTAGGTTGTAAAGAATAAGCTTAACTATTTCCCCTAGGGTGAGCGTAATTACTAGTCCTAGAAGGGAGAGCTTAATAAGCTAATAGTCCGCGCTAAAAAATAGATAAATAGAAGGTGGACCTACTCTAAAAGTTTATCTCTTTAAAGATAGAAGAGCTAGTACTTAAACTTGCCTATAAAATTAATAATAGCGACTATATAGGTTAGAGTAAGTAAATAGATATATTTGCTAAAAACCTTATAAATTATATATACCAAGCCAACCTTAAAAAGAATGCTAACCACTGCCTACCTACCTAAGCCCCTACCTCTATATTAACTCTAACCCTAGCAGTAACTAAAGAACCTATAAACCTTAATAGAATCTTAAATACGGAGCGTAAGCGCCGCGTTAATAATAGACTATACCTTACCTATAGCCTGCCTAGCTACTAAAAAGACGCCTATAACCCCGCTAAGATAGTAAACCCAGTTCTAATACCACCCCGTTAAATGACGTAAACTAATAACCGCGGATATAGCGACTGTAGAGTCTATTATAAACGCGGCAACCGCGGAGCCTATTATAGCCTCGGCGGATACCCCCCCCCCTTTAACCCTATAGCTTAGTTACTCTAAACTATACCCTATATAGGAGCCTAACCCGTTAATAACGCCTAGTATTAGTAATTCCGCGCTAGCGAATATAAACATAGCTACGTTATTAGCGAGGTATTGTCTTTCTATACCCCAACTAAGACTAAAACTAATACCGCTAGCTAGATAGACATTAGACCGCCCCGCTAAAACAGCTTTATACCCTAGTCGTTAAAACGTAAACCTTTAAACTAAGTTATATCTAAGGGTTTAAACTATATAAGGAGGAAGACGAGAAGATTAGGTCCCTATTATTAGATTAATTAATCCTTTCTATTAGTAAGCTACTATTTAATCTTAGATTAGTAAATAGTAACAAGAAATTAATCCTTATTTAAACCTAACTCTTTTTATTACGTAACCTATACCCCTAAGTTTATATTAATATAGTAAGCCTAGTGGACTCTAGTAGTACTATAATAGCATTTGCCGACATAGAGTCTATTATAAGAAAGTATAATATTATAACTAAGAAGCTGCTAGTACCTAGGTCACTACGCCTTATAAACAGTATCCTATCTTCGCTTATTACGGACTACTTTACTACCTAAATATTAATCGGCCTTTATACTAAAGCTATACTCTTTTTTATTATTAAATTCTCGCCTACTACCCTAATTATCCTAGGTATGCCCTAGCTTTAGAAGTATAAGCCCCGTTTTAGCTTTAGGAAACTTAAAATCCGCTTTAACTTAAACTACTACTCTAAGCACTACCTCTTATAGGGGATAACTGATAGTAGTAGGGACGCCCTATATAGATACTTAGCACTACTAAGCCTAGTGCCTAGGACTATATATAAAGCCCTAATAGTAGAAGACGTTCCTAATAAAGGGGAGCCTATATAGCTGCAAAGAAACAAAATAGTAGAAGACTGGACTACCTTAGTACTTAAGACTAAAATAATAGGCTAGCTAGCCCTACCAAGACTAAGAAAGAAGGTCCGCTTTATACCGCCACTACTAAGAATCCAACCCCAACCTAGGTACTATTTAAACCCTAGCCGCCTAGCCTAATACTTAAAATTAAGCTATATACTATATATACATACTAAAGCCCGCGTTATAGTAAGGACTAGTTATAAAACTACTAAGACCCAAATAATAGAAACCGCGCCACTATAACGCCTAACCTTATATCTATCTCCCGCGTATACCGTATAAAGCTACCGCCTTATTTCCGCCCCCCTAGGCTAACTAAGCCGTACTAGCCTAGCTATAGCACTAGAGAACTAAATACGCCCTAACCTAGACAATATTAAATACTCTTATACTATTAATTTTACCTAGTTCTATAAATAAAAAGACGTAAAGGTAATAAGGATCTATATAGCGGAGCTAGTAGAACTAGTTAAATAAGATAAACACTAATAGCTACTTAAAGAGCTGCCTATAGGCCTAATANAAGTACCAAACCTATTAGAAAGGTCTTTCCGCTAGCTAGTAGAAGGCAACTATATAATAAAGAAAGCCTATAAAGTACTCCCCCCCTATTTCTATAACTTTCTTAAAATAAATCTAAAAACTAAACCCGAGCTTTTATGTTAGAAGATAGTTAATACTAATATTAAAAATTTCCTAAAAGGCAAACTAGGATTAACCCGCGAAGATATTCTATAATGCCTACTAAAGGAGTTTTGTAAATATATTAAGCACTTCCTTCCTAAAAATATAGATAAGCTACCCCCTTACTAACTATAGGACTATAAAATTAAGATTACCCCTAGAAACTAGGCCCCGTATTATAAAAATAGACCACTCTTACCTACTAAACTTAGGTATGTAAAGAAGTGGATTAATAAGATACTGGATAAGGGTTTTATCCGTAAATTAACCTTACTAGCTACTATACTACTCCTCCTCGCCGCTAAGCCTAGTGGCGGTATATAAATCTACTATAACTACTAAGGCCTAAATACAGTTACTATTAAAAATTGGTACCTACTGCTACTAATCCGCAAGACACTTAACGCACTCTATAGTGCTAAGTACTTTACTAAACTTAATATAATTACTATATTTAACCGGATCTGGATTATAAAGGGCTATAAGTAGCTTATAGTATTTATTACCTAGTTCGGACTTTATAAGATACTAGTTATACTATTTAGCTTCTATAATACACTTACTATATTCTAAAATTATATTAACTATATTCTATATAACGCCCTTAATAACTACTATACTACCTACCTTAATAACGTCCTTATTTTTTCTAAAATATACGCTAAGTGTTACGGACGCTTTAAGTACGATGTTACGACTACTAGGAGAGGAGTTGGAAGAAGCTAGTTGGTTAATTTAGGCACGGTCCATAATGGAACCAGTAGAACCATATAACGAGGAATGGTAACCGAGGTTACATAACATGCTACGTATTAAACAAGAGGAACGAGAGGAACTTATGTACCTTACGTATAAGACGTACATTACGTATAAGAAGGATTTTATAGGAGTACGGTTATGTATTTAAGACCCTTAGTCCCTACCTAGATAGTTCCTTCCTTATAGTGATTCTCAGAATATAATTAGAGTTAATCTGTTAGGCAACCACTCCACCAGTTATTATTACGTTATTAACTTACTTGCAATACCTATATACCTAGCCCATTAACAGAACCCACCGTAGTTCTTACTATAAGGTTCCGTTACACAATCACTACCACGGTTACGGTTTTAATAAGTCAAACAACATGCCACCAAAAGCAGCCACCACAACGCCATTAACAGCGGCAACTACGCCAGGATTAGGTAACGACACTAGTATAGCAAACACTAACTTATAACAACCTATGATAGTAAAACAGTTATAAACAATAGTTAATTAGTTAACGGGAGATAATATAGTACTCAAAAATAGGATTAATGGGATAGGAGCAGCAAAGGTTAAGTTACTATCAATTAAAAGATTCTTAGGAGAAAGATTAAAGTTTAAAGGATTCCTTATGTAAATACACTTTAAGGTTACACAAGAAGGAGTAAAGCTAGCAATAACTATAGATTAAGTAGCATATGCAGGATTGTTCTTATTAGGAAAAGCACTTAAATAGTTTAAGCCTTACCTTATAGAGATATAAGTAAACGGAATAACAACAACAAACTAAGAAGTACGGTTTATATTTTTAAGCTAGAATAGATTTATAGAGCAACTTATATAAATGTTCGGGGACCCAGAAGCAACAACTATAGCGGAAAGAAAGCTTTAGGACCTAACGCAACAGACTTTAGCAATTAAGTACACGATATAATTCCAAACGCTAGCTATATAACTTAAGTGGAATAATAAGGCGCTTATAGCATAGTATAAATAGGGACTTAAGGCTAAAGTCTAGGACGTAATTATTCTAATAGAAGATACGGATACCCTAAGGGAATTAATAGATTAAGTAATTAAGATTAATAATAGGATCTTCTAAAGGGAATAGGCTAAGAGGGGCTAGGACAGAGTTCCACAGTTATATAAGACGTAGAGCACGCAATAACTAAAGCTAAATTAGAAACTATAGTACGGCGCAGAGCTAACGGACCTAAGTAGTACTAAAGAAACCTATAAGAGAGGGAGTAAGAAACTATAGAAACCTAAAGGTTAAGAATTAAGTAATTATAGGACTAAGGAGTATAGGCCAAACCAAGGATCTTAGTAGCAGAAGACGTTTAAGCGGACTCTACAGCAAAAATAATAGTTTAAAGAAGGAGCTTGCATAAATTATAGAAAACAGGGTTATTTCGCCAGAGACTATAGAAGTAGTTAGAGTCATTATATAGTAAAGGGAACTAGACTAGCAGTATATGGCACACATGTATAGAGGGATAATAATACGCTGCAAGGAACAAAAGAATGTTTAATTAGAAGTTTTGCGTTTTGTTATAATAACGCATGCCAAATTTATAAAGACGCTAAATATAGTGTAAGCTATTAGCTATAAGAGCTAGAGTTAAAAGAACTTAAAGGAACTAAAGAGTTAAATAAAAAATAAGATTGACTCTATAAGCTAGATTAAGATATTATAGTAATATACGGATAAAGATTAGTAATAATAATAATAGAGTTAGAGTACTTATTAATTAATAGCAATAAGAATAGTAAAAGAACTAACTAGGGGTATCTAAACCTTAATAATATAATAAAAGTAGAGACTAAGACCACCATAGAGCAAGGTTTAGTAACGGGTATTATAACACTATTAGATATGGTATCTATCGCTTTATAAGACGGAAGGAGTAATATCTAGAGATAATTAAGTAAGCAGACGACTGCTAGTGCTAGCTCACCACTTAAAAAAGGCAAAAGGCCAAAGGCTTAAGATTCTTAAGATAAGATAAGGTAAGCTTAAAGACCTATAACAGACAGAAACCAATGGAGTAGAGCAGCAGCTTAGTTTAAAGACATACAAATAAGCTCAGGATAAGAATTCCTAACGGTATAAGACTCTTAAGACGAGATAAGTAAGATCTAGGACTCTTAAGACGAGATAAGTAAGATCTAGGACTCTTAAGACGAGATAAGGACACTAGTGAAGCCTAGTTAGACTAAGGCTGGAGCTAAGCTTAAGTTAGAAGTAAGCTTAGGATTAAAGAATCTAAGGGGTTAAGAATTTGGGGTATAAATTAGGATACCTATAAGTAAGAGGTAAGGAGCTTCTTTATAGATTAGAGAATCTGCAGCGCAAATAGTAATTAGACTAGGAGATAGATATATAGACCTAGAAGACTTACTAAGGGAATATAGTGTTTAGCCTGAAGATTAAAAAGTTAATACCAAGATTAAGAAGTATAAAAACTTTAAGGATCTACTTATAAGACGCGACGTAAAAGAAACTATAGAGGAATTTAGGGCAAAAATTACCTTATAGTAAGAACAGAAACTAGATAAGAGATCTAGCATATTAGGATATACAAAGGATAGAGCACTAGTATAAAAAATTACCAATAGGCCTAGAATAGGCACACTAAGAGCAAAGTGGCTTATTAAACTAAAATAAGAAGAGGATCTAGGGATTTCTACTAGGTTCGAAGAATAATATACTAAAGGCTATTACAATATAGTAATAAAGAGATATTTCCTTACGGACGAGCCGTATATACTTAAGCAGCTATACTAAAAGTGGTATAAATAATGACATAATAACAAGTAGGAAGATTTCTATATATAGTTAAACAAAAAAGTTATCTAAGACTACCCGATTATAGAAAAGGCTATAACTTATATTAAGGGGGCCTTAATTATAACGTTAAAGGATCTAAAGAAGCAATTAGAGGACTAGAGAAGTAAAAGACGCGTTTTAGTACCTATAAACAAAGTTACAACGCTTAGATTAACACAAGAAAGGTTTAAACTTAAGGATGAGGATAAGCTAAGAGTTAACCTAAGATATTAAGCATATTATATATTGTTATAGATAGCATGCATAAATAATGCGTGTAATATGCATAGAACACCAAAGGACAAAAATTAAAAGTATCTAATAAGGATATATTGGATGACGGATAAGGCGAAATATAGAAACGCTAAGTATATATATAGTTAGCACTTAGTGGAAGTTTAAGAATAAGGGGACTTAATACTTTAACTAGGAAGATTTCTTACGGAAGAATACCTAGACGGACGATAATAGTGGGAATGTTTAGAGAACACCTATCTAGAGTATATTAAGGACAAAAAATAAACTAAGTATTAGCCTAAGTTAGACTAAGTATAAATAAGATCTAGTAGCTAATAGTTAGGAAAAGTAGAGGCCTATGGGACTAGAGGGAGCTAGTAGTAGAGCCTTAGACCCTTAAAGGAATTTAAGGATAATACCTAAATTTACAAGTTAAATAGCAAGATTAACAGTTTAAGGCGCTAATAGATAGTGGAGTAATAAGGAACTATATCTTGCTAATAGCAGTTAAAAGAATAGGATTACTATATAGGCAGAAGGAATATCCTTACCTATTAGTAATAATTTTAGAAGATCCGATAGCCTATAGAGGGGGTATTATTAATCTTAAAATAGGACCTATTTAGTTAACTATTAAAGGAAGATAAATTAAGATATCATTTAACATATTACTATTAGGAAATAATAAGGCAATATTTAGAATGCCTTAGTTATAGGAATATAATCTAAGGATTAATTAGATTATAGGTTAGGTCGATATTAGAGATACTTAATGCTATAAGATGTAATAATAAGCTAAGCTAGTATGGTACTAAGTAGGAGTAACCTACAAAGAAACGGAAAAAGGATTAAGTTATATACTAAAAAGATACCACAAATATGGTAAGAAACTATAGTTACCTAAAAGTAAACAGCTGTTAGAGTATATAGCATAGGACTATAAAATAGAATTAGAACCAGGAATAAGTCTAAGGTTCTTTCCAATCTATAAGCTTACTAAAGAAGAAGGTAGAGCATTAAAAGAGTTTATTTAAGAAAACTTATAAAAGGGATATATTAGACTATTGCAGTTATTAGCGGGTTATCTAGTACTATTTATACTAAAAAAGAATAGCAAACTAAGGATATATATTAACTATAGATAGTTAAACAGCATCACCAAAAAGGATAGGTATCCTTTACCCTTAATTAGCGAAATCTAAGACAGGATAGGTAATGCGCAAATCTTTATAAAGATAGATCTAAGATAGGTGTACTATTAGATTAGGATTAAGGAAGGCAGCCTTTAGGTTAAAGGAAGAACTATATAAACCACTAGTTATGTAATTCGGGCTTATAAATATACTAGTAACGTTCTAGAAGCGTATTAATAATATATTAAGAGAACACTTAGATAAATTTATTATAGTATACCTTAACGACATTATAATCTACTTAATAACTAAGGAAGAATATGGGGAATATGTTAAATAGGTTTTAAGGAGACTATAAAAAGAACAGATGCTAGTAGTAATTAAGAAATATAAATTCTTCACCAGAAGACTGATTTTGTTGGATTTATTATTAAACTAGGCCAACTTAGCATCAATCTAAAGAAGATTAAGGCTATAGTGAATTGGTAAGAACTAAAAAACGTTATATAGTTAAGATCGTTTCTAGGGTTTTGTAATTACTGTAGAAGGTTTATAGCTTAATAGTTAAAGGACATTAAGCCGTTTATAAGGTTAATAAAAAAAAGAAGAACTATAGGCATAGGGAGAGAAACAGCGAGAACTCTTTAAAAAAGTTAAAGAGTTATTTACCCAGGAGCCAGTTCTTAAGATTTACTAACTAAAACTAGAGATAGTGGTTAAAATAGATGCATTAGACTTTGCACTAGGAGTATATTTTATATAAAAGTATCTAGATGGATGGCATCTAGTGGCATACTATAGTTAAAAGATAATACCACTAGAGTTAAACTATAACATCTATAACAAGGAGTTATTAGGTATAGTTACAGCACTAAAAAAATAAAAAGCATTCTTACAAGGTATAAAAAAACCATTTATAGTTAAAACGGATTATAAGAACCTAATAGGATTCCTAATAATAAAGGAACTTAATTAAAGATAGGTTAGATGGGCAGAGATGCTTATAGAATACTATTTTAAAATTTAGTATACTAAGGGAATAGAGAACGTATAAGCGGATACTTTAAGTAGAAAGACTAAACTATAAAATAACGATAAGCCATTAGGGGCTTTACTACGAAAAGACACAGACGGATTGATTAGGTATAATTATTTAAAGATTGCAGTAACTTAAGAGAATAAGTTAGAAAAAGTTTATAAGATACTAGAAAGCTTTTAGGTATAAAGGATTCTAGAAGTATAACTAGAAGATCTATAGTTAGATATATACGAAAACCAAAAAACAAAGTATATCCCAAAGAGTATAGCAGAGTAGTTTATAGAGGAATTCTATAAGGAACTAACTTAAGGACATAATAGAGTAACGGGCTTAGTATTAAGACTCTAGGAGGAGTATATTATTAACGGAATCTAAAAGATAGCTAGAAAGGTCACTAAAGAGTATCTAGATTGCTAAAGAAATAAACTAATAAGGCATAAGCTATATAGAGGGCTACAACCTATTAAAATACTAAAGAGACCATGGGAGGTTATATTATAGGACTTTATTATTAAGTTACTAAAGTTAAGAGATCCTATTACCGGACAGAATCATAACGCGATTCTAGTAATAGTAGACAAGCTTATAAAGTAGGAATACTTTATAGCCTATACGGAAGAAATCTCAGCAGAAGATATCGCTAAAATCTATATTAAAGAAGTGTTCGTAAGACATAGAACACTAGGTAAAATTATATCGGATAGAGATCCAAGATTTATAGCAGTATTTTAGGAGGTATTCTTGGCAGAATAAGGAGTTTAAGTAGTAACTTCTACCGCGTATTATCTGCAGACAGACAGTTAAACAGAAAGATTAAACTAGACACTAGAACAGTATCTAAGGCATTACGTTAATTATGCACAGAATAATTGGGTATTGCTATTACTAATTATACAATTTACATATAATATAACACTATAAGAAGAAATAGGTACGTTACCATTTAAGGCGAATTACGGATATAAACTAAGGACATTATTATCGCCACGTTAAGTAAAGAAGATAAGTAGTAGAGCTAAGTAAAGAATAGAGACTTTAATAAATCTTTATGCAAACCTTACGGAAATAGCTAAGGTAGTACAGTAAAGAATAAAAAAATACTACGATGCTAAGAGATCTAAGGGACCAGATCTTAAGGAGGGAGATAAAGTATGGCTACTATACAGAAATTTTAAAAGTTAACAACTAAGCAAGAAGTTGGATTACGTCAGACTAGGACCTTTTAAAATTACATAGAGAATTTCACCAGTTACGTTTAAATTAGACCTACTAGCCAAAATAAAAATCTACCCTATATAGTATATCGCAATGCTAAAGCCAGCGCATGGGAATGTGGAGCTATTAGCCTATGAGGCAGACATGTATAGAGGACAAGAAGAAGACAAATAGCAAGTTTTGAAGATTGTTAGCCATAAGGACATTAACAACGAAACATAGTACGAGGTTAAGTAGATAGGCTATACTAAGACTACCTAGGAGCTACTAGAGAATTTAAGAAACGCTATAGGAAAGGTATAGGAGTATTGGAGGAAAATAGGTTAGGCAATATTAATAAGAAAGGAGTATTAAAGAATAAGTTACCTAAGGGGGACCTAGGAAGAGCAACTGCCGAACTACTTAGAGTTGTTCCCTTTATTACAGAAAGAGAGTTAGTTCTCTTATTACCCAGTTCCTAAAGACCTTGTTCTATAAGCTTCCACTCCTTAGAATAAACCTTCTTATAAACCTTCTTAAGACGAAGCAGTTAAGTAGACGCCGTAATGCGAGCATCTAGGGCCTTCTGTTCCGCATCACGAGAATATTTTAACTTAGTAAGGGCTTAAGACAGTTTACTATCTAGCTGCGCAGCAGTAGATTAAACACGAGACCCTAAGATAAATTAATTAGGGAACTAGATAACTATTAAGGGTAATAGGTCGCGCATATTTAGCATTAGAGGTAGAGCGAACGTCATAGGACAAATGAATATTTGCTTTAGTGCACTCTAAGCAAGAGAATAGTTGTTGCGAAGAAGGACTTGCCAATGTAATATAAACTAACCCCTCTTTTATATAACGAGAACATAGAGACGGTATAATCTTACTAAGAGATAATATCGCAGCAATAGTACGGGCACGACGTTGGGCGTGTAAAGAAGAAATTGCTTTAGGTATAATAAGTAATAATATTAACCAAATTAATTAGACGGATCTTATACCTCTAGTAAATAACTTAGAGATATTTTAAATCTTTAAGGACGAAGATAAAAAGGAGGGAGATAGTGTTACGGACGCTTTAAGTACAATATTACAACTACTAGAAGAGGAGTCAGAAGAAGCTAGTTGGTTAATTTAGGCACGGTCTATAATGGAACCGGTAGAACTATATAATAAGGAATGGTAACCAAGGTTATATAATATACTACGTATTAAATAAGAGGAATAAGAGGAACTTACGTACCTTATATATAAGACGTACATTATATATAAGAAGGATTTTATAGGAGTACGGTTGTGTATTTAAGACCCTTAGTCCCTACCTAGATAGTTCCTTTCTTGTAGTAATTCTTAGAATATAATTGAAGTTAATCTGTTAGGCAACCACTCCACCAGTTGTTATTACGTTGTTGACTTACTTACAATACCTACATACCTAGCCCATTAATAGAACTTATCGTAGTTCTTACTACAAGGTTCCGTTATACTAAGTATACTAAGTATATAAATAAAGTCATCTAAAGACTCGGTAATACTAGACTTTAGATTAATATTAATAAGTCTAAGTTCTACTTTACTAAAACAAAATACCTTGGCTTAATTATCTTAACTAATAGCATAACTATAGACCCTAAGAAGGTATAGGCCTTACAGAAATAAAAGGACCCGATATTAATTAAAGAACTATAACAATTTCTTAGCTTCGCGAACTTCTACTAATAATTTATTTATGTGACGGCGCTAGGGCACCGCCCCTACGACGTCTACATACAGCCTAGTCAGGGGCTCGCTTAGAGGCTTGGCTCGTGTATATAGACCTGTCCTTTCCTCGACCTCCTTCTGCTCCTCAGCTTAGTATCTTCGTAATACAGCATTCGTTCAAGCTTCGGTTCAGAGGCATTTGTTCGAGCCGTAACAATTTAAGGCTACTCTACTATCGCTATACCTATAATAAAACTCTTAAAGAAGGATATTAGATAGCTATAGGGACTAAAATAAGCTAAATCGTTTAAGGCCTTTAAGGGAGCCTTTACTTTAGCACTAGTATTAGTATACTATAACTATATAAAGAAAACAGTGGTAGAAATAGATATATTAAATTAGGCTTCCGGCGGAGTCCTTTCCTAATATAATAATAACGGAAAATTAAGGCCGGTCGCATTCTTTTCTATAAAGTACTTTACGCTAGAGTATAACTATAAGATCTATAATAAAGAACTCTTAGCTATTATTAAGGCTTTAAAGGAATAGCGTCCTAAGCTATAAGGGACTAAGAAGCTATTTAAAATTATTACCAACTATAAGAACCTATAGACGTTTATAACTACTAAGTAGCTAAATTAGCACTAAGTCTAGTAGGCAGAGTTCCTTTTATAGTTTAACTTTATAATTATATATAGACCTAAAAGCAAAGCTACGCTCCCTAATACCCTAAGCTAGCTACTAAGAATAAGGTCTAAGGACGCTAATAATAAACACCTCCGCTACTAAGCCTAAGTCATTATACCGCCCTAGAAAGTTAACCCTATAATCTTAAAAGAATTACTATATAAGTCCCATAATTATAATAACGCGGAGTTTATAGCTGCTTTAAACCCTAAAATAGCTAAAAAGTTACTAGATAAGTTAATCTAGCTAGGATACTAGAAGAACAAACTTGTAAAAGATATAGTAACAGCCCTACGTAATTGGAAAGCTCGCTATTAGCTAAAAAAGATTAAGAAATTACTTCGTTATAATAAATTAAAATATAGTATTATTAACAGATAGATTTACTTCTACTAACGTCTCTTTATCCCTAATACCCTAAACCTCCACCTAGAAGTTACCTATTACTTTTATAGTAGTAACCCTACTAATTACCCTAACTAGGTTAAGACTTTTAACCTCTTAAACCAAATATACTAGTAGCTAGGAATCTCCTAGTTTACGGCTACCTTAATTAAAAACTATACCCTATATATTTATACTAAGACCCCTTATTCTACCCCGCTCGGTTTTCTAAAGCTATTAAAATTACCTACCCGCCCATAAACCAATATCTTAATTAACTATATTATAACGCTACTAGTATACTAACGCCACGGCAAGGCATATAAATATATCCTTATTATTATAGACCACTTAACTAAAATATAATACCTTGTTCTAGTAATAGGACTCTTAATAAAGGAGCTAGTTAATAGCTTTATTAATAACGTATATAAGCTCTATAATATACTAAGCACGATTATTTCTAATCGCGGCATATAATTTATTAGCGACTTCTAGTAATAACTAAGTAAACGCCTTAAGACAATCTTGTGACTAAGCTTAGCCTAGCACCTAAAAACGGACGGCTAAACTAAAATTATTAACGCTGCCGTAAATAAATACCTTTATACTTTTGTTAGCTTTATATAGGACAACTAGGTTAACTACCTACCGCCTACTAAGTTTGCTATAAATAACTAAGTTAACAAGAGTACAGGCATCTCCCTATTTTTTGCAAACTATAGCTTTAACCCTTACCTCAAAATCGAGCCTACTAGCCCCTACTTACTAACACTATTAATATAAGTAAAGAAGGAGTTCTTCCACGCAGACTCTATGGCTAACTGCTTTAAGCGGATATTAATACAGCTTAAGGCCCTAGCCTAGATTTTATAGTAACGCTATAAAGATAATACTAATACCTATAGGAATAAGAGCGCGTTATTCTACAAAGGCAATATAGTTATAGTTAGCTTAGAAAATATAAAGATAAATAGATTTAAGAAGAAATAGGACGATAAATGGGACGGCCTATACCCCGTACTCGCAGTATACTAAAAGGTAGTTATAGTAAACCTTCTAAACTACATCTAAGTAAATAAATCCTTTTATATATTTAAGGTCCGCCTTTAGGCTACTAAAGAGATCCCTAGCTAAGCAAATATTAATACTATAGAGCGCCGTAATATATAAGGACGAGTGGTAGAAAGAGATAATAACGGCAATATAGAAGATAAATAGGAGTTTAAGAAAATCCTTAATATATATAACGAAGACCCCTAGGGCCTAACTTATAAGATTAAATGGAAATATTATAAGGATATAACCTAGTAGCTAAAGGAAAACCTAAAGGGTTATAAACAAGCTATATAGCGCTTCTATAAGTAATACCCTAAGAAGCTAAAAACCCCAGACTAGGTATAAAATAAGGAAAAGTCACGCTAAGGTCATAGCTGACCACCGTATTAAAATTTGTGGTAGTTAAGATATTATAGAACTTTAACCAACGGTTAAAGTTATTTAATTAGCTAAATTCTTGCTAAGAAACGCTATGCGGATTGATTTAGGTAGTAGTATAAAGTTCTACCAACCTTACTTACTAAACTAACCAATTAGGATTTTCTATACCCGGTATAGAAAATCACTATTAGCTTAGTTAAGGGTAGTAAGTAGAACTAATATCTTTGCAGTAAAAAATAGGCAACCCCGTATACTGCCTATTTTTAAGTTATCCATTTAGTTTAGGGACTAAACTATCTAGGGGAAAGGAGTACTGTTACGGCACTAACCTAATGTATACTATTTCCTACTATTAGCTAGCCCACCACTAGTGACTTAGCGGCTAGCCCTACTATTTATATATAATACCCCCTTTCCACCTTCTTCCCCTCTTTATACTATAACATAGTTATTTAGTCTACTTTATTACAGCACTATAATAGTATAAAGTTTTATATAAAATAGTAACCCCTATAATTTAGTACTTAAAAGCTATATAGTTAATTTAGAAGTATACATATACAATTTAAATAAATTAACGCTTTTAGTATTAGGTAAGCTTTTTAAAATCTTTAGGTCTTAATAGAAATTTAAGTATATAGTAGTTTTTCTATTAATTAATTATATTATAAATAATTAACTAATTTATATAATATTTTATAGTAATTTTAAGTTTTAAAACCCTAGCCTTTAATATAGTAATAATTTTAGCTTTTATAATCTCTAAAAGCTTAGCTCTAGGCCTTCTATTTTTACTAATTTTAGTATTAAATAAGCGTTATATTATAGTATAAAAAGGCCATAATCTTTATATTAGAATTTTAATAATTGCGATTTTATATTTATGTTAGGAAACTATAAGCTTTGCAGTGTGTGGAATTGAATAAGTAACTTAATTGTAAATTTATGGAAATCAAGTGATATAAATATATAAAAGTAGACCCCGAACTCCAAAGCCTATAACTCATTTCTAACGTATCTGAGACATACGAGGGTAGTGCTGACGCAGGTGAAACAGGGTAATATGCAAGGTCTGGTAGTCGGTTATAGAAACTAATATCTTAGCACTATAAGCCCGCGTACCCCCTACCAATATTAAAACTATATACCCCCTATAGCCCTACTAATATAGCTTTATAGTTTATAAATAGAGGCCTATTTTATAGTTTTATTTTAAGGCTATAAAATAAGCCCTTATTTATATAATTTATGGCTATTTTAGTGGAGTTATAGGGGGTGCTTATTTTAGGAGGTTAAGGGTTAAATTAGTTAGCGTAGAGCCTTAAATTATGTTTTTTTTAGACGTTATAAAGCACCCTATATAATTCCACTAATATTAGTCCAATTTATATAAATAAAGGCTTATTTTATAGCCCTAGAATAAAGTTATAAACTAGGCCTCTATTTATAAACTATAAAGCTATATTAGTAGGGCTATAGGGGGTATATAGTTTTAATATTAGTAGGGAATACGCGGGCTTATAGTGCTAAGATATTAGTTTTCTAATATAAATATAAAATCACAATTATTAAAATTCTAATATAAAGATTATAACCTTTTTATACTATAATATAACACTTATTTAGTACTAAAATTAGTAAAAATAAAAGGCCTAAAGCTAAGCTTTTAGAGACTATAAGAGCTAGAATTATTACTACGTTAGAGGCTAAGGTTTTAAAGCTTAAAATTACTATAGAATATCGCGTAAATTAGTTAACTGTTTATAATATAATTAATTAATAAAAAAACTATTATACGCTTAAATCTTTATTAAGACTTAAAGAGCCTAAAAAGCTTACCTAATACTAAAAGCGTTTGCTTATTTAAATTATATATATACACCCCTAAATTAACTATATAGCTCTTAAGTACTAAGTTATAAGAGTTACCGTTTTATATAGAACTTTATACTATTTCTTTAAAAAAAAACACTATATTATAAACTGACGTGCAAAAAAAAACCAAAGCTAACGCTAGCAGCAGCTTAATTAAGGCTTTATTAGGCTTAGAAGTATAAGGAATTGCCTTAAAAAAGTTAAGTTTTTTAATAAATATTTTTATAAACGTGGCTTAGAAAAAAAGCCTATTTAGGTCTTTTAAACATCTTTATAAAAGTAGCATTATAAATTTATTAAAGAGGTGTTTAATAAAAAGGATCTTATAGATAGTTTACGCTTACTTTTAGTATAATAGTTACTTAGAGTTAATTACTATAGAAAGGGATCCTTTAATAGTAAAATATGGCTATAGCGCTTAAAGCTATATCTAGGCCTTAAAAGACGGTTTTATACCAATATATAAGCCTTTAAATATTTACTAGATAGATAATGCTTTAATTTATATATTAAAACTTATAAGGGAGTAGTTAAAAAGGTATAGTATTTAAACCTTAATTTTTTTCCTTTATTTACCTAATTTAAATCTAGTTAAATATCTTTAGCTAGTACTAAAAAGAAAGGGTTTTAAGCTTTATTTAAAGTTTAAATAGATAAAATAAAGGATTTAAAGTGTTTAGTTAAGGTATATAAGGAGGCGTAGATAGCCCTTAATTAAAGCCTTATATAGCGCCCAATTAATAATATAAAATAAAGGCTAAAGGTAGTAAAAAAAAGTAGACGGCTAGTAAATAAAGTATTAATTATAATTAAATAATCTATATACTAATTTAGCTTAATTTAATTACTGCGGTGTTATATAATTATTTAAAGTTATATTAATTTTAGTAAGAATTTATATATTAGGAGACTAATATCTTAGCACTATACTCTAGCGCGAGTTTACGATATTTTGGCAATAATAGTATAGTAACATATAGCCGTTCTTAACGGTAAAAATCACTAAGCTAAAAGAGCCGCATTATATCCTACTTGTGACGGCTCAAACCATCGAACAAATGTCTCAACAGAGACTTAAACAAATGCTTGCAAGATCAAGCGAACGAATGCTGTATTACGAAGATATTAAGCTAAGGAGCAAGAGAAGGTGGTGAGGCTACGTCTATATATACACGCCAAGTCTTAAGCGAACCCCTGACTAGGTAACGCGCTCCAGCGCCGTCACACTACTAAAATTTATATATAGGGTGTTACGGACGCTTTAAGTACGATGTTACGACTACTAGAAGAGGAGTTAAAAGCAGCTAGTTGGTTAATTAAGGCACGGTCTAGAATGGAGCCAATAGAACTATATAATGAGGAATGGTAACTAAGGTTATATAACGTACTACGTATTAAATAAGAGGAATAAGAGAAACCTACGTACCTTATATATAAGACGTACCTTATATATAATCAGGATTTTTTAGGAGTATAGTTATGTATTTAAAGAACCACGGTC
The DNA here is from genome assembly GCF_001692895.1 of Cenococcum geophilum 1.58. Classification (NCBI taxonomy): domain Eukaryota; kingdom Fungi; phylum Ascomycota; class Dothideomycetes; order Gloniales; family Gloniaceae; genus Cenococcum; species Cenococcum geophilum. The sequence goes on from NW_027137640.1 coordinate 660,851, forward strand.
CCTACCTGGATAGTTCTTTTCTCCTTATAGTAAATCTTAGAATATAATTAAAGTTAATCTATTAGGTAACCACTCCACTAGTTATATTTACGTTATTGACTATTCTATACCTATATACCTAGCCTATTAATAAGTTTACCGTAGTATTTCCTACAAGGCTTTATTACACATTTACTACTAAGGTTATAGTAAAAGAAGTTAAACAACATACTACCAAAAGCAGCAGCCACGACGGCGTCCACAGCGGCGACTACCTTAGGATTAGGTAATCACACTAGTATAGTAAATACTAACTCACAACCAGTTACTATTGGATAGCTATAAGAAATAGTTAATCGATTAATAGATAATAATAGGATACTTAAAGAAAGGATTAATGGAATCGGAGCAGCTAAGGTTAAGCTACTCTTAATTAAGCGATTCTTAGGGGAGAAGTTAAAACTTAAAGGATTCCTTATATAAATACACTTTAAAGTTATATAGGAAGGGGTAAAACTAGGAACGCCTATAGATCAAGTCGCTTACGTAGGATTATTCTTAACAGGAAGGGCACTTAAGTGGTTTAAACATTACCTTATAGAGGTATAGGAGCATAGTATAACGACTACTAACCAGGAGGTATAATATATATTCTTAAGTTAGAATAGGTTTGCGGAACGCTTAACGCAAATATTTAAAAACCTAAAGGCAATTACTATAGTAGAAAGAAAGTTTTAAAACCTAGTATAAAGAACCTTAGTAATTAAATATATAACGTAGTTTTAGATATTAGTAATATAAGTTAAATAGAACAATAAGGCGCTTATAGCATAGTATAAATAAGGACTTAAGGTAAAAGTCTAGGATATAATTATCCTAATGGAAGATGCGGATACTCTTAGGGATTTAATTAATTAAGCAATTAAGGTTGATAATAGGATCTACTAAAGAGAGCAGACTAAGAAAGGTTAGGATAGAGTTCTATAGTTATATAAGGCGTAGGGCACGCAATAATAAAGTTAAAATTAGAAACTATAGTATAGCGCAAAGCTAATAAACCTAAGTAGTACTAAAGAAAACAGGAAATAGAATAAACGACTATAGAAACCTAGAGAACAAGAATTAAGTAATTAAAGGTCTAAGGAGTAGAGGCTAAACCAGAGATCTTAATAATAAAAGACGTTTAGGCAAACTCCATAGTAAGAAAAATAGTTTAAAAAAGGAGCTTATATAAATTACGGAAAATAAGGTTATTATATTAAAGACTATAAAAGTAATTAAAATCACTATATAGTAAAAGGAACGAAACTAGCAGACAATATATACGTATAAAGGAATAATAATATACTATAAGGAACGAAAGAGTATTTAATTAAAAGTTTTGCGTTTTGTTATAATAACGTATACTAAATTTATAAAGACGCTAAGTACGGCGCAAGCTATTAGCTATAGGAGCTAAAATTAGTAGAGTTTAGAGGAACTAATAAACCAGTTCACAGATTGGACATTAAGGATAATAAATTTAACATAGGCAAAACATTTAGTAACGATAAAGTAATAAGGGCAGCTTACTAAAAGTATATAGACCTTAAAGATATTATAAAAGAGGTAAAGAATGATTCCACTATAGAACAAGAAACATTAGTAGGGATTAAGACCCCACTAGACACGATATCTATTGCTTTATAAGACGTAAGAGAAGTAGGATAGCGAACTACTTCGGCACTTAATAAAGGCAAAAGGCCAAAGGCTTAAAAATCTTAAGACGAGATAAAAGACAACTAAGATTCTTAAGATAAGATAAGGTAAGCTTAAGGACCTATAACGGACGATAACTAATAGAGCAGAGTAATAGCTTAGTTTAGTAATATATAAATAAGCTTAGGATAAAGTTTCTTAAAAGTATAAAACTTTTAAGATAAGAACACTATAGAAGCCTAGTTAGACTAAGGCTAGAGCTAAGCTTAAGATAGAAGTAAGCTTAGGATTGAGAATTCTATAGGACTAAGATTTTAATATATAAATAAGAACTATTAAATAAACTAAGATTAAGAAGTAAGAAGACTTTAAGGATTTACTTATAAAACGTAAACTAAAAGAAACTATAACGGAGTTTAGATAGAGAATCCTTGTATAGCAAGAACAGAAACTAGATAAGAGATTTAGTATACTAGGTTGTATAAGAGACAAAGCACCTATATAAAGAATTACTAATAGGCCTAGGGCAGGCACACTAAGAGCTAAGTAGCTTACTAAACTAGAAGATAAAGAGGATCTAGGGATCCCTATTAGGTTTAAAGAACGATATATAAAGGGCTATTATAATGTAGTAATAAGAAGATACTTTTTTACGGATAAGCCGTATCTCTAGTAGCTATACTAAAAGTGGTATAGGCAAAGGCATAATAATAAGTGGGAAGATTTCTATATATAGTTAGATAAACGAGTTATCTAAGACTACCTAATTATAGAGAAGGCTATAACTTATATTAAAGGAGCCTTAATTATAATATTAAAGGATCTAGAGGAATGATTAGAGGACTAAAGAAGCAAGAGGCGCATCTTAGTACCCGCGAATAAAGTTATAACGTTTAGATTAATACGGTAAAGGTTTAAACTTAAAGATAAAAATAAGTTAAGAGTTGACCTAAAGCACCTAGCACACTATACGCTATTATAAATTGTATATATGGATAATATATATAAAATGCATAAGAACCTAAAAGAGAAGAATTAAAAATACCCTATAAGGATATATTAGGCGCTAGATAAGCAATAGTATAGAAATACTAAATATATATAGATGGTATCTAACAAAAGTTTAAGAGTTAGGAAACTTAATACTTTAACTAAAAAGATTCCTTATGGAAGAATACTTAGACGGACAATAGTAGTGGGAATGCTTAGAGAATACTTATTTATAGTATATTAAGAATAAAAAGCGAACTAAGCATTGGCTTACTATTTAAGGCAAATTATAAATATAAGCTAAGAATATTGTTATTACTATAATAAGCAAAAAAAACAAGTAGTATAGCTAAAAAAAGAATAAAGATACTAATAAATCTTTATGTAGACCTTATAGAATTAGTAAAAAAGGTATTAAAAAGAATAAAAAGGTACTATAATGCTAAGAGATCTAAGGGACCAGATCTTAAGGAGGAAGATAAAGTATAGCTACTATATAAAAATTTTAAGAGTTAATAACTAAGCAAAAAGTTGGACTATATTAGACTAGGACCTTTTAAAATTATATAAAGGATTTTACTGGTTACGTTTAAGTTAAACCTACTAGCTAAAATAAAAATCTACTCTATACAGCATATTATAATACTAGAGCTAGTATATAGAAATATTAAGCTATTAACCTATAAAGCAGACACGTATAGAGGATAAGGAGAAGATAAATAGTAAGTTTTAAAAATTATTAGTTATAAAGACATTAACAATAAAATATAGTATAAGGTTAAGTAGATAGGCTATAATAAGACTACTTAGGAGCTACTAAAGAATCTAAAAAACGCTATAAGAAAGGTATAGAAGTATCAAAAGAGATTAGGTCAGGTAGTATTAATAAAGAAAAATCGCTAAAAAAAATAAGTTACTTAAGGGGGACCTAAGAAGAGCAGTTGCCGAACTACTTAAATCTATTTCCTTTTCGGATAAAAAAGAATCCGTTTTTTTATCGCCAAGTTCCTACAAACCTTAACGATGGTTCTGGAAGAGTCCTCCACGTTCGTTGCCTGCTTACATAAGCAGATTCCCTTTAATTCCTTTCTGGACGACGTCCGTAAGCAATTACTTATAACTCCGTAGGTATAGGCCTATATAAAGGCCTATATTCGTTATAGATAGATTTAATAGATTTATATTCATTCTTTTATCCTTAGATCTAGTTTATTAGGTTATAAGCACTCGTTGCTACCAAGCTACAACATTAGAAGATTGACACCTTACTATAGGTTGCATCAAGGGTTACTATACCCATGCTAGGTCATATCTTACTGCTCTACATTTAACGCCTTACTAAAGGCCGCATTAAAGGTGACCACACCTGCGCATAAAGTTATTTCCTATTATTAAATTTACGCGTTAAAATCGTTTTCTTTTTACGCGTTAAATCCGTTTATTTACGCATTAAATCCTTTTATTTACGCGTCGCTATGGGTAAAGACTATCCAGGCATTCAACGCCTTAAGAAAGACGGTTTAAATTAGCCCCAATATTGGACCCAGCTTAGCACGTACCTACGTGGTGAGGGCCTTCTGCATATTATTTAAGAAGATGCGGCCCTACTCTACCTAAAGCTCCAGGAAGAAAAACCTACAATATCTATTGATTGAGTACTAAAGGACGCCGGCAAGGAGGAGTGAGACGAGATCCTTAAGAGGTTTTAAATTATTGCGGATACTAATGATTTAATTCGCTTAACTAATAAGGCACTCTTTAACGAGTATAATAAGGAGCTTAAATAGTACAATAAGGAAGACGGCAAAGTCTGTTTAGTTATCCTTGGTATAATTAATAATGAGATCCTTACTGCCTTAGAGCACAAGCAGTTAGCAAAGGACTACATTAATTACCTTAAGCAGACGTTTAAGGCCCGTGGCTTAATTTATAAGGCTAATATATAGAAGACTTTCGTTAAGCTCCGCTATTAATTAGACTAAGTAATTACTACTTTCTTAAGCTGTTACTAAGAAGCGGTTTAAGGAGTTAAGCAGGTAAAGCTTGCCCTAGATAATAAGATTATTAACTATTAATTTATTAACGCCGTCGACGAACACTTCCCTATGTAGGCTTAAATCCAACAAGATAAGATTCGCGACGGCTACACAATGTCACTACCCTAATTAATCGCTGACCTCACTAACGAGGCCTGGCGGAAGGACTTACCTAAGACCTTCGCCTTAGTTAATAGGCCACTAGGTAACTCCGGTTAAGGACGCGGCAATAGTTGTAGTCGCGGTAATAGTCACGGCAGAGGTGGGGGAGCCAGCCGCGGTGCCTTATTAGGCAATTAAGGCCCTACTAAGGATGCTTTAAATAAGTGTGGATGGTATAAGCTAGGTTATCTAGGTGGCGAGGAGGGCTGCTGGATGAAGTACGCCTACCTAAGGCACGAATAGTGGAGACCAGGAGAGAGACGACCTTCGCGCTTAGGTAATGGAGGAGCCTTAATAACTACTAATAAGGCCTCTAGGGGGACATCTAATTACCCCTCTTAAGCTACCAATTTGGCAACTAGATCGATCTTTACTACATAGGTTATTAGGCTAGCAGCTATAGCTTTAGGAACGAATATTAAGGACTCCTAGATAGCCGATAGTTACTCGAATATTTATATAGGCAATGATATTAGGAAGTTCGTGCAGTATAAGGAAATTAAACCTCTCTAAATTTAGATAGGAGGAGGTCTAATAAAGGCTATTGGCGTTGGATTAGTTAAGCTTATAGTCGCCCGAACTAACCACTTAGCCTATATAATTATATTTACTGAAGTATATCACTATCCTAACTTCTTTACGAATGTCGTTTCGCTTAATATTCTACGTAGGAAGGGCGCGTTCTTTAACGGTCTCTATAATACGATTAACTTCGTTAAAGATTGGGCAGAAATAGCCTATATCCTATATATTAACGGACTTAATATGTTTATACTGGTAGACAACCCTACGAAGGTTCCTTTCGCAATGGCTCTGGCTACCGCACAATTACGCCTTTATAAGAAAGGCGTGCTTGCCAAAGCTACTATAGAGACTTAGTATAAGAGACTATAACACCTTCCTTCTAATTAGATACGTCTCCTCGCCAGAAATATAAAGGGGATTATAGTTACTAAGGATAAGCCATTTCACTATAAGGACTATTACCTTAGAAAGGCTAAGAAGCAAATATTAAGACGCCCTTAACGACGTAGCAATCGCATATTTAAAAAGGTGCATGTTAATATGGTTAGGCCATTAAAATATAAAGGTCTTCACGGTAAGAAGTACTGGATACTATTTACTAATAACTAAACACGCTTTAGATGGATCTACTATATATTAAATAGAGGCTCCGCGGCCTCTACCTTAAAGCAGTTCGTCTATATAATTAAGACTTAAACAGGGATAACGATTGGCTGCTTCCGATTAGATGGAGCTGCTAAGTGGTTTAGTAAGGACATAACCGATTTCTTTAAGGATGAAGGTATACTTACTGAGGCCTTTACCCTGTATACTACACACCAGAATAGAATAGCAGAGAAGGCCAACTACCTAGTTAAAGAAAGGGTTAGGGTAATGTTAATTAAGACTTAATTACTACTAAAGCTCTAGCTTAAAGTCGCCAAGGCAGCCGTATACGGGCTTAATATATTGCCTATATTAGTTAATAAGGACAAAGCTCCGCCCGCTTAAGCAATAGCTTTCGCCCTAGGTAATACTGATTTTATAATTACGTACGCTAACTAGAAGATCTATAGCTGTCCCGCCTACGTTTATATTAATAAAAAAGACCCTTAGCGGCAATAGGGTAATAAGTTCGTTATAAGAGCTTAGAAAGGACGATTAGTTAGCTATAAAGGTTTATATATATATCGCGTTTATCTACCTTATAAGAACAGGGTCGTTTGATTAAGTAGCGTCACTTTTAATAAATTAGGAACCTTTCTTACTACACCAATTAGTGAAGAAGAAGGTGGTAACAACGATATCTGCTAGATACTATTTAAGGAACTTCCTACCGAAGACACTGCACTAGAGGTCTCTTAGTTACTGCAGGAAGGAAGTAAGGTCTCTTAGTCACTACAGGAAGGAAGTAAGGCTGCTCGGTCACTGTAGAAGGCAGATAAAGTCTCTCGGGCCTCGTAGTTGGGGGGTAACTCTTAATCGGGGGGTGCCTCTGGCAATTACAATATCATACCGCAGCTTAATCGACCTCCCCTTACTAACGACGAACAGGTAGGCCTTGACTAGCAAGAGCTACCTAATCTAGGAGGACACCTCTGTTAGGAAGAGACTCCCCTAAGGGACGTCTACTAGGAGGATCTGGAACAGATTTTAACTAAGTATTTAGAAGAGGACGATAAACCTATAGCAAATACTCGTACACGGTTAAAGCTATGGCTTAACTATAGCGTACTCTATAGGACTGGAAGGAAGGAGCTAGCCATAAAGGCTACCTACCTTACCCCGTCCTTCGCCTACACATTTATAAGTACTTTATCGCAGCCTTAGTAGATAAGGATAACTAAGGGACTACCTCCGGAGCTACGAAACTAGAAGGAAGCCATAAATTCAATATTCGAGAAGGAGTGGAAGGCTGCGGCGGATAAGGAATGGGAGTCTTAAATAGTGAATATCTTATTTAAGATCGTTAAACTTCCGCCTAGAGCTAAGGCTCTACCTATTAAGTAGGTCTTTATATACAAATTTAATAAAAACAACGTCCTATTTAGATAGAAAGCAAGACTGGTACTACGCGGTAATAAGCAGCGCCCAGAAATTAACTATAGCGACACGTTTGTAGGCGTCGTTCGACCAAGTACATTTAAGCTACTAATAGCCTTAGTTACCGCGTACGATCTAGAGTGCGAGCACTTAGATGTAATTACGGCCTTCCTTAATGGGAAGCTTAACTGTAAGAACATCTACATTTAGCTGCCAGAAGGATACCGCCAGTATTAGAAGGACGGCGTTACTCTTATAGGCCTACTGCTTAAGGCTCTCTACGGTCTTAAGTAGGCGCCACATCTTTAGTATAAGGAGCTTAAGAGCTTCCTTATTACCCTTAAATATATGCCAATTCCAGTTAACCCATACGTCTTTGTTAGCCAGTAAAGCGGCCAAATTATTATCATCTACGTCGACAATTTTATCTTAATTAGACGAGACATACAGACGATTAAACTGCTTAAAGAAGCACTTAGGAATAAGTATAAAGTAAAAGACTTAGGCCTAATTGCGTACTACCTAGGTATTTAAATTATACGGAACCGCTAAGCGCGATTAATTCGATTGGTACAGGACGCCTATATTAGGAAGATCTTATATATATTCCATATAGAGGATTACGCACCGGCCTCTACACCAATTTACCCCTCCGCGGTAGACTTTAAGCTACGTAAGCTTAAGGATTAAGCTCCGCAGGAGCTAGTAAAACAGTATTAATCGCTAATAGGCTTTCTACTATATCTATAAAATTAGACTTGGCCTAATGTGGCCTAGGCCGTAGGAAAGCTCTGTCAGTTCCTATATAACCCTACTAAACTATATATGGATGCCGCGATGTAGATACTCGCCTACTATATAGGGACGATTAACTTAGGTATAGAGTTCGGCTTACCCTAAGGGCAGTAGCCACCTCCAAAAGCTTTCGCCGAGGCGTTAGCTACGGACTATACTACGCCTAATTGCAATAGGGAGTATGGCGGAAGCGCACTAGATAATATACCTGACCTACAGCTATACGGCTATAGCGATGCAGCGTTCGCGGATATAGTTAATAGGAAGTTAACTTCTAGCTATATCTATAAGCTAGCGGGTGGCCTAGTTTCATACAAGTTAAGTAAACAGTTAATTCTTACGACCTCTACTATAGAGGCTAAGTATATAGCGATGACGTATGCGGCCAAGGAAGCCTTATAGCTCCGTTAATTACTTACTAATTTAGGCTATACCGGAAAGGATCTATTACCAATACATTTATATGGCGACAATTAACCAGCTATTAGTCTTGCTAAAAGTGATAACTACCACGCGCGTACTAAGCACTTTAAGCTATACTGGCACTACATTTGTAATAAGGTTCAAAGCGGTGTAATCTACCTATAGCACGTTCCTATAAGCAGTATAGTAGCAGATGGTTTTACGAAGCCACTGTTGACGACTTAGTTTAGGAACTTCATTAAGCAGCTAGGCCTCGTTTAATGCGACATAGATACTAAACCTAAGTAGGAAATCATACACAGGTCGGTAAAACCTTAGAGGGTACGCTATTTGACGATTCTAACTAATGCTGACGACTTTTAAATGGGGGACGGGAACGATGTAGAGAGCTCGTAACGAGTAATCGATTACAGCTTAGGGAGAGGTTAAATAAGACCTATAATACACTCGGAGGATTATAAGGTGTTTCTTTTGTATATTAATAAGTTTAATACTAATTTAGGAAGGATCTGCTTCTATTTTGGTGGAGTACTAGGGGGTGTAATAATGGTTCTGGAAGAGTCCTCCACGTTCGTTGCCTGCTTACATAAGCAGATTCCCTTTGATTCCTTTCTGGACGGCGTCCATAAGCAATCACTTACGACTTTATAGGTGTAGGCCTATATAAAGGCCTATATTCGTCATAGATAGATTTAATAGATTTATATTCATTCTTTTATCCTCAGATCCAGTTCATTAAACCTTATTTTATAAGTTTTTACTTCTTAAAATAACCCTTCTTATAAACCTTCTTAAGACGAAGTAATTAAGCAGACACCGTAATATAAGTATTTAGGGCTTTCTGTTCCGCATTATAAAAGTATTCTAATTTAGTAAAAGCTTAAGATAACTTGCCATTAAGATAAGTAGCAGCAGATTAAATATAAGACCCTAAGGCAAATTAACTACGGAACTAGACGACTATTAAGAGTAATAGAACGCGTATATTTAGCATTAGAAGTAGAGCGAACGTTATAGGACAAATAAATATTCGCTTTAGTGCACTCTAAGTAAAAGGACAGTTATTAAGAGGATAGACTCGCTAACGTAATATAGACTAACCCCTCTTTTATATAACAAGAACACAGAGATAGTATAATCTTACTAAGTGATAATATTGCAGCAACGGTATAAGCATAACGTTAGGCGTATAAAAAGAAGGAGCTTTAAGTATAAAAGCGATAATATTAACCAAACTAATTAGATGGATATTATACCTCTAGTAAATAACTTAAAGATATTAAAAGTCTTTAAGGACAAAGATAAAAAGGAGGGAAATAGTATTACGGACGCTTTAAGTACAATATTATAACTACTAGGAGAGGAGTTAGAAGCAGCTAGTTAGTTAATTAAGGTACGGTCTAAAATAGAGCCAATAGAACCATATAACGAGGAATAGTAACTAATTTTATATAACGTGCTACGTATTAAACAAAAGGAATAAGAGGAACCTATGTACCTTATATATAAGACATACCTTACGTATAAAGAGGATTTCTTAGGAGTATGGTTATATATTTAAAGGACCACGGTCCCTACCTAGATAGTTCTTCTCTCCTTATAGTAAATCTTAGAATATAATTAGAGTTAATCTATTAGGCAACCACTCTATCAGTTATGTTTATATTGTTGACTATTCTATACCTATATACCCAGCCCATTAATAAGTCCACCGTAGTATTTCCTATAAGGCTTTATTACATGGGGTAATTCTTTTAATTTTAACTACCGCAATTAAGATTAATATAGGTCGCCGCCTTTTTAATAAAGTTGTTTATAGAATTAGGATTTAAATTAAAGCCAATAAGGATATAGCAGCTACCGCAGCTGCAGTAAAAGTAGCTAAAAAGACGGTTTATAAGATGTGACTAAACCTTAATATTTAGGGCAAACCGTACGCGCCTCCTACTATTATTCTTAGGCGACTAAGAGCTCTACTACCATACTAAGAAATAGTAAGGGATAATGTTATAGTGTTAAGATTTTTGCTAACTACTTATATAGAGGCTTCTTAACTACCTTAAAGATCAGCTTACCGCGTATCTAGATAAGATATAGGCTTTTCTATTTAACGAATTTAATACCTAAGTCTCTATTTAAACTATCTACTATATTTTTAAGAGCGCTTAATAGTTACGGAAGGCAATTAGCGCTTTCCTTTATAACGTCTAAATTAGTATCTAAAAAAGCTAAATAGTAGAGTAGATTATATTTCCTAATAAGTTAGTAGCAAATAAGAGGACTAGTAATAGGAAGTACAGCTAGTCGCTAAAAGGGACTATACGTGGTATAGTACGCCTACTTAAAAGGTTAGAGAGATGGAGCCTTCTATTAGCCTTAATAGTTAATAGATATTTAAGCTACCTTATCTTTTAAGGCTCTATTACCTCTAAGATATTTAAAGCCTTTATAGAGGAGTATGTGCTTCTTTATTATTCGCTATATTTAGGTATAAAAGGCCAGTTTAACCGGAATATATAATTATATAATTAACAGTATAGAATAAGAGTTATAGGTAAGTAGAAGATAAGTTAGGTAGAGCGAGCTTTACGTAATAAAGGGTAAATGCTTTTTAACCTTTTTTTATTTAAAGACTAATTGCTAATTCTTCTCTAGAGGAGAACTAGCTCCCTATATAATACTTTTAAAACGCTAGCAAAACTCTTCGCCCCTTATCTATCTAACTGTGTCTTTTAGGACGTAGATAGAATATAGATAAAACCTCCTACTGTCTTATCTAATATATACCTTTTAAGGCCGTCGAAATCGGACTCTGCACCTGTACGCGGTGACGGTTACGAACCTAGTCTTTGAAGTTCAGATCCAGAGCCAACGCAGAGACGTTGTATAGCGTGTGGACAGGACCTGGTGGTGGTTGTAGGCGTTAAGGGCGGTGGTGAAAAGTTTTCGGATGGTGAGATCTTAAAAACCACTACTGTTGGCCCTCTACAATACGACGACTACTACATTATTCTCCTATCTAAGGCACCTATACAATCCAACATGGATGTATGGCATTTAATAGCATCCCCTAACCCCTAACAGAAAGCATTAACGACCTCTTATATTAACGAACGAGCGAACGCGGAGTAAATGAACGAATAAGCAAATATACGGCCCCTTCTAACCCCTAGGGCAATCGCCCGCGGAGCATGCGGTTACTCGCTGTTTTCAACTACCGAATACTACCTAGCAGCCTAGATTGCAACCTACGGTTTTCCCTATCTCCTTTTAACGGAGTAGTGCCCTTAGAAAGGGCCTAGCTGGGGCCTAGGTATAAAAGATACCTAAATACACAATATATCCCGCTCGCTTATTAGTATTACGGTGGCTAGAATGGATGAATCCCCCTTACGCCTTCGATGGCTCTAGGGGGGGGGGAGGTAAGGCGTATATGGCAATAGTCTATAAGAGATAGCATATAGGGGATAGGTAAGATACGGAATAAGATAATAAGACATAGTAATTGATTAGTAGGGCCTAACTGGGACGTAGTGAACCCCAGCTTTAATAAGCTAGAGAAGGAAGTAGTAGTTCCTAAGGAGTTCAAAACATCTAAGGAGGAGGACGTGCTGTAGGCCCGTAGGGCCGCTGCTACGTGCAAATATGGCAATTCGGGGTTTTTTATCCTACTGAGGTGGCTTATAGGGTTTTTCCTTCCCCCAACTGCAGGGTTTTCTTCATGTAAATTATAAGTTTTCCCCCTGTGACGGAGTAGTCTGCGTGGGCCAGTAGGATCCATATCAGACGTTAATTAAAGAATTACTACTACTATATACCTTTTAAGGGATTCCGTTACATTAGGGCTTCGCTTAGTCCTTATTTTTAATAACGCCTTTATTTATAAGTTAACACGGCTTTAAAAGTTCTATGTTAAAATATAGTGCTTTAATTACTTAATTAATCTATTTAGGAAAAGGCTAGTGGCTATATAGTATAATATTAAGGAGGCTGGCTTTACTAGCCTCCTTACGCCACTAAAAGGCCGACTTTTAACACTCTTGCTTAAACTAATAGTATAAGAATAGATAGCTTCCGCTTAATCCTTTATATAAATTCTATAGATAGATAAATCGTAAAAAGGGGGACTTCCCCTTTAGGCCTTATTAAACCTTAAAACTCCTTATAAGAAAAATATGGAAAGAGTGATAAGGGAGGTTATTAGCGACTTAGTCAATTAAGGCACGAGTACGGCAAGAGGGACGCGCAAGCCTATACGATTGGTAGTCTTTTAAACGAGGATCTAAAGCTAGAAAAAGGAAGGGGGACGGAGGACGGCGCCACTTAACATTATATACAATCCTCTAGTTATATAACGGCAATTATCTAAAACTATCTAAAACTGTCTACGATTGTCTGCCACAATCCACTAATATCTACTAGTTTTCACTAGCGCCGTAATAAAGGTTCTATATGTCGTAATATACGATTATAGTTACTGCCTTTAATCGAGCTAATAGCGATTTTATATGCCCGGCATGGAAAATCTTAATTAGTCCGTTTACTAATCTTAATATTTATACGTTTTTAACCCTAATACGTTTCTAAAGGCAATAAATTTATCTTTTAGTAGGGCTTTAGTGAGCCTATTTACTACCTACTTTTCCGTTAAAATATACTATCCCTTAACCCGCTAAGTTACGTCTATCTATTATCGATAAGGATTTAGCCAATTAGATTAATAGGATTAAATCGCCGTGCTTAGGAATATGCGGCTGGTAATATCTACTAAATATTATATAAAATAATCTATATAGCTTATTCCTTAGAGTTAAGTCGCTTAATATAAGGTAGCTAATACTTGTCCTTTCTGCAGAACGGAATCTAATATATTTTACACCTAAAATGCGTCCTTAGCGCTCGCCGAGGCCTCTTCTAGTATTTACTGTCTTATGGTTTTTAAATAGTATTTAGTAAAAGCTTTAATAGAGGCTTCCTTAATCGTTTGTAATGTTGCTAAGACGATCTTTAAGCCTATATGCAGGTAGAATAGTTCTTTAACTTTAACTAAAGCTTCTCTAGTATATACAGCTTAGTAAAATACTATATAATATTATTTATAGAACGCCGCGTAGGGTCTTTAACAGTTCGCTTCTACTTTTAAATTAAGCAATTAAATAGGGCGTCGTGAAGGTCTCTCCTAAATTGTTTATGGCCTTCTTAATGAGTTACTTAATAATTAGTAGGATGGTAGGAGTTACTAAGGACTATATTTAGCAGAAAGTAAAATAAAGGGTTTTATATCTTCCTATATAACCTCTAAGTGTTAAAATATAACTACAGTTAATTAGTAATATCCACGCCACCTATATATAGATTGTAGTAGAATATAAAGGTAGGAATATATAAAATCTTAACTACCTTATTGCTAAAGACTTTGCGAGTTATTTAGGCACCAGTTTAGGTAAGAGGAGGACGTTTACAGTTAGTTTCCTGCATTAATTAACCTAGCGATATATAACAAAATTAGTATTTTAAGCCTTATTTTTAGAAGCTTTTTAGTGTATTATTTACCGTTGTTAATTATACTTATAAAAAGTACTATATTAGCGTCCTTCTATATAAACTCCATAACCTAGCCATCCTTTAACGTTGTTATATATAGTGTACCCCATTCTATTTAAGCTGCGTAAGTTAATTTAAGGTTAGCGAGCCTATAGTTAATTTGCTCTACAGTAACTTTAACCTTTTTTCTACTCCCTAAATTTACCAATATATTGCCCTCCTCTCCTCCCTTCTTTTTCTACTTTGTTTTAGTAGTCCGGATAGTTTCTACTCTAATACTAAGCCCTTAAAGTTATATAAGAAGCTTAACGCTTATAAATAAATTATTAAGCTAAATAATGTGCTTTCCTAGAGAATAGAGAGGCTTATTTAACTCTATATTACGCTAAGTAAGTAAATTAAGCACTACTGCCTACGTCTTTAAAAGGCCTTCCTCTATAAATATCTTATTTAGATTAACTGGACCTGCCTTATTACCTCTTATATACTAGAGCCAATTAAGTATATAGCCCTCGTTTGCTAGGACCTATATTTTAAAGCCTTTGGGCATTAATTTAAAAGAAATATTAACTATTTTAGAAGCACAGCCTATAAAGCGTTTAATCGTCTTATTAATAGTTAGGTGCGTGCTAGGGCTATAAAGCTTCCTATAGGTAAGCCGAATGTATTTAGTAAGCTTACTAACTCTATTAAATATAGATTATAGTATAGAATTATTATCTAGCCATAGTTCTATACACTAAAAGTAGCAATTAAGCTGTTTAAATTGTACCCGGCTTTTTTTTAAAAATATACTCTAAGCTAGTAGTGTTTAAAGAGCCCTAGTAGTCCTTAATAGACAATTTATGCGTAAGGCCTATATAAATAAGCACACTAAAATACGCCTAGAGTTTATCCTTATATATTGGCTGCCATAGGCGTACTTATAGTCTTTCGCCGTCTAACAGGTATAGCTCTACGTATTTATTTGTCCACTCTACTAGCTTATCTATAATCTTATCTATAAAGAATTAACTAAATATAGTAAACGGATTGCCTCTATTAAGGGTAGGAGGTAAATTTGGGGTGCTATAGTTATTAAAATCGTTAATATATAAAGGCTTAAAATTGGGCAGTTCTTATAGCTTTAGGGGTAGTTTTTTTAGCTACCTAATTTGGTTAAACATTATATTAAGTCGGCTAAATAAGGTCTATATTATTAGAAGTACAATATAAAGGCATAGTTAATGGTAATGTATTAATTAAATCTATATAGGCTATACGCGTAGTTTTAATTCTGGTGTTCTACACGGACTATCTACTAGATGGACGCCGGTGGGTTAAGGGATAGGTTTACGTCCCCTTTAGCCTGTCTTTCTCGCATATAATAGTGTTAAATTAAGATATGCTTTATCCTAAAGTGGAATTAGGGGTTCTTAGCTAGGGCTATAGCTCCTTAATTATCTTCGTAGATTATAGTTGCTATAGGATCTTTTTCTAACTTAAGTAGTTCTGATAGGAGATTTTCTAAGCTAGACGGCTTCCTTAGTAGCCTATGTTTCTCCTATATATTCTACCTTATAGGATAATAGGGTAATAATAGGCTGCCTTTTTAATAACCAGCTAATTGCTCTACTTTTAATATTAAAGATATACCCTATAGTAGAGCGTTTAGTTATAATATCTCCCGCTTAGTTTAGGTTAATATATTTAACTACTTTTTCTAAAAAAACTAGAGTAGGTTAACTCTAGGTTAATAGTGCCTTAAAGGTATTAGAAGATGCGTTTTATAGCTTTAATATAGGGTTTTTTTTAGGTTAGCTATATAACGGCTATAGACTAATACTACGTATATAATATCTGGTCTAGTCTCTAGTATGACGTATATTAGTAACCTAATTGCCCTAGCGTACTAGTTCTAGTCTATTTTTATAGCTATAAAGCCTTCTTTAAAGGGTTTTGGTTTATTTATATTTATAGGGTTTATAACTAGTTTATACTCCCATATATTAAATTCCCGTAGTACTTTTTTAATATACCCTTTTTGGTAAAGCTAAAGGGAGTGTGTTAGTTGGTTTCTGCGTACTAATATTTCTAGGTAGTAAGTATAAGGCCCTAAGTTGGTTATTTAGAAACGTTTACTAAGGGCGTCTTTAATCTTTTATATTGTTTTTATTGGGGCCTACTATTAGTAGGTTGTCTACGTAAACTGCTAGGTAGATATAACCTTTTGCGAATATACTAAGGTCGGATAAGAGCGGTAAAAATCCTAGGGTTTTTAGGAAGAGGGCAAGGGTATAATATTAGATTTGTGGCGATTGTTTAAGTCTATAAAGTGCCTTATTTAGTTACCAGACTCTTTTTATCCTATCTTTTAGCCTTATTAGTTGCTTAATATATATTTCTTTATTAATTGCTTTATATAGAAAGGCTATCTTAACGTCTATTTATTTAATTTTAAGGTTAATTGCTGTGGCAATGGCGAAGATTATCTTGTAGCTTATTGGTTTAACTACTAATATAAATATCTCATTATAGTTAATGCCTTTTTGTTAATTAAATCCGCGTATAACCTAGCGGGCTTTATACTGTAATATTTTACCATTTAGTCCTCTTTTTAGTTTATAGACCTATTTGCCTCGTAAGACCCGTTTATTTAGAGGGGGGTTAACTAGGATCTACGTGATATTGTTAAGTAGGGACTTGTGTTTATCCTTTATAGCTACGAGCTATTATTTTTAAGAGATATTAGCCCTAGCTTATAGCAGTGTTTTTAGTTTAAAATGTTCCGTTATAGCTTTTACTGCTTCTAGGAGCGCTACTACAAATATATACCTCCTTATTAAATCCTTTAAGTATTAGCCTTTAGTTATTCTTATTAATATTTATAGCTTAGGGTAGCTTTAAAGTATCTTGCTAGGTACTAAGTATACATTTTCTATTTTAGACGGCGGTTCCCTATTTTTAGGGTTAGTTTAGTTTAATAATTTGCCTATATTTTATAGGTCTATTTTATTATTTCTTTTTAGTATATTACTGCTAGCAGTAGTTAAGGGGCTTACGCCGCCCTTTTTTTTAGGTAATGTCTTGCTAGTATTTTCCCTTTTAAAGGTTTTAAAAGGTTTAAGGTTCTCTAGCCAAGCTAGTGACTTATCTACTAGATTTCCATCTTCCCTATTAGTAGGGTATAAATCTTCTACGTAAGGCACTCTTAGTTATTTAGAAGTCCTACTAGGACCTATAGGGTCTTTAGCTAATTACTTATTTAACCGTTTTTATGTCTCCCCTTTAGTACTTAGGGCGCCTAGATAAGGTCTTTTTTCTATAAATATAACGTTTGCGGAGCGAGTAATTATGCTATTTTTTGTTAAGATATGGTAGTTCTAACTTCCTTTAAAGCTAAGGAGTTTATATAGTATTGTTTTTATATTAGTAAGTTTTTACCATTTCTTTTTAGGTTTTAGTACTAGGTAGTTACTTCCTAGTACTTAGATAAAGGATAAGTCTGGCTTCTTACTATACTAGGCTTTATAAGGTGTTTTTCTAATATAAGCGCTAGGGCTATAGTTGCGGATTTTTATAATAGAGATAAGAATTTTCGGCTACTATTTCTTATGTAGGTTTGCGTTTAGTAGTGTAGGGTAGAGCTTATCTATAAGTGTTACGGAGTAAGTATAAGCGACGGTAATATATAGCAAAGTAGATATTATTAAGCTATATAAATAAACTGTATAATAAGATTAAGACGTTATATAAGGAAAGAAGGTAGGAAAACGGGAAGAAAGGGTATATATTATAGACTTAGTTACTTAGTTAATATATATACGAAGTAAAATAGGATTTAGGTGGTAGTCCTAGCAAAACTTAGTAAAACTTAGTAAAACTTAGTAGAATATAGCAGAATGCGGCAGATTACTGTTAGATTATTATAGATTGCGGCAAGTTACGGTCTTATAGTCGGTCTTTAGTTACTAAGTTAGTAGAAATAGGTAGACGTATATAAAGTGTTATGGGGAAGTCCTATAACAGTACTCTCCCTTTAAACTCGAGCTTCTGTGAGATAGGGCTATAGTAGTTCTAGGTAGAGTTTATAAAAGTCTTATAGAGTTAATAGGTTCCTATAAGGGTTTAGAAAAACCTCTCTATTTTATAAGGTATATATATTGGCGTTCCCTTTTATTATACTTAATATTATTAATTATTTTAATAAAGTACTTGTTCTTACTATCTACTTTAACTAGTAAAGGGGGGTTCTAGATCTATCTGGACAGGGCGTCTAATATAGGGGTAGTAGGGTAAAGGACTGATATATAAAATACAGGATGGATTTTAACTATATTAGGGAGCTTTAATTGGTATACGTAAGAGGAGACAACCTTCTTAACCTTATAAGGGCCAGCATTCTTCTAATTAAGTTTCTTAGTAGGTTGTTTCGTGTTTAGATTTCTTATATCTAGCTAGACAAAGTTACTAGTCTAGTAGGCCGGTACTAGGGTTCTGTTTTTATTTACTACGGCTTTATAAATAGAGTAGGCCTATATTATCTCATTAGTAAGAAACTATTATATTTCCTCTATCTTTTCTACGAATTTATTTACTTTTATAATTTATAAGGCGTAATAAGCGGGGTAAGGAACATTACTAAAGGGTTTAAAACCTATTTATAAATACTAACTGTAGTTAGCTAGAAACGGGGAGACCTTTATAGTTTCCGAGATAGAATTATTTATAGTAAACTCGGCGAATATAAGCCAGTTAATTTAGTCATCTTATAAATATAATATGTATATTTAAATATACTATTCCATTATAGCATTTACGCGTTTTATTTAGCTGTCTATTTCTCGGTAGTATATAATAGATAGCAGTACTTTAATACGGAGTTAGGTAGTTAGTTCTTTCTAAAATATAGAAATAAACTAGCTGCCTCTATTAGAGATAATCGTTTTAGGAAGTCTATAGAGTTTTTATATATAGTCTAGGAATAATTAGGCGACGGTAAGTATTAATATATTAGGGTAGGCAATTAAATATCTTATCTTAGATAGTTAGTCTATAACTACTATAATATTTATATAGCCTTTACTTATAGGGAGGTTAATAATAAAGTTAATTAAGATATCCTTCTATCTTCGGTCCGGAATAGGTAGTAGCTTAAGAAGGCCGTTATACGTCTTATGCGAAGCTTTAGCTCGTCAGTAGATATAGTAGCTAGAGACGTACCTTTATATTATATTATATATATTCGGCTAGTAGTACTCCTATTAGAGTAGATTTAAGGTCTTCTCTTGGCCTAGGTAGCTAGCTACTAGTAGATTATATATATGTTTAAGGAGCTTAAGCTTAAGTTCGTTGTAGTTAGGTATAACTAGGCAGTTCTAGTAGTATAAGCGGTTTCCGTAAGCTTCGCATTTACTTAAAGAAATCTTTTTAAAGCGTCTAATACCGTCTTATATTAGCTTAAGCGTCTCTTAGATAAACTTATTATTTAAATATTCGTTAATTATAATCTATTTAATTAATTAATCGGTTATTTTAAGGACGTATACCGCAAGGTCTTTAGTAGGAGAGTTAAATAGTTTAGGATAAAGTGGGGTCTGATTTTAGTAAGAGCGCGCTTCTTTTAATGCTAGCGCGTCTTATAAGCATTAGGTTAGAGCATTAGGCTTTTAGCCTTAAACGCCTAGATAGTACGTAATTAAGAATTAAAAATAGGATAGGTATTTTAACTAGCAGGCCTAACAGTAGCCTAGCTGTTTTATGGTTATAAAGTACTATAGGTTCTTATAGTTATTAAAGACCTTAATTAAAAATCTAGCGCCTTTTAGTTCGGGTCGCCATTGTTTAAAATATCTAATAATAGCTAATAATTCCTTATTATAGATCTTGTAGTTATATTTAGCTAGGCTTAGTTATTTTAAGAAGTATACTATAGGGTATAATACTCTATCCTTGTTATATTAAGATAGGATACCTTTAATAACGTAGTTAGATAAGTCGGCTTTTATAATACTTATTTGGTTTAGGTTAAAGTATTAGAGTATTAGCGCAGTAGTAAATATAACCTTTAGATAGGTAAAGGCCTTTTTACATTTCTTATTAAAGATAAAGGCGTTATCCTTTTAGGTAAAGGCTATAAGGAGTAAAACTAGGGCGGAGAAGTTATTAATAAACTGTTAGTAGAAATTAGCAAATCTTATAAAGGCTCTTACGTCCTTAACATTCTTAGGTTTTTGCCAGTTAATAATTACTTTAACTTTCTTTAGGTCTATTTATATGTCATTTATAAAGATAAGAAGTCTAAGGTATAAGCTCGGACCCCTAGAACTCGGCGACCCCCCGAACTCGGCGACCCAACCAAAATCAAACTACCAATTTGTCAACCAATTTTCTCCACAACGAATCGATTAATATGGACAAAAATAAGCAGAACTTATAAATGACCATCGTAGATTTCAAATCTGGTGTTTATAAGTATGCGCGAAAAGCTATACTTGTATACGGTATTCCTTTATTAATTTTAAGCGACCAATTAAATGGCAGGCTATTACAACAATTTACACACCAATGCGAATAGCAATTAACTCCTATATAGTAGGCCTTCCTTACTAATTGGGTATTTAAATAGGGTTTATTAAAAATATTCCCATTATATACGTAATTATAAAAAAAATAACAGCTTAGGTCTTTGGTTAGGGTAGTAATACTAAGCCCCTTAGTAAAATATATGTAATTAGCTACTTTAAATAAAATCTTTAAATAAAATTTATATATACCTAATTAATAGAAGGTATATAAATTAATAGGGTATAACTAAAGTAAATTTAAAAGTTTTATAGCCTTTATAAAAGGGTGTAAAAAAGGTTAATATATAGGCAAAAAAACACCTAAAATTTAGACAAATTCAGAGCTATATTAAGCATATATATAAATTTAATTACTATAGGATATATCTTTAAAAAAAAGTTATTTATAAAGTTATTTAATAATTATAAATAGGTATTTATTATAAAGACAATATATACCCTTAGCGAAAGAATTTATTTTAAAGGAATATACCCTTAATTAATATAAGTATACTAAAGTAAGGTACTTTATTCAATATATATAACGTAAAAGAATAGTTAAATAGCTAGTTATATTATATTTGGACTAATTATTATTATTTTTATACCAAAAACTAAATTATTTAATAATAAAGCTTAATTATATTTCCTTAATAGCTAGATAGGCCATGATATAGTTAGATTTTTATTAAAATATAAAATATATCATATATGGCTTATTTTTAGTTACTTTNTTTAATATTATAACCCTTAAATCTATTTTATTCCTCCTCTATTAAGTTAAGATATTTTTAGTNAATTATAAAGTATATATATCTTAACTATATAGGTCTAANTATAAANTATNANTTTATTAAGTATTACTATAATACCTAAAANAAGGCCTTATAANAAAAATAATTAAATTTAGCTAGTATATCTTTAGTATTTACTTATAAAATCTATATAAAGGCTATAAATCTTTTTAGGTTAAAAATAGGGCTTTAATAATAGGATTAAGCTTTAAATAAGCTAATAGTAAGTAATTTAATATTATAACGACCCTAAAGAAGCCTTATAATATAATTAAGTAGCTTAAGGCCTTTACAATAAGTATATACTTAATTAAAAGACTTAGTCACTTTTATAAAAAATAAGTTAACAACTTTATAGAGTTATTATAAAAGCTATATATATAGACGCTTAAATATATAGCTTTTAATTGCAACTTAAAGACCTTAAAAGTCTAAATTTTTATAAATAGATAATGGTAGATCTAAATATAATATTAAAATATATAGATTTAATTAACTAAGCTATAGTGGAGACAGAGGGGAAAAAGGCTAAAATAAGGGTAAAGTAGCCAAAATCAAAGCTTTAAAATGCGCTAGATAGAAAGCCCGAAGTCGATATACTAAATAACATATAAGAGCAAATAATCGATTTGATTTCGTTGAGTGTAAATAGCTTCCAAAGTGGTGTGGCCGATTTGGTGGGGTAAACGAGTTCGGGGGGTAAACGAGTTCTAGGGGTCCGAGCTTAGGACTTCTATTTTATAAAACTTGCATTTATCTATATCTAATTATAGACTAGCTCTATATAAGGCTTATAGGACAAAATTAACGTATTTTTGGTATTTGGTTAGGTTATTACTATATATTAAGATATTATTAATATAAGTAGTATAGAAGATGTCTAGGTAGGAACGTAGGGTATTATTTATATAATATTAGAACGAGCTTAGGGCATTTATAAGGCTAAATAGCGTTACTAAGTATTTAAATAATCTATACTAAGTACGAAATATAATAAGCTATTTATCTCCTTTTGCTATATAGAGATGGTTAAATATAGAGATAATATTAAGCTTTGTATAGTAGCGAGCCTTACTTAATTAGTTTAGCGTCTTTTATATTAATAGGATTATATATTAATTCTTAATGGTAATGGTATTAAAAGCTTGGTAGTTTATATTCAAGCGTAAACTACTACTAGGTTTCTTAACGAAGATTACTAGTATAGCTATAGGCGATAAGCTTACTCTAATAAATCCTTTACTTAGGTTCTTGCCTAAATACTTTTATAGCACTTAGAGTTTATTTTAGAATATCCTATATAGGGGTCTAAATCTAGGCTGCTTTTCTTCTTTAAGTATAATCTTATAGTTATATAGTCGGTATTCCGGTAGCTTATTAGCTTCCTTTTATAAGAATATATTTAGGCGGTAATAATACTCTACTAGTACCTTTATGGCAGGGTTAGTATACTTCTTTAGTGCTAAGGCTTTCTTAATATCGGCTATTATAATAGCGAAGATTATATATTTAGGTTTCTTAGCAAGTTATACTAGCGGAGTAGCTCTAATTATATAGATGTCTAGGGTGTTAAACTTGTTTAGATTATTTATAGTTTCTTATATAGCTTCTTATTTAGCTTTGGGTTTAGTATTAGGTATAGAGTTAGTATTAAATTTGGGTTCGGGTTCTTTAATAATCCTTTTTATAGTAAAATACCAGTCCTTCTAGTATTTTTGTATATTAAGCTTAAGCTTTTACTTAGCTTAGGGCGGTATAGTAGTTAGAATCGGTTTATAGGGTTTAGTAGAATTTCTAAATTCTTAATAGATATTGGTAGAAGTCTTATATTAGTAGAATTCGGTAAAATTCCTAGGCTAGTAAAATTGGGTGGACTTCTTAGGTATAGGGTAGATTTTAGTAAATTTTTTAAATTTTAGTTTTAGGTCTAGGTAGTAAGTTGTAAGGTACTTCTGCTTATAGCGGGAGGCGGTAAATAGAAGCTTAAGGTTGTTTTAATTAATAGTTACCTATAAAGCTTTATCTAGAGTTGTTTAAGAATTACTAGGTAACCTAAGGTGGTAATAAAAAGCCTAATTAGTTCTTTATAGTTTAGGTATTAAAGTTTTAAGTATACTATATAGGCAATTCGGCCTAAGACCGTGCGTTTACTATTAAATCTAAATATATTAATATGCTAGTTAAGGGGGGTTAGGGTAAAACCATTATCTTATACAAAGATCTTATTAATAAATCCTATACTACTAGCTCCTGTATTAATTAGGACTTAAGCACTAGCCTATTAACTATTCTGCTAAAAACAGCAGTTAATAGTTATGCTATAGTCCTAAGAGTTAGAGTTTATAACATCTAAAGTATTTAATAAGATCCTAAGGCAGAGCTGTTTTAGAGAGCGACTTAGCTCTAAAACCTTCCTTTTAGAGGAGATTAGGGCGGAGTGTTACGGGATACCCCCGTAATACCTTGCACACGTCTACCTGTTTCCACTAACTTAGCAACTAAAGACCAACTATAAGACCGCAATTTGCCGTAATATATAGCAATCTATTAGCAATCTACCGCATCCTACTATATTCCACTAAATTCCACTAAGTTTTACTAAATCCTACTATAACGGCGCTATTGTACATTACCTACCAAATTCTGCCATATTCTGCCGACCTATAATTAGCCCGCCCAAAGCTAGCGCCTTAGCGGCTCACTCTATATATTTGTTTACATCGGTCCTAGTAACCCCTTTTCCTTCTCTTTAGCTTAGTATCTTTGTAAGATAGCATTCTACAAGCTTTAGTTTAGAGGCATTTATACGAGCCGTTATATTATACTAAGCTCACCCTACCTTGCCTGGGAAGGCCTTAATAATATCCCATCCTAAAGAAACTTCGTCTGCAACGACGCATTAACGCGCTATACTTAGACACTAAAATAACTCTATATTGCCTAGGAAGGCCTAGATAATATCCTACCTTATAAGCTAAATAGGACTAAACCTATACCCTTAGAATTAAAACTAAAGCGTATAATACTAACGAACCTTAGAAAGCTAATAATAGCACCTAAAGTAAACTTATTTAAGAGAGCTATCTCTACCTAAGAGGAACCTAAGATCTAATTAGGATTAGAAATTAAAGATAATAATAACGTCGTAGATGTACGCGAGCAGATTCGCGCCTTTATAGCTAGCTAGGAAGCCAATCGTCTTAAAGCGAGAAATATATAAGAGACCCTATAAGAGATCCTAAAAAGCCTTATAGCCCTATAAAATAGTCCAGCTTCCCCTTCTTAAAGCCCTAGCCAACCTATTAACTCCACTAAACATAATATACTGGGGAGTACGGATATAATAATAAAGCAATTAAAGTCCGTTAAGCTCTTTAACCCCCTACTACTATCTAATAGGATAGACCCTACCTTTAAGAATTAGAGGATTTAAGTATAAGAAAAGCTCTATGTTAACTATAACTATTTCCTTCCTAAAGAAGCTAAAATACTCTACCTCTTTAGTCGAACCACTAGGGACGCCTAACGGCACCTTTAAGCTAAGTTTAAGGACGACTCCCCTATCTAATTTATATCTATTAATAAGATAATATAGCACCTAGCAGCTATTTATATTAACCTAAATAAAGTATAGAATGCCCGTTATAACTATAATTGCCTAATAATAAAACTAAACTAACCCTTTACTAAATTTTAGACTTAATTTCTATACCTTATAGGAGAAGGCTAGGTTCCCCTTAAGAACTACTAATTAGACCTATATAATAAGTTAATAATCCAGCTATAAGAAAAGATTACCGTAACCTTAAATAACCTACTAACCCATAAAAAACTCGTAGCTTATTACCTATTATTAGACTTAAAACTAAAGCAAATTAATACCTACCCTAATTAGTAGAAGCAACTCCATAATAATTAGAACTCGCTAGCTATACCTATAGAAGCTA
Organism: Cenococcum geophilum 1.58; assembly: GCF_001692895.1. NCBI lineage: Eukaryota > Fungi > Ascomycota > Dothideomycetes > Gloniales > Gloniaceae > Cenococcum > Cenococcum geophilum. The sequence goes on from NW_027137640.1 coordinate 686,311, forward strand.
GAGCAGGAAGATAAGTTATAACTACTCTTATACTAAAGGCGGTTATAACTATACACCAGTAAGCCTCGCCCGACTAGTTATATATCACACTATTAACTAGTATTCGCCGTAATACTCTAATTAACCCTACCTTAACTACGTGCTTTAACTATAATAAGTAGGGTTACTTTACCTTATCCTGCCCGGAGCTAAAGGATATAGGCGATATTAAGGAGATGGAGGAAGGAAAAACGTCTAATAAGTTAGGAAAAGAAGAACCCTAGGGAAAGACTCCCCCCTAGGGTACCCTATTAATCTTAAAGAGATTAATCTTAATTAGTTAATGGGTAGAAAGTATTTTATAGTTCTATATATAGTATTTTAAAATAAATATAGAGTTAATATAACCGCCCTTATTAACACTAGAGCAAATAGCTTCGCCTTTATAAATACTGCCTATATAAATAATGTTACCAAGTTTTTAAATACAGAAGCTATCTAACTAGAGAAGCCTATTTAGGTAAAAGGCTATAACGGCTAAGCCAGTTAGCCCGTTACCTACGTCTTAAAGTTATATATTACTCTTAATAGATAACACTAACACGGTATCCCCTTTTATATCCTAGACCTAGGGTCCTATAATATAATCCTTAAACAAAAATAGATGTTTTATTTTAATATTTAGTTAAATATATAATAAAGACGGTTTATCTAGCTAGAGGATAAACTAAAATTACCCTCCTTTATTAGGGAGATCTAAACTAACCGTAAGATATTAGCCGTAAAGGCTAACCCTATCTACTAGTAGGATATCCGGGCCTATAACCTAGCCTTTACCTAAAAAAACGCCCGCCGTAAAGCTGGAAAGAACTTTATACTAATAAAGATACTCTCCTAAAGCGCTATATTTAAAGAGGACTCTATATATAAAAGTGGGATAAATAGTAATATAGATAACGTCTAAATTGTATAGATTTAACTAGTATAGAAAAGAACGTATTAATAGGATATAAGGGATAACCTCCAAAAGATGTAATAGGAGCTAAAAGAAGTAATAATAACGCCAGTACCCCGGAAGTCCCTAAAGTTATATATACCTCTATTATTAGGTAACCCCCCTACTATAGACATTACCGCAATTAGCGCTATAGCGTTCCACTTTAATAAATACTAGAAGGACAATAAGGTCTTTATAATAAGCCTATATAAAATTAACCGAATTATTAATAATAGAGAGGAAAGGCTAGCTAAGGAAACTAATAAGGAACTAGTTAAANGCCTNCTTNNTACTATTTATANANACTATAAGGATANATTCTTAAAGGCGGCCTTANATAAGTTANCCCCCTACTAGACGTATAATTATAAGATTTAATTAAAAGCTAATAACTTACTAGGCTATAGCCCCCTCTACTATTAATTAACGGATAAGCTAAAAGCAGTAAAGTAGTATTTAATTAATAACCTAGATAAAGGGTTTATTAAGCTAAGTTAAGTCCCTTTTACTTTCCCTATTCTGTTTATAAAAAAGCCTAATAGAGGCCTTAATTTTTGTATTAACTATTAAAAGCTAAACGCTATTACTTAAAGGGACTAGTATCCTATTCCTTTAATTAATAAGACCCTTATACGTCTAAGCTAGGTAAAAATCTTTACTAAACTTAATATCTGCTAAGCTTTCTACTAAATTAGAATAAACCCTATATTTAAAGATTTAACAATATTCCGGACCTGTTATAGTTCCTATAAATATAAAGTTCTTCCTTTTAAACTAATAAACGGACTAGCTATATACTAAAGGTATATAAATAACGTCCTTTTTAATTACCTTAATAAATTCTATACAGTATACTTAGACGATATTCTTATATACTTAAATAACAAACTTAAGTATTAAGTTTATATTAAAAAGGTTTTAGAGAGATTACGGAACACGGGCTTATAAGTTAATATTAAGAAATACAAGTTTAGGGTAAAATATATAAAATACCTTAGGTTTATTATAACTATAAAAGGAATTAAAGTTAACCCTAAAAAGGTAGAGGTAATCCGTAACTAAAAGCCCCCTTATATAATAAAAGGAATCTAATCCTTTTTTAGCTTTTATAACTTCTACTACTAGTTTATCTATAACTATAGAATTATAGTAAAACCTCTTATACGATTAACTAGAAAGGACACGCCTTTTATCTTTAATAATAGCTATATAAAAGCCTTTAAAAAGATAAAAGATCGGCTTATCTCTTCCCTAATTCTTTATTACTATAACCTAGATCTTAAATTAATACTAGAAACGGACGCCTTTAATAGGGTTATAGCGGGAATCCTATTACAGTTACATCTAGACGGTAAATAATACCCTATAGCTTTCTTCTTAAAGATAATAAACCCGGCTAAGTATAACTATAAAGTATATAATAAAGAAATACTATTTATTATTTAATTACTTTCCTAATAGTACGTAGAGCTTAAAGGTACGAACTCCCGGATTAAAATATATATAGATTATAAAGCCCTAGAGTACTTTATAACTATAAAGCAGCTTACTAAATAATAAGCCTAGTAAGCTAAAATACTCTCCTAATTCTTTTTTATAATTATATATTATTCTAGTAAGTAAAACTCTAAGGCTAATACCTTAACCTAAAGAGAATAAGATATAGAACCCTAGAATAAGCTAAAGACCTAATATTAGACGCGCGCCCTCCTCTATTTAGAATAGCTTAACCTACGGATCCTTAAGGAGCTAGACTCCTAGTAAAACGAGCTAGTACTAATAGAGAAGTCCTTAGATAAGCTAATAGGGCTAATTAACTACCTTTTAACTATAAATTGTATAGCTAATGCCCTAAGGGCCCTCCGCGAACAAGCTATAAAAGGAGACCCTAATTTTAAGATAGAGAAAGGATTACTCCTATATTAGGAGCGGCTTATAGTCCCTAACGTTAATAATTTATAGACTAAACTAATCCGCGAAGCTTATTGCTAAGTCTCTACGGTATACCCTAGTAAAAATAAGACCCATAAAATTATTAACTACTACTATTATTAGCTAAGAATAGTTGTGGATATTAATTGATATATACGGAACTGCGAAGACTGCTAAAGAGCTATAATCCCACGGGATAAGACCCTAAAACTACTTAAGCCACTTCTAATACTAGAGCGCCCTTAGTAGTATATCTTTATAGACTTTTATAAACTACCTAGGGACCGTAACGGATATAATATAGTTATAGTTATAGTCGACCGCTTTAGTAAACGCCCGTTCTTAATTCCCTATTATAAAGACATTAATGCTAAAGAGGCAGCCTAGCTATATATCTATTACGTCTACTAAATCTATAAACTACTAGATACTATTATATCTAATTATAAGCTATAGTTTATATTAGCCTTCTAAAATAAGTTTACCTAAATCCTAGGTATTAAGCTAAAGCTTTTTACGGCTTATTACCCCTAGACAGACGGTTAGACAGAGATTATAAATTAGTACCTAGACTAGAGGCTTAAGCCCTTTATTAACTATTTCTAGGATAACTAGTCTAAACTACTACCCTTAATAGACTACGCGCAAGCAACCCTACCCTATAACTCTACAGGGTTTGCCCTAATTTAGCTAAAAATAGGATACTTACCCTATATAAGCTTTAACTAGAAAAGGCTAGAAAAACCCTAAACTATATAAGAGAAGCTATCCTATACTAAGGCCTAATAGTATACTAAATAATTGGAGGAAGCTTAGATGGTAGCCTATAAGAACCTAGAAAAAGCTTAAAGGTTAATAAAACAGTAGGCAAACAAACACCATTAAGAGCCTAATTTTGCCCCTGGCGATATAGTCTAGGTTATAATAAGGAATTAGAGGACTAAATAACCTAGCCGTAAGCTAGACTACTAGATAGTAGGACTGTATAAGGTTTTTAAGAAGATAGGTAACTTATATAAGATAAAGCTCTCAGATTTAATTAGGGTTTACCCTATTTTTTCGCCAGATAAGTTACGGAAAGCTATAAATAACTTATTGCCTGGACAAAAGAACAAGCCTCCTCTACTAGTTTAAGTAAACGTTAATAATAAATAGGAGGTTAATAAAATACTAGTATGCAAGATAGTATAGGAAACGCTAAAATACCTTATCTAATAAAAGGGCTACAATCCTAACCTAACCTAGTACCCTACGTAGAACTTTATAGGCTACCCCTAAAAGCTTAAAGAATTTTATAACTAATACCCTAATATACCTAGACCCCTAAAGTACCTAGATAAATAGATAGAATACTAGTATAATAAAGATAATAAGTTACCGGAAGAATATAGAGACAAAAACGCCCTAAAGTCCTAACACAGCTATCTGCCAAATTCTGCCGTTTTCTACCAGTACTGTAAAATTTTAAATATCTAGGAACTTTAACCGCTGGTTAAAGTTATCTAATTAGTTAAATCTGTGCTAAGACTTTTAGCGGCTATTTTTTCTAGCCTAGTGCTTCTACTTAGCCTATAATTGCCCTTTATACTTAGTTTGGACGTACTTATATCCCCTTTATCTCCTTATCTTATATTATATAATCCTACGTTTATAAGCCTAGTACTACCCTATTTCTAACTAAGCCTAAAGGTAGGCTTTCTTTTAAAGAGGGGGGTGATGTAACGGCGCTATTGCACGTTACCTACTAAATTCTGCTATGTTCTGCTAACCTATAATTGGCCCGCCCAAAGCTAGCGCCTTAGCGGCTTACCCTATATATTTGTTTACATTAGTCCTAGCGACCCCTTTTCCTTCTCTTTAGCTTAGTATCTTTGTAAGATAGCATTCTACAAGCTTTGGTTTAGAGGCATTTATACAAGCCGTTATACTTACTAAGTTCTACCAGGACTACTACCTAAATCCTATTCTGCTCCGTATATATATTAATTAAGTAACTAAGTTTATAATATATACCCTTTCTTCCCATTTTCCTACCTTCTTTCCTTATATAACGTCTTAACTTCTTACACAGTTTATATATATAGCTTAATAATATCTACCTTGCTATATATTATCGCCGCTTATACTTACTCTATAATACTATATTACGTTAACTTTATATACTACCTCTAAAATATAAAACAACCCTAAAGCCCCCGTAATGGCCGCCGGTATTATATTTATACTTTAAAAACAACTAGTAAAAATATAAAAGTCTTTTATAGACGCCCTTATATAAAACTAAGCTACTTTAAATTAATAATAAGCTGAATAAGAAGTTCGATACTAGCAATTAATTAAGGACCTTTAAGAAGAAATCCGTACACTTAAGATGCCTATATTAGGGCCCTAAGACTAAACACTATCCTTAGAAATAAATACGCGGAATATAAGCCCTAAACCTATAATAGCTGTCCACCCTAAATTAACTACTATATTATAATAATCCGAAAAGCTACCTAACCCTCTAGTATTTACTGGTAAACAGTAAGAGCTCTAATTATTTCTAAGCTAGCTTAAGAATAAGCTAACCGGTAATATTAACTGTTACCTAACTAAAGCTAACTAACTCTATTACGCCCTAAGTTAACTAGGAGGAGAGGTAGCTAACCTTATTAAACCCCTTTAACCAAACTTAATATAAAGCCTAGTTGTACTTCTTAAAGCTATATACGGTAACCCAAACCGCTAAGCTACTACTTAGAGAAAGATAAACTATATAGCTTAAGGAACGAAAAGTTTCTTAATATACTTCTCCAAATTTAACTATTACGTAAGGGAGACTGGCTGGAATAACTCTGCACTAGTTAACAGCCTTATTAAATCCCTAAGTCCTAAACTAAAAACCTCCCTAATAGGCGTAGACCTATTAGGAGCCCTTAATGCCTATATAAATATTATTAATAAACGGTATAATAATATANTACGCCTAATACNNAAGCNNGCCCCCTAATATAATACGGTAACCCNATAAACGTNTACTAAGTTATTATTTTAGCCTAAGTACCCTAACGCCATGGATATTAACACTAAAACCCTAAAGTACGCCCTACTAGGGTCCCCTAAATAAGAAAGACGTATTAAGCTAGGCCTTTGCTTTAAATGCGGAAGTAAGGACTATATCTTAAAATACTATCTCGTCTCCTTACCTACACCCTAAAATAATTTATAAACGGCTAATGTTGGCAACTATTTATCGCGCCTAACCTTAAGCTATTAATTGCGGCCCTTATTGTCCGGTTCCAGCCCTTTATCTAGTAAGCACCGTCTATAAGGACGAAGCTCCAACTAACGTCCTATAAGAACCCCGCCCTAATCGCCTCTAAAAGAAAGGTCTTAGAGTTAAGTCGCTCTTTAAGACAGCTCTACTATAGGATCTTATTAAACGCATTTAATGTTATAAACTCTAACTCTTAGGACCGTAGTATAACTATTAACTGCTGTTTTTAGCAGAATAGTTAATAGGCTAATACTTAAATCCTAATTAATACAGGAGCTAGCGGCATAGGATTTATTAATAAGATCTTTATATAAAATAATAGTTTTACCTTAACCCCCTTAACCGGCATATTAACGTATTTAGATTTAATAGCAAACGCATCGTCTTAGGCCGTATTACCTATATAGTAGCCCTAAGACTCTAATACCTAAACTATAAAGAACTAATTAAGCTTTTTATTACTACCCTAGGTTACCTAGTAATCCTTAAACAGCCCTAGATAAAGCTATATAAGGTAACTATTAATTAGAACAACCTTAAGCTTTTATTTACCGCCTCCCATTACAAGTAGAAGTGCATTAATACTCGCTGCTTAGACCTAGAACTGAAATCTAAAAAATCTATCAGGATCCACTAGTTTAAAATTTCTACGACTATCCACCCTATACCTAAGGAATCTACCAAATTTCACTAATATAAGAATTCTACCGACATCCACTAAGGATCTAAAAACTCTACTAAATTCTATAAGTTATTACTAAGTACTATACCGCCCTAAGCTAAGTAGAAGCTTAAGCTTAATACACGAAAATACTAGAAGGACTAGTATACTACTATAAAAAGGATTCTTAAAGAACCCAAACCTAAATCTAATACTAACTCTATACCTAATATTAAACCTAAACCTAAATAAGAAACTATAGACAATCTAAGCGAGCTCAGCACCCTAAATATCCATATAATTAGAGCTACTCCGTTAGTATAACTTACTAAGAAACCTAAATATACGATCTTCGCTATTACTATAGCTAATATTAAGAAGGCCTTAGCATCGAAAAAGTACACTAACCCTGCTATAAAGGTACTAGTAGAGTACTATAACCGCCTAGAGGTATTCTCTTAAAAGGAAGCTAATAAGCTACCGGAATAATAATTGTACGACTATAAGATTATACTTAAAGACGGAAAGTAGCCTAGATTTAAACCCCTATATAGGATGTCTTAAAACGAACACTAAGTGCTATAGAAGTATCCAGATAAGAATATAAGTAAAGGATTTATTAGAGCGAGCTTATCGCCTATAGCCGTATTAGTAATCTTTATTAAAAAACCTAGCAGCGGTTTATACTTCTATGTAGACTACTAAGCTTTTAACGCCGTTACCGTTAAGAACTAATATCCGATCCTATTAATATAGGAGACACTAAACTAATTAAGTAAGGCTCGCTACTATATAAAGCTTAATATTATCTCTATATTTAACCGCCTCTATATAGCAAAAGGAGATAAATAGCTTACTATATTCCGTACTCGGTATAGATTATTTAAATACTTAGTAATACTATTTAGCCTTATAAATACTCCGAGCTCGTTCTAATATTATATAAATAATACCCTATATCCCTACCTAAACATCTTCTATACTACTTATATTAATGACATTTTAATATATAGTAATAACTTAACCAAATATTAGAAATACGTTAATCTTATTTTATAAGCCCTATATAGAGCTAGTCTATAATTAAATATAAATAAATATAAATTCTATAAAACGGAAGTCCTATACCTTAAACTTTTTATTTTTATAAATAGTATATAAATAGACCTAAAGAAAGTCAAAGTAATTATAAATTAGCAGGAACTTAAGAACGTTAAGGATATAAAAGCCTTTATAGGATTTGCTAATTTCTACTAATAGTTTATTAATAACTTCTTCGCCCTAGTTTTACTCCTTATTACTCTAACCTAAAAGAATAAAGCTTTTATCTTTAATAAAGAATATAAGAAGGCCTTTGCTTATCTAAAGGTTATATTTACTACTATACCTATACTCTAATACTTTAACCTAAAATAAATAAGTGTTATAAAAGCCAACTTATCTAATTATATTACTAGAGGCATTCTGTCTTAATATAATAAAAAAGGAGTATTATACTTTATAGTATACTTCTTAAAGTAACTAAGCCCTACTAAATATAATTATAAGATCTATAATAAAGAATTATTAGCTATTATTAGATGCTTTAAGCAATGGCGACCTAAACTAAAAGGCGCTAGATTTTTAATTAAGGTCCTTAGCGACTATAAGAACCTATAATACTTTACAACTATAAAACAATTAAGTTATTATTAGGCTTACTAGTTAGAATATTTATTACACTTCTAATTTTTAATTATATACTACCTAGGCGTCTAAGGTTAGAAGCCTAATACCCTAACCTAATACTTGTAAGACGCGCCAGCCCTAAAAAAAAGCGCACTCTTACTAAAATTAGACCCTACTTTACCCTAAACTGTTTAACCCTCCTACTAAAGATCTTATAGTACACGTCCTTAAAATAACTAATTAATTAATTAATTAAATTATAGTTAATAAATACCCGAATAACGAGTTTATTTAAGAGACGCTTAAGCTAATATAAGATAGCATTAGACGCTCTAAAAAGATTTCTTTAAGTAAATATAAAGCCTATAGAAACCGTTTATATTACTAAAACCGTCTAGTTATCCCTAATTATAATAAGCTTAAGCTTAAGCTCCTTAAACATGTATATAATTTACCTGTTACCAGCCACCTAGGCTAAGGAAAGACCCTAAAACTACTCTAATAGGAGTATTATTAGCTAAATATATATAATATTATACGAAGGTATATCTCTAGCTACTATACCTACTAGTAAGCTAAAGCCTTATATAAGACATATAATGGCCTTTTAAAGCCGCTGCCTATTCTAGACTAAAGATAGAAGAATATCTTAATTAACTTTATTATTAACCTCCCTAAGAGTAAAGGCTATATAAATATTATAGTAGTTATAGACTAACTATTTAAGATAAGATACTTAATTGCCTGCCCTAATATATTAACGCCTACCGTTGCCTAACTATTCTTAGATTATATATAGAAACTTTATAGACTCCCTAAAACAATAATCTCTAATAAAGGCAGCTAGTTTATCTTAGTATTCTAGAAAAAACTTACTACTTAACTCTATATTAAAGCACTACTGTTTATTACATATTACCTAGAAACGGATAGTTAAATAAAACGCGTAAATGCTATAATAGAACAGTATATTTAGATATATATGTTATATTTATAAAATAACTAGATTAACTAGCTTATATTTACTAAGTTTACTATAAATAATTCTATCTTAGAAACTATAAAAGTCTCTCTATTTCTAGCTAATTACGGCTAGTACCTATAAATGGGGTTTAAACCCTTTAGTAATATTTCTTACCCCGCTTATTACGCCTTATAAGTTATAGAAGTAAATAAATTTATAAAGAAGATAGAGGAACTATAATAGTTCTTTACTAATAAGATAATATAGGCTTAATCTATTTATAAAGCCGCAGCGAATAAGAAATAAACCCCAGTACTGGCTTACTAAATTAGTGATTTCGTTTAGCTAAATATAAGAAATCTAAATATAAAATAACCTACTAAGAAACTTAATTAGAAGAACGCTGGCCTTTATAAGGTTAAAAAGGTTATCTTTCCTTATGCCTACTAACTAAAGCTCCCTAATACGGTTAAAATTTACCCCATATTCTATACGTTAGTCCTCCACCCTACTACCCCTATATTAAACGCCCTGTCTAGATAAATATAGGACCCTCCCCCACTAGTTAAGGTGGATGGTAAAGATAAGTACTTTATTAAAAGAATTAATAATATTAAGTATAATAAACGGAAACGCCAATATATATATCTTATAAAGTAAAGAGGCTATACTAAGCCCTTATAGGAACCCGTTAACTCTATAGGACTTATATAAGCCGTAAAAGACTTTTATAAACTTTACTTAGAACTACTATAGCCCTATCTTATAGAAGCTTGAGTTTAAAGGGGGGGTACTATTATAGGACACCCCCGTAACACCTTGCATATATCTACCTATTTCCACTAACTTAGTAACTAAAGACTAACTATAAAACCGCAATTTGCCGCAATATATAGCAATCTATTAGCAATCTGCCGCATCCTGCCATATTCTATTAAATTCTACTAAGTTTTACTAAATCCTACTAAGTTCTGCCAGGACTACTATCTAAATCCTATTCTGCTCCGTGTACGTATTAACTAAGCAACTAAGTCTATAATATATACCCTTTCTTCCTATTTTCCTACCTTCTTTCCTTATATAACGTCTTAACTTCTTATACAGTTTATATATATAGCTTAATAATATCTACCTTGCTATATATTATCGCCGCTTATACTTACTCCGTAATATAGAGTATTACGGCACTAACCTAACACATTATTATAACTTGGCGTTACTGTAACACGAGTATAGACCTAACCTCTGAGCGACACGCATATATACCGCCTTACCTCTATACATAGATCCTTATATAATATCGTTTGTTAATTATATACAGTTACCTCGTATATCGTACCTTAATAGTTAGCACGTACTATAACACGGAGTTCTTATAGCGTGTTAATTATAGCTTCGTCCTTATAAGTAGTACTTACTAGATACTAAACCGAAATTAGATAATAATTAGGGTTAGTAGGTAGGGCTTAACGGAAGCGATTAGTTACTTATACTAGTTATCCTTTTATATAATTAGGACAGCGGTACACCGCCTATACTAGTTATTTAAATATTTATTTTAGGCAGGGGGATTATTATAGGGCGTGGAATAGTGGCTACTGAACGTATGTATTCTAGGAGTCTATAAGACGTTACGCGATCGATTATAAGAATTAAGGGCGTAGGAAGGTGATATACTACGCGTAGCTGATGTAAGCTATACGCGAAGCGTACGCGAGGGCACGGGATTCCGCTAGGGAGTCTCCTATAAAGGCTCCTACAGCGGCGTTCCGTAACACTACCCCCCCTCTTATAGAGGCGGAGCTCTGGCGACGCTATAGTTACTATATATATATAAAAGGAACGCTTAAGGTATAGAGAAGGAAAATAAATAACGCTAAAGGGGTTAGTAGTGTGGAGTTCTGCTAGCTCTAATCGTTAAATAGACTAATTAGGATTTTCTATCCCCGGGATAGAAAATCGCTATTAGCTTAGTGGAAGGCGGTAAGCTAAACTAACATCTTTACAGTCCGCAGCAATATTATATAATAAGGCTTAGCGCCTAAGAATTTAACTAATTAGATAACTTTAATTGGCGGTTAAAGTTCCTAACCATCTTAACAATTTTTCGGTTATATAATAGCAATCTACGGCAATCTAACGGCAATTTGCCCTTACGTGGCAGTGTATAACGGTTAAACTCTATAAGGGCTCCTATAGAGGATTATGCATGAAATCTTTGCTTAAGCCTAGTTTCTATAGGTTCGCGTAGTAAAAGTCGCTAATTAGGTCCTTTGCATTTTTAAAGTTTTTCTATAGCTGCCATTCTGGCTAATCTATATCAAATCCTATATAGATAGCTCTGTAGTAGAGCCGCCGTCCTCTACCTTTACTAAAGTATTTAGAGTTAATAATTTGTTTAACAGTCCACTCCTTATAGTTCTCGTCCTTATTCTTGTCTCGGATTAGTATTAGTAGGGGTTTAGGCTATATCTATCCCAATAAGGGGTTAGGCTAGTAAAGGTATAGTAGCTATAGGTAAAATATAGGCTATATCCCGTAGGTAGCTAGGGTAGGTAGGAGCTTTAGCTTATATACGGCTCCCTTATTAATAACTTATTTAATTTAATAGGGGCCGAGATTCTTATAATTAAGTGACTTTATAGGCCTCTATATAGAGATATTACGTATATCTAGCTATATCTAGTCGCCAACACGCATCTCTGGTAGTGGCGTTTTATAACAGTCGGCAAAGTAGGCCTACTTTACTTAAGCCCAGGCCATTTCTCCCCTATAGTAGTTAAGTAGATTTTTTATATAGTCTATATACTAGTTAGCAAGTAGCATCTTAAGGCGTTTTCTATATAGTAGTTTCTTATTAATAGGTTCTGGTAGCTCTATGCCAGATTAGGGGTAATAACCCTTATTTATAAAGAACGGAGTAAGTCCTATAGTGGCTAAGACGTAGTTATTAGCTGTAAACTCGCCTAGTAGGAGGTAATCTACCTAGTTGTCTTGGCCATAGGCAACGACCTATTGTAAGTACGCCTTTATACTGGCGTTAGCATTTTCTAACTATCCCGTAGTCTTATAGTAAAAGGATATAGACATCTTAATAGAGATACTAAGACGTTAATAGATCCGTCTCCATAGGTCAAAGTCAAATTACGTGCCCTAGTCGGATGTAATGGAGTTAGGTATCCCATATAGTTAGTAAACTTCGTAAAGAAAAGCGTCTACGACGTCGTTTACGGCTATGCCTTTAGTTAGGACGTAGTGACGTTCCTTAATAAGTCGGCATATTATTATTAAGATGTTCTTATAGGTACAACCGTGCCGTTTATAGGGTAGTAGGTTAGTAACGAAGTCTATAGCTATATCTGCCCACCGCTATATAGGAATTAGTAGCGGGTGTAGTAGTCCTTAGTACTTAGTGCGAAAGGCCTTAGCGCGCTTATAGCCGTAACAGGCGCTTATAAAGCGTTTAACTAAGTCTATTATCTTAGGCCAGAAGTAATATCGGCTAAGGAGTTCGTACGTTTCTCCTTTGCCTAGGTAACTGCTTAACTAGAGGTTATAGGCCATTTAAATTAGTTACTGTTATAGGTCTTCTAAATTAGGGACGAATAGACGGCCTCTATAATAGAGTTTATTCTCCTTTACTTTTAAGGCTATTATATTAATTTGGCCTAAGTTTCGGAGGCTAATAGGTAGCTTACAGACGCTAGCAGTTTTCGCGGCAATAAGTTAGTGTAATAATAGGTTAATAGAGATATTATATACAGCAGCAATAAGCTTATTAATTTCGGGGGGCGGCTCTAAGTCTATAGCGTAAAGCTAGGGTGCGAATAGTTTTGTTATAGGTAGTATATCAGGGGCCAGGTTCCTTACTTTTAGGATTATCTACTATTAGAACTAATTACGAGGGTCGTTCTTTAACTAAGGAAGATCTTGCAAATAGCGTGTTAGGCTATTAGGTTTTATACCTTATACTTCTAGCCTATATATAATTTTAAAGTTAAAACTATTATTCCAATATACTTAGCGTTAATTTAGCTACTTTATAGTTATAAAGTACTTAAGGTTGCGATAATCCGTAAGGACTTTAGTTAGCTAGTTAGGTTCTACTAAGAAGAGTTCTGGTTAGAATTCTTTAAACGCTTAGGGTACCTCCCCACTCCGTGCACGTTCCTACTTAATGCACGGCATTTTCCATACAAAATCCCTAACTTTACACCCTTATAATATAACCACTATTAAAGCTATTATTATAAATTTTTATAATTAGAATATTTATAACTATATAAATATATTTTTAGGTTTACATTATATAAATTAATTATTTTTAGCTAATTATATAGCTTTAAATTTAAGATATTTAAAAAATATTAAAAATATTTACTAAATAGTTTATAATAAATTTAATATTAAAGCTATAATAATAAAACTTTAAATATATAATATTTAATAAAAAAGAACACTAAAATCGAGACCCGACCCATACTGTCCTATAGGGGTTCTTTTCCGTCTTATCTTGTCCGTACGGTTAAGCTGAGAGTGAGGATCTTGTCTGTTACTGATGCAGCAGCGTTACGTCGTAGCTAGAGGGCGCTTTTGAATGCTCAGTCCTTAACGCCGTTAGAACAGCAGAGTTTTCGCGGGTCTTGGCGTGCTAAGACTTAAAAAACACCATAGAAGAACAAAGGAGTCGTTTTAAAAACTACCCGACGTCTCTCTACCTAGACGACCGATCTAGGGCTATAAGCTAGCGCTTATACTTACTGGTAGAAGTAATAGGTCTAAGGGGATGACAGGGCACCTCTATACTTGTTCTGCTCTAAGACTGCTACAGCAGTAAGGGTATAGGAAGAATCTTAACACCGTTAACTACATTTAGCGACGTTAATCCACCTGTTAATAAGGCGACGTTAATCCTACGACGTTAATCCTATGACGTTAATCCTCTAGAACGGACCTGGAACGGACTTAGAACGGACCTGGAACGGACCTACGGGATAGGCTGGAACGGACTTAGATGCAGGTATTAGTTAAAATAAGAGGATAACAAGTTTGGTTAGTAGGTGGCTAAGGGATAATAGCTACGCGGCGTTAAGTTATTATGGGCCTACGCCTATAAGATACGGTCGGCCTATTATTATAAGAGCGTCACAGGTAACGCGAAGCAGCGATAGCTGTGGGGCGTGGTATATAATAGTAGTAACGGACAACTCTAGGAACCTTACCCCTTTACTAGGCTCTAACTCCTAGTGGACCTATTTTAGAGGAAGGATTAACACCTTGTTAACAACACTGTCTGTATAGCCTAAAAGGACAGACGCGCGTATTGGTTTATTTAGGTAGGGGTAGGCTATAAGGATAGGCTTATGGAGCAAATTAGGTGCATATAGGCAGTAGCTAGTTTTGGTTGGCTGGCTGCTATAGAAGTAGATAGGCGTATAGGCGTCTAAAGTAGAAAACTATAGTAGAGGGCCCTGGCAAGAGGGCCTCTGTAACTCTACTTTATATATAACTCTTATAGCTTTATAATATAAATATATCCTAGTAGACGTATACGACTACTATACACAGCTGTAGTAAGGCTAATAATGCTATACGGCGCCTAGATTTAGGGCGTGGACCTAAAAGGCAAGCCACTAGCAAAAAGCTCCCTAGAGCTATTAGTTAAACTATAAAACTAATGCCTATATAGAATTATAGGGGCCTATAAGAGGATACCACGTGCCGTACTAGAACGCGAAGTAGTAGTACCTCTACTAGACATATATATAGACACAATTGCTATATAAAGAGCAGCTATAGTACAAGACTACCTAGTGGAGAAGGATATATGCTAAACACTTAATTGTATATAAGGAGTAAGGGCCCCCTAAAGGGGCAACGCGCCCAAGCTTATAAGCTAGGAAGCCCTCCGCCTATATACGGTAAAGAAAGAATAGGAAATACGGGAGCTACTATAATACTAAGCGGAGACCCAGCGCTACGCTGGCGGAGTGCTATTACAGTAGTAGAGGATAGGAGGCCACTAGTATAAGTGGAGATTTATTATATGCATCGCAAGATGGGCAGATATTAAGTGGAACTAACGATAGAAGAAGGCGGCAAAAACATAGAGGGTAGCTATATGGATCACCCTATGGACGATACTAACTCTCCCCTTATACGAAGGATAGACGAAGGCAGAATCTATAGCCGCCTTCCTATTAAGGATAGAGGTCTTAGGGCTAAATATATAGCTAGTAAGCATCCATGTCCTAAATATTACGCCACACTGTACGTGCGGATGGCCTATATAGTT
This sequence comes from Cenococcum geophilum 1.58, assembly GCF_001692895.1. Lineage (NCBI taxonomy): Eukaryota > Fungi > Ascomycota > Dothideomycetes > Gloniales > Gloniaceae > Cenococcum > Cenococcum geophilum. The sequence goes on from NW_027137640.1 coordinate 702,066, forward strand.
AGTACGCTACGTACTACTATTCTGCAACTAACGTACTGTAAGAGACTAGTTGTTCGCTAGAGCAGGCACAAATAATATTACCTAAATGCTCTTTATAAGCAGGGGTTTATATAAAGTAGTACAATGGCTTATAAGCTAAGGAGTCCTTTAGCAGTTCTAGACAGCAAATGAGATCCAGCAGGAGGACACTAAAGGATACGCCCCCTTTTAGTCCCTTAAAGACTGGACACCCCCTACCTAGTTAAAGGTAGTACGCTAGCGAATTACCAAACCCTTTTACTACCCCTTAGATCTTCTAAGACACCTTGAAAGTATAGTATATAAGGCAGATATTATATAAAGGTATATAGGCTAGGCGAAGGCGGAGCGCGTAAGACTAGCTAAAAGGATATACCTAGGTTTTCCCCCCTAGGGGGTTTTTCCTATATATAGAAGGTAGAAGCCTGCATGGACCTAAAAAGGGACCAAATCGGGCGATAAATAGAATTAATAATAATATATAATATTTAACTAATATAAAATGTTTTTATAGTTAAAATATATATATAATTATTATAGTTAAAATATTATAATACTTTTAAACCTTTAATTATTTTAATAAAAATAACTTAGTTAAAAAGTTATATAATAAGTATATCTATATAATAATATTTTCTAATATACTACATTTTATCTAAATAACATAATAGTATAAAAAATTCCTAATTAATATAATATTTTTTAAAGTAATTATATTTTTATTAAAAATAACCTTTATTTACTAACTAAATAATTGTCAGAACATTAATCACGTGACGTAGTCACGGGACTACAAAGTGAGACTAACTATCTGACCTTGGAGCAACCCCTTTCTTCTAGATAACAATCAACTACTAACTTTAACACCGCATACGTACTACTATAAGTAATATTTGTGCACGTTAATAAAGAGAGTTATACCAACACTAATTAGTAGACGTACAGATTAGGAAATACGCAATAGCAAAGCTTAAAACCACGCATTAGCTTAACTGCTAACGCGTTAGATCGCAGAGCTATCGCCCTATTTCAGTTAAAGGAGAAAGTTACGTTACCCTTAAAGCTCAAAACCACGTATTAGCTTGCTGATACGTTAGATCGCCTAGAGAATTGTATTTTTACTTAAAAAGAGCTACGTTATCCTTAAAGCTTAAAACCTACGTATTAGCTTACTAATGCGTTAGATCGCCTAGAGGACCCTTAAAGCTTAAAACCACGTATTAACTTAACTGTTAACGCGTTAGATCGCCTAGAGGACCATATCTTTACTAAAATCGTCTACAGTGTCTAAGAACTATAGATTCGTCAATAGGACACGTACACACCTTTACACCCTCACCTTTACACCCTTACCTCTATAACCTCGACCTCGACCTTAACCTTAATCTTAACCTCAAACCTCAACCTTAACTATAAACCTCATACCTACCCTTATACCTACCCTTATACCTACCCTTAAAAAAAAAAAAAAAAAAAAAACACGACAATATGGAAATTGATTAGAAGAAGAGAATTGCTAAATACGGCTATAGAATCGACATGGAGACAGCTATAGATAACAATCTAGCGGAGTACGTGGAGACTAAGATGTACTAATACACACGATCTAACCTTATAGACTTTTTATTGTGGACAGCGTTTTAGGAAGACTTTAAGGACTTTACGCTAGAGACCTTTAAATAAGTACTATCTAGTATTAGATTAGAAATCCGTAACTACCTAGTTAAAAGAGGAGTATACGTTATTAAGCAAGATAAGAGATACTCCCTTAGTAAAGTACTAACGGATATTACTAATAAAGAAGAGCCTTATAAATAGACGGATAAAGAAATTAACCTAGCCCTTATTAAGATCGGGCTAATAATTACTATGGCTCTACGGAACTAACTTAATTCAACCTTAGACAAGCTCGCTACACCACTAGCTACTCCGGCTGCTACCCCCGCTACCCCTACTACCCCCCCCAGATCTACTCCAATTATTACACCACTAGCTACTTCGGCCGCTGCCCCCGCTACCCCTACTACCCCCCCTAGATCTACTCCAACCGCTACACCGCCAGCCACTCCAATCGCTACCCCTACTACCCCTACTACCCCTCCCGGTCCTTAACCCTCCAATTATAACCAAATCCACGCTTTTATTAATTAACTGCTATAGCTAAAAAAGCAGCAGCTATAGCAGCCGCAGCAGCCGTAGCAGCTATATATATATACACTACCTAAACTAGCTATGTCTAGCGTAGAGTAAGGACCTAAGTAAGAACCTAAGCAAGGACCTAGATATAGTAAGGAGGTGGCTATAATTGTAAAGATTTATATAGACGACCAAAAGTACAATAGAGTTAATAATAGCTTTAACTTTAAGCTAACTATCTTCTATAATATCTGTAAGAGATCTAGCTTACTACTAGAAGGCTATATAGTAGCATTCCCTAGTATGCTAAAAGGGCTTGCTTAGGACCACTACTATAACAGTAACCTTGAGTTAAGACCTTTTACTAAAGCCTGTAACTATATACAATAGTTCTTTAAAGGGCTAGAATACTACCGCAAGAACCTTATAGAGTTATAGATAAAAACCCTAATAAGTTAATCTATTAGAACTTCTAACTGCTTATAGATAAACTGCTAAAGCAACGTTATAGACTACACCTAGACTTTTATACAAACCGCATTCTTATAAATAAGTTAGTCACTGCTTGCTAGGAAGTGCTAGCATGCCGTATTGCTGTTTCTAACCCTTTAGAAGACCTTTCTTAGTTAATTAGTAAGCTATAATCCTCTATTATCGCGTAGGAAAAAGAACACCTATAGGCCTTAATAAGACTATCTTACTAAGCTTTTTTTACGGATTGACGCTACTATTAAAATAACCAGAATCGAGACCGAAGCACCAATTGCTACGGCAGCAATCGCCCCCACGGAACTAACGGCAGACTAAAGGCTAAGTGTTACGTCTGTAAGAAGGAGAACTGCCGTTTATAGAAACATATAGAGAATAAGCGTAGTCGGTCTAGAGACGACTATAAGAGACGCTTTATTAATATTAAGGGCCGTAATAAGGGTAACTTTAATAACCACTTTAAGCAATACGTCGCTGCTTGCGAAAGAGATAAAGATAATAATTTAGACTTTGAAGCCTATATATAAGACGCTAACGACTCTAGGAGCGATACTGGAGAACCTAACAATAGTTCTACCTATATCACTACTTTTGGAACACTTACTACGGAGGAAGTTACCTCTATAAGCGTAGAGCTAGCTAATAAGGCTTATATATACCTGCTTACGGCTTTAAAACTCACTATAGAGTCTACTACGGAACTTTATATAGAGACCAACCCATTTACTTACAGTACGGCTACAGCCATAGCGTCACGATACACCTCGACGGTCTTTATAGGAATTATAATTAATATAGGTGCTTCGCGCAAGTCTATAGCTGGCTATGGTCAATTCTAAGCTCTATAGGCCGTAGATAAGTCTATAAGCCTTAACACGTCAACTAAGGGCTAAGTAACTGTCCAATTCGGAATCGGAGCCTCTACGTCTATCGGAACTATAGACGTTAACAGCCCTATAGGTAAGGTATAATTCCACATCGTTAAAGCAGATACTTCTTTCCTACTTTGCTTAGCAGATATAGATAGACTCTATATCAAATACGATAACCTAAAAGACGTTATTATTACTCGCACTAAAAAGGTGCCAGTAGTTAGACGATTTGGCCACCTATTTCTCCTATAGAGCTTCTCCTTATAGTCTTATCTGGTTGAGTCTTTTAATATAAACCCTTGCTACTTAACTGACGTAGAACTACGACGTCTACACCGTCGATTTAGTTACCCGTTAGTTAATAGACTGCAAAAGCTTCTTGATAAGGCTGGCTACGGCCATAATACTAATAGATCTGCTATTAAAGAGCTAACTAAACTCTACCACTACTGCTAGAAGTTTAGTAGATCTCTAGGTAGATTTCGCTTTACCTTACAAGATAACGTTAATTTTAATTATAATATCGTTATCGATATTATATACATTAGCGGCTCCCCGCTATTATATATAGTTAATAAAGCAACTCGATTTTAAGCTAGCAGATGGCTATAAGATATTAGCGCTAAGCATACTTAGGACGTTCTACGAATGTGCTAGATTAACAGCTATTTAGGACCACTAAACCTAATTACCACAGACGCTAGGAAGAACTTTGTTAGTAAGGAGTTTAAGTACTACGCTGCTACTATAGGAGCAACTATAAAGTTAGTTCTAGTCGAATCACATAATTCTATTAGAATGGTAGAACGCTACTATGGTCCGCTACAACGAGCCTACCAAATTATTACGACTGAAATCCCTAAAATTAGTAAGGAGATAGCCCTATAAATGGCCTTTAAAGCCATTAATGACACGGCTGGCCCAGAGGGCCTAGTCCCTATACTCCTAGTCTTTGGAGCCTACCCCCAAATGGTTAAATCGGACGCGCCATTACCCTTAGTCACACAGCGAGCTGCGGCTATTAAGAAAGTAATGGTAGAAATCTAGAAGCTATAAGCTAAACGATAGATCGCTAACGCTCTTAAAATGCGAAACGGACCACAAACTAACGCCATTTATGGCCTTCTACCTAGTTCGCCTGTCTTAGTCTAAAGAGAAGGCAATACTGGCCAAAGTGGTTATTGGGATGGGCTATATATACTACTTGCCGTTAACGGTAAGACCTATACCGTAAAGCTACTAAATGGGCCTATAACCTTCCGCTCTACGGTTGTAAAACCTTACCTACTAGACCCATAAGACCTAGTTGAACTACGAAAGTCTGTTAAACTAGATAAACCAGTACCTTTACCAGCCAAACCTCAATCGTTACCTAAGGCTAAACCACAGCTACCGCTAAAGCGGGGTAGAGGTCGCCCCCGTAAATACCTATTACTTACGGCCGTTATAGACGCAGCTGTTATAGATACTATAATAGATATAGGCACTTCTATGGCGGATATTGCGAACATTATAGATATTGCTAATATCGCTATCTACTTACAGGACAATGATACCGCAGATACGGCTAACACTACTATTTACTTACAGAACGATAGCAACACCCAATTCAGCGCTTCACGACAAAAGGAGGTCATAGGCCTACTTAAGAAAGGCGTCTTCGAGATTATTAAGCTATATAATATACCAAAGGGGGTTAGACTCTTTAATTTACGGTTTATTAACGAGATTAAGAATAAGGGAACTAATAAAGCCTTTAAGAAATTATAACTTGTCGTATAGGCCTATAACAATTTGGAGAAAGAGCTAGTTCTTACTTAGTTACCAATAATTTAACGAGTTAGTTAGCGGCTAATTCTCTATATTGCTGCTATGCTACCGTAGATATAACTCTACCTCTAAGATATCTTATAAGCCTATATCTAGTCTACTACGAACCTAAACCGCGAGTTTTATATACAACCACTATATAAGCTAAATAAATAATTGGGAATTAATACGGACTCTATTCTAAAGGTTATAAAGCCACTTTATAGAGTACCTAAAGCTAGAAACCACTGGTTTAAGACCTACCATTTATACCACGTTAATTAGCTACGAATGGACCAGTCCACGTACGACCCTTGCTTACTTTACAGCAATAAGCCTTTCGGAATTGTTAGCCTATAGACTAATAATACACTATTCCTTATAGATGACACCTTTATAGAGGCTAAATAAAGCGAACTATATAAGGCCGAATTTATAGCTAAGGAGCGAGAGTAACTAACCGCTAATATACCAATTAAGTTTAATAGAGGACTTATTTAATTAATATAAGATAGGAGCATTACGCTAACGCAAAGGCGCTAGTATAAGAACCTTAGTGTGGTTAATACTACGCTAGCAAACAGCACTAGCTCTAGAGGAGTTACGCATAGCCTGCTTATACTAAAGGACTAGTATATCGCTTAACGCGCTAAAGGAGTCTATATCGCCTTAGTCTGTTAGCTAAAGGCCTTATATAACCTATCCTTTACTACTTAGGTAATTAACCTAGTTAAAGATAATGCAAAGAGTCTTAATAGGCGATTAAGCTGGCAGATTAAGAACGTAAATAAAGGCCTAAAGTTTATTAAGCTAAACGCTAACACCTTATAACTCCTGGTATTTACGGACGCTTCCTTTACTAATAATAAGGACCTATCTTCGCAAATTGGCTACGTACTTATACTAGCAGACGCCTTAAATAAGGCAAATATTGTCTACTAGTCCTTAATTAAGTGTAAAAGAGTTACTAGGAGTGTATTAGCCTTAAAGCTATACGGTATAGCGCATGGTTTCGATATAGGCGCTATAATTAAATCTACGCTAGATAAGGTCCTATAGGTTAACCTACTATTTATCCTCTATACTAATTCAAAGTCTTTATATAACTATCTCGTCCAACTAGAAACTACGCAAGAGAAACGCTTAATAATTAATATAATATGCCTTTGCTAAGCTTATAAATAAAGACAGATTACTAAAGTTAAGTAGATTAATGGAGATACTAACCCTACGGACGTTATAATAAAGGGTAAGCCCTATACGGCACTATTACAGCTTATTAATACGAATTAAGTTAAATTACGGGCTATAGGGTGGGTTAAGCGAACGGATTCAACTTTAGTTTAGCGTTGGCGCTAGTACTAAGCGAGCTAATAGTAATTTTCTATCCCGGGGATGGAAAATCCTAATTAGTTGGCAGAAGTTAGGTTTAGCAGAATTTGGCAGAATTCGGTAATATAGCAGAATTTAGCAGAATTTAGTAATATGGCAGAATTTAGTAGAAAGTCGCTATTGCGTATACGTTACGAGTAGTCTAGAAAACTTAACTTTGGAGTATAGATTAGCCTTCTTTTTAGAGTTGCTCTAGTATTAGAATATTAATTACGTGACATAGTTATGGGACTACAAAGCGAGACTAACTGTCTAACCTTAGAGCAACCCCTTTCTTCTAGACAACAATTAACTACTAACTTCAATACCGTATACGTACCACTATAAGTAATATTCGTGCACGTTAATAAAGAGAGTTATACTAACAATAATTAATAAAAAATATATAATATTTAAAAATATATATTACTAAATATAAATAATATAAAATAATATAAAATAATATAAAAATATACTTAGCAATTAGTATTTTTTAGTTAATATTTTTTATAGTAAATTAATATATTTTAATTAACTATAACTTAGTATAAGTAATATTTATATATATTAATTTACTATTATTATATTTTATATTAATTAAATATTATATATTTAAAGTTTTATTATTATAGCTTTAATATTAAATTTATTATAAACTATTTAGTAAATATTTTTAATATTTTTTAAATATCTTAAATTTAAAGCTATATAATTAGCTAAAAATAATTAATTTATATAATGTTGGACTCACAAGGGGATATCACGTAGCTACGGTTCGTAGATAGTATGATAATTGTTCTGTTCTATTCTCTTCTTGAAGAAAGGGGTGAGGAACTTAAGGTTCCTCACCACGCTAGTGCCGCGGCGGCACGTGATGGCAACTTGCCGCACGTAACGGCAACTTGCCACACGTGACGGCAATATGCCTCATATGGTGACCATTTGCCTTTATTCCCAACATAATATAAAGCTAAAAATATATTTATATAGTTATAAATATTCTAATTATAAAAATTTATAATAATAGCTTTAATAGTGGTTATATTATAAGGGTGTAAAGTTAGGGATTTTGTATGGAAAATGCCGTGCATTGAGTGGGAACGTGCACGGAGTAGGGAGGTACTCTATATAATTGTAAGGAGTTCTTTATTATAGATTTTATAGTTACACTCTTATAGTATAAGCTTAGATAAGTAGAATACAACTAGATAGAGGAAACCGTTATTACCTATCTAAGAAAGAACGCCTACGTTAACGTGGTCTAAGGAGTCGGTTTTAAGATAGAGTTATTATCCTAGTATAAAGTGAGCTAGGATAAGTGCTTTAGTAAAGGCATTTTTAAGGTCTTAGAACGCCTTCTTATAGTTAGGCGTCTAAATAAAGCGTAGGTACGTTTTTCTTCCTTTTATAAAAAGGCCCTTCGTTTATATTATTACTATAAGTAGTACTACTACGCCTAAAAAGTTGTATATAAATTTCTAATAGAAGTTAGCAAAACTAAGGAAGGCTTATACGTCCTTAATGCAGTTAGGGGCTTGCTATTCGGTAATTATATATACCTTCTTAGGGTCTATACGGACACCCTTAGTAGTAACAATTAGTTTAAGGTATTTTACTTCTATAACTAAGAATTCACACTTCTTTAAATTAATATAGAGTCCTGCTTCCCTAAGGCGCTATAGGACCTTTTAAACGTGCTTAGTATACTCAGAAGGGTTATTGCTATAAATAAGTATATCGTCTAGGTACGCCGAGTAGAAGTCGTTAAGGTAGTCCTATAAGGCGTTATTAATATAGCTTTAGAAGGTGCCTGGGCCGTTACATATACTAAAGGGCATAATAGTATATTTAAATTGGCCGAAGCGCGATATAAATGCGGTTTTCCATTTATTACCTTCCTATATTTAAAAATAATTAAAGGCGGCGATAATATTAAGCTTAGTATAGATTTTGGCTTAACTAAGCCGTTTAAGGGTCTTACATATAAGCGGTACTAGGTATTAGTTCTTAATTATAATAGCGTTAAGTCCTCTATAGTTAACGTAGAATTAAATACCTTTTCCTAGCTTCTTAGCAAGAAGGATAGGGGCGGCTGCTAGTAATATACTAGGACGAATAAACCCTTTATTAAGGTGCTCGTCAATATACTTTTTTATAACTAAAAGTTCGTCTTTTAATATTAGGTAGGGTCTCCTATAAGGTAGCATTTTTCCTTATTTAATATTAATAGTATAGTCGTTAGGTTAATATAGGGGGAGTATATCTACGCCCTTTTATAAGCACATATTAATAAAGTTATAGTACCTCTTAGGGAGGAGCTTGCGGAGTTCCTTGTTACATCAGCATTTTGTTGGGGTGCCAAGATCCTGGAGGCCTCCTGACAGGATTTTGACTTTCCTGGAGGTCCTGATCGTCCTGGTAGGCTCCTGGCAGGCTCCTGGCAGGATTTTGATTTTCCTGATCGTCCTGGTCGTCCTAACAGGCTCCTGGCAGGATCTTTGATTTCCTGATCGTCCTCTTACGGTCCTGTTAGGGTCTTAATAGGAAACTAGTATTTCCTGATCGTTCCTGATAGGCTCCTGGCAGGATCTTAATTTTCCTGATCGTCCTGTCAGGTTCCTGACAGGATACCCCTAAGCGATATCCCTCCTAACCCCCCCCCCCCCCCCTAAGCGACACCTCCTATACACACCCCTCAAGACACCCCCCCAATGCGACACCCTCCCCACTGTGATACCTCCCCTAATGGGATACCTTCCCCCTAATGCGACACGACCCTATGTACGCGTGCGCGCGACACACAGTGCTATCAGGTCCCCGCTATATTCCTAATAGCCTACACGTGCCTCTGCCAAGTTACCCCCTTTGTAGTCACCCCATTCTTTACCCTTCCTTATATCCTCCCTTAGAAGGCACTAGAACGGCAGCTAGCAGAGGACCGTCGCCAAAACTAGACAACCGTCGCTAGAACTAGACGACCGTCGCCAGAACCAGACGATCGTCGCCAGAACCAGACGACCGTCGCCAGAACCAGACGACCGTCGCCAGAACCAGACGACCGTCGCCAGAACTAGACGACCGTCGCCAGAACCAGACGACCGTTACAAGAACTAGACGACAACCTTTCAAACAACCAGCTAGCGAAGACTACGAACGATTCAATTGATCGATTAATTAAATTTGATATTGGCCCATTACCGAATCGTATCAAGGCCTCCTAGGGAGGCACCCTAGACGACTACCGTTCGAATGTACAGCTAGCGAACGGCCATAGAGAACAATTAGAGCCTTTAATCGGGCCGACCTCTCCCCTAAATTAATCAGATACTAACACAGGCAGGCAGGTAGGTAGGTAGGTAAGTAGGTAGGTAGGCAGGCAAGTAGGAGAGGACCGTCGTCAGAACCAGACGATAATCGTTTGAACGACCAGCCAGCGAACACCACGATCGATTCGATTGATCGATCGAATCGAACCAGAGCCTTGATATCAGCCTATTACCGAATTAAATCGAATCAAGGCCTCCTAGGGAGGCACCCCAGACGACCACCGTTTAAACGTATAGCCAACGAACGCCTATGGAGAACGATTCGAATCAAGTAGAGCCTTCAATCGGGCCGACCTCTCCCCCAAATTACAGATACAGACAGGTAGGCATAGACAGGTAGGCACGACAGGCACAGGCAGGCACAGACAGGTAGGACAGACAGGCAGGCAGGCAGGCAGGCACTAGGCCTAGTTAGGAAATCAGTACACGGCCGGCGGATCATCGGGAACACCGCCGATCGACGATTTGGAGCCTCCGCGAGAGGCTCCTCAGTCGATCGCCCGACGCCCGAGCGATCGTAGAGCTCCATAACAGACACAGGCGGTAGACAGGAGATATTAATTTGGATTATTTAGATTATATATAATTAAATTAATTTTGTATTTTTTGACTAGCTGAAAATACTGGAGTTTTAATATACCTTATTTTTAAATCTAGAATTTTTATTGTTGTCCTGATGGTCCTGATGGTCCTAATGGTCCTAATGGTCCTGGAGGTCCTGGAGGTCCTGGAGGTCCTGGTGGTCCTGGTGGTCCGGGTGACCTCCTGATAGGTTCCTGACAGGATGCCGAGTGTGAGTGTCTTCTGGAGCTCCTGACAGCCCTGATAGGAGCTGTCAGGAGCTGTCAGTACTGTCAGGAGGCACAAACATTTTGCTGATGTAGTAAGTCCCTTTTTAAGCTTTATAAACTTCTTAAAGTCCAAGGTTAAGAGTTTATTAAGTTTTATAGGCGTATCGTCCTTTAAGAGGTCTACTAGATCTATTCTATTACTATAGAGGACGTAATCCTATTCTTTATTAAGTTTCTATAGCTATAAGCAGGAGGCCGCTATAATAACCTAGCTTTTCCTTCGTGCTATGCGATAAAAGGCTATAGCACTAACGTGGTAATAGTTAGTCGTGGGTGGTGTAATTAGAGGTTTTTTAGGTTAATATCTTAGGGAGTAGGTAGAGGCGGCTAGGCTATGCCCTAAGCAGGTCTCTCTATAGTAGTTAGAGTTAAAGGTCACTTTTCTTTTCTTCTAGTCAATAATGGGGTTATACTACTTAAGCTAGTTTATTCTAAAGATAATAGGGTAATTAGTAAGTGGTATAATATAGGCCCAAAGCTCTTCTTAGTGTCCGTTTATATCTAGGTAAAGTTATACCATATAAGTAATCTTTTATATAGTATAACTACCGTTAGCGAGTTATAGGGCGCGGGCTTTAGTAAGGGGTAAGGTTAATAGGTTATGTTTACGCATAAATTAGGTATCTATAAATTTATTAATAGCTTCGCAGTTAATTATAAAACGGTCTTTATATTATTTTTTTAGCAGTTGTTCCTATTATAAGTAAAACTATCTATTTCCGTCCGTCTATTCTTACTAAGTTATCTATTAAGCAGGCCGATATATAGATCCCTCTATTATTAAGGTGTCCCAGCTCGCAACTTAGGGCTAGGACTAAGTATTTCCCACTACTTCCGCTGCTGCTGCTTCTTTATCTTATACGGTAACGGTATATAGCGAGGTATTTAGTGTTTAAGGTATAAAGTTAGGTGTTAGGCGGCGATTACTAAACCTAACCATTAGGTAGTTCGGGTTTTCGCAATAACAGCCTTCTTAACGGTATCTATAGCAGCGCCCTAGCTTCTAAAGTAGCTTACGCTCTCCGTTTAAGAGTTTATATAAAAAGGTTAGTATAGAGAGGTTAATATTGGCTCCGGTAATATTATTAGTAGTAGGCGTTAGTAACCTAGTATATATAGGTGTAGTTGGCCCAGAGGGCTTTTATATAGGAGCCTTTAGGCAAGGGTTAGTAGTAGAGATCTAATTTAGCCGTCGTTTAATCTTCTATAGGGCTGCCACTATATTATAAACGTTATTATAATTATAACTAGCGGTAGCGTAACTAAGATAATAGGTGACCTTTTTAAGGAGGTCTTCCTGGTCTTTAGCGTCGTCTTAAAAGAGGACTCTAGTATATTCCTAGAACTTAACATAGAACTCGTCAAATAACTTAGTAGGACTTATCTTTAGGGCGCATAGTTTAGCTCGACTGGTAGCCACTAGGTCGTAGTCGCGATATATTAGGTTAAGATTATTAAGGACCTTATAGTAGGACTACCACTTCTAGGGGCTATTGGTCTCCTATTAGGCGAAAAGTCTGTTAAATAGGGTACCCTTTATACGCCTAATAATGTAACCAATCTTAGTATCCTCCCTAGGAAAAAGGTAAGCGCTCTAGGTTAGTTTCTTACAGATTTACATCTTCCAGTAGCTGTATTCCTTACGGTCTCCCTAAAAGACTAAGGGATTAAGGTATTATATATTAGACCCTATAATTATAGCTTAAGTTCGGTTGCTATTATAGGGGTTATCCCTATTAGGTAAAGCTGCTTAACGCTAACTTTTAGCTAAGTATTGGGTGGGTAAGGTTGCCGGAGGCGTAAAGACTTAGGTAGTATAGTGCGTAGTAAGAAAGTGCTTAGCATTATTACGGATGTGCTTGTTAAGCTAAGACTATAGGTATTTAATTATGCCCTCCTTTTTAGTAACCTAGGCAATAAGTATAATCTTAGCTTTCTTTAATTATTAAACGTCGCGCTTAGATATACGGAGGTTATCTTAGTCTTTTAGCGTATATTATTAGTAAGTGCCTCGCTAGCTTATAAGTCTTAAGTAATATTATAGTCTTAGGCAGCACGCAGTTCAGCTCGTGTAAGCTTTAAGTAGCAGTTCTATAAAAGGTAGTAGTATTTATTAGGTTCTCTTGCTACCATTTATATAAACATCTTAGCGTCTTATATTTTAATCTTAATAGGTAGCTACCCTTCTAGTTACTTTTCCGTAGCTATATAATTAATAAAGGATAAGATATCGCTGGTGTCTATCTCGTTAAGGTTATTACTATAGCCACCTATACCAATAGGGGTATGCCTATCCTGCTAGGCTAGTTAACTCTTATTGTCTTTAAGGTAGTGCTAGGTGCTTAGGGGTACTTATAGTTATAACTCTTTTAAGCCGCTAGGCTTACCCTTAGGGGTTAAGGCTAGGGTTAATAAATTAAATTCTCCTAGGGTTAATTTGCGTCGTAGGTTAGATTAGGGTATTAGGTTGCTCTTTAGGCTTAATATAGTGGCTAGTAAAGAATCTCGTCTTACTATTATAGTGTAAAGGTTGCTTATAGATACGCTGCTTCTAGCAGCGCCTATAGTATTATAGAGACGTAGAATTGGTTATAGGCTAGGTATTAGTAGTAAAAAAGGCGCAATATAATGTTACGGGGCGCGGAACAGTGGCTGCTAAACGTATGTATTCTAGGAGTCTACAAGACGTTACGCGATCAATCGTAAGGATCGAGGGCGTAGGAAGGTGATATACTACGCGTAGCTGACGTAAGCTGTACGCGAAGCGTACGCGAGGGCACGGGATTCCGCTAGGGAGTCTCCTATAAAGGCTCCTGCGGTGGCGTTCCATAACAGGGATAAAGCAGTAACTTGAGATATAAGTGTCGCTTCCGTATTTAAAACAAAGGCTATATTTAATGCGTTGTTTACATTTAGCAGATCTTTTTAGGGCGTAAGAGAGGGTTCCGGCGTTAATATTTATAACGTTTAAGTCCTTACAGGTCCTAGGCGGCTAAGGGGCAGAATATTAAGATATATATTTTAGGGCAAGGCGTAGTATATCGTTATATAAGCTATTAATAACATTAGCACGGGCGGTAAGGGTATTTAGCAGCTTAACTTCTATAAGGGAAGCCTTTAGTTTAGGGTTTAGAAACTCCACTAGGCGATTAATTAAAGCGGGTTCGTTCTATTTAATCTTTTTAGCATAGCGGTAAAATTCCGCAAAGTATAATAGAAAGCTCTTAGAGCCTTATATTATCTTATTTAGTTTTCTTTATACTATAGCAATTTAGTTAGGGTCGCTATAAGATACTTCTAGTATAGTAACTAGTTCTTTTATAGTACTTAGCTAAAACGGGTATATAGTTTCTGCGGCGTCTCCTATTAGGCGGCTTATAGCGTAACGTAACTAACTATTAGGAGTTAGGTAGCGATTAATATTACTATTTAGCTTATTCTTAAGTTAGTTAAAAAAGAAGTGTAATTTACTCCTTTTACCTAAATAGGCGAGAGGGTTAAGGAGACGTTTAGTTAACTTCTTCTTAGATAGTAACCGTCTAGGCGCGGACGGTCGGGGGCGCTAGACCCGAAACGGCCTAGTATATACGAGGTCTTGGCGCCCCAGATAACTTCACTCTTAATTAAGCTCTTTAATCTCAAATACCTTAACGCTTAATTAATAAGCAAAAATTAAGTAAGCTAGAGCTCTATATTAGCTATATACGTTATATACTAACTTATATACTAGATTTCCAATTCACTAGCTCTTCCAGAGCTTCAAAAATGCCTCCTAAGTAAGTAGTTTTAAGGTTATGTGATTTTTATATATTTTTAGAAAAAAAAGTCCTTTAGAACTATATTTTTAAATTTACGGAGATCTCTTTTTTCCTTTCTCGGTTTTATATTATATCGCTTACCAGTTTCTTAATTATTCTAACATATTGGCTTTAAATTAATAACTTTAATTTTTTTTAGGAAATTTTTTCTCGGTTTTTTACTATAGCGATAACTTAATTATCGGATTTTCCAATATTTTAGGCTTTCTTTCTCGCTAGGAAGAATTATTCTATATACAGCCTCTTGCTTAATAGACTTATAGTTTTTCCTATTTTCTTTTTATTTTTTCTTATTTTTTCCGAGAATTATTTTAAATTTTGGGTATTAGATCTACTAGTGCTACTACCGTCCTTACTGCCAAAAAGGCAGTATATTAAAAAAGATAGTTATCTAGAAAGCCGTTAAAGGTATATTTTTTTCTTAGTAGTTTTAAAAATATGCTAATTCTATCTAAAAAGAACAAGACAAAGACCTTAAGGAGAAATTAAGGTAAGAAATATTCTATTTTTTCTTAGTTTTTTTAATATTTTAGGGCTGGTTTCTAGGGGCATAAAGACGTAGATCTTAGGCGCTATACCTATCGCATCTAGAATACTATATAATTTTACTATTTTTTCGATAAATAAAACCAATTTAATATTTTTTTAGAAAATGCCTGCTGATAGTAAGATTAATAGCACTAAGGAGGTTAAGAAACTTCCTTATGGCTATAATTACGAAGTATATTATTAAAAATTCTAATATTAGTAATTTAATTTCTTACTTTACCTAGGAATTAATTCTGGAGCTATAGTATGCAAAGAAGGGTCTTTAGGATATAAGAAATCTAGTTTATTTCTTGTATATTTTAATAAAACTAACTTTCTTTAGGGTAATTCTGACTTAAATAAAAATAAAAGAATGCCTAAGGCATTTAGGAGACATAGATCTTGCCTACTTTCCTTTTTTAAGATTCTTTTTAGTACTTTCTCCGTTAAAAGGGTATTTAATTCTCATTTTTTCCGACATATTCTTTTATAAGTAAAATTAGCTAATTTCTCGGATTTTCTATTAAGATGCTTAATATTAATGGTGCGTGCGTGGCTGCATTAAAGAAGGTTTTAAAATTTAAATCTAGAGGTGGTCTTTAACTAGGTACGTAAAATAGCTTCTTTTTCCTAGAATTTACTAATAAATCTTGCTAGCTCCTTATAAATTTCTAAAAGATTCTAATTCTAATTAGTAGCCGGATATTTCTATATTTCTAACTTAAATTTTTAAATATACCGAGATTATAGGGGTTTTTTGTCTTTTTTATTTGGTTATAATTTGCCTTAGTTTATTTAAGGAGGATTTCTTAGATTTTCTAAGATTCCTAGAGGATTTTCCTATATAATCTGCAAAATTGGGGTTCTTTTCCCAGCGTTAGTGGTTATCGAAAATTTTAATACCCCCTTTTATTTTCTCGGATATTCTAACAAACCTTTAGTTTATAGCACTTATATAGTACCTAAGTAGTCTCTTAAAATTTAGAGAATTACTTAACTAAAAGTTTTAAATTTCTTTAACTATATTTTATTTATATAAAGTTATATTAATTAATTAATAAACTATAAATATATAACGGAATTCCCTAGAAGGTATATATCAGATAAGATAAAAGGAGGTCTTATCTATGTTCCAGAAGGAGGTCTCATCTATATTCTAGAAGGAGGTCTCACCTATGTTCTATCTACGTCCTAGAAGACACGGTTAGACAGATAAGGGGCAAAGGGTTTTACTAGCGTCTTAAAAAGATTATATAGGGAGCTGGTTCTCCTTTAGAGAAGAACTAGCGATTAGTCTCTAAATAGAAGTGGTTAGAAGCATTTGTTCTTTAATACGTAAAACTTATTCTACCTTTAACTTACCTTTTATTTACCTTTGACTTACCTTCTACTTACTAGTGATACTATCGATTAGATAATTATACGTTCTAGTTAGGCTGGCCTCTTACAATTCTAATCGCTTATAATCCGTTAGGAACGTACGGCTATTAATCGATGATAATAAACTATACTCCTGTACCCTATAAAGCAACGCCCTTACCGCAAGAGGCTTAAAGAGTCTCCCCAGAGGAGCACATTCCCTCTTTCTACGAAGAAGCCACAGCTGGTCCGTCTAACCTTGCAAGACCTTTAGGAACGATTACCGCTAGGGAGTTATTAGAGCGGTCGCTATATAAGACCTTATAAAAAATAAAGGAGTTAAAGATATAATTGAGATAAGTATATTAAGACTACTAAGAACAATTGTAAGGATAATTAGGGGAAGTATAAATACCCCAGACACGAAGTGGACTTAAAGGGGTAACGCTATACTATGCTATAACGTCAGAAAAACCTAAATTCCGTATAAAGGAACCTGATAAGTATTATAGTAATAGTCTTTAGAACTGTAATTATTTTATCCGATAATGCAAAACTAAGTTTCGGCTGGATCCAAAACGTTACTCTAATAAGTATAATTAGACACTAATTGCTTTTACCTTCCTACGTAGCACCATTAAGAGTTTATAGACACGTTATAAGAAAAAACTTACTATACCCCTTAAATTTAGCGAACTTAGGACCTAGTTGGTTGATTAGGTCTAAGACCCTACTAATTAAGGGATGGACTATAACCAGCGATACCACAACGCTAAACAGCAAGATGGTTAGACTGTGGTCTAGTTTATAAACTACTTGGAAGAACTAGAAGACAATATACCCTACTCGGATTTATAGGATAACGCTATACAACTTCACTAGCTACTCGCTAAGTTATAACCTAAGATTTAATAGGCCATATAAGAGAAGGGCGAAATTCCTACCTTTTAAGAAAAGCTTATCTCTAAAGCTACTCAAATTAAGAGTGCTAAAAGAGACCATCTAGGTAAGCGAAAGGAACAAGACGCCAATGATGAAGAGCGTAGGACTAGACTTAGCTTTAACAACAGGGGCAGATTTTAACCTAACCGCTTTACGGAAGGATAACGCGAGTAGGCCTCACAGCCCTAGAGTAACGCTGGTTAACCCTAAAATAATAATAGGCAGAGACCTAATTTGTAGGAGGGGAACCGGAAGACATATACCTATTATAACTATAGCAAGAAGGGCTATATAAGCCGCTTCTGCTAGTAGAAGAAGTAAAAGTCGGCCTAATTAGAAAAAGAGACAGCCTAGTAGATCTTTACTCCCTTACACTAGGCTAGTAAAAGAAGGAGGGAGTAAACTACTATATAGTTATTCCTGTCTCTATTTAAGTTAATAACAAATAGGTAACACGAGACTACCTTATAGACAGCGGCGCGAGTATAGGGTTTATTTCTCAATTACTGGTGAAAGAATTAGATTTGGACCTTAGCGGCTCATAGGTGCGCACTATTTAAAGCATCGGAGGCTACTAGATTCCATACTACAGGGAACAAGCTTTTTCCGTAGCCAGCTAGGACCGCGATGGTCTATAGAACACGCAGGAGATACGCTTCTATGCCGCAGAAATCAAGGGGTACGACCTTATTTTGGGATACCCATAGCTTCGCCAAGTCAATCCGGACATTAATTGGCCTTCAGCCTTATATTAACATCGGAAGTCTTAACCGTACATTATAGTTAAAGATTAAGAGACTTTCTTAAACTATATATAAGAAGAAGGGTGGGTATATGCTATGTATACCACTCTTAACACCAAGAACAGGGACATAGGATATTCATTTTCGGATGTCCGGCTATACATAGTTAAGGAACTAAAGATTCTATAAGAATATGCGGACTTAAAGGATATTTCTAGTAAAGAGGCTACACAAACCTTACCCGACCTTATATTAGTTGAGTATAAGATAGACACAGGGGACAAATAACCTCCTTTTAGACCGCTGTATAACCTATCAGAAAATAAGCTAGCGGTACTGCGTCAATATATAGTAGATAATCTTTAGAGAGAATAGATTTGGCCCTCTATAAGCCCGGCAAGGGCGCCGATTATATTTATACCCAAAAAGGACGGGACCCTTCGCCTCTGTGTCGACTATTAGGCGCTAAACAAGATTACTATAAAGAATTGCTACCTATTACTCTTAATAGGGGAGCTTATCAACAGGCTATTAGGCGCGAAGATATTTATAAAATTGGATCTAAAAGATGCATACTATTGAATCCGGATTAAAGCCGGCGATAAGTAGAAAACGGCGTTCTGAATACGGTACGGCCACTTTAAGTACCTAGTGATGCCATTTAGGCTCACCAACGCACCAGCGACATTTTAGGCCTATATCAATAAGGCATTATCAGGCCTATTAGACACGATATATATAGTCTACCTTAATAACATTATAGTCTACTCTAATAACTATAAAGCACATACGCACCACATATAAATAGTACTAGAAAGACTGCGGGAATATAAGCTCTATATAAACCTAAAAAAGTGCACATTCCATACTACTAGTATTGATTTTTTAGGCTTTATTATCAGCGTCAACGGAGTATCAATAGAGAAAAGTTGGGTGGACGCTATTAGGGAATAGCCCTACCCTATGACATTTAGAGAAGTACAGGTTTTCTTAGGCACAGCGAACTTCTACCAAACGTTCATTGTTTACTACTTATAAGTAATACTCCTAATTACTAATCTACTAAAAGGATCTAAGAATGGCAGGAAGTTAGGACCCTTTATATTTAGGGAAGCTGCTAAGCAGGCTATAGACTAGTTAAAGGATTTGTTTACGTCGGCGCCTATTCTAATATACTTCTGCTAGGAGCTATATATATACCTTAAAACGGATACATCCGGCTTTGCCCTAGGGGCAATTATATCTCAATTAAAAGACGGAAAATGGCATCCTGTGGCGTTTTAGTTAAGGAAAATAACCCCTATAGAGCAGCGTTATATAACGTATAACTAGGAGCTACTCGCGATAATCGCAGCAATAAAGCACTAGCGACATTATTATATGGGAAGCAATTATCCTATTAAAGTCCTTACAGACCACAACAACCTAGAATACTTTATAACTATAAAGGTATTAAGCGGTTAACAAGCCAGGTAGGCAGAGGCACTATTATAGTATGATTTTAAGATTACATACCGCCTAAAAAAGATAAATCTTATTAATAGGTTATTAAAACGTCCGGATTACGAGATAGGGAGAATCTAGGACAGTATAGGGGAAATAATCCCCACATTGCAAAATTTACTCAGGAAGAAAGAAGACTCTTTCCCTAGAACTATAGAATTTTACAACAGGGTAGAGGTCCTGGCAATGCAGCTACGAAGCAACACAATTATAGAGCCGTAGAATATAGTTATAGACTAGGTTATAGACCAAGCAGATATTATAAAGTTGGCGTACCCTAGAATTAGCGAGAATTCTGCGGGATGTGCTAAAGGTATCGCGGCACCTTCAACTTAACGGCGCATCAGCTACGAGTTCTCGGATCTAAGGGGGATAGGCGAGATACCTATTCGCAGTATAGCATACTGCACAACGGCAGAAGAATCTGCTGGCACTAATAGTTTAAAACGTCTCGTGCTATGCCTTAAGTCCGTAATAGTAGTAGGCAAAATGGAAGCAAGCGATCTATACAAAACCTTTCCAGATCTTCTCCTTTAAGCTTAATAAAAGGACGCCTTTGCCTCTAGAAAGAGGTAGAAAGATATAGTAAAGACTAACTTGGCCGGAGTTACTAAGAAGCTATAGTAGCAAGACTAAAAGGGTCTGTTACGCTTTAAGGGTACTGTATATATCCTAAAGGACTAAGCAATTTAAGACAAAATTCTAAAGGTCTTTTATAACAACCCTCTTAGGGGTTACTACGGTGCCAATAGGACCCTTAAGGCTGTTTAAAGGAAATACTTTTAAGACGGAATGTCTAAAGAGGTTAAGGACTATATATTAAGGTGTGATACGTGCCAAAGGATATAGATATCCAGGTATCGCCTATACGGTAAGTTATTAGTACTTCCTATTCTGCAGGGACCTATATTAGAATTAATAATGGATTTTATTATAGGCTTACCCCCTACTAAGACAAGAACTAAAGAGGTTACTAACGCTATTTTAGTAATCGTCAACAGGTATATAAAGTTTTTAGGATACTTTGCTATTATAATAACGATCACAGCAGTAGAACTAGCAGACCTGTTTTTAGAATAGTGGCTCTTATTTAGTATACTAAGGGGAATTATGTCTAACAAAGGCACCGTATTTAATAGTGCATTTTAGTCTTTATTTTGTCTCTTATTAAAAATACGGTAAAGGATAAGCACTGCCTTTTACCTATAAATAGATAAGCAAATAGAGCGTTTAAATGCGTTGTTGGAATACTACCTCCGCTGCTATGTTAATTATTAATAGGATAATTGGATATTGTGGTTGGCTCTAGCGCAGCATATATATAATATAAGCATCCACAGCAGCATAAAAATAACCCCTTATAAAGCATTGTTTGGGGTAAAAGCAAATGATCCCTGGAACGTTAAGGACATTATTCCCGAAAGAAAGGCACCGGCGGCGTCTGAAAGAATTAAGTAAATGAGAATTCGCAGAGAGGAACTTGAAAAGCACTTACTAGACGCCCAAGCCGTATAAAAAAGGTACTATAACGAAAAACATATGCTAAAAGAATTTAAGATAGGAGACGAAGTCTTACTATCTATAAAAAATATCCAAATAAAACACATTAAGAAGAAGCTGGATTACCGGTAGCTCGGACCCTTTAAGATAGTTAAGAAAATTAAAGGAAACCAAGCCTATAAATTAGAATTACCAAAATCTTATCTAATATATCCTATATTTTATATTTCCTTACTAGAGCTATACCGGAGAAGAGATGGTGCGGAACCGCCCCTACCTAGCGAAATTGATAGGGAACTGGAATGGAATGTAGAAGACATTTTAGACTAAAGATGGCGCCAAAAGAAGCGCGAATTTTTAGTTCGTTAGGAAGGATACTTTTAGGCGTATAATAGTTGGGAACCTAAGGAGTACCTTTAGCCGGGATGTGACACTGCAATTAAAACCTTCCTGAGAACTAAAGGTAAAGACTTAGAAATAGTTCCGGATATACTATAGGTAAAGCAATAGGGAAGACCCCGTAAATTAAAACTATAGAAGTAAGTATAGGCATTAAGAACAGAAACATTTTACTATTATAACAGGGATCCTAGAATCTTATAAGAAGAAGCCTATAGGGACCTACAGGAGAACTACCAGGGATACTGTTTAAAGAAGACGCTGTATAAGAAGGAGTAGTAGCACTATAAGAAGTGGCCTTAGGGATTTAGAAAGATCCCCTAGNNATAAAANGANAGTATNNNGCCTGGNACNNNAGATATNTAGNANAGTNAATAGTANAAAGAGGAGNAAAAGNACAGCCTATAAAGAATTAGAAATTTTAAGGAATTATAAGGCACCTATAGGAACACCACCCGTTTATTATATATAGGGATTATAATAGTGCACTGCGTTTATATAGATTGTTACTAAAGCTTAGAATAAAGGCATCCCTAAAGTATAAAGTCAATTTCCAATAATAGGGCATCCTAAAGGCACCTAAGAGGCACTATATAAAGCTATTCTACAAAAAGAAGGAAAGAGCTAGGTAACAACTTAAATATCGGCAGCAGTAATAGGAGCCTTCTCTTCCATCTCAACGTTATTATCGACGGTATTATCGGCTCCTCCATCCCCAGAAGCATTAGCACTTCTACTAACATTCTTCTTAGAATAACGGGTACTAGAAGGACCAGCACAGGCGGGAGACTAGCGAGGAG
Source organism: Cenococcum geophilum 1.58 (assembly GCF_001692895.1). Classification (NCBI taxonomy): domain Eukaryota; kingdom Fungi; phylum Ascomycota; class Dothideomycetes; order Gloniales; family Gloniaceae; genus Cenococcum; species Cenococcum geophilum. The sequence continues at coordinate 724,530 of NW_027137640.1, forward strand.
AACGTTTATCTTAACCGTCGTCACTATCCTTAGTATCCCTAGGTTCCAAATCGGCGTCTAAGCAGGGATTAAAGAGATATTAGCTAAAGGAGTTAGCATAGTTCCTAAGCGAGTCACTAGAGAAACTCACCTGGCCAGAGTAGCCCGCATAAGAGTATAAATATTATCATTAATGAGGACGAGCTGTTCACACATACGCTCCTAGACACTGTGTGTCTGAGAACGTTGCGTCTCTACAGCGGTGGAAACCCTTATGGAATTGAAGAGTTTGCAAGTAAGGGAAGACACCTTCTATCCCCACCTATTACTATTAGGATATCGGCGGAAATCTTGGATGGCGCGTTAGAGCCTATAAGTCTTATACATATAGATAGCAGGGATCTAGCACAATTAGCGAAATCTAGAATAGGACGGAATGGGAAATACCAGAACGCAGGTCTTTCTCCTGCTGCGACAATAGGAGCACTTGGATTTGTTTTCGCCGGAGCGAGGCATCTTATAGACGTGGGAAGGATCCTGCGTGAGAGTATAAACGCAGCGACGACAGCATTTTAGGGAAACTGCCGTAGGAGTAATAGACGCTGTCTGGGGCGTTACCGGGAGATTAACGACACTGCCGCCGGTCTAGAGACCACGAGCTATTATAAGAGAATACTTTGAGAAGTTAGCATTGTTACAAGAAGATGAGGTAGGGATCCTGTTGCTTATAGACGTGTTACGAGAAGAGAATAAAGCAGCTGTAAAAGAACAGCTGGAGACATAGAAGCTGAAAGCAGAGATATAGAGGAAACAGTCTGCTAAAAGATGAGACAAATGGTGTTGTTGATAAAAAGACGCGTAAGAGGCGATAGCTTATAAACTAGAAGAAAATTAAAATAAAGACGTTATTATTAGAATCCATTTTAGGTGAATGGGGATGGTGGCTCGTAGACGCGTTGTATAGGACAACCTCTAGATTAACTCATAACAAACTCTTATAATAAGAAAGGGAACTATGGTGGGAAAAGAGTAGAGGAATTAAGGACAAAGTAAAGTTCTACGCTAGTGAAGAACTAGCTATAAGCCGCATTATAGAGTACCTTTCCACTAAGAATTTCCCCAGTGGTTTTAGCCGGAACTCTATAAAAGCTTAGTAGAGGCAAAGTCTTAGAGGACTAAGACCCTTAAAGGGGAGGCAATTATAACGGAATTCCCTAGAAGGTACATATTAGATGAGATAGAAGGAGGTCTCATCTATGTTTTAGAAGGAGGTCTCATCTATATTCCAGAAGGAGGTCTCACCTATATTCTATCTACGTCCCAAAAGACACGGTCAGACAGATAAGGGGCAAAGGGTTTTGCTGGCGTCTTAGAAAGATCATATAGGGAGCTGGTTCTCCTCTAGAGAAGAACCAGCGATTAGTCTCTAAATAGAAGTGGTCAGAAGCATTTGTTCTTCAATACGTGAAACTCATTCTACCTTTAACTTACCTTCTATTTACCTTTGACTTACCTTTTACTTACTGGTGACACTGTCGATTAGATAATTATACGTTCTGGTTAGGCTGGCCTCTTACAAAATAGAATAGGAATATAAAATTAGACTAAAATACTATTTATAGGACTATAAGAATAGAACCTTAATAGAAACTACTAGAAATTACCTTTATTTATAAGGACCTCTTTAAGATATAAAATACCTGCCTTAATTATAAAAGTCTAAATATAAAAACAATAGAGACCTTTTTAGCTTTTTAGANNTACTTTTTANACCTAGCTAGCTAAGCCTAAATTTCCTATAAAGACTTAATACTAGACCTCTTTAATAAGCTTACTTTAGACCTATAGCGCGTTATACTACTAGTTTTTACTATTATATAGACGTTAAAGGTACTTATAGACTACTACTTAGCTATTAACTAAGGCTTTTATTAAATTAAGGTATAAGCTAAGTAGTATAAAGCTAGAAGCTCTTTAAACTAAACTATAAGCTCTATAAAAACGGCTTATAGTACCCTAGTATAATCTATAACTCCTATATCTCCTANTATATAGCCTACNNTTAATCTNNTAACTAGTTATATAGCTAGTCCTACTACNGGTCTAGTATATACTTAGCCTATATATAGCAGCCCCTATAAATAAGCCCTTAGTAATTAAAAAGCTTACTTTTTATATAGCTAGGAAGACTACTCTATAAAGGACTACTTAATAGCAGTAA